>NC_141156.1:83686809-84409309 GCF_053477565.2 Lygodium microphyllum
ATGGATGGCCAACATAGAGAGCCTCGTCAGCCTTCTGCAGAGATGCAGGCAGACGAGGGATTCAGCATACGCCAGGCAACTGCATGCCTACATGCGAGAGAACCAGTTGGAATCACATAGAATCCTTGGGAACTACCTCGTGCCAGCTCTGGTAGACTGCGGACGCCTGCGTGATGCGGAACATGTCTTCGACCGATTACCCTTTAGGAATGAGCACTCCTGGTGCTCTCTTATCCTGGGTTATATTGACTTTGGGGAGCCGCACCGCGCCTTGCTTGCTCGCACCAGCATGCTTGAAGAGCATGCCTACCCGAACAGCCATACGTACGTTGCGTTGCTCAAAGCCTGTGCGCGCTCGCTCGATCCTGATGCCGGTGCCCAGCTGCATACCGACATCACCAAAGGTGGATTGGACCGAGACCTGTTTGTTGCAAACAGCTTGATGGACATGTACAGCAAGTGTGGCTCGCTCGCAGAAATGCACCATGTGTTTGACACGCTTCCTTCTCGAGATGTTGTGTCGTGGAATGCATTAATGGCAGGGTATGCCAAGCATGGGGTTAGCGATGAGTTACAGAGATGTTTCGAACAGATGCAGCTGGAGGGCAATGCTCCAGATGATGTCACATTTCTCTGTAGTTTGAAGGCATGCGGTGTCAGTGGAGCCCTAGAATTAGGACAGGAGGCTCATTCTGAATTGATCAAAAGGGGCCTTGAAGGAGAGCTTTTTGTGAGCACCACACTGGTGGACTTGTATGCAAAATGTGGCTCGCTTATAGAGGCACATGAGGTGTTTGACAGGCTTCCAGTCCGAGGGGTGATCTCGTGGAATCCTTTAATTGCAGGATATGCAGATCATGGCTGTGGCATGGAAGCAATGAATTGTGTCAAACAAATGGAGGCAGAGGGTGTTCCCCCAGTTCTAGTCACGTTTCTTTGTAGCTTGAAGGCATCCGGGACAATGGGAGTTTTAGATACAGGCCACAATCTACATTCTCAGCTAGCAAAAAGAGGCTTGGAAGGAGAGCTTTATGTAGGCTCTGCACTGGTGGATATGTATGCGAAATGTGGTTCACTTTCAGAAGCACAGGCAGTGCTAAATAAGCTGCCAGCTCGATGTGCAATCTCATGGACTGCATTAATTGCAGGATATGCTGACTACGGGGGTGGTAATGAGGTCTTAGATTGCTCCAAACAAATGCAGCAGGAAGGAATCTCCCCTGTTGCTGCTACATATGTTTGCAACTTAAAAGCTTGCAGCCTTGTAGGGTCTTTAGAGACTGGCCAAGAAGTACATGCAGACATAGTAGGGAAGGGCTTGGAGAGAGAGCTTGAAACGCGAAATGCACTGGTTGATATGTATACCAAATGTGGCTTTTTTGTGGAAGCATTGGATTTGTTTGGCCAACTAGCATCCTGGGATACGTTTCCTTGGACAGCCTTGATTACAGGATATACTGATCATGGATTTAGTTATGAAGCATTGGATTGTCTTGAACAGATGCAGCGAGAGGGCTTCTTTCTACATCCTGACACTCTAGTCTCCACTCTGAAAGCTTCTGCCACTATCAGAGATTTAGAAGTAGGTTCAGGTATACATGCTGAAATAGTTTTGAGGGGATATGAAAGAGAGCTTTATGTGGGCCATACACTGCTAGATTTTTATGTCAAATGTGGTTCACTAGCAGAAGCACGACGAGTATTTGACCAGCTTCCAGTTCAAGGTGTGGTTGCATGGAGTGCACTGATTGCAGGAAATGCAGAGCATGAGTTTGGGGAAGAAGCTTTAAATTTGTTCAAGCAAATGGAAGTAGAGTGTGTGTCTCCAGTTGCGGTAACATTTGCATGCAGTTTGAAAGCCTGTGGCATTGTTGGTGCCTTAGATATTGGAGAAGGAATACACACAGAATTAACTCTAAGAGGATGGGAGAGAGACCTTTTTGTTGGCAGCACATTGGTAGATATGTATGCCAAATGTGGCTTGCTTGCAGAAGCACAAGAAGTATTTGAATTGTTGGCCACTCGTGATGTTGTTTCATGGAATGCAATGATTAAAGCATATGGGGAGAATCATGAGGGTGCAAAGGCAGTGCAATGTTTTGTAAACATGCAAGAGCAAGGTGTGAAGCCAGATTCTATTACATTCACATGTCTTCTTGCTGCATGCAGCCATTCTAGCCTGATGATTGAGGGCGAAGAGTATTTTAGGCTAATGACAAAAGAACATGGAATTAGACCAGCAGAGGACCATCTTACTTCTATGGTCGATCTTTTTGCACGGTCAGGGTATGTATGTCAGGCTGAGAAATTTGCGGAAGTCACACAGTGCCTTCAGTCCAAAGGAATTCTGCGGGCTATGTTGAGTGCCTGCAAAACATTTGGTGAAGTGGAAGTTGGATTAAGATGCTTTCACCAGCTTGTCCAAATAAATCAAGAAGATGCTGCTTCATATCTGCTGATGGCAGACATATATGCCAGTGCTGGTAGGTGGAGCGAGGCAATTGGGATAGAGGAGACAAGGAGAGATATGAAGGCAAAGAAAAGGCCTGCGACGGTGACCATTGAGGTGGACAAAAATCTGTACAGATTCGTTGTGGGTGGCAGCCACAGTTGGAACATATCACTAATGCAAGAAAACCTGATTTTAGGTATTAAGAACAATGGTTATGTGCCGAGTCTAGATTTGATTTTAACAGAGTCTCTTAATGAGGCTTAGCCAGAATTCTTGGCAAATAATAACAATCAACAAACACTTCGAACTAATATTTTTAAGAGTGAAATTAGAAGGCAAGCATTGCATTGTAATACTGGAGACAACTGGGATTGTTAAAACAAGCTGGCATAGCTTGCTATACCCAACATATTGAAATGTTTAAAATAATCAGCTTGAATTAAATTGTCAAATCACAGTATCACTGTATGAGAAAGACAACTATGGACAAAACATTTAATAGGTTTCCATTACAAATGTGCTGAGGTGGTTGGTCCACTAGCAAATTTTTCATGTAATGTGGTTGTGTTGTCCGAGCGGTCTAGTCTTTCTATCTTGCTCAATCTTTAGATAGGAGTTTCTGCTGATATGGTGGTGAACTTGCCATGTGTCTGTGACCTTGAGTCTGCAAGCAGTTATGCAGATTTGTCATGCAAGTTCTAGGGATTTGAATTATTATTGGGAAAGAGCTTGTTTTTAGCTAGGTATTCTTTCACTTATGCAAGTGGGTGATCCAATGTGAATAAGAAACACATTTTGGATACCCAAAGATAGTAGTAACCAGCAACCATTGCCTTTAAACCCCCAAATTACCAATAGGTCTACTAAAAGGTAATAAGAACAAAGGAAGCGCAACAAAGTTCACCGAAGGCAAAACCCTTGTAAGAACCTAATGAAAAAAAACCCACGCACAACACTCCAATATGGATAATGGTGGGGTAGTGTAGGTCTTGTGTATCGAGTGGAGATCTAGGAGCTATCACTTTTGATTGAAGCCTCTCTGATGCATCTTTCCTTCCTCTAGAATATGACAATAGTGATAAGCCAAAATAGATGCTCATTGTCCTTCTCCAGCTTTCTATAGACTTTCTCGAATTCTTGGGAGAATAATGAGAATGAATAGGATATGACTTATATAGGATTTCTAGGAAAGGGAGCTCTTCCACTTCATATACTTGGATATACTTTTCCACTTCATCTTCCTAGGTTGACTCTTCCACTTTAGCTTTCTAGATTGTGTGACCTTTAGTAATGATCTGTCCTGGAATATACCACTACTGAGTTTTCTAGATTGTGTGACCTTTTAGTAATCATCTGTCCTAGAATATACCACTACCGACTTATTGCCACATCAAACACCACCATCTATAGGCCTCTAGTAGATGAAGATGTTACGTGATTCCTAGCACCACTATCCACATTCCATGTAACCAGATGGCTGCATTCAAAGTGGAGAGTACCTCCACCGGTAGTGTACTTTAAACAAATATTAGCTTGTAGATGTAGACTAAGATGGACCTAAGAGCCAAGCTCCATGGGAGGTCGAATGGACCAATCAGTCAAAGACTTTGGTAGTCACATAAAACACTAGATGAGAAGGTTGGTGATATGTCACATGAGCCATAGGGTCATAGGGTTGCACAGGGAGTAGCGACCACCAAGTGGTGTAGGATCATAAGTCCCCCCTTCACCACCACCACCAAGAGGCTACATTGGCAAAGATTCCCCGGGGTTGGTTGCACAGGAAGTAGCGACCACCAAGTGGCGTAGGATAATAAGCCCCCCTTCACCATCACCACCAAGAGGCTACATTGCTGAAGGCCCAATTTTGAGCAGAATTTTGATTTTGATTCCCTTTTTATTCTTGGCTTTTTAGGACATTCTTTTTTGACATGGCTGAACACTTAGCATTGAGTGTAGAATCGATTCTTTTTAGGGAATGATGCCAATGGTGTTTTGTTTTAGAACCATTTCAAGAAGAGAATTTTCCCTTTTAGGGCTTATCTCCCCTTCATTAGATTTTTGCCACTTCTTGACCCCTTAAAAAGACGTGGAAACTAAGGCCCCTCGTCCGTAGAGTAAGATTTCATCTTGTTGACTTGGTGATGCAACCATGTGTAATGTAGGAGCAAGGTTATTTGCAACATGAAATTGAAATACTAAGATGGTATATTGTTTTTTAAAAAGTGTCCTAATGGTCATCTAACTTGGAAGGATCAATAGAGGCATACTCAACAATCATTAATACTTCGCCATTTGGACTTTCGAGTCATCCCCTTGCTCTATGGAAAACTCTTGCAGGTCATTGTCAAGATTGATTAATATGTAGAATCTCTAGTATAAGATGAGCTAACTAAGAGGATGTGAACAAAAAATGATGCAACTACGAGTGGAACATAGGAAGAAGCCCTTAATCAACTCAACCAACAGACATACCTATGTGAGATTTGTATTGGCGAACTAACTCAGGCTGGTTAACTTATACTTATTGAAACTAGTCTTGTCACTGAATATACAGTCCTGTTATAGTAACTGGAATATAAAGCACAACAGGAGGATAGCTCCTGGGAGCATTGTATACTTCGAGACCACTCCAAAGTTCCCATCCAGCAGAGGGGTATTTTTTGGGCTCGGTGGCTTCACTAGGCAAATAAGGGTGGGGGTAGCTTTAGGCTGGGTGGGAATTCCATGCCATAGGGCTCTGCTTGAGTAGCTTGATGATGCATTAGACACAAGTAAGATTCCTAGCAACAACACAGGTTAGAACTCACAGGATGCCAGTAACGCAAATGTCCCAGAGCCTTTCTTAATGAACAGTCTGCAGCACCAATTTTGCTAGAGCAAGTCATTGGATATTTGAGTACCAGAGCCTTTCTTAATGAACAGTCTGCAGCATCAATTTTGCTAGAGCAAGTCATTGGATACAAGGGTGATACACAATTTTATTCAAGGTTGCATAACATTCAAGGCATATAATGCAACCCAATATGCATCTGACTTGCAAGTATCATGTGACCCGTATTTCAGAGTGAAGACACGATTGAATTAGACTATAAAGATAGGCTGTGTCTGGTTATCTGAACTGTCTGGTCATCTCTCCTTTACCTTCAAATCCACCTTTGCAGAAACAAGCATGCAAATCTTTGCCTAAGCATAAGTTAAGCAACACAAAGTCACAGCACATACATTGGAACATTGGTCATACAGATTATATGTGAATAATAGAACTGGCTGGCTCCCACAAGATTCTTCCTGTCTACATTGGAACATTGGTCATACAGATTATACACGAATATTTGAACTGGCTGGCTCCCACAAGATTCTTCCTGTCTAAATGATTGTTCTTCAATACATGTGTATTGGCCCGATCAAAATGAAAACTGTTTGCTTGATTAATGATAAGACATGCAGAAATCCTAAACTTCTTGGACGCCAAGAGGTAATCTTAAGGGCAAAAACCTTTATGTTGAAAGAGCAATGATCAGTTTGCACAAATTTTTCCGTGGATTACAATAACCAACTGATTCTTCTTTCATCTTTGGAATGGCTTCAGCTAGAGACAAAACTTTCCACTTCACAGATTTTTTATGACGACACACTCCATACAGCTCCCTTGAACAGACGTCTGAAGGCATGTTGAGGGTCAGATATTTTCTTTTGCATATTTTGTTGACAATTCACCATTTCAAGGCAGATAAAGGTTATTTAAGTGGAACAAATTGTTGAGGTTTTAGGCCCCTGACCTGAAGGTCCCTTTATAAACCAGAGAGTTAATGTTGTGTACTCTAGGAAACATGGCGCTGTGGATTAAATATTGAGAATGTTAACAAGCAGCTGCATCAAGAAGACTATCCAGGAAGAAACCCTCCTGAATTCGACTCCTTCTCTAGTTTATCAATAAGCTCAGGGTACATAGAAAGCCTCAGGCCTCCATATGCAGGTTTGTCCCATGATCTCTCTGCAAAACTTGTGGCTTCCTTCACAGTCTCTGCTAGTGTTGTAGCTGAGTCATCAAACAATGCGTCAATGAGGCCTGCATCCAGAGCCATGATGCCAGTGTACTTCACACCTTTCAGGATCATATCCTTGAACACTTTTGGTGAGACTTTTGACCGAAGCAATGCAGTAGAGCCTGGAGGCAAAACAAAGTTTATGTCCACAGCACTGGAGTACAGAAACCCTCGGTCTTTTCTCATGAACCTGTGGTCATGTGCCATGGCAAAAAGCAGACCACCTGCAGCTGCATGGCCACAAATAGCAGCATATGTAGGCATGTTCAGTTTCAGGAGATCCAAAGCAATGCGCTCAAGTTCTCGAAGAAGAAATGGAACCCTTGTCTCAGGTTCAGGCTTTGCCCACTCAAGGTCAAGACCATTTGAAAAGAATTTCCCGTCATTGGTGGTAATCAAGGCGCGAGCATCTGAAGATGCAGCTGTTGCAAGGCATTGCCGAATTTGGGAACAGAGGGAGGGCGAAAAGCGATGTTCTGTCTCACCAGTGAGACGAAGAATCAACAAACTGCCACTTCTTTCAAGGGAGCACATTTTCTGCACAACAGAACACAAGCTGACTACATTTAATATTCTTTATTTGCATGATTTCTTTATGAATACCTTTAAGCACAAGTCATAATGCCGAAAGCATTCTCTTCAGTAAAGCTGGGAATAATGTAACAGGTTTGATCTCCGTGAAAAGTTTCCCTCTTTATGAAATGGCGAGTTATGCATGCTGTCTGCTAGCTCATTATGTGCTATGCTTACGCATTCAAATGCACAGGGCAAAAGCACTATTTCAACATTCTTTTGTGCATTCTAAATGTTCAGAGAAGGACGCATGCACAAACGTATGCAGAGCTGCAGTGCTGACTGATCAACAAGTGGCATATACCAGAGAAGAAGTAACTCCATACCTTTCATTCACAAATTCTTATTTGATGAGATGCAGGAAATCCATATAGCGATCTAAAAAGCCTACCACTGCCTACAGATCGATCATGTATAGAGTCCCCATAGTCCATTATTCGTACTCGACGGAGAAGCACGAATTCATTGCAGACTGCTGCGAAAAAAAAAATTAATCATCTATGGTGTTACCTCGAAGAGTGATTAAAGCCGGTACCAGCGACCGGCTTGTTCTTTTCTGCTTCTTCTTCGTCGCTGCAGCTGCTGCTCTTACTTCTGCGTCTTCTTTACTATGCCCCTTTCTTTCCTCTCCCTGTCTCTTCCTCTACTGCGTCTGCTGTTTCTTATTTTGTTCCCTCCTGGTATAGTTTGCCTGTCATCTCTTCTTCTGCTTCCGCTTGAGCCTCTTGTTCAGTCCTTCCTCCTTCCTTAGGTTTGCCTGTCTGTTCTCCTGCTCCTCCTCCTCCTCCTCTTTATTCACTTCTTCTTCTCTAATTCTTTGTCTGCTTCTTCACCTTTCTTCCTATAACTGCAGCTTTTCAACGCATATGGAATGGAGGCGTGGACCACGCACTCCAACAGCCACATGTGAGAATTTAGAAAGCGCTGCACAAACTAATATTTGCTCTCAATGATTAATGATTGCTCCATCGCCCCTAACCCCCAATTTCCCCCAAAGTAAGAGGGCCAACCATAAGGTATGTCTCCATAGCAACAACCCAAACTTCCATGGACAAAAGAGATGCATACTCCTAGCTATTGCTTACGTGTCGTTATGTGATTTGCTCAAATTCCACATGGCATTGTGCGACTTGCTAAAATGCCATGCGAACAACTATATTGCTCTAAGGAAAAGGCCGGTCATGCGCTTGGTTAGATCTTCCAAAAAGTTAAGGAGGTAACTTACAAGTGCATGTGGCACATGCTTGTCATGCTCACAAATGAGTATGTGACATTTACCTCCTAGACTTTGTAAAAGCCTCCATCCATGACTCTAAGAAATGTAGAATTCAAAAGTATTAAGCTTGCTCTCATCCAATGAATCTCGGATTAATGAAGTAGCATATTTAATTAATGGCAAACACAAAGTTATTTCAAGAAATATTTCCTTCTTTCAAAATGCACAAATGATTGTATAAGAAAATAATCATTGTAAAATAATATCTATAGCTCCATAAGGATAAGCTGAACAAAACTTGAAAAATGGACAAGACCCTCTCAACCCTTTGAAAGTTCCTACCATCAATGCATTCCTAGTGGATTAAACATACTTTAGCAACATTGCTTTTATTGGATTCTAGATCTTGACCAAGGGTTCATTCATGGAATCTTTATCTCCCCAAGTACCATTGCTTATAGATGTGGATATATTGATATAAATATCAATGTGTGTAGAGAATATTTCAAAAGGATAAATCGATGAGTGCAAAGAGTCGCTTCGACGGATATACCAATGAGTATAGAGAAAAAACTAAAAGGGATTTGTCCATGGTTTCCAAATCTACTTGCTTGTCACACAAAGAGTACTTATTTTTCCTATTCAAGATCTGAAGTACTACATAAAATGCTTGATCTTGGCCAAGGGAATAGATGAGGGGATAATCTTTGCCCATGAGAGTAGGATTAGCTATCAACATGCTACTATCCATTATACAACCCACCAAGACAACCTATGCCAAGTCAAGTGAGGATGCCGCACAAGCAACCTATGCTACGAAACGAGGTTGAGCATTGTGGAAAAGTTAACTTCAAGTAAAGATGAGAGTGAGGCTAGTGCGAGTGAACATGAGACCAAGTATAGTGCTAGGTGAAAAATGTTGCAGTGTGAGAACAAAAGACAAGCAATTGGAGACAAACCCCACATGCTATTTATCTTGTAGCAGACCAATGGAGAGAAATCACAAAGACAGACAATTATTGAAGCACATTAATACCACCTCTTTATCCAACTCCACCTTCAAATACTTAAGATTTATCATATTGTTTGGCAAACTCTTTATTCAACATGGTATATTCTACCAAAGCAAAAATAAGAAGTATCAAAACCATAAATACTAAGCAACCAATCAAAACCAATATTCCAAGTCTAAGTGTAGAAGAGAGACATAGAACTATAGATCCGTTGCAATTACTTGTTGAAAGCCGATTTCATAGTTTCTAATGGTGAAATTTTTACTGCTCTAACAAATTTGTGCTACTACATATTACTAAGAATTACCCTACCTAGATATGGATCTCTCTTTAACATGTTGAAACTGAATATAAACAACAAAAGGTTGTTGTTATTATTAATGTAAATGCTTTTTATTTCCATACATGTATTTCATATCCAGAATAAACATTTGGTTGCTAAGAAGTACATAAAACTGGGTATTTCATATCTAGAATATACCTCAGGCTATTGGTATTACTAATGTAAATGCTTTATATTTTCATACATGTAATTTATATTAAGAATATATATCTGGTTGTTAAGGAGTACGTGTAATCGGGTAAAGATATCACCACAAAATAGCATAATAATGAATACAAAAAAGAACATTTCAATAAAGGCTGCACAACCAATTGGTAGGTCTAGAGAGACATGACCATTGATACATAATTATTCATTCTTACATTGCGACCATAGACTATTTGATCCATTTGACATCTAGCACATTGTCTAATGCCAAATAAGTGGCATGCACTGAGGACTTGAACCTGCTATGGTCAATCTTCTTGGAGGTTGCTTGAGTCATCCAGATCAAGTCCATTTAGAGCGACCACCATAGGCTGAGGTACAATAGGAGCAGGACCAGGAACATTTAGCACTAAAGGACATAGTGAAGCAAGTGTAAAAATTACACGGTGCAATGAACAAAATTTGAGAAAAAGATAGAGAGTACACAACATATAAGAGGAGAATTTAAAAAAAATATTTAGCTCCAAACAATTGATACAAAGATGGCTCTATCCACCCATATGCTTCCACTGTGAAGCTTAGATGGTGATTTAGACTAAAGATAGGTGAAAAGCTTAAGGCTAGCTGGAACAGCTCTAACTGGGTGAATGATAGATGATCGATGGCTATGAAGGGGTTTAGCTTTTATAGCCCGCGAAAGCAGTTAGGTTGGCCTGATCAACCTACCATATGAGCCTCCACTAATAGTCGTCCAAGGAATATTCCCTTTACCGTTGGGCCAGCAGCATTGCCCCTAGACCCCCACCTAGGACCCCCTAGCTAGGGGCTGTGACCCAAAATAGGGGCCCCTACTAACTCCCTTACCCTGTGACTCGATACAATAAGCCTTGAGTTGTTACCGGCTTAACTACTCCATCTAACCTAAAGATTAGACCCACAATGGTCACCTTTTTGCCATCTAGTTACATAGACCTCATCTAACATACAAGTTAGGACTCACCTAGTATCTAGGCTCACATATGGCTTCTCTTGGCTCACATATGGCTTATCCTCATAATGGGGGCCTTACAACTTTGAGTTTGGTGGATCATTGGTGGCACCTTATGAGGATGGGGCATTGAGCATATCTAACACCCCCCCTCAATGTCCACCCGCACGTGAACTATCTCCTTGGCCCAATGCCTAGTCTTTTAAGATGAATTTGAAGTAGATCCTTCATAAGTGTTTTGGTGAAGATATCCGCTTCATTCTCCTTTGTTGGACAGTAGATCAGCTCCACTATCCCATCCTTGATCAAATCACACACATAGTGATACTGGATCTCTATATGTTTGGTGCGCCCATGAAACACTGGATTTTTGGCAATGGCGATGCAACTTTGACTATCACATCTCAGCATAGTGTGTTCTTCATCTTGCACTCCCATATTCCATAGGATCCTTCTCAACCATACTACTTCACATGTAGCAAAACAAGGTGCCTTGTACTCTATTTTGGTAGAAGACAATGCCACTGTTGGGGTTGCTTCTTACTAATCTAAGAGAAAACTCTTGAACCCAAAGAGAAACAATAACCAAAAACTGACTTCTTGGAATCATTGTCTCCTGCCCAATTTGAGTCACAGTTCCCTACAAGAGAAGTTCTGGAACTGTATGTGATACCATAGTGAAGAGTTTCCTTCAAGTATCTGAGCACCCACATCCTAGCTCTCCAATGACTCTCATGAGGTTTGTTTGAGAACCTACTCAAAATACCAACAGTAAAACTGATATTTGGTATAATGTTACACAAGTAGATTAGACTGCCAACCAACGTCCCAATGTCTACTAATGCTGATGTATCCTCAATGGATAACTTTGTATTTATCTCCATAGGTGTAGCTATCTCATTGCACTTGGTCATGCCAAATGCCTTCAAGATCGCCCATGCATACTTCTTCTAAGAGATGAAGATATTTCCTAGCTCTTGCCAAACTTCAATCCCCAAACAATAGTGCAACAAGCCCAAGTCTATCATTTCAAACTCAGAACTCAAAGCCTTTTGAGTTTGGTTGATCATATCTTCAGAGTCACCTATAATAAGAAGGTCATCCACATATATGACAATCACTACTGTTTCAGCTCATACAATGCCTTCTTCAGCTTACACACTTTGTTCTCAGAATGGGGGGCCTCAAACCCTGGTGGCTGAGCCGCATACACCTCCTCCTTGAGGTCACCATTTAAGAACATTGACTTAACATCCATTTGGTAAACTAGCCACTACTTGTGGGTGGCCACTACAAGTACTGTGCGAATAGTAGTCACTTTGGCAGCTGGGAAAAAATGACTCTTGAAAATCAAACCCTTCAACCTATGAAAATCCCTGGGCAACCAATCTGGCTTTGTGCTTTTCTAAGGTACCATCAACCTTGTACTTTACCTTCCAGATCCACTTGGTGCCAATAACCTTCCACTTTGTTGGCTGATCCACTAGCTCCCAAGTGTAATTCTTCATTATGCTGTCATACTCGGCTTGCATAGTTGCCTTCCATGCTAGATCTGCAAGTGCTCCTTCTAAGTCAGTTGGCTCCTTTACTTCTCTCATAATCTCAACTATCAAGGCCATATTGACTATGTGAGTAGAAGTCCTCATTTGCTCCTCTATTCTCTGAGACCTCCTTGGTCTATCTACCTTCTTCTCATTATATGTAGGCATATTGTGGCAATAGAGCTGGTTCACCCCATGCGGCAATGGCTTTTCCAGTGGGGTGATGGCAGGGGGTGAACTTTTTCCTCATCATTTGAAGATGATGCTTCCTCCTCCTTAAGGATAGGGACAGCTCTCGGGATAGGTTCATGGTGGACTACTTCTTCGCTTAATGATAAAGTGTAAGAACTTGCCTTCTCCGCCTCCACTATATGCGATTGCTCCTTGAATACCACATCACGGCTCGCGATGATCTTCTTTGCCTCTTGGCCATATCATTTGTAAGCCTTCTGCTCATCACTATAACCCAAGAAGATACATTTTTTGCTATTTGGTTTTAACTTGCTTCTCTTCTCATCTGGAACATGTGCATAACATTCACATTCAAAAATGTTGAAATGTGAGACGGACGGTTTCTTACCAATGTAAGCCTCACGAGGTGTTTTTTCCTTGGGAGCCTTTGTGTAGCTCCGATTTAGAATGTAGATTGCATTATTAATAACTTTAGCCCAAAAATGGTTAGGCAATCCCTTGCCCTTTAGCATGCATCTTTCCATCTCCACAATGTGTGTGATTCCTGCATTCCACAACACCGTTTTGCTAAGGTGTGTGAGGCATCGTTAGTTGATGCTTGATCCCTTTGCTCTTGCAAAAGTCTTCAAACTCCTTTGAGTTGAACTCACCACCACCATTTGTTCTAAATTTCTTCACACTTTTCCGTGTTTCATTCTCAACAAGTTTTAGCCATTCTTTAAACTTACCAAAAGCTTGAGCCTTATCACGAAGGAAGTACACCCACATCCTCCTACTGTAGTCGTCAACAATCAACATAAAATAAGAAGATCCCCCCAAGGCTTGTGTAGGCATCTTACCGCACAAGTCAGCATGCACCAACTCTAGAGGAGCTTGTGCTCTATTCTTGCTTTCTTGTGGAAATGCCTTTCTCTGTTGCTTGCCCATCATACAAGCTTCACATAGTTCCTTCAATTTAGTCACTCCATGTAGGCGAGCCACCATACCTTGCTTGTGCATCTCCTTCAATACTGCAAATCCGATGTGTCCAAACCTTTCGTGCCAAAGATTACTTGTGCCCACTCTAGTGTTGGCTGTAAGAGCACTTAGCTCATATATGTTGTTCCTTCTTTCTCCTTTACCAACAACTTTGCCAGCACTGTCAAGAATTTCTGCACCTGTCTTCTTGAACCTCACTTCATGACCAAGATCAGTTATGGCAGCAAACAACTGATAATAGATTTCTCCTAATTTGGGGAATATACGACACATTTGAAAGCTTTTTGACTTCACCATTTGTAGCAACAAAAGAAATTGTACATGTGTCCGTAACATGGCATTTTTCATCATTTCCAACCATCACAGTGATGGATTCTTGTAGAGGTTGCATAGAATTGTATAGACCTTTCTTGTTGGTCATGTGATAGGAGGCCCACTATCCAACACCCATGGGTCAGTGGTAGATTCTTCTTGCACTGAGGAGCACACTTCCTCAATGGTCGCCATGAATAACTCCAACTCTGCTTTAGCTGTATTGGCTGTCTCTTTCCCTTTACTTTTAAGGGTACCATTCTTTTCATCTACCTTCTTGACATGATAATCTACGATTGCATGTCCTTTCTTCTTGCAGTGGAAGCACTCTCCTTGAAACTTATTCTTACTGTTTTTCTTCTTTTTGTCACCATCATTTTTTGTGGAGGAACCACCTTTGCCTTTTGCATTAGTAGAGAATGTAGAATCTCCATTGTTGCTTCCTTCTCGGACTTTCAACCTCAACTCCTCCTTCATCAATAATGCACAAAACTCCTCAAAAGTCAAAGGTTAGGTCTCACCCGAGTATTAAGGGCAGTTACTAGTCCATCAAACTTTTGTGGACAAATCTAAAGACACCTCCTCACTAGCTAGTCTTTTGTATCCTAGTGTTGCTAGACATCTGGTCGCTCAGATTCTTAATCTGAGTAATGAATGCTTCAGCCGTCTCTCCTTCAGCAAACTTCTCTGCTGCTAGTTGATTCTCCAAGTTTTGAATCCTTATTTGGTTTTGCATTTCATACTGACTCCTTAGTACATTCCAAGCCTCTGATGCTTTGGTTGTATGCTGAATAACATTGTCAGAACAGCTTGTAACTAAGGCACACAATGCATCTTCATTCCTTCATTTCCAAGCTTGTAGGAGATTTGCATTTGGAGGAATCATTACACTAGAATTTGATGGGTCGGGGGTAGGTTGTGGTTCTGTGTCAGTCCCTAGTACAGTCTCCAAAAGCTCATAAGAATCAAGGATAGTTGTAATTTTGAACTTCCACAAGGTGTAGTTTGTACCATCTAACTTTCCTTCACTGAAGGTTGGTGGATGAATCCTCTGTGTTTGAATAGCCGGTATAGCAACACCACCTCCTACACTACTTTTTGATGCGCCAAAACAGCTTCGAAAAGACGACACCATTCCTCTTTGCTGTTGAAGCCTTTGCCTCTTGTGCACTGTTTGATCCCTAGAGCCCCTTGGGCTCTGATACCATGTAAAAATTACACGACACAATAAATAGAATTTGAGAAAGAGATAGAGAGTACACAATAGATAAATGATAATTTAAATAAAAATATTTAGCTCCAAACAATTGATACAAAGATGGCTATGTCCACATGTGTGCTTCCACTGTGAAGCTTAGATGGTGACTAGACAAAAGATAGGTAAAGAGCTTAAGGCTAGCTAGAACAACTCTGATTGTGTGAAAGATAGATGATTGATGGTTGTGAAGGGGTTTAGCTTTTATAGCCTGTGAAGGTGGTTAGGTTGGCTTGACCGACCTACCATATGAGCCTCCACTAGTCAGTGGAGCCCCAAGAGGAACACCAAGGAAAAGGGGTTTCTACTGCAAGAAAATCTATCTTGTAACATCAACAAGCTTTTGTTTCATTCTTTTGAGAACCATAACAAGGAAAAGAACAAATCTTCATGCAATATCATAGTATATATCTCCCACAGATTTGATAGAATTAACCATAATCTTCAACATCTTCATAAAATCCATCAGTAGAATAAGAAACATAAAAGAATACACCACTTTTGAATGGAAATAATCACATAGTATTCATCTTCATTGTCTTCATAGTTCTCTCTCTCAATCTCTCATAGAAAGATACATTGTTTTGATAGAATTGACTATCCATGACTCTCTATTTCTCTCTCTATCAATAGTACATCATCTCCTTACTACGATACTCAATAATCACTCATAATAATCCTTCTTAGGTCGTGGATGCACCTCCCAGTAGGTATGCCTGATATGAAAGGGCACCAGAGCCACTACAGTGTCTCTTCATAGCTCACTATTGTCACTTCACTTCAGTCTTCTCTTCAGTCTTCAGTAGCTACTTCTTCCATTTGTTTTAGCTATTTTGAACTTAGATTCATCCTTTCCAAAAGTTAGAAAACTTTCCCAAAATCATACATTCCATAGCTGAACACTTATAGAAGATCTACAGAACAGAATATAAATAGAGCAAGAAGAGAGGCTTTATAGAAGGTTACAGAGGGTTACAAAAGGTCATTAGAGAACATCAGAACCTCATAACTCATACTAAAACCATTCCAAACTATTCAATAAGCTTTCAAAAGACCTCAATATTTATCAATCATCAATCCATGCTTCATACATAAGAAAATCAGAACAAAACAGAAGGTATCCGAACCAATTAGAACCTCAACAAAACCTATCAGAACATCACAGAGCCTCATATTTCTACTAAGAATCATCATGAGCTTCCAAAACATAATCAATATGATCCAAAATACTTTCAAAATCTGTAGTGTAGTATGTTGTATAAGAGTGCAAAAATATACACGGGGCAGAGGAAATATCTATGTGTGTCTCTGACTTGATGACCTCGATCTTCGTCAGCTCGAGCACATTCTGTCTCAACCAACAGATCTCAAGAGCAGAATCTGAATAATGAATAAGAGGGTGCGCCACCAACTAGCTATATATAGCCAAAAAATAGGAAATATTAGTACCAATTCGACTGCATTTAATGTAGCCGACTGTAGTAAAATAATCAGAAAAATAGTTCGACTATGCAAAATTGTTGTCCAATTGTACCAATGCGATGTGGCAATTTTCCACCTTGCTGATGTGGCATCCTGCAGTACTGTTGATGTGGCACTTGTATCCGTACGACTCTGCACACTGTTGTCCAAGAACCGACTCTCTAACACCCCCTCTCAGAGTTTGGACAGGTCCAAAGACTGAGTGATTTGGAATGCTACCAAAAAAGAGCCTAGGAAGCGCCTTCATAAACAAATCTGCAAGATTATCCTCCATCTTGCAGTACTCCACATCAATGGTCCCATCCAGAAGCTTCTCCTGAATGAAAAGATAATGGATCTCAATGTGCTTTGTCTGGGCATGGAATACATGATTCCGCACCAAGGCAATGCAACTCTCATTGTCGCACCACAGAAGAGTAGGACGAGTTTGGGGGCAACCAAGCTCCTCCAATAATCTCTAAAGCCACACAACCTCATGTGTGGTGGAAGATGAAGCCTGATACTCCACCTCAGTAGAAGAAAGGGTGACTGTGGACTGCTTCTTGCTACTCTAAGAGATAATACCTGTACCCAAGGTAAAACAGTAGCCTATAGTAGACCGTTAGTGGTCCACATTGCCAGCCCAATTCGAGTCACTCCAACTTGCAAGAACCAGATCGGAAGCATTTGTACCTGTTGGATAAGAAATCTCTAAGTCAGAGGTCCCCCTCAAATATCGAAGAATCCTTAAGGCAGCCTGCCAATGCACTTGTTTGGGTTCAGTCATGAACCCCGCCAAAAGACCCACAACAAAACAAAGGTCAAGACGAGTGTTTTAGAAGCTAAATCAAGGACCCAATCAACTGATGGTAGCGGGAAGCATCCGTCACAAGAGAATCTGAGTGTGAAGTGGCCTTCCAGTTCGGATCCATAGGAGTAGTACACCACTCGCAAAGAGGGCAACTCTAGCTCAATAGGGAAGACGACTTCTATGCCATACACCAACTAGAAAGGAGTTTGTCATGTAGCTACCTTATAAGAGGTTCTGTATGCCTAGAGGGTCTCTATAAGTCGATAATCCCAATCATGGCGATGTGCGGCAATCATCCTGGTCAAGATCGAGTAGAGGATGCGATTGGTGACTTCAACTTGGTCATTGGCTCTAGGGTGGTAGGGGATGGACTTGTGATGGTAGATCTTATATAGTTATGTCAACTCTTCCATGATCTTGTTAAGGAAACGAGTACCTATGTCACTTATAAGCTCTAGGGAATTGCCAAAACAGGTGATGATGTTCTCATACAGGAACAGGGCTATGATATTGCCATCATCTCGCTTCAAAACTTTATCTTCACACCACTTGGTGGCATAATCCATACATACCAAGATGTATCTTTTCTACTTCCGTCTGGTGGGCAGATCAATGGGACCCACAAAATCAATCCCCCACTTCTCAAATGGATTTAGGGGAAGGATAGGTTGTAGTGGCATGGCACTGGTCTTGGTGGGTTTCCCCATTCGTTGACAAGAATCACATCTCTTGCAATAGTCATAGGCATCCTTGTGGAGGGTCGGCCACCAGTATTATGCGAGCAGAGCCTTTCTGGATGTTGCTTCTCCTATGAAGTGTCCACCACATGGTTCGGCCTTGGTTGCAAAATGTGCAATAAATCTTCTATAGTAGCCCACATGGCCAAGAAATCATCTCAATTGCTTGATGTTTATTGGTGTTGACAAGGCGGCAATCTTCTCAATCTTCACTGGGTCTGTTACGATCCCTTGTGCAGAGACAATATGGCCCAGAAGAACTCCTGATGAGATGCCAAAAACACATTTGTTAGGGTCGGCATATGTCAAAACATTGCTCTAGGTGGCCCCAATGCTCACGGATTAGGCTATAGACATAGAAGTCATCGAGATACACCTCAATGAAATCATGTAGATGGTTTTGGAAGGCAGTCATCATCACTCTCTGAAAAGTTGTTGGGGTGTTGCAAAGCCCAAATGGCATTACTCTGTAGGCATAAGTCCCCCATTTTGTGGTGAAGGTGGTTTTGGATTGGTCCTCTTCTGTGATTTGGACTTGGTTATATCCGTTGAATCCATCCAAGAGGGAATAAAGCTCATGGCTTGCCACTGTGTCCAACAGTTGGTCTGTGAATGGGATAGGGAAATGATCCTTCTTCATCTTTGAGTTTAGCTTTTGAAAGTCCACACATATTTGAAGTTTCTTGTTCTTCTTGGGTATGACCACAATGGGCAAAACCTATTCACTGTTAGCCACAGGATAAATGAACTCAACTTCAAGGAGCTTCAATAATTTAGCCTTCACCAAAGTAGAATAATTGGGATTCATGAGCCTCTATCTTTGTCTCACATGTTTGGCATCTGGTTCAAGGTTAATGTGATATTGATAGACTATAGGGTCAATCCCCTTTAGGTCTTTGTACGACCAAGCAAACACGTCTAAGTTCTCATTCAAGAGGTCTCATAGAACCACTAGTTCTTCTTCTAGAAGATTTAGACCCACTTTCAGATGATGTTCAGCACTGTCAGCATCTAGGAACGTCAACTGCCTTTTACCTTCCACTTCGTGTATAAAAGTCCCACGGATTGCTTCTGGATAGAGGTCTGACTCCTTCAAGGGAGTAGTGTCACTGTCTGATGTTCCACGAGAACCAATGTCCTCCTTCTGAGCAAATGACTCATTTGCCTGTTGGGATTGTTGGAAGGGTATCAAAGCTTTGTTTGCTTGTGTGTGAGTGGTGATTTCTTCTGGACTTAGGGATTCATCTACAGAGGATGCATCCAAGAATGCCACATAGCACAGACCTTCTACAAGCCGTGGCTCTGATGGCTCTGGCTTCTGTTGGCAAGGAGCATCATCATCATCTTTTCTCCAGAATGAATGGTCAGGGTGACAAGAGCCACTAGTGAAGTTAATTTTTATACCTTTGATCCATTGCTTATGTAGATTCTGCATGCTTTGTGGTCCATTGGTCAACCCAAATGGAACCATGATCATTCTATCCAACACCCCAAGATCCTCGGCCTCTGAGGTCTTTGTAGGGACATCAACACGATCATCCTCTATCAGAGAAACTTCTTCAACTGCACTTGCATAACCTACTTTTTTTTCTTCCTCATCATTTCATCCTCTTCCTCTGGGGGCTCTATCACTGTTTGTATAGAGGCCCTATAGGAGAAGAACAGGTCCTCACTATTTTCATCATCTTCCTCTAGAGGCTCTATCACTGTTTCTATAGAGGCTCTATAGGAGAAGAACAGGTCCTCCATCTCTGTGTTTGCTTCTACTTTTGCCTCTGTCTCTGGCTTTGTCTTTGCTTCTAACTTAGTCTCTAACTCTGTGACTGCCATGTAATAGGGAGAACAGTACATCCATGCTTCTATTTCGTTGTCAGAGGTGATTTCAGAAGTCAATTTGAGTTGAGACAGGAGGTATTCTCCCATGGACAAAAACTTTTCTTCCTTCGGTAGTTGGCTTATAGTGCCCACAGTTAGGTGTTGTGCCTCTGTTTCTTGGGAAGGATCTATTTGACAGCCTCTTCGTCTCTTGATGTACCATCTGTTACTTCATTGGAGGAGTCTGTTAGGACTTCAATGGATGTGGATCCATTGCCTTTTTGCGATCCATACAATTTCAACACCACTCTATTGGGTCCTTTGCCTAGGGTTAGGGTTCCTTTGAACCAGTCCATCCTTGCTGTTGCTTCAAAAATCCAAGGTCTTCCCAACAGCAGAGTGTATGAGGTCCCATAAGAATTTGGTTTGACCACCAAATATGTCAGCCAATAGTCTCTTCCTGCAAGGGTTGGCTTTACGTATGGGAGGATGCCCAATAGTTTGATTCTACTTTGGTCTGCCAATCTGATAAGCCACTATGTAGGTTGAATTTCTTGCAAACCTAGATCCTTCATTGTCACATCCGTCATTATGTTTACTGATGAGTGTCCATCAATCAATGCATCTGAAATAAAGCATCCTTCTATCCATACACTAATCTCTAGGGCTCCAGGATCTAGGAAGCATTAGCCACATCCACTTCCTTCATAAGTTTTGAGGCTATATTGGAATTTGTTGTTGTTGGGGGACTAATCCTTAGGCCGTGTCTTCTTGTTAAGATGCTCTTGAATATTTTTCAGCAACTGGGAGACAGCATCAGAAATTGTCGGAATGTTAGGTTTGGTTTAAAGGTGTCTAGGTCTTTGACCAAATCATACTCTTTGATAGGATCCACAGGCTTTTCCAATCGATTAGGAAATAGAGCCATGCCCACTTTTATCTTCCCTTTTTCTTCTAGGAGTAGCAACATATGCACTTCTTCTTCATGAGGAGGTACTTCCGCATCCTCTACTTCCTGGACCTTTGGTCCTGTCTCTACAACTGCCTGTGTAGCTCTCTGTGGCTCTGTAGTGCTCTATACTACATTGTTCTGGAGTGCATTGTTTTGGTTTTCCCGAGGGAGATTGAACTTCACAATTTTGGCAGAAGAAACGTTCTCTTTTGACAGATTCTCCTTTCTTTGCTCCCGTTATTGTGGCCACTTCCAATTCCACCAAAATGGAAGTAGGTTCTTGGGTCTTCTGTTGGGTATCAAAAGTAGATTTCACAGGGGTTGGACTTGGATAATCTTTTGCAGTATGGCCTTCTCCTTTGCACCGACTACATAAGGGCTTGTGATCCACATATCTTCTAGGATTTGGACAATTCGGTGAGATATGACCCTTTTCTCCATATTCGTAACACTCCACCTCTGATCTCTGACCACCACCAGTAGACTGCCGTCCTCTATAACTTTGAGAGGGAAACCTCCTTGGACTGAAATTAGGACTAAACAACCTAGGCTTTGGTCCAATGTCCTGCGTTGTCATTTTGGATTCCACCAAATTGAATCTTGCATCTTCATCTTTCTTTCTTCGTTCGCACAACTCTTTCAGAGAGCACATATCCTCTATATGTTTTTTCCTCAAATAGTATGAATAGAAGGCTCTAGGAATGGTTGGTTTTCAGGTACATTCAATGCCTAAATGTCCCACTTGATGGCACTTTTTGCACCATGTATTAGAATGCATCACATCTCTCCCACCTCCCACGAGTGGATATGTTGGCGGTATTTACCTTCAGTGTTTGTAACTGTTTTGTAATCACATCCATTAGCTCATTCTTGATACTTGTGACTGAGTTGGATAGGTAGTCCTTCAGATTTTCACCTCCTGGAGTACTTGCTATAGGGTTTTGGGAAGCTTCTGTAATTACTGCATATACAGGTTGGGTTGATCAAGAAGGTCCTTTGTTCTGATTCTGATTCAGAGCTCCTGTTGAGACTTGGGGTTGTTGATTCCAATGGGTGGGATTCCACAGTTGTTGAGTCACCATTGGAGAAACTGTTTGAGATCACTATTGTTGTGGTTGAACCATCATTTGAGGCATTGTCGTTTGTAGCCACTGTGGATTAGGTGCATTGTATTGAGGCACTATTTGAATCTGGGGGTAGGGGTAGGAAACTATCCTTGGAATTGCATTTGGTGGGTATAATATTACTGGCATAAGAGGAGGTAAGACTCCTCTTCCTAGAGTCATTGACAGCCTTGCTTCAACTTCGTCATACAATCTTACACCTTCCACTGTAGCTTGCAGATTGACTGGTCTTCTCAATTCCACAAACTTGCAAACTTCTGGTTGTAGACCTCTGAGGAACACTCTCTTCTAGATGTCTTCATCCAAATGATGATTGGTCCATCTCTTCAGGATGGATTCCATTTGCGAGACATAAGCTTCTACTCTTTCTCTAGAGGACTGACTTAGGTTCATGAACTCCTCTCGCATCCACTCTTCAAAACCTTCATGCTTGAATTTAGTGAGGAAGGCCAACTTCAAGTCATCCCATGTGCCAAAAGTTCATGCTGCTTATCTCTCATACCATTGAAACACCGTACCCTTGAAAGTGGCGGAGAAGATTGCTAACCAATGCTTAGGGGTTCTGGCATTGTTAGCCACACATGCTACCATAAAATTTGCTACATGAAGATTGGGGTCTTCATTGTACTATCCCTTAAAAATTGGCAATGGGACTACATTTGTTGGCCTGTCATCAATATTTCCAGGATGAATTTGACTAGGAAGGGGATCTTGAGTCGCCATGGAGACTTCTGTAAAGAGTGCTTTTAAGGCATCAAAGGAGGCTTCTGCTAAGCTCGTTCTCAGCCTTGATTCTTGTCTTCTCTCTTCTCACGTACCTCTAGACTCGTTCTAACGCTTGCCTCTTGATTGCATCATTCATAAGGGGGTTGGCTCCAACCAGTTGGTCTGTACTCAACAGAATAGAATCAGAGGGGCTTCAGTCTCTAGAGGACTCTCTGGCCAACATTTCTTCTACTTCCTTCTTTTCAACATCTCCGAATTCAGCTTTTAAACCACTACAGAGGGGGAGATATTCCATTCTGAAAGTATCAAAACTCATTCTTCTTAGGATCGTTGTTGTGCCATCATTATAATAATGCCAACTTTTGATGGTTTCAATAGTGTATGTTGTAAAGAACACTTTTTCTACCAACTTCTAGTGGGTTGCTAATTGGACATGTTAGAACACCAAGCATCCAACGTATCTTGCTGTTGAGCATCCACAAACAAATTCCAACTCTTTTCTTTCTTGTTTTCGTGAACCTCCACTGACCACAACTCCTAAAGCTTCTTCACGATCTCCCACTTAATGATGTTTAGAAACTTCTAAATGAATGCCAAATCTTCCATGGATGGTCATTCTCTCTATTTCTACTCTTCAGTTTGTTTCTAAACAATTTGCCACCAAGATACACGTCTCTATTGCTTCAACAGGAAGAGGAAATAGTCCACCACATAGAGCTTGCATCATGATGGTAATATGTTTTCGCCATTGTGGGATAAAATTCTTGTAGAAAGTGGCTTTGACAATAAGAATCTCCAACTTTTCAATGGAAGAATGAACTTTGCAAGCATCTATTGAATTCTCATCTTCTTGGCAATGCCAATTCCTTCATTTTCATCCTCTTCTGATGCTTGTTGATGGCAAGTTTCCCTGGCTGCGCACCAAGAATATGGAGCCCCAAGAGGAACACCAAGGAAAAGGGGTTATCTAGTAACATCAACAATATTTTGTTTTATTCTTTTGAGAACCATAACAAGGAAAATAACAAATCTTCATGCAGCATCATATATATATCTCCCACAGATTTGATAGAATCAATCGTAAACTTCAACAACTTCATAAAATCCATCAATAGAACAAGAAACACAAAAGAATACACCACTTTTGAATGAAAAAAATCACATATTATTCATCTTCATTGTCTTCATAGTTCTCTCTCAATCTCTCATAGATAGATACATTGTTTTGATAGTATTGGCTATCTCTGACTCTCTCTTTCTCTCTCCTTACTAAAATACTAAATAATCACTCATAATAATCCTTCTTAGGTTGTGGATGCACCTCCCAGTAGGTATGCCTGATATGAAAGGGCACCAGAGCCACTATAGTGTCTCTTCATAGCTCACTATTGTCACTTCACTTCAGTCTTCTCTTCAGTCTTCAGCAGCTACTTCTTCCATTTGTTTTAGCTCTTTTGAACTTAGATTCATCATTTACAAAAGTTAGAAAACTTTTTCAAAGTCACACATACATTCCACATAACACTTACAGAATATCTACAGAACAGAATAGAACAGAAATAGAGCAGGAAGAGAGGCTCTACAGAAGGTTATAGAGGGTTATAGAAGGTCATTAGAGAACATCAGAACCTCATAACTCATACTAAAACCATTCCAAACTATAAAAAACTATTCAATAAGCTTTCAAAAGACCTCAACCTTTATCAATCATCAATCCACGCTTCATACATAAGAAAATCAGAACAAAACAGAAGATATTAGAACTAATGAGAACCTCAACAAAACCTATCGGAACATCACATAGTCTCATATTTCTAATAAGAATCATCATGAGCTTCCAAAACATAATCAATATAACCCAAAACACTTTCAAACACTTCCAAAACAACCAATCATCACTCAAAATCCACAAAAAATCAACCATTCACGTCTAAAAAACAACAAAAATCAACCAAAAAATCTATAATTTCAGCATTCAATAGTCGCCAGAAAATATTTCCTTTACTATCAGGTGCTAGGGGTGTTATCCCTAGAGTATTAGACCCACAACGGTCACCTTTTTGCTATCTGGTCACATAGACCTCATCTGACATACAAGTTAGGACTCAACCAATATTTGGGCTCACATATAGCTTCTCCTCATAATGGGGGCCTTACAACTTTGAGCCACTTTAAAATTAGCATGTTTTTTGTTTGATTTTGCCCAAATATAAAGTAAGGTGTTTGGGCGTCCAAAAGGTGAATTGTGCCCAAATACAAATACCAAATAATGGATTAGTTAACCAAGCGCCTATGCGCATATAAAATAATGAATATTTTCAAGCACTTTAACACAATATTAGTGAGTTTGGGAATCTCCCAATCCCCATTTTTTGAATACTAAAAAGGTGGCACCTGGATAACATACCCATAAGTTTCTCAAAACCATATGATGTGACCTATCATTGAAAAGTGCTTGAAAAATGGAATCTATTGAGCTATTGAGTGCTCAATTTGGAGTTATAGTGTTCAAGTTATGACAAATCCAAAGATTTGACCACGTGTCCCAAACTTATGAAAAATTTCCATATTTTCCAATATGGTGTTCTTTAATAAATAAGCGCACCTAAATAAATATTGACACCATGCCTTTAGTGATAAAGCACGCACCTATTAAAAAAAATAATTATTCTAAGTATTTTGAATTCATGCCATCACCCGGTGCTACCCAATGCCTCTGCTGTCTGCTCTACACATCGATTGAAGTATTCACAATTGTTAGAAAATAATAAGATAAAACCCAACAAAAGTGAATACCTAGCAGTCTTCAGCTACAAAATAATTAAATAGGCTGGAACTCTATCCTAACCTTAATTTAATTTGAGTGTGCACTCTAAACTCATAAACATCCATTAATTTGATATGTATTTTGCGGAATCACCCATGTGCACATTAAATTAATCTGACACACGAAAAGGACAGGGGTCCTCGTCAACTTCTTGCACAAGGAATCCATGTTGTGTACGAGCCGGCAAATAAATATAGTTTTACGAAATCCACCAAAAAATCTCACGGAATCCACCATGGAATAAAAACTCATAAAATCCACCGTGGAATATGCCTCTTGGCATCAAATTTGGACAAGAGAAAGGCTATCAATAGTGTCTTCAAATTTGAAACTTAGCCAAGAGAATAATTCCAAGTTAGATGAGCAAAAGATTGAAATGGTCAAGGTTCCTTATGCATCCACAGAGTTGGTAGCTTAATTTAAGCCATGGTTACTACACGTTTAGGCATTACCTATGCAATAGAAGTTGTTACATGCATATGGCAAATCCTAACAAGAAGCATTTGGGAGGTAGTAAAGGATATCATCCAATACTTGAATGATACTAGAGATATGCGTATATGATTTGCAAGAAAGAATACATATGTTCTTTGATATATAGATGTTGATTTTGCAAGGACTATAGACTATAGGAGGTTTGATGCATGTTTTTTCTTCACTTTCATAGGTGGCGTAGACTCTTGGGTCTCTTGATTGCATCCATGTATGGATTTATCTACCATTGAGGTAAATTATATTGTAGCCACTAAGATGTGTAAGAAAGCTATACGCTTACTCATCTAGTGGGAGACTTGGGCATTGTAGAATAGATGCCTACATTACACTGAGATAGTCAAAATGTCATTAAGTTGTTGGCATAAAATATTTTCTTTCATACAAAGATAAAAAACATGGAGATGAAGTATCACTTCATCAGGGAATTGTGTGAGGACAAGTGCATAGAGCTTGTCAAAATCCATATGGATGATAACCCTATAGATCTCCTCATAAGAGTTCACCTTCTGAGTGCTCTCCATAACTTCTACCTCACATCCCTCCATTGCTTCCCTCTTAACAAAAAGAAGATGAGTGGAAGGTTGTTCTTGCCTCCTCTAAGAGAAAGTGGTTGGGCTAATTGCTCATGTTTTAACTTATTCTCAAGTTGTATTTCTTGCAAGTATTACCCAATATTTGGTGATATGATTGGTTTTTGTTTTTGGTTAAAAAGATGTAATTATGATGGGTCTCATGTGATGCCCAACCTCTCACAGTACCAAGAAAGATAGTTGGCATATAGGTTTATGGATTTTGTGCTCAATTATCATTGGAAGCTATATGCTAGAAAAGAAGAGTGCCATGTCTCTGGTGAAATCTCTTATAATCATGTTGAAACTATTTGATCTTTTAGAGGTTTTTCCCTACCAAATGTAACATGTGTACCTTGCAAAACCACCATCATCTTTGTAAAAAGAGATAGTATGTGCTTGGGTCTTTCATCAAAACCTATAAATTGTTGATATCAATGTTGTCCATGAAGCATGTCAAACATTTCTTGCGAGCTTTTTTTTAATACATCCATATCCATATACATAAAGTATCAAGATCATAAGGCTACCATCCCTAGCCTTCCTATCATATAGACAATAATCAATCTTACTTCTAGTATACCCCTAAAATCTCATGTCAAACATTTCTTGTGAGATTTTTTTTAAAACATCCATATCCATATACATAAAATATCGATGTCATAAGGCTTCCATCCCTAGCCTTCCTATCATATAGAAAATAATTAATCTTACTTCTAATATACCCCTAAAACTGCATAAAGACATCAAGCTTATATTACCATTCACTAGGAGCCTATATTGAACCATATAAGCTCTTATAAAGCTTACAAACTAACTATTCCTTTCCTTCCACAATAAACCCCCCCATGCTTTTGAATGTGAATATATTCGTGTAAACCCTGTGCAAAAAAGTAGTTTTTATATCCATTTGCACTAATTCCATATTCTCTCTAGCAACCAAAGAAAGAACCGTAGTGTGAAGATCTCATCAAAGTCAATCCCCTTCTCCTACTTAAATCCATTGGCCATGAATCTTGCATTGTAATCCTTTGGCCACCAATCTCTTCTTGTACTTAGGCAATGCATCAAATATCAAGAGCTTGGAGATTGATAAACTTATAAATACATCCCTTGTGAAGCGCTCACACAAGGCATGGGGGGAGATTGTATCCAATTTGTCTTTTTGTCTCATGTCGTGCAAACTCTCTTTTTGCTTTTATGAAGGTTTTGTATCTGTGGGAGGCTCCAAACGGGGTGTGCTATACATCAAAATGGAGCTCTTGAGAAGTACTTTTAGCCCATGTATGGTGTGCATTGCTGTCTGTAATGCAAAATAAAATCTGCTTTAAAATAGAGTGCTGTTTGCAGTTAGTATGGGAGAAAAACAGGTCCATAGTTAGCTAGATTTCAGCCAAATCTGCTTCTAAAAGGTATGGGAACTCTTCCAAAACTGAAGCTGGCCTGGTAGACCTTGCCACTTAATCAAGTATTCCATGATCGAGTGAGAGCGAAGCCTCTTTTCCCTTTGTCCTATGACTTTTTCGGGTATGTATTGAATGATGCCTTCTTCATCTATCGATGGGAGTTCCTCAACGTAGTCCACTACTGAGCCAATGAAGGGATTCAACTAACTCACATGGAAGACATTATGGATCTTCGTAGATGGGGGTAATGCCAATCGATATGCCAAGTCTCCCACTCTCTTGATAATCCGGTATGGTCCATAGAACATGTGTGCCAACTTATTGCTGGACCCATCCTTAAGGGAGGCATATCTAGACTTAGGCACTTTCAAGAGCACCAAATCCCCTTCTTGAAACTCCATATCCCGTCTTTTGTCATTAGCATAAAGCTTCATTTGATCTTGAGCTCTCTTCAAGTTAGCTTTACACTGCTGAAGTAAGGCCTGCATTCTATCCAATTCTTCCTTGCTTTGTGGATTTATTTTATCATTGAAGATAACCACAGGAAGGGGCACCTTGTAGCCATACAAGGCCTCAAAAGGTGAAACTCCAATGCTAGCATGTGTAGAGTTATTATAGGCAAACTCAGCCAAATGCAACCATGAGTTCCAAGCATGCTGCACATCATGACAATAATGCCTCAAGTAAGTTTCCAGCCATTTGTTAACCCTTTCTGTTTGACCATTCGTCTGTGGATGGTAAGCAGTGGAAGGGGCTAACTGAGTGCCCATAGAGCTGAAAACTGCCCGCCAAAAGTTACTCATAAACTTAGCATCTTGGTCATGCACAATGACTTGTGGTAAGCCATGTAATTTGAAAACATATTCCATGAATTGGCTAGCTACTTGAGAAGCATTATACTAAGTCTTTGTGGGAATGAAATGGGCTACCTTCGTGAGTCTGTCCACAACTACATAGATGTTGTCCCAACCTTTCTTGGTCTCACCGGTAGGCCGGTAATGAAGTCCATAGTGATGTGTGTTCACTTGCCTTCAGGCATAGGCAATGGCTGAAGTAAACCAGCTGGTTTTAGTGTGCTGTCCTTATTTTGCTGACAAGATATGCAGCCCAAGACAAAGTCTTTCACATCTCTCCAAAGGCCCTTCCATCTAGTAAAAGCTTTTAACAATTTTGTCATAGGTCTTAAAGACTCCCAAATGACCAGCTATAGGGTTGAATGCATCTTCTGCATGATTTTGTGCTTGAATGGGGAAGCATGAGGGATGGCAATTCGGCCATTATACCATAAAAGCCCATTTTTCAGATGATAGAAGAGTTTTCCACACATTGTCCTTACTGTAATTTCTGAAATACATTGCTGAAATCAGCATCTAACAGGTAAGCCTCCTGAAGCAAATGTATCCAATCACTATGTAACTCCATGATAGCATAGACTTTACATGCCCACATCCTAGACAGGGAATCAACCACTACATTTTCCTTCCCACGAGTGTGGGTGATGTCAAAGTCATAGTTCTGTAAGGTGGCTATCCATCTCCTCTACTTTGGAGTTAGATTTGACCGAGACAAGAAGTACTTGAGTACTCTATGGTCACTTTTCACTCTAAACCGGCTGTCATACAAATAATGATGCCATTTCTTGATGGCATGAAGGATGGCTAGCATTTCCTGATCATAGACATTCATAACCCTCTCATTTTCAGCCAGCTTTCAGCTCTCAAAAGCTATGACCTCATGTTCTTGCAGCAAGGCTGTACCAATTCCTCTCCCATTGGCATCACACTGAATGGTGAATTCCCTCGAAAAATCAGGGCATACCTAGATAGGGGCTGAAGTAAGCAAAGCTTTCAGCTGATTAAAGCTTCTATCTGCCAATGCATCCCAGTAAAATGCTTCTTTCTTTAGCCTATCAGTGAGAGGGGCTGCAGTAGTGGCATAGTGCCGAATGAATCTGTGGTAAAATGAGGAGAGACCCAAGAATCCTCTCAAAGAGGTAGTATTTGTAGGTGTGGGCCAATCTCTAACACACTGCACTTTCTTCGGGTCAACTCTAATGCCTGCCTCACTGACAATGTGTCCCAAGTACTCAACCTCAATCTGTATGAACGAGCATTTTGTCTCCTTAGCAAAGAGTCTATGCTGTCTAAGCATATCAAATATCTGCCTCATGTGCATAAGGTGAGCTTCCTTTGAGCGAATATAAATGAGGATGTCATCAAAAAATACCAATACAAATTTGAATAAGTAAGGTTGAAGTATTTTGTTCATGAGGCTCCGAAATGTGGCTGGTGCATTAGTCAAGCCAAAGGGCATGACCAAGAAGTGATAGAGCCCATGATCAGTCCTGAATGCAGACTTTATCTCATCCCCTTCACGCATGCATGTATGATGGTAGCTAGATCTCAAATCAATCTTTGTGAAATACTTAGCTCCCTTCAACTCATCTAACAGGTCATCCACCCTAGGAATAGGGTATCTATTCTTGATAATGATCTTATTCAGATCTCTGTAATCAATGCACATCCTGAAAGTGCCATCTTTCTTTTTGACCAGCAAGACAGGTGATGCAAAAGGGGATGAGCTAGGCTCAATGAATCCCATATCTACTAAATCCTTGACCTGCTTGGCCACTTCTTCTCTTTCACATTTGGACAACTTGTAAGGGGATTTATTGATCGGCTTGGAGTGGGGCTCCAAATCAATGGGATGATCAACCGCTCTCTTGGGAGGTAATGCTGTAGGTAACTGAAACAAGTCACCATACTTCGCAAGTAGAGCCTTAAGGACTGAATTATCATGCATTTTTCGGGACTAATCTGCATTTTCCTTGTTTAATTGCAGCACAAAAATTTGGGAGCATTTCTTGAACTCTTTCTTGAGCTGTTTGGTTGTAATAAGTTGAAATTCACTGCTGTTTTTAATTCCCTGCAGGTGAACAAGCTGTCCAGCCCTGAAAAACTGCATATACAGTAATGAAAAACAATGGAAATGGTGCCCAAAGTTTTTAGCCAATCGCAGCCCAACACAATGTCTATCGGCCCCATATTAAGTGCAATCAAATCCACTTTCTGCTCATAATTTTCAGCAAGCTTAATAGATACAGCTGGGCATACATAAGTACTAATTTCCTCACTCCCATTGGCCACTTGCACCCTCATTGGTTGTTGTAAATTAGAGACAAAACATTTCAGCCTGTCCATGACTGCTCTATTTATGAAACTGTGTGTGCTACCACTATCTACCAAGACAAATACATCTTTCCCGTGAATCTTGCCTTGAAGACGAAGAGTCTTGGGGCTCTTAGATCCTATCCAAGCATCCAGGGGGATAGTACAAACAGTGGCAACAGCATGTGAACCATTCTTATCACCCATATTTACATCTACATGACCACCGGGGTCAAATGGAAAGGTGTCAGCCGGGTCAAAGAATTCTTCTTGCCCACATTCCTCTTCAACCTCATCATTTTCGGCAGTGATTGCAAATGCACTTGCATCCTCATGATCCTCATCAGATTCATCAAAGACTAACATGCTATGTACCCTTACTTTTGCATTCCTTTAAGCACATTTAGATGCATGCTCGGCTATATACTTTTCCCCACATTTAAAGCAAAGTCCTTTTTCTTTCCTCTCTTTGTAGAGGTCCATCGAGATAGAGTGTTGACCACCAAAAGCTAAAGCATTTTTACCCCTGCTGTCCCCTTGTCTATTTTCAGCTCTTCCTTGATTTGCAGTCCTGAAATTACTGTTTTGCCTAGAGGCATTAAAGGTGGGGTATGTGGGGATCTTCGAGGTGTTGAATGGCATATTCCCACCACCATAACCTGCCCCAAACTACTCGGGCCTTACAACACTTCTTTGCTGCCCAAAATATGATTGCATAGGTCATCTTTACTGCCCAAGCAGTGGCTGAGATGTCCCTCTTTACTATCCATGTTGAAATGAAGCATCTTAACGGTACTTATGAGAGTACCTCTCAGCCAACTCAATAGCTTTGAACAAATCTAAATGACTTTGGGTTGAAACATTAGCCGAGAGTTGGGGATCTAAACCATAAATGTACTTGTGAAGCTTTGCATCATCACTAATGGACTCAACATACATTGTGAGATTGAGGAATTGGTTTGCAAGCTTCTCCTTCCCAACCGGAGATACAAAAACTTGAATCATAAGAGCTTTGAATGCATCTCAAGTGTCAACAAGCTGCTGATTTTCCCTCTTTATGTATCGCCACCAAGTGTGGGCAAAGCCCTCTAAGTGTATCGTGGCAAAGTGTATCTTTTGATTGTCATTTCTTGGCATTATGTCAAAGTAGTCTTCAAGCTTCGAGATCCATTCTTCTAATTCAGCCGCGGAGGACGATGGCCATTGAACTTTGAGAAAATGATTTTGTCTCTCAACTCCCTTTCATGGTTGGGGGGCTATCCCATACTGATCCATTAGGTTGCCAAGAAATGACCCATTGTTTGAGTGATTCCTTCCAAAAGATGGCTGAGCACACATAGGTGGCATAGGCATGGGTGGTGGCTGAGAGTTACTCCTCATCCCATTGTTTATGGGCTCCTCATGCCTTTGTGAGGGATCTCCTTACTTAAAGCTGATGTTGGGAATGCCCATTCTTCCCAAAATACCTTGGGTACTTGCATAGGCTGCATTCATGGATGGGATGGTCACTCTTTTAGCTTGCATGCTTGGTCTATCCTCTTTTTCCTTGCCTTTAATTTGGGAATCCATCCACATTGAGAACTTGGCTGCAAGTGCTTCCATGGTAGAGGTCATTTGGCGCATCTCCGTCACCATTTGAGTTTGACCTTCCATTACTTCCCTATGCCTCTCCGCATGTCTAGTCTCGTGTGAACTGAGGGTATGATTGAGTGCACTAAGACTTCCCATGGAGTGAGAGAAGTCTTCCTCCTCAACCTCAAAGTTGGTGTCATCCCTCAAGGTGCATGCATCCCTTATCTCGTTGAACATCTTCATTTGCTTTGTTTTTCCCCCTGTTACCCACCATGTCTAGATGCAGTCTCGTGAGAACACCTATCACTGTTTTGGCTATAACTAGAGCTAGACAACTTCGATTGACCTACTTTTTTATTCAAAATAGAGGCAACAATGTCATCTTTAAGATGAGCATAGGCACGCTTTCCCAGATGAGAGCGGATTTTTGATGCCGAGAAGTGCTTAAAAATAGCTAAAAATTACGAATATTAGGGGAAAAATATTCAACGTCGAAGGTGGCGGCTCCAGCTAGGACGATTTTAAGTGTCAAGTGCTTAAAAGGCGCCCGAGCGACACTTGTTGATTTTTGATAATTTTTTCAAACTGGCGTGCGGGTTGTCAGGAGTTACCGGCCAATGCGGGACGTCAAGCTAGATGCGCAGAAATTTACAGCACTTGATTTGGACACCGAACGGGGAAATAGCCACAAAATGGTCAAGATATGAAAAGGTGGACACTTGGGAGGCCAAAATTGGGTATGCCTTTTGAGTTTGGACCTTGCCCCCCAAAACTTTATGCACCTCTTGATCAAAAAACGTGGAGAGAGAAGGAAGACATGGCGTGATCAAGAAATGGCGCATTTTTCGCTCTCTCTCCTCTCTCATCATGATTGTGGGATGTGAGTACCCTATGGAACATACATTGGGGCTGATCTTCTCCTTCTTGGCCAATCTTATCACTACCCTTCACCCGTACTGAATGAAGAGAGCCAATTCTAGTCTTTCTCTCTCCTCCCTCTCTCTCCCTTAAGGAGCTGCTCTTGTGTGGAAGAAGACAATGAAGAATGGTGGAGGAAAGCTTGTCCGGATGAGACCGGATTGCTTCCGGATGGATGAAGACATGAAGAGTGCTGTTCTTGAAGATGTTGAGCATTAAATGCATGCTGGAAATCAGTCCCATAATCAAGACCAAGAAATCGAAACCCGAAAATAAGCGGTAATGCTATTTTTATAAAGAAAAATGATCTTTTTATACTATTTGCTTTATGAAACCTTGTTCACATGGGATGAAAGTTCATTATGGTATTTTTTTCCATGAGTTTCAAATGTTTGCAACCTGAAAATCAGAAAATATAAGGCTACATGGTCGGAATTAGTGTCAAAATACATGAGAAACACGCGTTTTAAGGGTAAAATTGGGAGTTTTGCTATATAAATGAGAAATATGATATGTCACACCAACTAAATCTGAGTTTTTATTGTTAATGAACCTAAGGGCCACAACCCACAATCAATTTTCATTTTTAGTCATTATTTATTAAAGAAAAATAGGGTAAAATACCCAAAAATGGAAAAAATGGGTTTAAATTTAGGGAAAAATAGAAAACGGATTGAGAAAAATTAGGAAAAATTATATCTATGTTTGTGCAATGTATAACGATGGCAAAGCACGAGGTTGGCCTCGGTTTGTCCCCGTTTCTATGTTTTGTGTGTATTTATCGTTCTATTAAAATGGAAAAATGCATAGAAACCCTATCTAATCGATCAATGATGCAAAATGCTAAGAGTTGGATGAAGAGGGGCTGAAACATTGAAAGATAAGAAAAGATTTGATTTATGCATTACACTTGGAAAATAGGAAACGGTTTAAATAAAAAGGATGGTAGCATGAGCATATGGCTCAGTGCCTCCCTTCAACGCAGCACGCATTAGTAAAATTCATGGAAGAATGCTTTATGCACCATGCACGATGCTGATCTTTCTTTTGTCTGAGCACATAGCCATACACAATTTGCATTAAGCATGATAATTAAAAGATATCAAAAAAACCTCCTGGATGCATTGCACATGTTTTCCTTACGTTGTGACCAACAACGAGTGTGAGAGGATGTCCTAAACTGTAGGTTAGTCGTTGGGTCCTAAGGGGAAAGTGTAGTGAGGAATGGTACATCCTGGAACGTAAAATATTAGTACCTTGAGAGGAGTTTGTGCTCATTTGTGTTATATGTTTAGCAGCGCATCAAAGGGTCAATCCTTGCGATGTAGGAGAGCTGCAGTGGGGCCGTGGTGTTTCTACCGTGAGGTTGCCTCCCTATGTGGGTGTGACGAGGCGTTATGCCTATGTACTTTGGGTTCTCCCTCCAAGGAGTTTAAGGGAAACGTTGGACTATAAACTATAAATGCATAGATTAAGCTTTAGGGCAGTTTGTCCTTTAGCATTAGATTGACGCTCCTGGTCCGCGAGGCCGTGAGGGTGTTTGTGTGACATGAGCGTGAGGTCCGGCTAGTGCTATAGCCAGTGCCGGCCCATTTTAGGTCCCATCACCAAATTTTATACAAAAATTTATGTAATCAGAAATGTGGGACTGTTCCGTGCAGTCCAACACCCTGTCCACACCTAGGAAAGGCCTGTCTTGGGGTGCAGGTATTTAGTATGCTCCAAGTGGGTATCCAAAACTGAGCGGGGTTCTTGGCAAGGCTTGGAGGTACTCTCCAAGGTTAGGACCTCAATTCTTGGGAGTGGTAACACCTTTGCAAATGCAAGTAATTTCTCTACAGCACCCTGAAACAGTCACAAGAGGGCTGAAATTGGGTTCCCCTTCTATTGCACTATGGGATTCACTGTTTTCTTAGCATCATGCATCACTTGAGCATCCCTTAGCATGTTTGGCATCACTTCAGCATTACTGAGCATAAGAATAAGCATTCCCATGACCATATCAAACGAGATAGACTCTCATACATGCATAATCACTGCCATTACTGCATATATGACTGCATAGGTGTATCCAATGATACATACATCCATCTTCAACCCAAGTAAAGCAATGCATTCCAATACATCACTACATACATAACTGCATGTGTATCTAAAGATACATTTGCTGATACATTTTTTGAGGTACATCCATACATCCCATGCACACAAGATTGTGTCATGCCATAGTCATAAAAAATTCCATCATGCCAAGTCAATTTCTCAATTTCCCAAGAAATACCTGCACCTGCAAACGAGTTTTGGGCTCTGGACCATTGGGAGGTGGGCAAAGTTCCCCCCGGGCCGGGTTGTGCACCCCTTCAGGGTCTTTGATGGCAAGGGGGGGTCACCCCTCTTTTGTCTTGCCACCTCGCCTGGCATCGGGCTTTTCCTCACCCGGAATATACATGGCAAACATTTATTAATGAAACAACCAGCATGAGATGCATTTTAGGAATGGAAATTTTGGGCTTTTCATGAAGTGCATGGAATTGTCAAGAATCGCGTGGTGGAGGGGATTGCTCAAGATGTTATGCCGAACACACACAGAATGCACAAGGAGAAGCTCACTCAAGAGACAAGAAGAGAGATGGAGGCCAAAACGTTTTCTTGCTGATTTCTTCTTCTTCTTCCACACACTTCACAATGTACACAAAGTATAGATAAGATACAAGATAAAAGGAAAGTGGCCTACTAAGTCAAACAATGCATAACCGACTACACTAGTCGACTGGCGCTATAACTATGCCAACTGTAAATAGGTGTAACAACCTGAATATAATAAGTAATGAGTTAGTGGCCATGTGAGAGTCATAATGACCACCGACGTGCTAAGTGTAGACGTGTGGACCCATCTAACCAGGCGGTCCATCATCAATGTCCACATGTGCTGAGCTTGTCATCTCAACACTCCCCCTCAAGCTCAACTGCATCTCTGCAACTCCAAGTAAGCTTCGAAACTTTTGAAGCTTCTCTGTACCCAATGCCTTCGTGAAGATGTCAGCTATCTGATCCTGTGTGCTGACATACACCAAGTCAATCTCACCTGCTAGTACCTTCTCTCTCACAAAGTGGTAGTGTACCTCAATATGTTTTGTCCTGGCATGGAACACAGGGTTCCTAGCCAACTGTATACTGCTCATGTTGTCACAATAAATGACAACTGGACCTTTCACCTGCACATCCAAATCAGCCAATAACTTTTGCAGCCATACTACCTCACATGCTGCAACAGCAGCACCTCTATACTCAGCCTCTGTACTCGACAAAGCAACTGTAGATTGCTTTTTGCTGCTCCAAGCAACTGCTGCACTACCAAGAGAGAACATGTATCCGCTGGTAGATCTTCTATCCGACATACTACCAGCCCAATCTGCATCTGTGTATCCAAACACATGTACGTCTGTACCTGCCTCATAGAAAAGTCCATAATGTAATGTAGACTTGACATATCTCAATATGCGTCTCACTGCATCCAAGTGTGGTTTTCTAGGTACTTGCATAAATTGACTCACAAGACCAACATCATAGCTCAAGTCTGGCCTTGTAATGGTCATGTAGATCAAACTCCCCACTATCCTCCTGAATATAGTAGGGTCTTCTATCTCATCCCCAACATTAGCACTCAACTTTACATTCTGCTCCAATGGGACTGAAAGTGGTTTGCATGCTGTCATACCATACTTGGACAACATATCCAAGCCATACTGTCTTTGGGACAGCCATACACCATCATCACATCTGATCACCTCAATGCCAAGGAAGTACCTTAGCTCACCTAGATCCTTCATCTCAAACTTCATCTTCAAACAACCCTTGACTTAAGCAATCCCACTATCATTATCACCTGTAATAATCAAGTCATCCACATAGATGACTATGATGACCAAACCTGCATCTCCTTTTCTCACATAAAGTGAGTGATCAGCATCAGAAACATAAAAACCAATATTGACAAGATACTCTCTAATCTTGTCAGACCATGCTCTAGGTGCTTGCTTGAGCCCATAGAGTGCCTTCTTCAACCTGCACACATACGTGGGATGCTCTAAATCTTCATAACCTGATGGCTGATCCACATACACTTCTTCCTGCAAATCACCATGCAAGAAGGCATCTTTACATCCATTTGATGCAACCTCCAACCTTTGGCTGCTGCCAAAGCAATCACACATCTGACAGTTGCCATCCTAGCAACTGGACTGAAGGTTTCATCATAATCTATGCCATATGTTTGGGCATAACCTTTTGCAACCAGCCTAGCTTTGTACCTGCTAATAGAACCATCGGCATTGTGCTTAATCTTATAAACCCACTTACATCCAATAGCTTTCTTTCCCTTTGGCAATGATACTAGATCCCAAGTCTTATTGGCCTCTAATGCAGACATCTCCTCACCCATTGCTGCATCCCAATGAGCATGACCAATAGCCTCCTCAAAACATGTAGGCTCAACATCCTCAACTAGTTTCACCATATAAGCATAATGGTGAGCTGCATAACCTTCAAAACCAAATCTTTTAACATGGTATCTCACCCTTCTAGACCTGTGTACCACTGGATCACTCAATGGAGTCTTTGCATCAGCCCGTGCTCTCTGCACACCTGGAGTTCTCACTGAAGGAATGCCAAGCTCATCATCTAAGATCTCTGAGCCACTTGAGTCTCCATCAAGAACTGCATCAATGCCTTCTGACACTTTATTCTTTCCTTTGTCTTTACCTGTAGTGCTACTAGATGCACCTGAAGATGTAGAGGTACTCCTTAGTCTCCCAGACCAAGGACTACTAGATGATGTCTCTGGTCCACTAAGAGTCCGTGATTCTTGCTTTTCAGCCTGCACATGAGTGTCATGATCATCATCAACATCCAATGCATCACCACTAGATGCATACGAGTTGCTCATTTCATCAAAGATGACATCCCTGCTCACTCTGAACTTACATGTGATAGGGTTGTAACAGCGATACCCTTTCTGCTCTAAAGAGTATCCAATAAAGACATACTTTTCAGCCTTTGGATCTAGTTTCTTCCGCAACTCATCTGGCACATGAACATACGCAATGCAGCCAAATACTTTCAAGTGTGAAACATCAGGTTTCTTACCTGTAAAACATTCTTCGGGGGTCATACCATGAACTGTAGCTGTGGGAGTTCTGTTCATAATATAAACAACAGTATGAACAGCCTTAGACAAAAAATGCTTAGGCATATTCTTTTCAGCCATCAAGGCGCGTGCAACTTCTGCAATATGCCTGTTTTTCCTTTCTGCAACCCCATTTTGCTGTGGGGTATACCTGCATGTGAACTGTCTCTTTATCCCATGAGACTTCAGAAAATCACTGAACTCATTTGAGATGTACTCTCCCCCTCCATCTGACCTCAGGCACTTTACTTTCAAGCCTGTTTCTCTTTCAACTGCAGCCTTGAAAGTTCTAAAGTGCTCAAACGCTTCACTCTTTTCCTTCATAAAATATATCCACAGCTTTCTAGAACAATCATCAATGAATATGACAAAGTATGAACTGCCTCCAAGAGATACATTTTGTGTAGGCCCCCAAATGTCTGTATGTACAACATCAAGAATATTTCTGCTTACATCTCTATCATCTGAAAAAGGTTGCCTTGACTACTTACCAAACTGACACGCTTCACATACCTTTTGAAATTCTGCAACTCTAAATGTAGGCAAACCTGTAACCAACCCTTTGGACTACATTAGTTTCAGCCTTTGTACATTTGCATGTCCAATGCGTTTGTGCAAATTTCAATGTCTGCAACAACACCTTTTCCTTTGGCATACATAGCAGCATTCATAGTAGGAATTCCAGCATCTAGAGTGAACATACGTCCAACTCTACTTCCCTTTGCTACCAACCTGCACTTGTCATTGAAATCTTCTACAAAGCAGCCCTTTGCATTAAATCTGACTTGCAGCCCTTGCTCTACCATTTGACCGACTGACACCAAATTCTTTGTAATAGATGGCACATGTAATACATCTGAAAGACTCTTTGTCTTACCATCATGCAAGGATAAGGAAACTTTTCCAATGTGTGAAATTGGGTGGCATGAGTCATCACCCGTCTGCACATAACCTGCATTCTGCAAATCCTGCATCTCTCCAAACCATTCTGCATGGCTGGTCATATGATTGGATGCACCTGAATCGACATACCAAACATCTTCATGTGTTCCCTTTCCTGTAACAGCATTCAGCATATGCTGCATAACAAACAGACGTTCATTTTTGTCTTCATTCTGTCGTGAAGACGATGCATAGTTTCCTTGCTGCAACTTACCACTCCGAATATCATCTTTCTTGGCATAACATTGGGCTGCAATATGACCTGTTTTGCCACAGTAGTGGCACACAATACCAGAGTTGTTAGAACCTCTGTTCTGCCATCCACCTCTTCCTCTAAAGCTCCCCCTGCCTCTAAAGTTACCATGACCTCCTGAAACCTGCATATCGCCAAATTGCTGATTCAATCTATTTTGCTGGTTATCACTACCACGTCCTGTACCACGGCCTCTTGAAGAGAACCTGCCATGTCCCCTTCCTGAACTGGAGTAGAAAGCTTGGACCTGTTCAGTGATCATAAGGGAGACCAACTCATCGAAATCTGAAAATGGCTTTCTGACATATATAGAAGTTACAAAAGACTTCCAAGCCTTTTCATTGTTAAGTCCACCCAAGATAGACGACACCAAATCATCATCATCGGGCATTGCATCAATTGCTGCCAAGGCATCTGCAATGCTCCTTACCTTCAGTGCATACTCATTGATAGACATCTTCCCTTTCTTCAATGTATTCAACTCTTGCTTGAGTTGAATCTTTCGTGCCTTTGTATTTACAGAAAACATACTTTCAAGTATGGTCCAAGTTGCATATTCATTCTCTGCATTTCTAATGTGTCCCAACATATTATTATCAATTACTGCAGACAACCAATACACGACCTTCTTGCCTTTTGCATTCCATTCCTTTCGTGCCTTTATCTCTTCTGTAGTTGGAGGATCACTCACCTCCGGCTCCTTTTCTTCACCTGAAACGAACTCGTAGAGGCCTTTTCCAATAAGAAAGTTCGTGACACGGAACTTCCATGAAGGGTAGTTGTTCTTGTCGAGCTTCTCAATGATGGGGCTTCCACTATTCTCTGCCATTATCACAAGAATAATACCAAACAACAAGCAAATCTTCTGCAATCCTCGACCTGTAGTGCACAGCAATACACTAGACAGCCTTTTTCACTGTCTGCTCAACAATACATGCAATCTGCAACCTGTTTGCAGATAAACCTCGCGTTTACTCACTGGTAAACACCTTTAATCTTATAGATCTGAAATCTGTAACCTGCGCACCCACTGTCGGTCGATACAGCTGAAGTCATAGCGTACCCTGAAACTGCTGTCCGCAACTTGCGGCTCTAAAACGGGCCCTGAAACGGCCTCAAATGCCCAAAATAACTGTGGGAAAGTCCTAAAGGGTTAATCTGCAGAATATACAGTGCTCTTCGCGCATACCAAATCTCACTGCAATCTGAGATTTTTGCTCTGCCCTGCTTCCGGTGCCTCCACAGGCACTATCCAAGAGAAAGAGTGGAAGGATGGGAGAGCTTCTTACCCGTGGCTTACTTACTCGAACCTTGCTTCTTCCCCTTTGCTTCAACCTTCGAAATCAGCCTCTCTCAGTGGTGCGGCTCTGATACCATGTCAAGAATCACGTGGTGGAGGGGATTGCTCAAGATGCTGCGCCAAACACACACAGAATGCACAAGGAGAAGCTCACTCAAGAGACAAGAAGAGAGATGGAGGCCAAAACGTTTTCTTGCTGATTTCTTCTTCTTCTTCCACACACTTCACAATGTACACAAAGTATAGATAAGATACAAGATAAAAGGAAAGTGGCCTACTAAGTCAAACAATGCATAACCGACTACACTAGTCGACTGGCGCTATAACTATGCCAACTGTAAATAGGTGTAACAACCTGAATATAATAAGTAATGAGTCAGTGGCCATGTGAGAGTCATAATGACCACCGACGTGCTAAGTGTAGACGTGTGGACCCATCTAACCAGGCGGTCCATCATTAATGTCCACATGTGTTGAGCTTGTCATCTCAAAAGGAATTGGAATTGAGAATAGGGATAGAGAGCTTACCGGCAGTGACTCACTGCCAACTCACTCTTATACAATGGATTTATTAATCAATTCTTCGCTTAGCCAATTCACAAGAAGCCAAACGGGTTATGGGTAAGCAAAATTATAATCTCAATGAAGCTTGAGCATGAATAAAATCCATTCCAATGCCATAAGATCAAATGAGAATGAATGAAATTAATATTCAGCATGCATACAATGTTTGGGACTCCTATTACCTACTTGGACTCATGAATCCTCTCAAACAAGTGGATAGATTCAACAAGAGGCTTAATGGGAGAGAATGAGAGCCAAGAATCGGTTACCTTGTGTTGTTTGATGAAGATTGCAGCCACTAATGCCACTTCAGTCCTTCGTGAGAGCTCCAATTTGATCCTGCATGTTCCATAGCTCCAAAATGGTTGTGCTCCTCCAAGAAGAGATGAATCCACGCTTGGGGAAGAAGGATTCTTCAATGGGGAGAGGGCATTGCTTGCATAGACCGATCAAGAGAAGGATTCTTTCCAAATGAGCACCCCATAATGCCTTCTTGGTTCTAAGAAGCCTTCAAGTCTTGAGAATGGGCTCCAATGTGGCTGTAGCTTGAAGATAGGATGGCTCAGGACCTTCCCATGAAGAGTTCTTGATGAAATTGAAGCTCTACTTCCATAGCCATGGCTTCCCACAAGTGCATGCCTTCAAATCTTGCTTCTAATCTTCTTCCCGTGCTTCTTGGTGGCCAAATCTTGAGCTAGGCTTGAAGAATGAACCCCCGAGACCAAGAAAAGACCAAAATCTTCAAGATTCTTGAGCTTGATGCTAAGCTTTCATGGCTGCCATGGACTGCCTGTGACTAGGGTTTTGGGAAGCCAAGATTGGCCAAGAAGGTGGAGAAGAAGGCTTCAACCTTGTCCAAATGACCTGCTAGAAGCTGGAAATGAGAGCCAAGATGAGGAAGAAGATCAATATGATGATCATTGCTCTTAGTTTTTAGTTTGAAATTTGCACCGGATTTTACGGGGTTGCTCCTGGAGGGTTGGGGATGATCACTACAGTCTATACACTGCTTGGTTGGTTGCTCTTGAACTCCAGAAATGCAAGGAAGAAGGCTGACACTCCATGGAAGAGAAGGGAGCAAGATTTGGGGCTGATTATCTCCATGGAATCTTGCAAGACGCTTGAGAAATGAGGAGAGAGAAGACCCTCCTTGAAAAGTAACCCCAATTAGACTTTCTTCTAACTCCTGTGACCACATTTACTAAGAGTTTACCTTCAAAATGGGCCAAAAATGACCCATGAGCTGCCAAATCCGGTCTTCCTTCCTCCAAACTTGGTCCAAGCCACCATTAATGTTTCTGCCTGCAGTCCTTGTGGTCCAGAAATCTTTTGGAACCCTACTGCTCCCTGTACTTGTGTATCTGTGACTCAAAATTCCATGTGACTAGAAAGTTGTAACTGGGTAAAATGGATGACTAACTGAGACCAATAACCTATGCTTTGATACCAATTGTCAAGGAGAGGGACTGGGAGAGAGAAAGAAGAGAGAGAAGACTGTAGAGAAGAAGAAGAAGAGCAGAAGAGAGAGAAAGATAGGTATGAGGAGAGAGAAAGACTAGAAATGGAGAGAGAAAGACTGGAAGAGAGGGAGAGAAGACATGGAAGCTTGGAGAGCAAGGTGAAGGAGAAAGAAGACTTGTATTAATTATCTCTTGATGAAAAATTAAGTCTCTCTCACCTTATATACCAGCCCAGTGTAGCTAGTATTTCCCCGTTATTAAGTCCCCCTCTCTTACATCTTTGTTCTTGGAGACCTTTCAGCATTCACTACGCGTGCATATAGCACCCGATCTATGCACCATTGCTCTAATATCAATGTTATGAAATGGAACACGTGGCAAATCTAGCAAATCAAACCTCAATCATAAACAACTTTATGACACACATAATAGAACTTAGTGGAAAAATCCAACAAATTAAACATCTCGACTATTAAATACAAACAATATTATAATACATAAGAGGATTTGAATAACTCAATAGAATGAGAAAGATAAGAGAAAAACACACGATTGAGCCCAACCTCCCCCATGGCAAAAGCCATGGTTTGCCATCCTTAATTATATATTATTATTTTATATGGATATTTACATTCATATCTTACATATAATTACAAAGAAAGTACAAATATCAATTGAAATATAGAGTTTTAAGAGTCAAGAGGTATCTTGTAACATGCTACAATTGTTGTAGAAAATTCTGTGCTCTGAATCTCGACATTTTGACATCACCATCGCGTCCAAAGTGGGGGAAAACCTCCAAAACGACTCTTGAAGCTCTAAATTCCAATTTTGGATAAGGGACAAACGAAAAAACTGAGTTTTCATCTAATTCTCCTGTTTCGCATGCGTTCCTGTTGCTTTTATAAAGAAAGCTAGAAAAGCCTTCTAAAACTTAACCACATTAAGAAAATAGCAATGTATTCCATAAATAAAGCTTATTTCAATAAAAGCATATCTTAAATCTCATATTCTAAAATAATCTATATTAAAAATAAATAAATTAATAGTATTAAGGACAATGATCTAATTATTACTAAAGAAGTTTAAACTTATAATTTACAAATAGAGTAATAATTTTAATAATATAATATCGTATAAATACATAATATTACATATTATACTTAAGATAACTAATCATAATAATGGAATTTATGCTTGGACTTACGCTATCGCCTAATGTTACCCAAAGCCACCACTACTTGCTCTACATATCAATTGAAGCATTCACAATTGTTTATAAATAAAATAAACAAACAATAGTGAATACCTAGCAGCCTTTAGTTACAAATAATTAAAATAGATTGGAACACTGTCCTACTTAATTTAATTAAAGTGCGTACTCTAAACTCATAAATGTCCATTAATTTGATATGTATTTTGCGGAATCACCCACGTGCACATTAAATTAATCTGATGTCCGAAAAGGAGAGGTGTCCCTGTCAACTTCTCGCACAAGGAATCTACCTTGTGTAGAGTCCCGGTTAACAACTAAATTTTACAAAATCCACCATAAAATCTCACGGAATCCATCGTGACTATGCCTCCTAGCATCATACCCCCAGGTTGGGATAGCAATTGGGGTGGGATAGCAATTGACCACAATTGCTATCCCATCTGCGGGTATGATGCAAGGAGGCATACTCCATGGTGGATTTTGTGAGGTTTTTATTCCATGATGGATTCCATGAGTTTTTTCGGTAGATTCTGTAAAACTATATTTATTTGTTGGGGCTCGTACACAAGGTGGATTCCTTGTGAGAGAAGTTGACAGGGACGCTTGTCTTTTTTGGGTGTTAGATTAATTTAATGTACACATGGGTGATTCTGCAAAATACATATCAAATTAATGGATGTTTATGAGTTTAGAGTGCGCACTCAAATTAAATTAAGGTTAGGATAGAGTTTCAACCTATTTAATTATTTTGTAGCTGAAGACTACTAGGTATTCACTTTTGTTGGGTTTTATCTTATTATTTTTTAACAATTGTGAATGCTTTAGTTGATGTGTAGAGCAGGCACCATGCGATGGCGTGATTTCAAAATACATAGAATAATTATTATTTTTGATGGGTACGCACCTTGTCATTAAAGGCGTGGTGTTAATATTTATTTAGGTGCGCTTATTTATTAAGGCGCTTGACAAACATTCATTATTTTGTATGCGCATAGGCACTTGGTTAACTATTCCATTATTTGGTATTTGTATTTGGGCATAGTCCGACTTTTGGACTCCCAAACACCTTACTCTATATTTGGGCAAAAGTAAACAAAAAGCATGCTAATTGTAAAGTGGTCTATTTTTGAGCTTGGAGATTAATAAACTTATAAATACATGCCTTGTGAAGCGCTCACATAAGGCATGGGGGGAGATTGCACCCAATTTGTCTTTTTGTCTTATGTCGTGCAAACTCTCTTTTTGCTTTTATGAAGGTTTTGTAGAGTTCTTTGTTCTTGGGGACGTTCCAGCATTCTACTATGCACACATACACTGCCTGATCTGTGCACCAAAATTGAAATACTCCAATACCTTACTAATATATTCCTTATGAGATAAATAGAGTATCTTTTTTTCTCAATCTTGCATAATGTGCATACTAAGAATATGACCAACACTCCCCAAGTCTTCATGTCAAACATTTTGTGCGAGCTTTTTTTAAAACATCCATATCCATATACCCTACTACGATAATGAAATGATGCAAACCTAATCCATTGAGGCAAAAAAGTTGAACCTTGTACTTTACCCTTGTTAGTGAAAGTTGTATTAAGAGATTCAAGGTATCTGTGTTTATAGGCACCGCATCTCCTTCATGGTGCAAATCCCCACCAATCTTTGTTGTTGGTTGTATACAATTGACCATTATATACTTCAAGAGCTTTGCTTTGACGTACCAAACATGCTCAGATGTATAGCAATCCTTTGAAAACTATCACACATTTATAGAAAAAAGAGTTTTAGTTCATTATTGTTCTTACAATAGACTATATTTTTATCATCAATGGACTATTTGCAATTAATATCTATCTTAAAGTTTAGCATCTTTCATATTACCTTTACATGTTTATCATCATTAAGATAAACAAAGTTAACCATTCTTCTAGCATTTGCAATCACCCTCCAGCCACAAGAATGGCTATCATCCTGATGGGGACACTGCAACCACCAACACAAAGTAAAACTATAAAGAGGACGGATGGTAGTTCATAGAATAAACTCATGTTTCAATTATTTTAATGAATAACTTATCGTAACTTGTCTATATTGCATTGTTGCAAGCAAATCAGACGGCATAGGGGGTCTTTTCTCTAGCTCTTCAATTAATCTTTTGGCACCTCTATATATAAAATATGTTGAAATTTAGAGTACTTACAAAAAAAAGAAATGAAATATCAAGGAACCCTTGGATAATATAACTTACAATTTAGCATTTCCATGGCTTCCTTTCATAGAGTTGATTAAAAAACATTGCTTATCCACAAGGTCTATTGCAATCAAGCTCCAATGAGAACTAAAAGCAATCATATCTCAACAAATTAGTAGGATAAAATCTCAAAAACTCTAATAGAATATTGAATCACTTACTTTTTATTATATGGAATTATAAGGAGCTCCAAAGTATCGAAGTCAATCTGATTGAGTCAGTGTGCTCAATAAAACTTATATCAAGCTCATTCCTCATAAAGAATGAGATAGATGGATCAAGAACCTCAATTTTTTGTTGTATATCCAAAGGAAACTCATGTATTATACACCTAGAAAAGGCATAGAAATAGTGAGTATAAACAAGAAAAATCTTATTGTTAAAAAAATATCAAAAATTATAAGTAATTATGGATGGATATACCTTAGGCCAACAAGAATAATACTGTCAATTACTTCTCTTCTTTTATCCTTAAGAATCTGAACACATACAACATCAAAGGAGATAACCTCAGTTCTTTTGCCTAAGTCACCAGGTAAGAAACAAAACACACTGAATCCTTTTGGATTAGCTGCTTTAAGAAGGGTGGCTAGCTCATTTTCAAAGGACTCTAGTTGCTCTATTTCCCTTTCTTCAACCCTTTGCCTCCTATACTCTCTCCATTTATCTGCCTGTTCCTCTTTAGCTTTCTCCTCTTTTTCATGTTGCCTTGTATCCCTCTCATGGGTGACATCCTCAACCCTAAGACCAGAATCATCTTTCGTTCTCCGAGCTGGGGGCACATTAAAGATATTAAATGTCTTCACATCAGTGAGGGGAATTGGCTCAAGGACCTTTGAAACTCTATATCTTAGCCTCCTAAGAATTACCATGTCATTGTCCATGAGTGTGGGCCTATGAGCATGAGTAGCACAAATATAGGCATCTTGAAAAAACTCAACAAAAAAATCCTCTGTGGCTTTTTGTATACAATTAAGAACTGTTCTTGTCCATCTGAAACTATCCAAACTATATTTGTCACAAATTTCCCTGACAAGCCTCTGAAAAGACAACTTTGGAATTGCATTGTCAAGCGCCTTTACTGCCTCTGAAAAGACAACTTAGGCACCTGACATTTTGAGAAAACTTTCTCTTTGGCTTTGATTTTCTAGAGAGCTTCTGAGGCTTTGAAGACTGATGAATCTTTGATGTTAAATCCCTAGGATCAATCTTCTCTTTTCTTGCTGTTGCCTTAGTCCTAGCCATCTGCCAAAAAAAGACATGTTACTTCTTCTCCAGCATGTCCAGCGAAACGCGAGTTTCAGACAAGAGGTATCCATGCTACATGTCATTTTTGCGTTTCAGCTGAATTTTTCTCGAGCGTGTCCAGTGAAACGCGAGTGTCAAGCAAGGTGCCTCCTTGTAGCTGCTTCTTTTCGCGTTTCACCGGACTTGTTGTCCATTGTGTCCAGTGAAACGCGAATTTAAGACAGGAGGCCTCCTTGAAGCACGTTCTTTTCGCGTTTCACTGGACAACTCATGAATAGCAAAAAATCGACAAAACCAAGAAAAAAGAGCTTTGATCTAAGGAAAGCTTTTAAAATTACATAAAATATCCACAGAATTAGGGAAGAAGTTTGAAGATTTCTTTAAATCTCCACAACATTAAGGAATGCTCCCACTGTGGAAAAAATTCTTTTGTGGTGCTGATAAGCTCATTATAACATAAAGGATTAAGGAAAAGTATCAAAAGAATGCATTGAATGGAGCCTGTTATTGAAAAGCAAGATGCAGAAGACCATACCTTCTTTTTAGCTTGTTCTTCACAATCTCAGCCTAATGACGAGAATATGCTCGAAGGTTTCCTTTGTTAGGGAAGCAGTGAAATGCTTGGAGATTGGAAGGAACACCAAAGGTAAAGGCAGAGTAGCAATGTTTTCTGCTTGCTGGAAATGCATTGAAAGGCGAAGGCGGTGAATTTGCATGGACTCAACGTTCTTGGAAAAGTGTTAATAACACACGTGTGACGTATTCTCGCTTACCAAATGTTTTTAATCTATGGTACAATCATTACTTGGAAAAGTGTTATGTAACACACGTGTGACGTATTTTCGAAAAAAGAGAGTGCACACATCTTCTGAGGAGTTTGATACGGTGTATTAAGTGAGACACGTGTGCATGTATTCTGAGGCATTTCGTGCATGCAAAAATATTTGAAATTTCATCCAAATTTGCGGTGCCGTTTATTTTTCCATCATTACACAAACTTTTTCGTTGGAACTATCACCACATGCTTAATGGTCAATATAAAAGCATTTCGAAGCCATTTCTCCGACATTGTCTTCTTTTCTGCCGAAATTTCGTCTCGACTTTCCTTCAAGGTCCTTGCTTCCTGTGTGGAGAGTAGTTCAACCATCTTTGATAGGTAACAAAAATTTTTTATTACAAGTATTTTAACAAAATAAATTTGATTAATATAGAAAGAATTTTTAATAACACTTGAATAATTACATATGTTATGTGCTTTGTATATTTTAAAAGTAGCATAGCTTTTCCAGAAAGGATTTTATCATAAATTTTTGTGTTTTTATAGAATTAATTTATAGTTCATGTTTCTCTTCTTGATTTGCATCTTTTGACCAGTGAAATGCGAAATAATGTCCCTGTTAGTGATATTTTGCTAAGTATCGCGTTTCACCAGTGAGATATTGAAATAATTTTCGTCTTCAAGGTAGTGTCTGGTGAAATGCGATTTCTTCACAGGCATTTGTCTTGGACACTATAATTTTCGCGTTTCACCGGTCAACTAAAAAATTTTCTCATTTTTTGATTTTTTGTCTTAAAAAATGTAATTTTGGGGCCTCTTTCCATGGTTTCATCTTGTTTATTTGGATATTGTTTCTATTCTGCTTTGTTTTCAGGGATAAATATTTTCCTGGTCAAGATAAAGAGGAAGCTATCTTTGGAAGGAATGGATGAGGAGGAGATAATTGAGACATATGATGATAGGCTCTTTGATTTCTTACACACCACTGGAAATTCTTCCAAGTTTGGCTATATCAAGGAAATTTTCAATGTTCCTTTTGATTTGAAGGAGTTATTGGAGGATCTTGAAGATAAACTTAAGGAGTACATATGTTTTTATGATAGACATGTGCAAGGTTTGGAAGTCAATGGATTTGTTCATTATAGTGATGTCATGGGAGCCACCAGTACATCTAGGTCAACTTTGCTAGGCAGGTTCAACCTCATTGATGAGGAATTCAGAAAGAAAGAAACATGTTGCCCTTTCCACATGTATCAACACCAATGCCTTTTGATCCACAAGGACGTTGGATTTATTGTGTATCTTCAGTACATGGAAAATTCTTCTCCAGATATAGACCAACAGGGAAAGCTAGAGGATATTGCAAGTATGGATAAGGAGGTCGAAGAGAAGGAGGAGATATTCCAAGAAGATGTTGAGAATCAACTTGTCCAAGGTTTTGATGTAGGTTTGTTCAAGAGTGACAATATCACAATGGTGGAAGAAAAGGAGATCGAGCCAAGTGCACAGGTTGATGAAGAAGGTCCTCTTGCATGTGTTCCAACATTTCCCACTTATCTTATCAACAAGAAGAGATATGTGTTGCTAAATGATATTCAACATATTTTTGATCTTAGAGAAGATTATTGCTTAGCAATCCTTGCAGGTTGGGGCAAAAATGACATGAATTTTATAGGTTATGAATAAGAACCACTATAAAGTCTTGATGTTGAGGGAGAGAATTTCCAAGATAGCTCTATAGCCTTACATACATGTATTAATTAGATCATAGAATACGAAAAGGGGGGGCTACCTATAGAAGAAGAGTTCTTGCAGGTCCAGAAGAAACTTCATATTGATGATGTAGGGTATGAAGAGAGATTGAAGCCTCCATCAGATGAGAAGCCTAAGAGTTCAATAAATCTTTATGATGATAGTCTTCTTGAAGAAGACGAATACCCTAAGGTATGAAATATAATTCGAAGTTACCCATTGAGTTTATGTTAGACTTTATTATGCATTATAGATAAATATCTTATATCTTGTATTGTTGTGGTTTGTTCTGTAGATTGAGATTGAAGATCTAGACAACTTTCTTGGAAGGGCCAAGGGCTCTAGGCCAATGAAGCTTGGAAAAAATCAAAGCCTTGGCCATTATATTGGAGACTTAAACAATCAAACAATTGTAATATATCATAGTAGATTGTCAAGCTCTCCAAGTCTACCAATGATGGCTTTGAGAGCTATCTCAAAGGTAATTGGATCTCAAGTTTTTAGCAGAGGTTTGGATAAGATCATTTTAGTGGAGAAGGAAGAAGCCATAAGAGTTCTTGGCTTCATGCCTGGATACAGTGGATCTAGAGCTTTGGAGTTCTTGGCTACTATTTGCTCTCTTATGTAGGAGATAGTAAGAATTTGAAGCTTCTTCCAGGCTATCGGAAACAAGAGTTTTTGAAATACAAAGGTCTTATTGAGTGGGATGAAACAAAACATTCCTTTAGATGCCCTGTCGAGCTACCTGAAACCAAGGACTCCTTTGAAGTCCCTGTTGAGGTGCCTGAAACTAAGGACTCTTCTGCAACACAATCAGACTAGAAGATGCCAAAGATTAAGGGTTTTTTGAAACCCATCTTTTCCCAACTCTTTGTTTGGTTTGTAACCATTCTGTAAATCTTAGCTTTGCACAAAAATTTAAATATCTATCTTTTCTTCTTTGGGTAACAATTTGTATAGTCCTTGCTAAAGATGATGTATTGCTTGATGTGGTTGTATCTTTAAGCTTGAATTTATGCCAAATTTGTCGATAGAACCATTGAAAGGCCTCTAATAAACTATTGGCTTTGTGTCTTCCACCTCCATGTCTTGTGTATCTGAAATATTTTTTTCTTGCTTGATAATGTGATTTTTCCATACCTTGGGTTGACCGGATAGATAGAGATCCATATTGTTTAATAAAGTATGAAGCATGGTTGTATAGAATATGCTGCATAGTCAACAAATAAAGAAAGTTATTAAAAAAAATTATATGAGTTCGACAATGAAGAAACAAACATATACAAACTTCTTACCGTATAGTGAGTAAAGTGTTGATCACCCCAAGCTTCTGTCATCACCTTTTTGAAAAGGTTCAATTGGTTTTTAAAGTCTTTGAGATCATCATCATTCCATTCAGTCTTATCACAATAAAAAAACACTTTGTCTAGTGTTTCCCAAACTTTAGCTTTTCTATTTTGAGCTTGTCCATTATCAGTGTGATCCTTAACTGCATTATGTAGGGATTTCCACTGATTAAATTTAATAGTTGAGCCACCATTTCTTGAGTTTATCTTGCCAAGTCTCCCATGAAAGCCTAGAAACCTTCTAGCCTTCACTCCACCAATAGATGGTTTTTTTGGGACACAATTACCATCCTTAGACTTTTGAAGATCTGGTTCAATAACAACATTGCCACCATGCAAACCAATTGCAGAGAGAACTTTTTCAACCTTTGTTATAGCATCTGTTCTAGTTGATAATGGCTTCAGCTTCCATGCAAATCTATATAGAGATGAATAAGCTTTTCAATTATCCTGCAAAGTGCATGAAGTGTACAAATATGGGCATTCGCTAAAGGAATGTCCAAGACTAGTTTAAACTGTGGATCCTTATTGTGCCTAGAGGGAGCTCTATTCCAATTGCTTGAGTTTAACTCTGCAGCTGGTGACATGCAGTATAAGCAAGGAGATCTCGAGTTAGCTCCCTTTGATACATTATACATACATTTGAGTGTCTTTAGGTCACCAGCTATGTGCCACTCAATCCTGTAGTTTCCAAATCCTTCAACAAATAGCTCTTCTCCTGCTTGTTGCCTTTGAATAACATTAGGTATTGATGTTTGATGAAAAACCCAATATAGTATATTAAAATTCTCAGTATCTACCTCAAATGCTCCTAGCCACCAGATGTTATATTCAGATTGAACACTAAATGATGTTGAGTGATTGCAATGACCTGATGAAAGTGCTCTATTCATCAAGGTGATAGAGATTCTCTCCAATTTTTTACATTTCAGAATCTCACTTTCATCAAGTTTAATCACAAATCTAGCCACTCCCTGTGCCTCTGCTATACTAACAAGTCATAAAATTTGATCATTAAGCATTGTAGGGTGGGCAAGTCAAGGAAAATATTGTTAAATTCATTGAATGTAACCTTCTTTTTCTTGCCCTTGAAGCTAGCCTTGATATGAAAAGGCTCACCTAGAATCTCCATCACTTTGTTATTAACTCTCTGTCTAATAGTCCTAACAAAAAATGGCTTCGAAAGTATGCAATTGCATACCTGTCCTTGCTTCATATTTGATTGTAAAAGCTGGAAAAGTTGCATATAAGCATCTCGACTGATACCAATACTATCCAGTGTCTTCTGTACTAACTCAGAATCCAAAGAATGATCCTTTACAAATGACTCCAAGCATTGTTTCTTTGCCTTTTTAAATTTCTTCTTCTCCAAAATATCCTTTGAAACTACTGAAGGAAGAAGATGATAATAAAACTGAGCTGCTTTTAAAGAATCTCTTTCACTTGCATTTGGTTGTAGAAGAGATCTAAGCAAAATTAACATCACAAATCAATGCAAGTAGTTTAAATAAAGCCATATTTAAGATTTTTCAAGTGAAAAAAAATATACCTTGCTGCTTGGATTCTTTTACCACAGCCTCCTCCTCCTCGTTTGAGATTCTCAATATTTTTAAGAGCTCTTTGTCGATTTTGAAGACCTAATAAAGTTTGCTTTCGTTGATAAGCTTTGATACGCTTTTTCAATTAATGAATTTTTTGTTGAGAATCCTCTAGCTTCTGCAACAACTCTATATTGTGTTTCATCAAAAGATGATTCTCTAGTCCAAGGATATCCTTTTCTACAACAAGATTAAGTGTATAACCTAAAAATCCATTGTAGCCATCACCAATAAACCTCATTAATGATGAGCTATTATAGAAAGGAGGAGTGCTATTTCTGCTAGGATCTTTGGGATATAGCTTTCCATCTAACCAAAGATCAATATTCTTCTTTCCTTCAAACCTCAGTATATGTTTCATAGACTCTGTAAACCATGATAGATTTTGTTCTCTTTCTTATTGGTTCATACTCACTGTCCAACTCAATATGAAGATGATAGAGAGGTCTTTTATGAGAGCTACAGAGATCATTAGATGATTGATCCATAGCTGAGTTACAGAGATCATTGGGTGATTGATCCATAGCTAAGGATATGATTAGAAGCAAGAACGAAAACAAATAAGAGACTACTAAGGAGGAGAAAAAAAGAAGAGAGAAACGATGGAGGGAGGCAATCGAGTATCCACCAAAATTCAAATTGAATGTTACTTTTCACTTTAATGAGGAGAGGCAAGATCTTCATTATGACAACCTTGCCAACTTTATGGCGACCTAGATTTCTAGGTTCGATGTGACCAGGAGAATATCACGACAATGACTTATTAACGAATTTTGATATTTTAACTTACCAAAATATAAACCTTTTAAAAATTCTATAAAATGATTTTATTTCTTAAATTTTTTTCTCTCTAGGATCTCTTACATGGCATTTTCGAGACCTCAAAACTCCCCTAATGCCTCTGTTTTCTTAGGAAAGATATGCTTAACAGCCTCTTCGTCTCCTGATGTACCATCTATTACCTTGTTGGAGGATTCAATTATGACTTCGATGGATGTGGATCCATTGCCTTTTTGCAATCCATACAGCTTCAACACCACTTTGTTGGGTCCTCTACCTAGGGTCAGGGTTCCTTTGAACTAGTTCGTATTGGCTCTTGCTTCAAAAAGCCAAGGTTTTCCCAACAGTAGAGGGTATGAGGTCCCATAAGAATTTGGTTTAACCACCAAATATGTCAGCCAATAGTCTCTTCCCGCAAGGGTTGTTTTTACGTATGGAAGGATGCCCAAAGGTTTAATTCTGCTTTGGTCTGCCAATCTGATAAGCCACTGTGTAGGTTGAATTCCTTGCAACCCTAAGTCCTTCGTTGTCACATCTGTCATTATGTTTACTGATGAACCTCCATCAATCAATGCATCTGAGATAAAGCATCCTTCAATCCATACACTAATCTCTAGGGTTCCAGGATCTAGGAAGGCGTTAGCCACATCTACTTCCTTTACAGGCTTCAGGGCCTTATTGGTCTTGGTTGCTGTTGAAGGAGCAATCCTTAGTCCTCGTCTTCTTGTCAATATACTTTTTAATTTCTTTTGGTAGCTGGGAGATAGCATTAGTAACTGTTGGAATGTTAGGTTTGGTTTAAAAGTGTCTAGGTCTTTGACCAAGTCATAATCTTTGATAGGATCCACATGCTTCTCCAACCGATTGGGGAATGGGGCTACACCCATTTTCATCTTTCCTTTTTCTTCTAATAATTGCAGCATTGGCACTTCTTCTATTTCTGGAGATGCGTTTGTCTCATCTATCTCCTGGACCTTTGGTCCTGTCTTTGGGACTGTCTCTGTGACTCTATGTAGCACTACAGTGCTCTGTACTGCACTGTTTTGTCCTGTACTGCTCTGTCCCTCTGTTGCTAGGTTGAACTTCACAGTCTTGGCAGGTGTTTACCGTGTTTACTACAGCACAGAGGAGTGGGAAAATGGAAAAAAGAAAATAGCAAACAAGGCGCAGGATAAAAGAAGGAAAAGGTGCCTTGACCGGTAACCAGACCATGAAAAATTTAAATGTTTGGGGACGACCCCCAGAAATTCTCAGTGTCGCCCCGAGAAAGCAAAAGAGTAAAAAGTGCATCATCAAATGTGGAAGCGCTCCCAAATCCTTATAAAAGAGTGTCAGGCTCACTCCTGTGCAAATTGTATGCATTAGTTGGGAATATGATAAATTAGAATGGTGGGAAGTGAGAAATGGGCTTAGGCCAATGGTCGGCCATGTAAAAAAGGGGATGACCTTCCAAAGAAGGGAGGGAATGTATATAAACCTCAAAAGTGAATGAGAAGCTCATTCTTGTGTGTGGCAAAAGCTTCTTCTTCTTCTTCTCTTGTTTCTTGCCTTCTTGCTTGTGCTTGCGAAAGGGAGTGAGGGAGTGAGGGATCGTGGAGAAGAAGCTCTCCATCTCCTCTCTCCATCTTCTTCTCTTCTCTTCTCTTCCCTTGTCTCGCGCGTGGCTATGGAGGATGGAGCTCATGGGAGAGGGATTGAGGTTGCTTGAGCTTGCCACAAGGATCTAGAGCTACCGGTGTGCAAGAGAGAGAAGGGTACTCGATCGAGCATCAAGGTAAGCTCACTACACTCGTAAGGTAGGCATGGCGCGTCGGCTATGTGAGAGGTAGTCATGGCCGCTCGGCTTGAAACACTTGATCAATAAGCGGTCCGTAGGTCTTGGGGTAGAGCTTGTAGCTTCCCTTCATTTTGGTTTTGTTTGCCGGGACTGACAGAATCGAGCCTTGAGTGCCGCGCGCATCAAATCGAGTATAGGAGTAAGGCCTTTGCCCGAAACGGTGCTTGAGATAGATAGGAGATTTAGGAGGTTTAATCGTTGGAACAAGTAAGTATTTTGAGTTTTTTGATGAGTGCTTGAGTAGATAAATACAACCCATGCTTGGTTTTGCGATTTTTTGTTAGCATTAGGTAGGATAGGATTAAAATTCGAAATTGAAATGGTAGGGTTTTTGCTGCTATAAATTGGTTGCAATAAGAAAAAGAAGGCAAAAATCGTGTTTTTAAAGGGGAAAATTGCAACGGGGAAAGGCTCTAAGGTTAGAGAGTGGTTGGGCAATGCTATGTAAGGCTGGGGTAAGGAGAGAAGAGCTCATTTGCATTCTGACTTAGTTGAGAGAGAGCAAGAGAAAGTGAGAGAGCTACAGGCATAGGAGAGGAGCGGATGCCCTTTGATCACACTTCCGGGGTGCTACAAGTATACAAATCTCTTCCCCGGCATGCCCTTGTGTGTATTTAACAGCCTAGAATAGCTAATCATCAACATAACACTAGATTCTTCACCATTTTCATTGTCGGAAGTGCGCCAACCTCGACGCATTCGGACATCCGAACCCCATAATCGAGCAGTTGGCTGCCCCGAACCTAGAGTTCGGCGTTCGGCCTTCGAGCATTCAGTCACATGCCGTTCGGGCTTTGGGCTTCAGCCACCCGAACGAAGGCCTTCGGGCTTTGGAGTTTGGCCTTTGAGCCATCTAGCCATTCGGACCTCATCATTCGGGCTTCGGCGGTTTGGCCCCTCCGAATTCGGGATTCGGCCATTCGGTGTTCGGATGGCCGAATCGCCCGCCCAAACCTAGCCATTCAGCCCAACTCGAGTTCGACCCTCGGACTCGGCCATTTGGGCTTCGGCCCTCGGACTCGGCCATTCGGGCTTCGGCCTGGCCGAACGAGACATTCGGACTTCGACGGTTTGGACGCCAATTTTGGGATTCGGACCCTACCATTCAGGCCAATTTTGGCCGAATGCATTTTTGACATTATTTAAAAAATTTAAGCCCAGGCCCATGTTGCCGACACTAGTGCGACCCTATAGGTGTGAGAAAATCATAGAAAACTTGGCCATGTGGCTAGGAAACCTAGCAGAGTGTGTTGTCGCAGCCTAGTTATAACAGCAGACCCCCACATACCTGAGAGACGCAGCAGAGACCCAGATTTTAACCAGGCAACCGTGTGCTAACCTCATATCCAGTGGCCAAGAGCTGAAGGTAGCATTGACATCGCACTTGAGTGCCATAATCCCGCACACACAGTAGGCCACATTGGTTGTGCACTGAAAGAGCAGAAAGCCTGATTTCGCACCGAATACACAGACACCACACTGAGTGTACATAATTTGAGGATTGGTTGTAATAACAAGGAATACACTCGAACATAATCATTCAAGGAACCCACCAATAGGAGTGAACCCCAAGACTTAGCAGATAAACAGGGTTAGGACCCAGGAGGACGTTAAGTGGACGCGAGGATCCAAAAGACGACAACATAGAGGATCGGGCGCTACCAGAACTACTCGAATTGATCGACGGCCTTGTGGAATTGGAGGCAGAAAAAATGTCAGGATCAAGAGGCAACCAAGGAGAGGACCGACTAGACCTAGGGGAATTCCCAGACTCAGTACAGGAACTAGTCCATGACTACGATTTACTTACTAGGACTGTGATCCAGGGCAGACCTGTAGAAGAAGTGGTAGCAAGCCTCGAAGAAGAGAGAAGAGCAATCAGGAGAGCGCTAGAAGGCATAATTGCCTACAACCACGAGCAAAGGGCTAGAAAGCTACAGCAAGACGTAGATATGTACGAGGCTAGAAGGGTGCTAGACCTAGCTGGGGCAGCCAAATCTGGACCGAATGAAGAGAGGGAATGGGCAGCAGAGGCTGATATGACATCGAGCGATCGAACTTGTAGCCAAGCGACTCATGGACAATACGTCCGTTGAGCAGAGTGCTACAGCCCTAGCCACCGCACTACTCTCGGGATTGGGAGTCACACAAGGGGCTAAAGGGAAGGCTAGAATCCCTATCGTAGCAAAACAGCTAGCAAAGTATGAGCCTAGCAATGACCCATACAACTTCATGGAGCAGTTCGAGCAAGCATGCGAAGCAAACGGTCTTACTGACCTTGCGCAACGCTCTTAAGCTTTTGGCCTGTGCTTAGGCGATAAGGGGAGAATTTGGTATTCTAGCCTTGATGATGCAGAACGTACAAACTTCGCTCGCCTTAAGGGCCTCTTCATCAAGAGATTCTCGGAGGCAGGGTATTCTGACAACCTCATTGTCCGGTTGATGAATATCAGCCAAAGGGGGAAGGAAGACGTCAGGGACTACGTCACTCATGTGTGTAGCCTCTTCAAAAGAATCCCTACCAATGAATGACCTACTGAGAGGGCAGTGTCTATAGTATTCATGAACGGAATTCGGAGTGAGGAGCTCTACAAGGCTTTGGCCAGTAACTCTACCTTGCAACGAGACGTGCTAGCTAGAGTTTTTGAAGAGGCAATACGTGTAGATGATCAACTTAGGGAACAAAGCATGAGGACTACCAGCCGAGAAAGTGCAAATCAGAGGGATCTAGAGAGATCAAGTATTTTGGGAGAAAAAGAAACCCTAGTGTGCAGGAAAAGGGAAAGAGTATGGACCAAGGCCAGGATATGGCGGAGATGAGAATGGAGATTGCACGACTGCAAGAACTGATAAGGAAGCCTGCGCGATTGCATATACAGTGTATATATTGTGGCGGCAATCACCTCCTAGCTGAATGCCAAGATCCTAGATCTAGGCCATGCTCAAATTGTGGTATATTCAAGCATGATGCATTGATGCATTGCATCGCAGGATGCTGAGGAGATTCCCATACCCACAATAGTACAATCCTCCGTACTTAGGTAATAGACCACCCAATTTCTTTGGGAGGGGAGCCCAATTGGCACTCCCTGCACCAAATGACTCAAGACCTGCCGTACCTAGGCTGGAGATGAACCCAACAAGTATACCAAGAACACCAGGGCCTTTTGTAACCCACCCACTGAGTGATGCTCCAGTTCACTATGTGGAAGAGCCTAGTGAAGAGGAGACATATGTCAACCCGTACATATCCTATGATGAGGAGGGCAACCCAGTCCTGATGGACTATCGGCCGGTGCCAGTGATGGCATTAGGTAGAGGAAGAGGCAGAGGCTTTGGAGGGCCAAATCACATGCTGGACCTACGGCCATCCAGGCCACATTTCATCACGTTGCCCAGAGAAGGAACAGGCTAACAAGGACAAAGCGGATCTCCGATGCACAGAATGTGGGACCACTCACCTGTTTTCTTGATTGTCCTAGGCGAAAACCATCAGCTAGCTCTGCCAACGTACCGTCGGCAGGTATCTCCTTGCGTGGACCAAGTAACCTTGACATAGCCTCAATAGGAAAGAAAAGCCGAAGGAGAAGGAAAAAGAGAACAGACGTGAAGATAACCCTTAAAATCAAGGAAGCCACGACATTGACAGGAAAGAAAGTCACGGATGCAGAGGCAGAGACCTCAGCCCCCGAAGACAGCTGAGCTAGGAAGTGCCAAGGTAGGGGAATATCCCCATCCCAAATGGAAACTCGAAGCTATAGCCAAAGTCAAGGAGTGGGTCAAGGATGCCCAGGAGCACCTCAAGGATGCTGAACCCATACTAGAAGATCCAATGGACGATTTTTCCAGCGTGAGCACACCAGTCTCACCCACAAAACCACAAACTAAAAGTGTATCCTTGCCACAAGGGGCAACTCAGCAGCAGCAAGGCCAAAGGAGGACTTACCAGGGTAGATAGAATGCATGGCCCAGGAGTGCTAGCCTTAGGGGAAGACAAGAGCCTAGCAGTCTCCTTGCAACCTTGCTGTCCACCCTAGTAACTCTAAGCGTAGAAGACCTGCTTAGGCAGAATCCTTGTTTCTGGCAAGAGCTAAAAGATTTAGTGGAGGGACACACAGGACTTACGGGTGCTAATAAGCAAGATCATGATGCAGTTATGCAAATCCCAAGTCTAGCTCTACACTCAACTCCTAAGTCATTACACATCAATGCTTTCTGGGAAGGCACTGAAATGCATGCAGTCCTACCTGTTCTAGCCTTAGGAGATATGACACAGAAAGGAATTGTAGACAGACGCCAGTGTTAGCGTACTGAGCCATGCAGTTTTAGAGGCATGGGAAAACCCTCCTATAGAGACTGCCAAGTTTAATGTCACGTTAGCAAATGGAATGAAGGTAAGGCCATTCAGAGTCTTAAAGAACTTGCCAGTAAAGATTGCAGGTGTGCAGTTTTTCGTGAACTTTATTGTCATGAAGGGAGTGGACTACGACATACTGCTAGGCTGACCTTGGATGAGAAACGCTCGAGTCATTGAAGATTGGGGGAATGGTTTGATCTTCCTAGGGAGCAGAACTGAAGCCGTAAGGGTAGAGATGGACACTTGGAAAACGACCCCTGTTGACCTAAATGCCATCTCAACCATGCTGAAAGGCGATACTCAAACGACCAAACCCTTGTCAAGATTGTGGGAGAGAAGGAAGGAGTCTCGCTTGAAGCTTTCTTGCTTGCACAATGGGGGAAGACACACAAGGGTGGAGGCTGAAAACAGTTTTCCTCTTCTTCGTTGTGGAAGCCAAAATAACTCAAGTACAAAGAAATAGAAGAATCCTATATATGGGTCTCAAACCAAACTCAACTAACTAAGGTGGCATACTAACTGAGCCACGAACTAGAGTAGATAAGGATAGCTATCATGTAGCTATTATTCATGGGCGGTGTACCAACCGCGTCTGCAACTGACAAGTCGGTGACATAAATACACAACGGTCACCCTGGCGTATCACGAGTGGAGATCGATATCTCAACACTCCCCCTCGAGCTCAATCCCAATTCCTACACACCAAGCAGGTCTCTGAACTTGCGCAGCTTCTTTGCGCCCAATGCCTTCATGAATATGTCAGCTACCTGATCCTCTGTGCTGACATAAACTAGATCAATAAGACCTAGTAAAACCCTCTCTCGCACATAGTGATAATGCACCTCAATGTGCTTTGTTCTAGCATGATAGACTGGGTTATCTGCCAAGTGTATACTACTCATGTTGTCACAATAAATGACAACTGGTCCATCTGTGGACTGATGCATATCATAAAGTAGCTTATGCAACCAAGCTACCTCACATGCAGCCATTGCTGCACCCCTGTACTCAGCCTCTGTGCTCGACAAGGCAACTCTAGGCTGTTTCTTGCTGCTCCAAGTGACTGGAGCACTCCCAAAAGAGAACACATATCCATTGGTAGATCGTCTATCAGAAATACTACCAGTCCAATCAGCATCAGTGTATCCATGCAACTGTATCTGAACCCCAGTCTCATAAAATAGTCCATACTGCAATGTGGACTTCACATACCTGAGTATGCGTCTAGCCGCATCCAAATGTGGTTTCCTTGGAGCCTGCATAAGTTGACTTACCAATCCAACAGCATAGCTCAAATCTGGCCTGGTAATAGTCATATAAATCAAACTTCCTACTATGCGTCTGTACATAGTAGGGTCTTCTAGAAGCTCACCTGCATCTGTGCTCAGCTTCACATTCTGCTCCAAAGGAACTGAAATAGGCTTACAGCCTGTCATCCCATATTTGGACAGCATGTCCAATCCATACTGCCTCTGCAAGAGTTGTATCCCACTTGGTGATCTAATCACCTCAATGCCCAAGAAATAACGCAGCTCTCCCAAATCCTTCATCTCAAACTTCTGCTTCAATAGCATTTTCACATGAAGGATATCTTCATCACTGTCACCTGCCATAATCAAATCATCAACATAAATGACAAGTAGCATAATACCTTTCTCTGTTTTTCTCACATAAAGTGAGAAATCTGCCTTGGAAATCTGAAAGCCAATAGTGACAAGATACTGTCCTATCTTGTCAGACCATGCTCTAGGTGCTTGCTTCAAGCCATACAAGGCTTTCTTCAACTTGCAAACAAACTCAGGATGAACAGCATGCACATAACCTGGTGGCTGCTCCATATAGACCTATTCTTGCAAATCACCATGCAAGAAGGCATTCTTTATATCCATCTGATGTAAAGACCATCCCTTTGATGCAGCCATAGCAATGACTGCTCTTACCGTTGCCATCCTTGCAACCGGACTGAATGTTTCTTCATAGTCAATGCCATATGTTTGTGCATACCCCTTGACTACTAATCTTGCCTTGTATCTATTCACAGAACCATCTGCATTGTGCTTCACCTTATAAACCCACTTACAGCCAATTGCATTTTTACCTTTAGGCAAAGGTACCAATTCCCATGTAGCATTTGCTTCCAAGGCATCCATTTCTTCATCCATGGCTTTCTCCCATTTTTCTTTTCCCATGGCTTTCTCAAAAGAAGTGGGTTCTGGTTCCTGTATCACTTTAACCATATATGCATAGTGAATGGCTGTAAATCCATCATATTTCAGCCTATCCACAGGATACCTAGCTCTCGTAGACCTGCGCAAAGTAGGTTCACTCCCAGGTGCTCTCAAAACATCCCTGGTCTTCCTTACTCCAGGTGTAACAATAGAAGGAATACACAACTCATCATCAATGCTCTGTTCTGAGCCACTGGATTCACCATCCACATAAGAGTGACCTGCATTCACATCAAACATGGGCTGATCAACCTTCTCTTTTCCTTTTCGTGATACCTACATACCACTATCTGCATTACTTTGAGAAGATTCTCCTGATCTCAATCTGCCTGTCCATGGCGAAGAATGTGAACCACTACTAGAGGACGCTCCAGGTCCACTAATATTTTGTGACTGCTGCTGTGAATTTTGTGCAGCATTACCATTTTGTGCATCTACATCATCAATCACATTTACTGGTTTATACCAGCTACTCATCTCATCAAAAACAACATCTCTGCTCACTGTAAACTTACGAGTAGAAGGGTTATAGCATCTATACCCTTTTTGCTGCAGAGAGTAACCAATAAAGATGCACTTCTCAGCTTTTGGATCCAACTTGGATCTCAACTCATCTGGCACATGTACATAGGCAATGCAACCAAAAATTTTCAAATGAGAAATATCTAGTTTCCTACCAGTATACCTCTCCTCTGGAGTCATTCCATGTATTGCTGCAGTGGGAGTCCTGTTCATTATGTAGACTGCTGTAGCAACTGCTTCAGCCCAATAAAAATTTGGCAAGTCTTTTTCATTGAGCATGGCACGAGATACCTCTCCAATATGCCTGTTTTTCCTTTCTGCAATTCTATTTTGTTGTGGGGTATAACTACATGAATATTGCTGCTTTATGCCATGCACCTGCAAGAACTTTGCAAACTCATTTGAGAGGTACTCTCCCCCTCCATCTGACCTTAGGCATTTTATTTGCAGACATGTTTCTTTTTCAGCCATAGCTTTAAGGGTTTTGAAATGCCCAAAAACTTCACTTTTCTTTTTCATAAAATACACCCAAACTTTTCTGCTATAGTCATCAATAAAAGTGAGTAAATAATGACAGCCTCCAAGAGATGCAGCTTTAGTAGTCCACACATCAGAGTGGATTAATTCCAATGGCTTCTCACTCTCTTGAACATGTCTAGGAAATGGTTTCCTTGCCTGTTTTCCAAACTGACAGGCTTCACATACCTTATGCATTTCTGCAACCTTGAATTTTGGCAATCCTGCAACAATATTTTGGGCCTGCATTGATTTAAGTCGTTGTACATTAACATGACCAATGCGTTTATGCCAGATATCAATATCTGCAACTACACCGGTCCCATGTGCAAACATTGTTGCACTCAATTCAGACATGTCTGCATCCAACGTAAACATTCTGCCCTTCTTCTTTCCTTTTGCTATCAAGCGACCTTTATTTTTCATATCCTCAACAAAGCATCCATGAGGATTAAATCTGACCTGCAAGCCCTGCTCAACCATTTGACCGACAGAAACCAGATTCTTGGTGATATTCGGGACATGAAATACATCGGACATGTATTTCTTTTTCCCATCCTGCATAGACAAGGGAATTTTTCCAATCTGCACAATAGGATGTGCAGTATCATCACCAGTCTCCACAAATCCTGGTTTTTCCATTTTCCTTGCATCCTCCATCCATTCTGCATGACCTATCATGTGGTTTGATGCACCTAAGTCAACATACCATACATCATTGCTTTCTTCTGCACTTGTCACAGAATTGTTCATGTGCTGCACCATGAACAAATGCTCATTTCTGTCATCACCCTGTCTGCTAGAAGATGCATAATTCCCTTGTTGCAGTTTTCCATTCATGATGTCATTCTGCTTTTTATAGCAGTCTTTAGCCATATGACCCATTTTATCACAGTAGTAGCATTCAACATTACTATTTGCATTTTGACCTCTTTGCCATCCACCACGACCTCTTTGGCTCCCCCTGCCTCTAGAGTTACCACGTCCTCCTCCATAGGACTGGTTTTCTTGAGTTTGCTGCATATTCTGATTTCTACCACGGCCTCCAAATCGGCCTCCTCTACCTCTGCCTCTACCTCTTCCAGCATTTGAGTAGAAGACAGCTTCTTTTGAAGTTCCTCCTGAAGAAGATGCACCACCATTTCTTTGCTCCTCAGAAATTAGAAGAGCAATCAGCTCCTCAAAATCAGGAAATCTTTCACGAACTGAAATGGATGTCCGAAACTGTGCATAATCCTTTCCTAGAACATTCAAGGTCACAGAAACTAAATCACCATCTTCCACTGGCGACCCGATGGAAGCAAGTGCATCTGCAATCTTCTTCACCTTCATGTGGTAGTCATTGATGCTCATATTTTCTCTTTGCACATTATGTAACTCTTGCTTGAGCTGCATTTTCCTGGCTTGCGTATTTGTGCTATACATTTTTGACAAAGTATCCCATGCCTCCATTGGCGTACTTGCATCCTGAATATGCACAATCATAGAGTCTGAAATGCTGATAGACAACCAGTACATAACTTTCCTGGCTCTCTCATGCCATGTTTTAAATGCCTGCATTTGCTGTTGATTGGGAACATCAAGAAGAACTGGTTCTTCTTCATTTCCTGCAACAAATTCCCAATATCCTTTTCCCATAAGGAAATTCGTCATTCTAAACTTCCATGCTTGGAAGTTGTTCTTGTCAAGCTTTTTAGTGACAATCTGTGAAAGAGAATTAGATGCCATTACAGAACACTGCAAAAAATTCTGTCACTGCAAAAAACACAGCTTCACCCTCACAAGGGAAAATCTGCAAAACTGGCGAAAGTGGTATTTGACCACACAGTCACTTCCTAGTGACGATTTTGCATCAACAGGCAACAGGGATGATTCTGTAACTCCCAATGTCTCTGCGCACTCCTGCACTTTCTGGCTGTGCTACCTGCAGAGATCTGCTCCCAAAACAGAAAATGAAAGCAACACTGCTCCTCTTACCAGAACACCGCGAGCTTGGCTTGCTTTCTTGAGCTCCTTACCACGAACAAGGCTCTGATACCATGTCAAGATTGTGGGAGAGAAGGAAGGAGTGTCGCTTGAAGCTTTCTTGCTTGCACAATGGGGGAAGACACACAAGGGTGGAGGCTGAAAACAGTTTTCCTCTTCTTCGTTGTGGAAGCCAAAAGAACTCAAGTACAAAGAAATAGAAGAACCCTATATATGGGTCTCAAACCAAACTCAACTAACTAAGGTGGCATACTAATTGAGCCACGAACTAGAGTAGATAAGGATAGCTATCATGTAGCTATTATTCATGGGCGGTGTACCAATCGCGTCTGCAACTAACAAGTCGGTGACATAAATACACAACAGTCACCCTGGCGTATCACGAGTGGAGCTCGATATCTCAACAACCCTATGGATCACTCACTAAATATATTCCCTGCCCTGAGGATGAGCGGGATTGGATGCACGTCTTGGCAACCATTGACCTACCATTCTCAGATGAGGAAGAACTATATCGGCAGGCTGCTAAAGCTGCAACCATGCCAATAGAGGAGCCAACTGTGCCACTCTACATGATGGTAGGAAGCTCACTCAACCCAAGGAAACCTGTCTCGTTCCATATCCCTAGCAATAAGCTAGAGCTTCAAGAAATCATAGAGTATCTGACAGACACACTGAAGGGCAACTTGGCTGCCAACCTAAAGCCTCTACGTGATTTGTTGACTAAGCCAGAATGAAAATGGACCAAAGTCCACGATTTGAATTTGTTATACAATTGGGCTTTAGTTACTGACGACAAGGAGACTGAAGAGGAAAGCTTAGGCGATGATGAACGGTCTGAAGAGCAAGACTCTGACGACAAGGAATATGAGGACTGCCGCTCTACAGGAGATGAAAGTGAGGAAGAGATAGATACAGTAGAATATGATTGTTGAGTGTTGAAATGATCTGTTTTTTGGCTGATTTTTGTTGTTTTTGAGAGCTGAATGGTTGATTTTATGAGATGATTGATTGGTTTGGAAGTGTTTTGAGAGTGTTTTGGATGATATTGATTATTTTTTGGAAGTTCATGATGTTTATTAGTGGAGATATGAAGTTCTGATAAGTTCTGATTGGTTCTGTATACCTTCTGTTTTGTTCTGTTTTGTTCTGATTGTCTTCTGTAAGGAGGGATGGATTGATGATTGATGAAGATTGAGATATTGTGAAAGCTTATTAAATAGTTTTTGAGAGTTTGGAATGGTTTAAGTATGAGTTATGAGGTTTTGATGACCTTTTGTAACCTTCTGTAGGTCTTCTGTAGAGTTTCTGTCTCTGTACTGTCTCTGTACTGTAGCTGTTCTAGTACTGTACTGTGACTGTTCTGTATGCTTCTGTATGTGTTTTGTAGAATGTATGTGTAGTTTGGAAAAGTTTTCTAGCCTTGGAAAGAGGTGAATACAAGTGCAAAATAGCTAAAAGAAGTGAAAGAAGTAGCTGCTGAAGACTCAAGTGAAGACTGAAGTGAAGTGACAGTAGTGAGCTATGAAAGGACACTGTAGTGGCTTTGGTGACTTTTCATATCAGACATACCTCTTGGGAGGGGTATCCACGACCTAAGAAAGATTATTGAGAGTGATTATGAGAGATTGTAGTGAGGATATGATGTATTATTGATAGAGAGAGAGAAAGAGAGTCAGAGATAGCCAATTCTACTAAAACAGAGTGATTGTATATGAGAGATTGAGAGAGAAGACTATGAAGATATTGAAGATGAATACTATGGGATGTATTTCCATTAAAAGATGGTGTATTACTTTTCTTTCTTTTTTCTATTGATGGATTTTATGAAGATATTGAAGAATATGGTTGATTCTATCAAATCTGTGGGAGATCTACATGATGTTGCATGAAGATTTGTTGTGCCTGGTGTTCTTTTCTTCATTGTGATCATATGAAACATAATAAACAAGCTTGTTGATGTTACAAGATAGATTTTCTTGCAAGAGAATTCCTTTTCCTTGGTGTTCCTCTTGGGGCTTCATGTTTTTGGTGCGCAGCCGGGGAACCTTGCCATTAACAAGCACCAGAAGAGGCTGAAAATGAAGGAAATGGCATTGCCAAGAAGAGAAGAATTCAATGGATGTTTGTAAAGTTCCTTCTTCTATTGAAGAGTTGGAATTTCTCATCATCAAAGCCACTTTCCACAAGAAGTTCATCCCATAATGACGGAAACACATCACCATCATGATGCATGCTCTATGTGGTGGACAGTTTCCTCTTCCTGTTGAAGCAGCAGAAACTTGCATCTTGGTGGCAAACTGTTTGGGAATAAACTGAAGAGCAGAAACAGAGAGAATGACCATCCATGGAAGATTTGGCATTCATTGAGAAGTTTCCAGACATCATCAAGTGGGAGATTGTGAAGAAGCTTCAAGAGTCTTGGTCTGTAGAGGTTCACAGAGACAAGAAGGAAAAGAGTTGGAATTTGTTCGTAGATGCTCAACAGCAAGATACATGGGATGCTTGGTGCACTAATAATCTTCTGTTTGTTCAATTGGCAACCAACTGGAAGTTGGTAGACAGAGTATTCTTTACAACATACACTGTTGAAACCATCAGAAGCTGGCATTACTATGATGATGGCACCACCACAATGCTTAGACGTATGCATTTTGACACCTTCAGAACCGAATACCTTCCTCTATGTAGTGGCATGAAAGCAGAATTCAGAGACGTTGAAAAGGAAGAAGTAGAAGAAATGTTGGCAAGACAGTCCTCCAGATACTGAAGCCTTCTGTTAACCCTCTATGGAGCACTAACAACATAGTGGAGCCAACCCCCTGATGAATGACGCAATAAAGAGGCAAGCGTTAGAATGAATCCAGAGGTACGTGAGAAGAGAGAAAGCAAAAATCAAAGCCGAGAACGAGGTCGCAGAGCAGAAGCTGCCTTTGACGCCCTTGCGCAACTCTTTACAGAAGTCCCAATGGCACATCAAGCCCTTCCTCCTCCTACTGGAGGTCCACTTCCAAGCCAGATCCGTCCTGGAAATATTGATGACAGGCAAGCGAATGTAGTTCCATTGCCAGTTTTTAAGAGAGAGTACAATGAAGACCCTGATCTTCATGTAGCAGAGTTTATGGTAGCATGTGTGGCTAACAATGCCAGAACCCCTGAGCATTGGTTAGCAATATTCCCCGCCACTTTCAAGGGCGCGGCGTTTCAGTGGTATGAGAGACAAGCAGCAGGAACTTTTGGCACATGGCCTTCCTCACTAAATTCAGGCATGAAGGTTTTTAAGAGCGGATGCGAGAGGAATTTATGAACCTAAGTCAGTCCTCTGGAGAAAGAGTAGAAGCTTATGTCTCACGAATGGAATCCATCCTGAAGAGATGGACTAACCATAATCTAGATGATGGCATTCAGAAGGGGGTGTTTCTCAGAGGATTACAACCAGAAGTCCATATGTTTGTGGAGCTGCAAAGACCAGCCACACTGCAAGCTGCAACAAAAGGTGCAAGACTGCACGATGAAGTGGAAGCTAGATTAGCGATGAATCCAGGAAGAGGAGTCCTACCTTCTTTGATGCCAGGAATGATGTACCCACCAAATGCAGTCCTAGGGACTGTCCCCTACCCCTACCAACAAATGCCCCCAGTATCACAGTACAGTGCACCAAATCCACAGTGGTCACAATCAATGCCTCAAATGATGGTTCAACCACAACAACAATGGTCCCAACCAATTTCCCCAATGCCGAATCAGCAGCAACAGTGGAACCCTACCAACTGGAGCCAATAGCCAATAGTTCAAACAGGAGCTCTGAATCGGAACCAGAACAGAGACCCCTCTGCACCGGCCCAGCCTGTTTATGCAGTGATTACAGAGACTCCTCAAAACCCTACTACCAGTATCTCAGGAGGAGAAAGCTTGAAGGATTATTTATCCAACTCAGTTGCAAATATAAAAAAGGAGTTGATGGATGTGATTACAGAGCAGCTACAGACGTTGAAAGTGAATACCGCCAGCATATCCAATGTGGCAGGAGCAGGAAGAGATGTGATGCGGTCAAATACTTGGTGTGGTAAGTGTCATCAAGCAGGCCATTTAGCCACTGAATGTACACGAAAACCAACCATCCTTGGAGCTTTTTGTTCCTATTGTTTACGGAAGAACCATACAGAGGATATTTGCTCTCTGAAGGAGATGCATGATAGGAGAAGGAAGGAAGAAGATGCAAGTTTCAACTTGCTGGAATCCAAAATGACAACACAGGATATTGGACCCAAGCCTAGGGAGTTTGGTCCTAATTTCGGACCCAGAAGATTTCCCTCTCAAAGTTACAGAGGAAGACAGTCTAACGGTGGTCAGAGATCAGAAGTGAAGTGTTACAGATGTGGAGAAAAGGGACACATTTCACCAAATTGTCCAAATCCCAGAAGGTCAGTGGATTACAAGCCCTTATGCAGTCGATGCAAAGGAGAAGGCCACACTGCAAAAGACTGTCCAAGCCCAGCCCCAGTGAAAAATAGTGCTACTGATAGTCCGGCCAAGGCCCAAGAGCCTACCTCCAATTTAGTGGAATTGGAAGTTGCTGCCATCACGCGTGCAAAGAAGAAGGAACCACCTATTCAGAAAGAAAACAATCCTCCTGCCAGAACAGTGAAGTTCAATCTTCCACCAGAAGAACAGAGCCTGACAGTGCCATACAGAGCACTACAGTGCCACAGAGAGTTACAGAGACAGTTCCAGAGACAGGACCAGAGGTCCAGGAGATAGAAGAGGAGGAAGTGCCACAAGGGGCAGAAGAAGTTCCCATGATTCCTCTGTTGGAAGAAACAAGGAAAATGAAAATGGGTGTTGCCCCATTCCCTAACCGGTTAGAGAAGCCAATGGATCCTATTAAGGAATACGATCTGGTCAGAGATCTAGATACCTTTAAACCAAACCTCACATTCCAACAATTATTGATGTTGTCTCCCAGTTGCCGAAAAAGGTTCAAAAGTATACTAACAAGAAGACGTGGCTTAAGGATTGCTCCCTCAACAGCAACAAAGTCCAACAAATCTCCAGAGTCTGTAAAAAAAGTGGATGTGGCTAATGCCTTCTAAGATCCTGGTACCCCAGAGACTAGCATGTGGATTGAAGGTTGCTTTATTGCAAGTGCACTGATTGATGGAGGTTCATCAGTGAACATTATGACGGATGTGACAATGAAGGATCTAGGCCTACAAGGTATGCAACCAACCCAATGGCTCATCAGACTGGTGGATCAGAGCAGAATCAAGCCTTTGGGAATTCTCCCATATGTGAAGACTACAGTGGCTGGAAAAGATTATTGGCTAACCTATCTGGTGGTGAAGCCAAACTCTTATGGTACATCCTACCCTCTGTTACTAGGAAGACCATGGATTTTTGAAGCCTGAGCAAGGACGGATTGGTTCAAGGGAACCTTGACCTTGGGTAGAGGACCTAATAAAGTGGTGCTGAAGCTATATGGTTCTCAAAAAGGGCATGGATCCACCTCCTTGGAATTATCTTCTGATTTCCCTAATGAGGCTATAGATGGCACATTAGCGGATGAAGATGTTGTCAAACAGATCCTTCCCAAGAAAATAGTGGCACGTTCCTTAATAGTGGATACTGTAAGCCAACTCCCAAGAGATGCAAAGTCCCTATCAATGGGTGAATACTTCCTACCTGAACCAGGAACGATTTTCGAAATCACTTCTGACAGTGAGATAGAAGCATGGATGTACTGCTCTCCCTGTTACATGGCCATAGCAGAGCCAGAGACAGAGGCAAAGGATGAAACAGAGGACTTGTTCTTCTCTTACAGAGCTCCTACAGAGGCAGAGACAGAGACAGAGCCAGAGACAGAGACAGAGACAGAGACAGGAGAGGAAGGAGATGATATTGAAGAAGAAGGTTATGAAAGCGAGACGGAAGAGTCTATCCCACTTGAAGAGGATACATATGAAGAAGAAGTTCCAAAAGCATTAGAAGCAGACGAACTCATGCTGTGGGACAGAATGGCGATGGTACCATTTGGTCTGGTAAATGGATCTTCCCATATGCAAAATCTTTATAAGAAATGGTTAAAGAAGAACAAGCCATCTTTCAACGGTGGCTCTTGCCGCCTTCAACCACCTTTGCCAAGAAAAGATGATGATGATGCACCATGCCAACAAGCACCAGTCCCACAAACCCAACAGGCATCAGAGGGTCCCTGTTATGTGACGTTCTTGGATGCGTCATCAGAAGACGAGTCTTCAAGCCAAGAGGTAACTGATTGTGAAACAAACCCGAAACGGCTCTAATCCCATTTCAATATTTCAAGGAGCAACCTAAATCTCCACCAAGAGAAGAAGTTGGGTCTAGTGGGACATCAGAAGAGGACACCACTCCCTTGAAGGAGTCGGATCTATACCCAGAAACAGTCTGCAGGACCTTCATCCGTGAAGTAGAAGGTGAAAGGCAGTTAACCTTTGTGGATGCAGATGGCACTGAACGCCATTTGAAGGTGGGTAGCAGCCTACCAGAAGAGGAGTTGTCAACTTTGTACAACTTGTTGAAAGAGAATTTGGATGTGTTTGCTTGGTCCTACAAAGACCTAAAGGGGATTGGTCCCACAATATGTCAGCATCATATTGACTTGGAACCTGATGCCAAGCCAGTACGGCAACGACAGAGGTGAATGAACCCGAATTATTCCACATTGGTGAAAGCAGAGCTGCTGAAGCTTCTGGAAGCCAAGTTCATCTATCCAGTGGCAAATAGTGAATGGGTCTCACCTATCATGGTGGTTCCCAAGAAGAATGGCAAGCTTCGTATATGTGTGGATTTCCGCAAGCTCAATTCGAAGACAAAGAAGGATCACTTTCCTATCCCTTTCACAGACCAACTGTTGGACAGTGGCAGGACATGAGCTTTATTCCCTTGTGGATGGATTCAGTGGATACAACCAATTGCAGATAGCAGAAGAGGATCAATCCAAAACATCCTTCACCACAGAAAGGGGGACCTACGCTTACCGAGTGATGCCGTTTGGGCTCTACAATGCCCCTGCTACTTTCCAGCGAGTCATGATGGTCGCATTCCAAAATCATCTGCACGATTTTATTGAGGTATATTTGGATGACTTCTATGTCTATAGTTTGATCTGTGAACATTGGGGACACTTGGAACAATGCTTTGATTGATGCCGAGAGTATGGGATTTCCCTCAACCTCGAGAAATGCATCTTTGGGGTCTCTTCTGGAGTTCTGTTAGGCCACATTGTCTCTGCACAAGGGATATCAATAGACCCTGCAAAGATTGAAAAGATTGCAGCTCTGACAGCACCCACCAACCTCAAACAATTGAGGGGATTCCTAGGCCATGTGGGTTACTACAGAAGGATCATAGCCCATTTTGCAACAAAGGCAACCGCCTTGCACAAGCTTTTGAGGAAAGATGCAGAGTTTGTTTGGACAGAAGAATGTGACACAGCCTTCAACACTCTGAAGCAGTGTCTGATTGAGGCACCCATTCTTCAACCTCCTGATTGGACGAAAGAGTTCCATGTACACACTGATGCATCAATTGAAGGCTTAGGCACAGTTCTTTGCCAGAAGGGTCCTCAAAGCTGGATCAACCCATCTATTATGCAAGCCGAAAAGTCATTGATAGGAAACGAAACTATACAGTGACAGAGCTGGAGTGCTTGGCAATGGTGTTTGCCCTAGAAAAGTTTTGCCACTACCTCCTATCCACTCACTTTAAATTTTATGTGGATCACGAGGCCCTATCCTTCCTGATGAACAAAGCAGATGTGAAAGGACGCATGATGAGATGGCTCCTTCTATTCTAGGAGTTTGACTTTGAGGTGATTACCAAACCTGGTCGTTCCCACGTTTTGGCTGATCATTTGTCGCGTATCCCACAAACTGCAGATGAGGAGCAGGATGATCCAGAGCTCCCTGATGCTTCCCTTTTCCTAGTAGAAATTGTAACCCCCTGGTATGCAGACATTGCCAATCTGCTAGCAACCCAATAGTACCCTCCTGGCATTTCTAGTCGGGAAAGGAAGAAGCTTATGTTGGAATCAGGCCCCTACATCCTGCTAGGCGGCGCACTGTACAAGAAAGGCAAAGATGAAGTGCTTCGAAGACGTGTTGCAGGAGATGAGATTGGGATTGTTCTGAAGGCTTGCCATGACGAGCCATGTGGAGGCCACTTTGCAGGAGAAGCCACAGCTAGGAAGGCTTTGCTAGCAGGATACTGGTGGCCGACCCTTCATAAGGATGCCTATGATTACTGTAAAAGATGTGATGTTTGTGAGAGAATGGGGAAACCCACAAAGACAAGTGCCATGCCACTGCAACCTATCCTTCCCTTGAAGCCGTTTGAGAAGTGGGGCATCGACTTCGTAGGCCCAATCGATCCTCCTACCAGAAGGAAACAGAACAGATATATCCTTGTATGTACGGATTATGTCACAAAGTGGTGTGAAGCTAAAGCCCTAAAGCGGGACGATGGTAATAGCGTGGCCCTGTTCATGTACGAGAATATCATCACCTGTTTTGGTAGTCCCTTAGAGCTGGTAAGTGAGAGAGGCACTCATTTCATTAATAAAGTCATGGAAGAGTTGACAGAGTTGTATAAGATCCGCCAGCGCAAGTCCACTCCTTACTACCCTAGAGCCAACGGCCAAGTCGAAGTCACGAATCAAATCCTCTGCTCGATCCTGACAAGAACAATTGCTGCACATCGTCGTGATTGGGACGATCGACTTATAGAGGCCCTCTGGGCGTACCGAACTTCCCATAAAGCAGCAATAGGATAGACACCCTTCCAATTGGTGTATGGTATAGAAGCTGTTTTCCCTGTTGAACTGGAATTGCCCTCTTTGCGAGTGGCTATTAAAGAGTGTTTGGGGGATGATGATTCACTGCAACGCCGTCTCCTACACTTGGAATGTTTGGACGAAACTCGCAGGATGGCTCTACAGTGCATGGAAGCCACGCAAGCTCGATGCAAGGCTTACCATGAGAGCTTCATCAAGCACAAGGAGTTCAAAGAAGGTGATTTGGTCCTAGCCTATGATTCACGATTTGGCAAGTTTCACGGCAAGCTTCAACAGCGGTGGATGGGCCCATATAAGGTACTTGCTGTCAACCCTAATGGCTCTGTTCAAGTGCAGACCGTTGATGCCTCTGATGTTCCCTTCCTGATCAATGGATATCACCTGAAGAAGTACTTCCCTCCTTGGGGATCCTGATAATCATGGTTATCTGATCCTTTCTCTCGTTGGCGCGGCACTGTACTTCTTATGATGCTACTTTTGATAGCCGTTCTTTAGCCACTCCTGATAAGGTGGATGCAACCCTCTGTCCCCTCAATCCCATCTTCCATCCTTGATCTCTTATCCTCTATTTTCCACCAGCGGCAGTGGCGAGGTTGGTTCTGACAAATGGTATTTCTACCATTCCCTTGCTTAAATCGAAAAAAAAAACAAAACAAAAAGAAAAATATACATATTGGACATGGGAGAAAAGGACTTAGGTCCCTGTCATGCCGACCTATTCTTCGATAAAAGGTGGAAACACCCTCGGGAGTAGGAGAGAGAAAAAAATAGAGAAAAAAAACAAAAACTGTTATGGGAGAAAAGGAAGCAATTCCCTGTCATAGCAGGCCTCGTTCCAAGAAAAGGTGGTAAACACCCTTGGGCGAGAAGCTGGCTGTGGAAAAGGTGGCAACACCCAGCAGTCTAGAAAGTGGATTCATCAATTGAAATTTTCAGGATCCAGTTTCGAAGCTACCTCCCTTGGTACGCTATGTCCTGGGTCTTTCTGTAGAACGTCTAACTGTCCTCTAGCAGATGACATGTTCTATCCAACACAACGTTTGATTTGATGGCTACCTCACTGGGTATGCCTCTTCAATAACTGATGACGCGATCTTCATCGACAAACAATTGAGTGATGTGAGCTTTCATCCTAACCGGATGGGGAAGTGAGTATGGTTGCCCTCTGTATCTATCAGAGAGTGAGACAGAGGGTGGGGCGAGTGACCATTCTTTTCCCTTCAAATCAAATGAGAGGTGAGGAGTATGAATGAAGTGTTGCATGCAAGGGATGGGCCTCTCAATGCACAAGGCACGATTTGTTTTCATGCACTGCGCCATAAGGCTCCATGGCCTTCCTTCTCGCACCGTATGCCGGCACAGGGCGGGATGCACAGTTGCACCATCAAATGTGCACAAGGCATACAACCTTTGCACAAGTGACCGTGAGGATTACATCAATGGGTTTCATGACATGGTTGCCCTCCTGTATCTATCAACAGAGTGTGAGACAGAGGGTGGACTGAGTGTGACTGGAGTTTCTTCAATTAATTACTAAGAGGTGAGATTGAGGGACGTTACGACACTTGGAGTCATGTATGTTCCCGTTTCCCTATGCACCCACGGGATGGGTCTCTGTCGTCAACACAGGACACGTCAACCTGTTCTGTACACTGCACTGTAAGACTCCCTTGCCTTCCTCCTTGCACCTACGCCAGATGGGTTGGACGCACTAATACACAATCAACTGTGCACCCTGGCATACTCCTTCTGCACCATCCCCCTTGTCGATTTCTAAACCAGGTATGAGATATGGATTTTAATCATTCTTCCTCGAGTGATATTAGTCCTGGGGCGAGTGATAGTTCTTTCATTCCATTTGAGTGACTGTGAGTTGAGTGCAACATTCCTCATCATCGACGAATTTCCTGCGATTCCTTCAACCAGCTACCTCCTTGGGTGCTGCCGCGTGGTCCCTGCCATGCCAGATGAGTGCCGAGAAGATGCCTTGGTCCAGCAGAGCCGACAACGACACAGGACGTGCTATCAACAATCAACCTTGATTCTCGACAACATGGGCCAAGTTTTTCTAACCCTACCACTTTTGTTTCTCAGTGACGTTCATGTTTTAAGTGTGGGAACGTTAGTGGATGGTCTGTTAAGGTCTTAAGGTCTTAAGTGTGGGGACGCGTCCCTGCGCGTCTACATTGCATATCCTTCTATATATGCCTCACCCTGCTAATGTCTCTTTTCCCTACCTTGCTTTTACCCTAATGGGGTCCCTTCCAACCCATCCCTCTATGTACCACCCACCCTTGGGGCTGTTCCCTTGCAGTTTTCCTTCATTTCCTGATTTTGCGGTCTTGCCATGTGAACGTACCCTACATTCACCGAAGTCCACATCCAACTTTATAGTCATGTTCCTCCCTTTGAATTGACCATTTTTCCTTTTTACCCACCCTTGTTTTGGTGCACAGTTTTTGAGTTATTAATTTTTGAAGCATTTTGCATAAATTAGCCGGTTTTCCATGTGAATGCGCTTTTCTTGCTTCAGAGCCGTGATCTGACGTCACAGCCCTGACCACAACTTTGCTCCTGACATTTTTCCTTTTTACTCCGTGTCTTTTTGATGCACGGTTTGTCTAATATTAATTTTGCGGGTTTTTCGGGACTTTTTCGTACATTTTTTGACATTTTTCCATGTGAACCTACCCTGTTTGCATCGGAATTCCAATTTGATTTGACAGCCATGTCTTCGTGCCTTCCCCCACCTTTTTTCTTTTTCCTCCTCCCACTTTCAACTTCTGAATTATTAATTATTAATTTTTTCATGTGTTTTCGGACGTATTTTTAGTGTTTTTCGTATGTGAGCCCCTCCTACTTCCGTCAAAACTGCGTTCTGACATGACAACCCTGTACCCCCCTTCCTCCAGACATTTTTCCTTTTTCCTGCATGTCATTTCGGCGTACGGTTTATCCAATATTAATTTTTGATTCCATTTTCGGGTCTGTTTTTTGGGTTTTTTCCACGTGAACGCATCTTATCTCAGTCGAAATTATGTTTAGACAAGATAGGATTGTCAGGCACGTCTTTCTACACATTTTTCTTTTTTCTTGCACCTCATTCCGATGCACGGATCTTCTGATATTACTTTTTAATTGCGTTTTTTGATCCGTTTTTTATGTTTTTTGCACGTGAACACCCTTTACCCCCCTCAAAACTCTCATTGCACATTTTTCCTGTCTTCCTCCTGTCATCCTGGCCACTTTTTGTTTTTACGACATTTCGTTTTGACGTTCGGATTGGGAGTTATTAAATTTTCTTTATTTTTATGTGTTTTCACGCGACTCGTCCCGCGCTTGAATGCGCCCGTTTTCGATTTAACGCGTCTTAATGCACCCCGGTCACGTCCACGTGCTCCGTCTGTACGTTTCGGCGCTCTTTCAATCCCATCACGGCAAATTTTTTTACCCCGCCCCGCGCACGGGCACGGGACGGGGGTACGCCTTTCTCTCATGGGCCCCTCGCCCATTCTTTCCCATGGACTCACCCCGGGCGCCTCTAGGCACCCTACCCCTACCCTTTCCCCTTGGGCCCCTCCCGCCCATTATCCCACCCCCACCCTTCCCTATCCCTCCCCTATCCCGACCCCTTTCCCCCCAATCGTCTCCCCTCTCCTTCCCCCTCTGCTCCTCTCTCTTCTCCATTTTCTCCTCCCTCTCCTCCATCTTCTCCTCCACCTCTCCTACCCTTCTCCTCCACCTCTCCTACCCTTCTCCTCCACCTCTCCTACCCTTCTCCTCCTCTCTCCTCGTCGGCGGAGGCGTCCTGGTATTGCTGGTACTCGGAGACGAGGTCGTTCATGTTGCTCTCAGCCTCAGTGAACTCCATCTCGTCCATGCCCTCGCCGGTGTACCAGTGCAAGAAGGCCTTGCGGCGGAACATGGCGATGAACTGCTCGGAGACGTGCTTGAACATCTCCTGGATAGAGGTGGAGTTGCCGATGAAGGTGGCGGACATCTTGAGGCCCGTGGGGAGGGATGTCGCAGACGCTGGACTTGACGTTGTTCTTGTTCTTGTTCTGCATGTTCAGCATCTGCTCGTCTAACTCCTTGGTGCTCATGCGCCCCGGAACATCGCCGACGCCGTCAGGTAGCACCCCTCCTTGCTTCGCCCGTGCCCTGTGCCTCGCGGCTCCTCCTCGCCATCGCCTGTGTTCCAGCCCGCCGTGCCGCCACGTGGAGCCGCCGTGAAGCCGCCGTCGCGCCGCCTCGACAGCGCCTTCTGCCCGCCTCCCTGCCTGGCCGTTGACCTCCCTCTTCTCCCCTCTGCCACGTGCCACCTGCATCACCCACATCCACCTCCCTAAGACCCCCTTTCCTCCCCACCATTACCCACCCCACTAAACCCCTATCTAAACCCCCCTTCCCCCCATTGTTCCCCATTGTTCCCCATTGTTCCCCTATCTAGCACTTGTATGCACAATCTTTTAATGTCGTTCTTTTGATGACTATGCTGTTCATAATGCTTGACTAATTCTTCCTTGTAATTGCTCTACTAGCAAATAAGTCATATGTAACTAGGTGCAATTATCTTCCCTTGATATATGCACTTCACAAACTCCATCTTCCGAGTAGGTGAGATGAAATTTATCCTTTCTCATGACCTATACTTGTGCAATAGTATGGGGCCTAACGTATCTCATACGAGAATCAAAGCAAGCATCTATCAATTTGAAAATACATTGCTTACAACCGGAACCGCTGTTGGATTGACAGTGATGCCTTTGCCCGAAGCCTTGTTGCTGGTTGCAGGATTGTCATCCACACGCGACATTCTTTGCTTAGAGGCCATCGTCCGCAAATAGACTTAAGAGATTAAGGAGGTGGAATAGATTCAAGATGGGAGAACGTAAGAGAAGATGGTTAAGTCGAGGATCGAGATAGAGGGAATTGAGCTAATTCCCTTCCTTGCAGCCTCTCGGAGTGACTCTTCTCTCTCTCTCTCTCTCTCTCTGTCTCAAGCTCTCTTTCAAGCTCTTCCTCACAATCTCTTGGAGGAGTATCCTCCTCTCTACCTCTCTCTCGCAGCCTCGCGGGGTCTCCTTATGCTTTCTATGCCTCTCCCATGCCTCATATTTATAGTGAATTAGAGAAGAGGGCTTGTGGTTGAGAAGTAGAGCTCTTTATGGAGGGGGATCTTGGAAAGATCAGTGATCTGATGCTCATATCATAAATCTGATGGTTCCATTGGCTCCGAAAGGGGGGTAAAACTCCAAGACACTTGATTAGAAAGCTCTCAGTTCACTCCTTCTTCTTTTCTCTGTTCGAAGTGCTGTCTACTGCTTGTAAATTGCGATCACGGCGTGCGCGATTTCGCCAGTCCCTTTTCTTAATTTTTCTTTTTATAAAATCTTCAAACTAACTAAAATATCACTTGTCTTTTTTTTTAAATGACATCTAGTTCCATATCGTTTTTTTAGGATAATATCTAAAATATACTAGCTTTGCCCAAAATCTAATGTTTTTGGACCTTCCAAACTATACACATGAACTTAGTGATTAATATAACTCATAAGTCTCGTTCACGTTGTAATTTACGTGAAGGGTAGCTACGGTCTTTGCCAATTTGAGAAAAATATCGAATTTACGACTGTTGATTTTTCTCAATAAAATATTATAATTTAAATAAAAATTATCAATAATTAATGTTAGTTAGTTTTTACCTTAGTTAGTCTTTAGTTAGTAATCTTACTAACTTATTAATTGACTAACTAACTTACGAACCAACCAACTAACTTTTATTGTGCGGAGATATTACATCCTCCTCCCCTTAGAGAAATCGAGATGTCCTCATCTCGAGAGAAACAGGGGGTATCATCTTGGAATATATAGGTTATGGAACACCACACTTTTGCTGCGCTACTCTGATCTCTCACAGACATACGGTCTTTTGAAAAAAACAACCTATGGTATTTGATATATTCGAATCTTGGTTGCAGTAGAAAATTTATTGTAGTTACATCTCATGGATATCTTCTAGGTTTTTCCTAAGCACTTGGTATATTCTAGATCACTGGAGCTTGTATGGCTTATTTCTTGTAAGCTCAAGTTCTCTTCGAGTTCCATTGGGACAATTGATATAGTTATGTCCAATGTTGTGGCACTCAGAGCATCGGTGTTTAGGGTGCTTTGGACATTCCCTTTTGAAATGACCTAACTCCTTGCAATAGAAACAGCGCGGAGCTTTATCACTTGTGGTCATAAGATTTTTGGTTGTCCTTAGTAAGATTTTCTTCTTTAGACCAACGTGTTCTAGGATTCTTTTAGCAGATTGGAGTGGTCCTTTATCTTGGAAACTACATTTCCAGATTGTCCTGCCCTTAGTTCAGGACTGAGCTCCATGGACAATTGGATTTGCTTGTAATACTAAAGAATACTTCCAAGCTTCGACATTCTGGTGAGACCCAATCTGTATTAGTTGAGAATAAATGACTTAAGAGAAAGTCATTGCACATTATGACTATCATTCCTTGCCAGAGTATCTCTAATCATTTGCAAGTTCTAGGCTCAAAATAGATGCAACTCATATTACTCAAGTTAACTGTAGCTATAAGAGTAAAGTTTATTCCAATACAAGTTGTATTTCATGTCGACCAAATTTCTAGGATTTCTAATATTCCTAAAGTGGTGTAGTAGGTTCTAAGTATTCGTCTTCATATGATTCCTCTATATATCCGAAGACTGCACTTGTGTAACTTCGTTTTCTTGGAGACTCCATATCTTTTGGACTTAAGTCAGGGCAGTCTACTTGGACATGTCCTAGCTCATTGCAATGGAAACATTGATGGTAGGGACATCTCCTACGGATGTGCCCTATCTCTCCACATGTATGGCATCTCTTACCCAGATCTCGGGAGTCATCTTTACTAAAATTTTTTGATTTAAATTCTTGGACGATTGGATTCGCTCGGAGTAATGCATCTTGCAAGTCTGTTGGACACACTGCTTCAAGACGATGGTTCAGAGGAGTGTTTAGGCCATGGCAAAACTTGGATACTTGCTGTGCAATATCCATAGGTGGTGAGTATTTTAGTAGGGTTAGAAACTTTGAGTAGTAAGCTTCCAAAGTTAATTCTAGTTGCTTTAGCCTGAAGAATTCATTCATCTTCAAAGTCTGGTAGGTTGGCAGAAGGTATCGTCTGCGTACAACATCTTTCAGCTGAACCCAAGTAACAGCCGCTTTAGAAACACCTTCATCTTTGCACCATTGCTTCCACCATAATCGAGCCTGGCCAACTAACTTAAGTTTGGCTATCATTGCTTGATTGGTAGAGGCAGTTCCCGAAGCAAAGAAATAGTCATCCATCGACTCAATCCATATCTCTGCCTCTGGTGCGATGTCTATCCCTTCTCCATCAAACTCGGGTGCCTTAATTTGCTTGAGAAGGAATTTCTTCTCTTACATGTCAACATTCGTGGGTGCAAAAGGTGCCTAACAATCAAGCCATACTGCTTAGATGATTTTGTTTAGGATATGTCTAATAAACACACATTAATCAATCATGTATCATTACAAAGTTTTGCTCTGATACCAACTGTGAGGTGCCCGCCCATCGGCTTTCCAGGCACTCTTTTAGCGGTCTATCGAGAAACGAATCTAAGCGTCGCTGCCCGGCACTCCCAAGGAATGTTTCGAGTTTTGTTGCCTAGGGTTTCCTGAATCCGCCTCGCAACGGAACGTTCATGACGAACCCACTAGGATCGACCTGAAATTTGGGTTCCTAGTTGTCAAGGTCTCCTGTTAGCATTCTAGCTTCGGGTATTGGACGTCCTACTTTACGCAGAGATACCCAACCCGAAGCAGATCTATGCCGCACTTGGTTCAAAGAGAATGGGAAACAAGAGGGATGCGTTGCTCAACCTCTCTGCCTATAGGGCATAGTCCCATTCCGGTCCCCTAAAACGGCATGAATCGGGTTCTAACCTATCAATACCTAAAGGTCGAATGACGATAAAAACTTGTGAGAAGCCTCCCAGTTCTCTGGGATCACCCTGCCATAGGACGGACCCATCGGGGGTTCCGCCCACCCGCTTCCCTTAATAGCTTTAGTTTTCTAATTAGGTCCTACCACATTTATGTGTGACACTTAAAATCAGCTTCATTAATTAAGCCTTTTAGGGAACACGGTTCATTCACATAACTTATAGCACAGACACGAAAACAAAGCAAAGCAATCTACTGACAAACAAGATCAAACAAGTTCCTTAACTTATCTTCAAGTTAATCTTTGTCTCCCGCCCATACAGGAGAAATTATGTTTCGCTTTTGTCCAACAGAAGTATCCCTTTTGCCCTGCAGAAGTAACTGGTCCAATTCACATGGCACCAAAAACTCAATCCTTTATCTAGAATAGGATCTCCCAACATGCCCAGATGTTGGGGGCCACGGAGGTCTTCAACTCCATTCTAGACCTAGCAAGGGGTGTCCGGAGCTCCAACTGACCCGCAAGCTGTCTAGGAGCGAAACATCATTCCCGTGGTTGGCCTTTTCACCACTCGACCTTCGGCTCATGAATCGAGCAGTACCCTCTCAGGTTACTACGCGGTGTGACCATGGAGGTGATCCACCCATACAATATATCCTTCATTAATTAAATCCTTTAAGAATCAAGCACAAACAAGGCATTCAACCTAATATCCTTTTCCAAGAAAAGCATTCCTTTATTCCCATGGCGACTTGTCATCACAGACCCTTGCCACGCATTTACCATAAATCACAAGCACTTGGAATAATCATCCAAAAAAAACAACTAACAACCAATTGAATGTAAAAGCATTTAGGATATTGTTCGATCAATCAACAAAACCAATTGCATTCTTTCCAACCAATGCAAGAATAGACGATATAACATTTTCATCGTATATTTGCTCTTCCCCTTGGGATCTAAGAGTAATACTATGCAAACATGTTGTTAACACTTCCTTCCTTCGGCTAGGGCATATGTTAAGGGTTCAAACACTATTCATGATGTAAGTTCTATAGGTCACTTACCTCGATTGATAACCCAACCCTGGATTTGGATTGGCAAAAGTAATGCTTATCCAACGGATCTCAAGACATCCTAGTTTTAACCCTTATGATCAATTTCTTGTACTAGCTCTTAGTCAAGTCATGAGGCAACTAGAAAATTATCCTCATATATCAAATATGTTATAAGCATAACGTGTGTATACTTAATAAGATAAGTACGAGATGATCTCATGTAATTAGACTCCTAGGCTCTTAGGCTAAGTATTTTTGAAGTATCTAAACTTTAAAACTAGTACTTTCTATTCATGATTCTCAATGTCGTATTATTTTAGTAATTATGCTATTTATAACCCTTGACTATACTTTAATCTAGCACTTGTATGCACAATCTTTTAATGTCGTTATTTTGATGACTATGTTGTTCATAATGCTTGACTAATTCTTCCTTGTAATTGCTCTACTAGCAAATAAGTCATATGTAACTAGGTGCAATTATCTTCCCTTGATACATGCACTTCACAAACTCCATCTTCGGAGTAGGTGAGATGAAATTTATCCTTTCCCATGACCTATACTTGTGCAATAGTATGGGGCCTAACGTATCTCATACGAGAATCCAAGCAAGCATCTATCAATTTAAAAATACATTACTTACGACCGGAACCCGCTGTTGGATTGATATTGATGCCTTTGCCTGAAGCCTTGTTGCTGGTTGCAGGATTGTCATCCACACGCGACATTCTTTGCTTGGAGGCCATCGTCCGCAAATAGACTCAAGAGATTAAGGAGGTGGAATAGATTCAAGATGGGAGAGCATAAGAGAAGATGGTTAAGTCGAGGATCGAGATAGAGGAAATTGAGCTAATTCCCTTCCTTGCAGTCTCTCGGAGTGACTCTTCTCTCTCTCTCTCTCTCTCTGTCTCAAGCTCTCTTTCAAGCTCTTCCTCACAATCTCTTGGAGGAGTATCCTCCTCTCTACCTCTCTCTCGCAGCCTCTCGGGGTCTCCTTATGCTTTCTATGCCTCTCCCATGCCTCATATTTATAGTGAATTAGAGAAGAGGGCTTGTGGCTAAGAAGTAGAGCTCTTTATGGAGGGGGATCTTGGAAAGATCAGTGATCTGATGCTCAGATCATAAATCTGATGGTTCCATTGGCTCTGAAAGGGGGGTAAAACTCCAAGATACTTGGTTAGAAAGCTCTCAGTTCACTCCTTCTTCTTTTCTCTGTTCGAAGTGCTGTCTGCCTGTAAACTACGATCACGGCGTGTGCGATTTCGCTAGTCCCTTTTCTTAATTTTTCTTTTTATAAAATCTTCAAACTAACTAAAATATCACTTGTCTTTTCTTTTAAATGACATCTAGTTCCATATCGTTTTTTTAGGATAATATCTAAAATATACTAGCTTTGCCCAAAATCTAATGTTTTTGGACCTTCCAAACTATACACATGAAGTTAGTGATTAATATAACTCATAAGTCTCGTTCACGTTGTAATTTACGTGAAGGGTAGCTACGGTCTTTGCCAATTCGAGAAAAATATCGAATTTACGACTCTTGATTTTTCTAAACAAAATATTTTAAATTAAATAAAAATTATCAATAATTAATGTTAGTTAGTTTTTACCTTAGTTAGTCTTTAGTTAGTAATCTTACTAACTTATTAATTGACTAACTAACTTAGGAACCAACCAACTAACTTTTATTGTGCGGAGATATTACATCCTCCTCCCCTTAGAGAAATCGAGATGTCCTCATCTCGAGAGAAACAGGGGGTATCATCTTGGAAATTGTGGGTTATGGAACACCACACTTCTGCTGCGCTACTCTGATCTCTCATAGACATACGGTCTTTTGAAAAAAACAACCTATGGTATTTGATATATTCGAATCTTGGTTGTAGTGGAAAATTTATTGTAGTTACATCTCATGGATATCTTCTAGGTTTTTCCTAAGCACTTGGTATATTCTAGATCACTGGAGCTTGTATGGCTTATTTCTTGTAAGCTCAAGTTCTCTTCGAGTTCCATTGGGACAATTGATATAGTTATGTCCAATGTTGTGGCACTCAGAGCATCGGTGTTTAGGGTGCTTTGGACATTTCCTTTTGAAATGACCTAACTCCCTGCAATAGAAACAGCGCGGAGCTTTATCACTTGTGGTCACAAGATTTTTGGTTGTCCTTAGTAAGATTTTCTTCTTTAGATCAAAGTGTTCTAGGATTCTTTTAGCAGATTGGAGTGGTCCTTTATCTTGGAAATTACATTTCCAGATTGTCCTGCCCTTAGTTCGGGACTGAGCTCCATGGACAATTGGCTTTGCTTGTAATACTAAAGAATACTTCCAAGCTTTGACATTTTGGTAAGACCCAATCTGTATTAGTTGAGAAGAAATGACTTAAGAGAAATTCATTGCACATTATGACTATCATTCCTTGCCAGAGTATCTCTAATCATTTGCAAGTTCTAGGCTCAAAATAGACGCAACTCATATTACTCAAGTTAACTGTAGCTACAAGAGTAATGTTTATTCCAATACAGGTTGTATTTCATGTCGACAAAATTTCTAGGATTTCTAATATTCCTAAAGTGGTGTAGTAGGTTCTAAGTATTCGTTTTCATCTAATTCCTCTATATATCCGAAGATTGCACTTGTGTAACTTCGTTTTCTTGGAGACTCCGTATCTTTTGGACTTAAGTCAGGGCAGTCTACTTGGACATGTCCTAGCTCATTGCAATGGAAACATTGACGGTAGGGACATCTCCTACGGATGTGCCCTATCTCTCCACATGTATGGCATCTCTTACCCAGATCTCGGGAGTCATCTTTACTAAAAAATTTTGATTTAAATTCTTGGACGATTGGATTCGCTCGGAGTAATGCGTCTTGCAAGTCTGTTGGACGCACTGCTTCAAGACGATGGTTCAGAGGAGTGTTTAGGCCATGGCAAAACTTGGATACTTGCTGCGCAATATCCATAGGTGGTGCGCATTTTAGTAGGGTTAGAAACTTTGAGTAGTAAGCTTCCAAAGTTAATTCTAGTTGCTTTAGCCTGAAGAATTCATTCATCTTCAAAGTCTGGTAGGTTGGCAGAAGGTATCGTCTGCGTACAGCATCTTTCAGCTGAACCCAAGTAACAGCCGCTTCAGAACCACCTTCATCTTTGCACCATTGCTTCCACCATAATCGAGCCTGGCCAACTAACTTAAGTTTGGCTATCATTGCTTGATTGGTAGAGGCAGTTCCCGAAGCAAAGAAATAGTCATCCATCGACTCAATCCATATCTCTGTCTTTGCTGCGTTGTCTATCCCTTCTCCATCAAACTCGGGTGCCTTAATTTGCTTGAGAAGGAATTTCTTCTCTTGCATGTCAACATTCATGGGTGCAGAAGGTGCCTAACAATCAAGCCATACTACTTAGATTATTTTGTTTAGGATATGTCTACAAACCATACATTAATCAATCACGTATCATTACAAAGTTTTGCTCTGATACCAACTGTGAGGTGCCCACCCATCGGCTTTCCAGGCACTCTTTTAGCGGTCTATCGAGAAACGAATCTAAGTGTCGCTGCCCGGCACTCCCAAGGAATGTTCCGAGTTTTGTTGCCTAGGGTTTCCCGAATCCGCCTCGCAACGGAACGTTCACGACGAACCCACTAGGATCGACATGAAATTTGGGTTCCTAGTTGTCAAGGTCTCATGTTAGCAATCTAGCGTCGGGTATTGGACGTCCTACTTTACGCAGAGATACCCAACCCGAAGCAGATCTATACCGCACTTGGTTCAAAGAGAATGGAAAACGAGAGGGATGCGTTGCTCAACCTCTCTGCCCATAGGGCATAGTCCCATTCCGGTCCCCTAAAATGGCATGAATCGGGTTCTAACCTATCAATACCTAAAGGTCGAATGACGATAAAAACTTGTGAGAAGCCTCCCAGCTCTCTAAGACCACCCTGCCATAGGACGGACCCGTCGAGGGTTCCGCCCACCCGCTTCCCTTAATAGCTTTAGTTTTCTAATTAGGTCCTACCACATTTATGTTTGACACTTAAAATCAGCTTCATTAATTAAGCCTTTTAGGGAACAAGGTTCATTCGCGTAAATTATAGCACAGACACGAAAATAGAGCAAAGCAATCTATTGACAAACAAGATCAAACAAGTTCCTTAACTTATCTTCAAGTTAATCTTTATCTCTCGCCTATACAGGAGAAATTATGTTTCGCTTCTGTCCAACAGAAGTATCCCTTCTGCCCTGCAGAAGTAACTGTTCCAATTCACATGGCACCAAAAACTCAATCCTTTATCTAGAATAGGATCTCCCAACATGCCCAGATGTTGGGGGCCACGGAGGTCTTCAACTCCATTCTAGACCTAGCAAGGGGTGTCCAGAGCTCCAACTGACCCGCAAGCTATCTAGGAGCGAAACATCATTCCCGTGGTTGGCCTTTTCACCACTCGACCTTCGGCCCATGAATCGAGCAGTGCCCTCTCGGGTTACTACGCGGTGCGACCATGGAGGTGATCCACCCGTACAATATATCCTTCCTTAATTAAATCCTTTAAGAATCAAGTACAAACAAGGCATTCAACCTAATATTCTTTTCCAAGAAAAGCATTTCTTTATTCCCATGGCGACTTGTCATCACAGACCCTTGCCACGCATTTACCATAAATCACAAGCACTTGGAATAATCATCCAAAAAAAACAACTAACAACCAATTGAATGTAAAAGCATTTAGGATATTGTTCGATCAATCAACAAAACCAATTGCATTCTTTCCAACCAATGTAAGAATAGACGATATAACATTTCCATCGTATATTTGCTCTTCCCCTTGGGATCTAAGAGTAATACTATGCAAACATGTTGTTAACACTTCCTTCCTTCGGCTAGGGCATATGTTAAGGGTTCAAACACTATTCATGATGTAAGTTCTATAGGTCACTTACCTCGATTGATAACCCAACCCTGGATTTGGATTGGCAAAAGTCATCCTTATCCAACGGACTCAAGACATCCTAGTTTTAACCCTTATGATCAATTTCTTGTACTAGCTCTTAGTCAAGTCATGAGGCAACTAGAAAATTATCCTCATATATCAAATATGTTATACGCATAATGTGTGTATACTTAATAAGATAAGTACGAGATGATCTCAAGTAATTAGATTCCTAGGCTCTTAGGCTAAGTACTTTTGAAGTATCTAAACTTTAAAACTAGTACTTTCTATTCATGATTCTCAATGTCGTATTCTTTTAGTAATTATGCTATTTATAACCCTTGACTATACTTTAATCTAGCACTTTATGCACAATCTTTTAATGTCATTCTTTTGATGACTATGCCGTTCATAACGCTTGACTAATTCTTCCTTGTAATTGCTCTACTAGCAAATAAGTCATATGTAACTAGGTGCAATTATCTTCCCTTGATATATGCACTTCACAAACTCCATCTTCCGAGTAGGTGAGATGAAATTTATCCTTTCCCATGACCTATACTTGTGCAATAGTATGGGGCCTAACGTATCTCATACGAGAATCAAAGCAAGCATCTATCAATTTGAAAATACATTACTTACGACCGAAACCGCTGTTGGATTGACAGTGATGCCTTTGCCCGAAGCCTTGTTGTTGGTTGCGGGATTGTCATTCACACGTGACATTCTTTGCTTGGAGGCCATCGTCTGCAAATAGACTCAAGAGATTAAGAAGGTGGAATAGATTCAAGATGGGAGAGCGTTAGAGAAGATGGTTAAGTCGAGGATCGAGATAGAGGGAATTGAGCTAATTCCCTTCCTTGCAGCCTCTCGGAGTGACTCTTCTCTCTCTCTCTCTCTCTCTCTCTCTCTCTCTCTCTCTCTCTCTCTCTCAAGCTCTCTTTCAAGCTCTTTCTCACAATCTCTTGGAGGAGTATCCTCCTCTCTACCTCTCTCTCACAGCCTCTCGGGATCTCCTTATGCTTTCTATGCCTCTCCCATGCCTCATATTTATAGTGAATTAGAGAAGAGGGCTTGTGGTTGAGAAGTAGAGCTCTTTATGGAGGGGGATCTTGGAAAGATCAGTGATCTGATGCTCATATCATAAACCTGATGGTTCCATTGGCTCCGAAAGGGGGGTAAAACCCCAAGACACTTGATTAGAAAGCTCTCAGTTCACTCCTTCTTCTTTTCTCTATTCGAAGTGCTGTCTACTGCTTGTAAACTGTAATAACGGCGTGCGCGATTTCGCCAGTCCCTTTTCTTTATTTTTCTTTTTATAAAATCTTCAAACTAACTAAAATATCACTTGTCTTTTCTTTTGAATGACATCTAGTTCCATATCGTTTTTAAAGGATAATATCTAAAATATCTAAAATATACTAGCTTTGCCCAAAATCTAATGTTTTTGGACCTTCCAAACTATACACATGAACTTAGTGATTAATATAACTCATAAGTCTCGTTCACGTTGTAATTTATGACTAACTAACTTACGAACCAACCAACTAACTTTTATTGTGCGGAGATATTACAGTCCCACCCGCTGACACCCTCGAGACGCCGACACACGCGCAGGTGTGTATGTGCGTGTGGGTGATTGCGATTGTTCGTGTGCGGGATTGTGTGCGGGCAATTATTCGCTGGTGCTGACACGCAGCTACCACCAGCCTATTTCTGTGTATTTTCCCAGATTTTTAATTCAAACACCCGAAACCTTTACAAAGAAAAAAACCATTGAAAATAAACAAAAATAATAATTAATCAACCCTTACAATTCTGAAAAAAATCGAGAATAATCTAGAAAAATTCCCACTATTTTTGCAGTCAATTGCCATATTTTTTTAACTTGCAAATTAAAAAAAGAAGAAGACCATTTTTAAATTTAAAATTCTTTTAAAAATACAAAAAAAAACAAAAATTCATTAAAAATGCTACAAAATTCCAAATTAATTTCCAAAAAATTCCTAAAAATTCCATTTATATTTTACTTATTTTTGGCATATTTTCTCAGCTATAAAGATACTTCATGCAACACCTAAATTCATCAAATAAAAAAAACAAAAAAACAAAAAAACAAAAAAAGAATCCTTTTTCATCCATATACCCACTAACCATCCAAAAAAAAATCCAGATATTTTTGGATTGAGGAGGGCGCATTCTTTGCATTTACATACACCCACTACCAGGTATTTTCCCTTTTATTTATTCTTTTTTTTCAGCTCCCCCAAAACTCACGATTAATTTTTTTATTTTAAAAAAAAACCCTCAACACCACCATGGCACGCGCATTCGCGCTAAACACACCATTTTTTAAAATTAAAAATAAACCTGCCGTTCACTTAGCACACGCTAAGTGCGCTAAAGAGGCACTTTAACATTTTTAATTAAAATGACCTAGCCGTCACAAGAGCACGCGCTGGCAAAAAAGTACTCCACATCACCTTAATTTTTATTAAATGAACTTGCATTTAGAGAACCAGTCTGGGTATCAAATTCTGAGATTCGAATTAAAGCACCGCTTTAACCTAATAATTGGTATTTAAATTTTTAAGAAGGAACCGTCGTTTTCTTGATAAGGTTTATCACTTAATAAAAATTCACCCATTTCTTAATATTTTATTAAAATGAACCTTTCATTAAATTAATTCCCTCTCACTGCACTTATTTCCCCTTTTTAATGAACCCGTTTCGTGGGATGGGTATGCGAAGTCTTCGGAGTTGTCTCCATGGTCAAAAACCTGTTTATCAAAGTTATGGTCTTGATATGTGTGGGTTATGGTGATGTTTTGGTTTTGTTTCTTTGTTACGGTTAAGGATACGGTGTGTAGTTTTTTTTTCTTTATTGCTTGATACGGGGATTTTGGGTGTTTGCATGATGCATAGTATGAAGCTTTCGGTCGCATATGTCTAGAGGTCATGTCGAATTTTTTCTAGGCTGTGGTTTGCTTGGGGATAGTTGGTCGAGTCACGTTTTATCGTTTTGGTTGCTATCTTATCCTTGGTTTTTTTGGTATGTTACTTTGTAGGCATTCTCCTTGATTGTCTGTGTTTGTGGTGTGTGTGTAACCATCTGAATGGCGCCTTCTCACGCTCCTCCCCCTATCTAGTATGTCCCACTAGTCAGTAGGGATTACTCTTCCCTACTCACTTTTGAGCCTCTCACGAAGGCGGGACTCGCTGCTTTTGTGGCTGCCTCCTTTCCATTGCTTCCAGAGGATCCATCGATGTGTGACGAGTTTTTGGCCTCCTACAGCAAGAAGTCGGGACTGGTCCAGGGTATTTCTATGACTTTGACACCTCGAGGCTAGGGAAGGCTCTTTCTCTTCCCTCCAAAGGTGAACCCTTTGTTACCGCTCGCTAGCTTTTCTCTAATGAAGAGATTTTAAAGCTGTTACAAAAGCAGACAAGGGAAGTTTTGGATGTTAAGAAGGTGATCAACTCTTCAGGAGTTTCCTTTTCCATGATCATTGATCCTGTGTGGAGGTTGGTCTGTCAGTTTCTCCAAGACAGGTTTATGCCTGCAAAAACGCCATCCCATTACTTGTCAAAAGAGCTTTTCAGAGCTTCAAGGATGGTGTTAAAAAGAGTCGCTATTGATTGGAGCACTTACCTACTCACTAAGATGGATCAACATTTCGCCAAAGTCACCAGGGGCAATGTTACCAATGTCACCTATGGATCGTACTTGTCTGCCTTCTTGACCTACTCAGGTTTACAGAAGAGTATGCCTCCACCTCCTCCATCAGATCCAGTACCTCCTCCTCCACCTTCAGATGAGTCAGACCCAATTGATATAGAGGATGATGATTCTCCGCCTCCCCTGGTCATACAGCGTAAACGCTTGAAGCGGGTAGCGGATAAAGCTCCTTCAGTTCTTCCTTCAGTGCCCATTCCTGCTACCTCTAGCAGTGATCTCCTTGGTTATCTCACATGCAATAACCTGTTCAGAGCACATCACGAAGGTTCGTTGGATATATCAGTCCCCTCACTGAACAGTTTAGTCTTGGGAGATGCCATTCCTTTCCTATGTATAGACATTCAGCGTTCCATTGAATTGTCAGTGACAACCTGTGTTCAACAGCTGTACGCTTCCTTTTATGAAGAGCTGATGCAGTCTAAAGACCAGTTGCATAAGGCAACATCCGAGTTAGCCTGTGCTAAGGATACCCTAGTAGATTTGTTTAAGTAGATGGAGCAACAAACCCAATTGGTTGCAACCCAAAGAGATGAGATATCTTCTTTGAAGATTCAGTTAACAGAGGCTCAATCAGTGGTGGTTACTAGCCTTTCAGAGGAGAAGGAGAGGATGTCCAGAGATGCGCAAGAGTTTCAAACTCTTTTAGATGTCAAACTTTCAGCCTTACAGACTGCTAATGACACAGTGGAATCACAAGCTTCCCAAATTAAGTAGTTGCAAGATCAACTGGCAAAGTCACGGTCTGTTCCTCCAAGCCCTCATGTTCCCTTGATCCCTTCTCTCTCACAGCAGGACTTGGCTGCTCTTCAGAGACATGCTACCTTATGTCCTCTCTTCCAAGATAAAGTAGAAATTTTACAATCCGGAATGGATTTGCTATGGTCTTCATTTGAGCAGTTTCAGGACTACGTTCCTCTAGTCTATTCTTTCTTTGTCCACTACCAATTACAGAAGTTGGCCTTCTACATGAAGCTTTCCACAATGGATCTTCCTCTTCCAGAGGATGGTTGGAGTGGGGCTTGGTCTGCTGAGTTGCTAACAGAGGTGGTAAGGATGGTGTTTGAAGATTCTATCACGACCGATACCATGTTGATGTTATACATGTATCTCCGAGGAGACTTGTTGATTCCAGATGCAGTGGATATGGCTTGGTATGTGGGAGATGTGGTTTTACAAGCTGCTTTGTATGTCAACCATTTGGAGTTGCGAATAGATGACATGTTTCAGAGTTACTCCTCCAAAATGGCTAATTGCCCTAATAATTCCTAGCATACCATGATTGATTCTGTGGTCTTGAATCAAAGACAGAACACAGCCCCTACCTATGCCCAAAGAACTAATCAACTGAGGGTGGATCTCTTAGCTTATCTTTCCAAACATAATCCGTTTGATTCTACCTTTTTTGATGCCTATCATAGAAGATCTCTCTTAGGACCTTTTGTTCCTACCCTCCTGTATTACCAACAAATGGCTCACCGATATGATATATATCTTTCCCTCTGTCAATCCAATTCCACAACTATCTTACCCCTTCTTTTCCAACCTCAATCTTTTCCTCAAATTTCCATTTTTACATATTGTTCTTTTATTGAGGATCGAGTATTTTCCCCTTCTCCACCATGTCCTTCACCATCCATTCATGTACCTTCCACCTTTCTTATTTATCAGTTAACACCCTTTCTAAGTGATTCCTTACAATTTTCAGCCACTCCTTCTTTAAATCATTCTTCCTTTTATGATTTTGCCTACCCCTCTCTTCATCCACTTTTCCTTATTCCACTTCCCTCTCCTGCTGCCACTTCTATATCTCAACCACCTCAGTTGGTTAGTGACTATGACGGGTTTGATCATCAGATTTCCAGAAGAAGGGGATGGAGCTCGAATGATTCCCTTACAGGACTTCAGATAAACTGGCCAGTAATTCCAAGAGATTGGACAACTGCCAGTCAAGCATATCAGAACTATATCCATTTTGCTCAGCAGTATTCACAGTCTGTAGATCCTTTAGTGAGATTAACTGCTCACTTTGCTTGGTATCTGGCGTATATGCATAGGAATTCTCATAATGATTCAAAGCCTATTCCAAAGTTGTGCATGAATGTCAATGTGAGCATTGATTCCCAGTAGTTGGATATATTGTATTTTCATGCCCTTTGTTTGCCTAGCAGATACCTTGTCCTGTTGGAAAGGATGTGCTGTCTTCAGTTTTTTCAGAATCCTCCCAAAACATTTGTAGATGAATCCTTGTCTATGGATCGTTTCCGAAATCACCAATCTTTCAAGAGGGATCATCTTCATTGATACATTTTCAATGTATGGTGGATGCTTTTTAATGAAAATCTCTCTTTTTGGAGGAGTCATTCAGATGGTTGTGTTGTGTGTAGTGTTTGTGTTGTGAGTTTATTTATGTAAAAAGATCATGGTGATTGCCTATTGGATTGGCTTTCATGCGAGCTACATTTCGGAGAATTGTGGTGATGGGGTCGTGGTTGGAGAGTTGATGATGCTGATGCACAAGAAGAAGAAACCTCTTATATCCTTTATAAGTTTCTTGTGATTTTTAGTTTGATAAGAAGTGTTAATGTATAAAGGGTTTTCCTTTCGTTGTATTTTTATATCAGATATAGGTTATAAGTTGGGGTCGTGGTTGGATGGACTGTTTTTGAAGAGATATTGAATATCAAAGTTGAGCTTTGGGCTGAACTTGTATTCCCTTTTTCCTGGGTCGCGAGGACGCTTCCTTATTAAGTGTGGGGATATGTTGAGTGTTGAAATGATTTGTTTTTTGGTTGATTTTTGTTGTTTTTGAGAGCTGAATGGTTGATTTTATGAGATGATTGATTGGTTTGGAAGTGGTTTGAGAGTGTTTTGGATGATATTGATTATGTTTTGGAAGTTCATGATGTTAATTAGTGGAGATATGAAGTTCTGATATGTTCTGATAGGTTCTGATTGGTTCTGTATACCTTCTGTTTTGTTCTGTTTTGTTCTGATTGACTTCTGTAAGGAGGGATGGATTGATGATTGATGAAGATTGAGATCTTTTGAAAGCTTATTGAATAGTTTTTGAGAGTTTGGAATGGTTTAAGTATGAGTTATGAGGTTTTGATGACCTTTTGTAACCTTCTGTAGGTCTTCTGTAGAGCTTCTGTCTCTATACTGTCTCTGTACTGTAGCTGTTCTGGTACTGTACTGTGACTGTTCTGTATGTATTCTGTAGAATGTATGTGTAGTTTGGGAAAGTTTTCTAGCCTTGGAAAGAGGTGAATACAAGTGCAAAAGAGCTAAATGAAGTGAAAGAAGTAGCTGCTGAAGACTCAAGTGAAGACTGAAGTGAAGTGATAGTAGTGAGCTATGAAGGACACTGTAGTGGCTCTGGTGACTTTTCATATCAGATATACCTATTGGGAGGGGTATCCATGACCTAAGAAGGATTATTGAGAGTGATTATGAGAGATTGTAGTGAGGATATGATGTATTATTGATAGAGAGAGAGAGAGTTAGAGATAGCCAATTCTACTAAAACAAAGTGATTGTATATGAGAGATTGAGAGAGAAGACTATGAAGATATTGAAGATGAATACTATGGGATGTATTTCCATTCAAAGATGGTGTATTTCTTTGCTTTCTTTGTTCTATTGATGGATTTTATGAAGATATTGAAGAATATGGTTGATTCTATCAAATCCGTGGGAGATCTACATGATGCTGCATGAAGATTTGTTGTGCCTGGTGTTCTTTTCTTCATTGTGATCATATGAAACATAATAAACAAGCTTGTTGATGTTACAAGATAGATTTTCTTACAAGAGAATTCCCTTTTCCTTGGTGTTCCTCTTGGGGCTCCAATGACACAGAAGGGAGAACGATAGAACAAATCAAGGCAGACTTAAGACCCAGGAAGGAAAAGACGAATTGGAGTGAAAAAGGAGTCATGCGGATGGAGTGCGATAGATCCTAGCTAGAACACATAGGAGCCGTGGATTACGAGCAAGCCGGAGTAGCACGACCATGGGTAATCCCAGTGCTCAAGACGGATGCACCTACTGAACTACGGTACCCTGGGGAAACTCCTTCCTCGAGCGAGGGATGCGAGTTTAACTCGGAGTCAGAAGTCAGCACTGAGAGTGATCCCGAGATACCCCAACCCTCTAAGGTCAAACATACAAAAGGGAACTTTCCAATCCACCTAAGGTGTAGGAGATTAAAGGAGGAGGCCAGGACGCGAGCGAAGGACTAAAAAGCAAAGAGGCAAAAGAAATCGCAGGATCTACCCAAACGGTTTACAAAATTTAAAAAGGGTGACAGGGTAGTGATTCTACAAGGTGCGAAGAGGCAGGGCCAAACTAGTGAATCGATCAAAGGACCCGCCAAAGTCAAGGAATTCAACTTGGCTGGGGAGGCAAAAAGCCAAGACATGTATTCATTGCAGACGATTTGACCGAGGATGAGGAGGCCAAACTTGTTGCAATCTTGCAAGAGTATATTGATGTATTTGCCTGGACATTGGAAGAACTTAAAGGGGTCGACCCTAGGGTTGTGACTCATAATATCCCAATGGTCCCTGATGCAGTGCCAACAAAGTGACGACCTTACCCCATGAATCCCAAACATGCCCATGCAGTAAAAGAGGAGATTGATAAGCTCATGACGGCAGGATTCATATATGAGATTGAGCACACGGACTAGGTATCACCGATTGTGATCGTGATGAAGAAGAATGGAAAAATCCGAGTGTGCATTAATTACAAGAAATTTAATGCCGCTACAAAGAGGGATAACTACCCTTTACCATACACCGATCACATGCTTGAGAGGGTAGCAGGTAAAGACGCCTACAATTTTCTGGATGGCTTCTTGGGCTACAATCAAGTGCAAGTGCACCCCGATGACAGGCACAAGACTGCCTTCGCCACGGACTGGGGTGTATTTGCCTACATTGTCATGCCCTTTGGGCTGATGAATGTGCATGCGACTTTCCAATGCTTAATGTGCACTATCTTCAAAGATATACTTAGGCGTGAACTAGAGGTGTTTGTAGACGACTTATGCATACACTCTAGTTGGGCCGAACACTTAGAGAAATTGAGAGCTGTCTTTGAACGGTGTCAGTTATACAACCTCTCGTTGAACCCCTTGAAGTGCCAGTTCTAGGTGAAACATGGATGTATCCTCGGGCACGTGGTATCAAAGAACGGCATCACCACCGACTTTTCAAAAGTCAAAGTCATTGTCGACCTTCCAGCACCCAATAACTACAAGGAGGTTCAGTGTTTCTTAGGACATACTAGATACTATCACCACTTTGTACCAAATTATGCACTGATTGCTAGACCATTGTACAAGCTGTTGATCGTGTTCGAGTGGACTGAGGAATGCCAGTGCGCATATGAAGAGTTGAAGAAGGCCCTTACCACTGCACCAATCTTATGAGCCCCAGACTAGAACATAACGTTTCATGTGCACATAGACGCCTCTAAGTTTGCTATTGGGGCCGTGCTATTCCAGCCTGGTGAACATAACTTGGACTATCTGGTGAGTTTTGCCAGCAGGCAGCTCATAGAGATCGAGATGAATTATTCCACCACAGAAAGGGAGGGGTTGGCCATGGTATTTACTGTAAAGAAATCTAGACATTATCTGTTGGCCACTCCCTTTGTCTTCTTTGTTGACCATCAAGCCTTGCTCTATCTTGTGAACAAGCCTTGCGCTACAGGACACATAGCTAGATGGTTACCTCTCCTATTGGAATTTGACTTCTCTATGGTTGTACGCAAAGGAAAGCAGCATTACATGGCTGACCATATGTCCCGCATACCCACAGGAGAAGCCGCTGGACAAGGCATACCTGACGATTTACCGGATGCTCATCTCTTTAGCCTGTCTAGTGAGAGAGAATTGTTTAAAGCTGATCTGACGCTATATTGGGCCGGTGATGTAGTTCAGGTGCTAGAGAACAGATTACCTGAGAGAACAATTGAGAAGGCCATGCTGAGGAGACTTATTTTGAAAATCCAACCATACCAATTGATAGCCAGCCAACTCTATAGGTTAGGACAAGACGGTTTGTTGCGCAGATGTGTATGTGAGCACGAGATGCAAGAAGCACATGGAAGAATTGCTGGAGGACACTTTAGCGGGGATACAATAGCCTGAAATGTGTTGCCATCCCAACTATGGTGGCCCACCCTATTCCGTGATGCTGCTAAATTTGTGAAGCATTGCGACGAATGCCAAAGAACCAAGGTGCCCCTGACCAAAGATAAAATGGAGTTGACCCCTGTCATAGCCTGACAACCCTTTGAAAAATGGGGCATCGACTTCATTAGACCTATCAGTCCACGGCATAGTACTCTCAGGCTCGCTACATCATAGTGGCAACTGATTACCTAACGAAGTGGGCAGAGGCAAGAGCTACAAGGAAGAATGACGCTAGAACCACTGCAAAGTTCTTGTGGGAGCAGGTTGTGAGGTGCCCGCCCATCGGATTCCCAGGCACTCTTTTAGCAGTCTATTAAGAAACAAATCTAAGCGTCACTGCCCAACACTCCCAGGGAATGTTCTAAGTTTTTTTGCCTAGGGTTTCCCAAATCCGCCTCGCAATGGAACGTTCACGACCGAACCCACTAGGATCAACTTGAAATTCGGGTTCCTAGTTGTCAAGGTCTCCTGTTAGCATTCTAGCGTCGAGTTTTGGACATCCTACTTTACGCAGAGATACCCAATCCGAAGCAGACCCATGCCGCACTTGGTTCAAAGAGAATGGGAAATGAGAGGGATGCACTGCTCAACCTCTCTGCCCATATGGCATAGTCCCATTCCGGTCCCCTAAAACGGCATGAATCGGGTTCTAACCTAACAATACCTAAAGGTCGAATGACGATAAAAACTTATGAGAAGCCTCCCAGTTCTCTGGGACTACCCTGCCATAGGACGGACCTGTCGGGGGTTCCGCCCACCCGCTTCCCTAAATAGCTTTAGTTTTCTAATTAGGTTCTACCACATTTATGTGTAACACTTAAAATCAACTTCATTAATTAAGCCTTTTAGGAAACACGGTTCGTTCATATAACTTATAGCACAGACACGAAAACAAAGCAAAGCAGTCTATTGACAAACAAGTTCAAACAAGTTCCTTAACTTATCTTCAAGTTAATCTTTGTCTCCTATCCATACAAGAGAAATTATGTATCCATACAAGAGAAATTATGTATCACTTCTGTCCAACAAAAGTATCCCTTCTGCCCTGCAGAAGTAACTGGTCCAATTCACATGGCACCAAAAACTCAATCATTTATCTAGAATAGGATCTCCCAACATGCCCAGATGTTGGGGGCCACGGAGGTTTTCAACTCCATTCTAGACCTAGCAAGGGGTGTCCAGAGCTCCAACTGACCCGCAAGCTGTCTAGGAGCGAAACATCATTCCCGTGGTTGGCCTTTTCACCACTCGACCTTTGGCCCATGAATCGAGTAGTGCTCTCTCGAGTTAATACGCGGTGCGATCATGGAGGTGATCCATCCATGCAATATATCCTTCCTTAATTAAATCCTTTAAGAATCAAGCGCAAAGAAGGCATTCAGCCCTAATATCATTTTCCAAGAAAACATTCCTTTATTTCCATGGCGACTTGTCATCATAGACCCTTGCCATGCATTTACCATAAATCACAAGCACTTGGAATAATCATCCAAACAACAACTAACAACCAGTTGAATGTAAAAGCATTTAGGATATTGTTCGATCAACCAACAAAAACAATTGCATTCTTTCCAACCAATGCAAGAATAGACGATATAACATTTCCATCGTATATTTGCTCTCCCCCTTGGGATCTAAGAGCAATACTATGCAAACATATTCTTAACACTTTCTTCCTTTGGCTAGGGCATATGTTAAGGGTTCAAACACTATTCATGATGTAAGTTCTATAGGTCACTTACCGTGCTTGATAACCCAACCCTGGATTTGGATTGGAAAAATTCATCATTATCGAACGGATCTCAAGACATCTTAGTTTTAACCCTTATGATTAATTTCTTGTACTAGCTCTTAGTCAAGTCATGAGGCAACTAGAAAATTATCCTCATATATCAAACATGTTATAGGCATAACGTGTAAATACTTGATAAGATAAGTGCGAGATGATCTCAAGTAATTAGACTCCAACAGGCCTTGCATCAAGCTAGAATCTAGTTTTTCTTAATATTTGGACTCTTAGGCTAAGTATTTTTGAAGTATCTAAACTTTAAACTAGTACTTTCTATTCATGAATGTCAATGTCATATTCTTTTAGTAATTATGCTATTTGTAACCCTTGACTATACTATAATCTAGCACTTGTATGCACAATCTTTTAATGTCGTTCTTTTGACGACTATGCCATTCATAACCCTTGACTAATTCTTCCTTGTAATTGCTCTACTAGCAAATAGATCATATGTAACTAGGTACTATTTTCTTCCCTTGATATAAGCACTTCACAAACTTCATCTTTCGAGTAGGTGAGATGAAATTTATCCTTTCCAATAACCTATACTTGTGCATCATAGTATGGGGCCTAACGTATCTCATACGAGAATCAAAGCAAGCATCTATCAATTTGAAAATACATTACTTATGACCGGAACCGCTGTTGGATTGACAGTGATGCCTTTGCCCGAAGCCTTGTTGCTGGTTGCAGGATTGTCATCCGCATGCAACATTCTTCACTTGGAGGCCATCGTCCGTAGATAGACTCAAGAGAATAAGAAGGTAGAATAGATTCAAGATGGGAGAGCGTAAGAGAAGATGGTTAAGTCGAGGATCGAGATAGAGGGAATTGAGCTAATTCTCTTCCTTGCAGCCTCTTGGGGTGACTCTTCTCTCTCTCTCTCTCAAGCTCTCTTTCAAGCTCTTCCTCACAATCTCTTGGAGGGGTATCCTTCTCTCTACCTCTCTCTTGCAGCCTCTCAGGGTCTCCTTATGCTTACTTATGCCTCTCCCATGCCTCATATTTATAGTGAATTAGAGAAGAGGGCTTGTGGTTGAGAAGTGGAGCTCTTTGTGGAGGGGGATCTTGGAAAGATTAGTGATCTGATGCTCGGATCATAAATCTGATGGTTTCATTGGCTCCAAAAGGGGGGTAAAACTCCAAGACACTTGATTAGAAAGCTCTTAGTTCACTCCTTCTTCTTTTCTTTGTTCAAAGTCCACTGCCTGTGTACTACGATCGCGACGCGTGATTTCACAAATCCTCTCTTTATTTTTTTATTTTTATAAAATCTCAAAACTAACTAAAATATCACTTTTCTTTTCTTTTAAATGACATCCAGTTCTAAAAATCTCCATATCTTTTTTTAGGATAATATCTAAAATATCTAAAATATACTAGCTTTGCCCAAAATCTAATGTTTTTGGACCATCCAAACTATACACATTAACCTAGTGATTAATATAACTCATAAGTCTCGTTCACGTTGTAATTTACGTGAAGGGTGGCTACGGTCCTTGCCAATCCAAGAAAAATATCGAATTTACGACTCTTGATTTTTGTAAATAAAATATTTTAAAATAAATAAAAATTATTAATAATTAATGTTAGTTAGTTTTTACCTTAGTTAGTCTTTAGTTAGTAATCTTACTAACTTATTAATTGACGAACTAACTTTCAAACTAACCAACTAACTTTTATTGTGTGGAAATATTACACAGGTCATTTGACGGTTTGGATGTCCAATAGAATTAGTTAGTGATCAGGGCACACACTTCATTAATGATGTGATATCGCATCTGCTCTCTACTTTTCTAATCATTCACATAAAATCCTCACCCTATTACCCTCAGGCTAAGGGACAAGCAGAATCCACCAATAAAATCCTAGTCAATGTACTCACAAAAGTGGTATCTACATCTCGGAGTGACTGGGACAACAAGTTAATGGTGGCCTTGTGGGCCTATCATACGGCTTATAAAACGGCTATAGACCAGATGCCCTTTAGGCTGACTTATGGAACGGAGGCCATTTTGCCCTTAGAGTTTTTTGTCCCTAGCTTAAGGATAGCAATGCAGGAGCACTGGGAGGGAAGAGACGCTTGGACAAATCGCTTGGTAGAGCTAGAACATCTCACGGAAACTCGGATCTTGGCCACCCATGCACTGATTTGTGAGAAAGCACGGAGGAAAAATATAGTTTGAGAAGCATGTCAAACAACGCGACTTTGATCAAGGGGATCTTGTTCTGTTATACTCTGTGAAGGGTCACAAACAGAAAATGAAATTCCGTGGACCAGGACCTTTCCAAGTACATGCAATTAGTCGAATGGGCAACGTTGAATTAGAGATGCTCGAAGGCGAAGGAATCGGCTTTTTCAATGGCAACCACATAAAAAAATACTATCCTCCTTCCCACCCATTGCATGAGCCACCTATGTTGGAAGCCCCTGTCAACGTCTGCGTGGCTAATATTATGGAAATAACAGATCAAGACGAAGAAGCAGTGGCACCTGCCTACTTATGAATCACTGTCACCACCGAAAAGACCTATTCTTTTGATGCTTTGATTGACAAAGGTGCCGATTACAATATCTTGACGCATGACCATTGGACACGCATTGGTCAACCTAAACTGCAGCCCACCAACGCCAAACTCACCCCATTTGGGGGCAATGCTTACACGCTCTTAGGGAAGTGCAAAGTGGTCATTTCTATCGATTCTGAATGTATACCAGCTTTCTTTCACGTGTTGCCTAACACAAAAGGGGCCGGTAATATGTCACTATTAGTTCGTACTTTTAAGAAGCAGACGAATTGTAATGTGGATTATAATCTAAATCACATCCATCTTGCTATAGGCAATGTGTGCATTGTGACGACTTTCAGTAAGGGCCGTTCTGACCCTTTCAACATTGTGAAGCCACCGGTAGAAATCACTACGACCGCACTTACGCTCAAGTCTACACAGAAGGACACTAAGGTCTCACGCCAAGCTCTAGACCCTAGACTCAAACCCACCAAGAGTGCTCACAAGGCCAAGGAGTCTAAGCTTATATGGGTGCCAAAGCGGCAAAGACCACCTCCGGGTAGACCACCCAAACATGCTTCTAAATGCCAAAACAATTAGTCATCACGACCTAAGAGGCAATTTGGACGCTATCAACGTAGGCACACAACCACGCCGCAATGGATCCCCAAAGATCTCTTGCGAGTGCAAGGCTACTATGAAGGCAACCCCTGGATTTGGGTGCCTAAGAATGGCAAGTCTAAAGGCTCATCTCCAAGCAACCTCACTCCAGTGAGAGAGGCTTGGAAACATAGCGCCTGGGCTGTAGTTAGCAAACCACTACCGATTGTGACTAATAAGTCCCAGCTAATTTATCAACCAAAGCAATCGCTAAAAGCCTCAAGCTTACCTCACTCAAAAGAGTTGAATACTTCCGTGACTATGCACTCAGAACCCAGCACAACTTCCATGCCACCAGAGCTTCCTACAGCACTTCAAAGTGCTTCGGAGTGCAAAGCCACACCCGTGACACTAGCAATGGAGTCACTACTGTCCAGCTCAATTGCATTATCATCACCAGTAGGTCTTAGGCCTTCCTATGTGGTAAGATCTTTCCTTTCCTTGGCTAAAGACCTTATTGAAACTTCAGGAGATGACCTTGTGACCTACATTAAGGTGTTAGACCACACTTTCACCACATTTGCTAGGAGTTATGAGCGGTTGGACCTAGGTCTTCTTGATGAACCACTTGCTTCTGATGTTCATGCATTACCATGCACTTGGGAGGAATATGAGTTTATGACCGTCAAATTCCCCAAGATTGCTACTGAACTAATAACAAATGAAGAAATCTCAAAGGAGCAAGCTGTTCTCAAGCAACTAATCCCCTCATATAGTAAGCCTCCTTGTTCTGCTCCCGAACAAGAATTACATGAGCTCACGCAACTTGCAAGCTCAACTTCCTCGTTCTTACAGCAGTGGTTCACTTCGCGGACCCAATGGGAAAAGAAAGGCTGTCGTTTCATGACAAATGCTGAACAAAGGAGGGCAATCAAGACCATTGAGTACGATCCTACTTATGTGGCACCTCTTTCATTTAGAGTTTTGGCCATTACCCGAAACCAACACTTAGATGACTAGGTCCTAGCCCATCCTTACATTGATCAATTCCTTACGGAAGAAGAACTGCACGTTGCAAGCTGCCTTAATATCGGAGATATTTTTCACGATATCTTGATCTATATCTCCCAAGTTTCTGTACAACCTTGTGAACTCGATCGTCATGCTCAACTTGAGTACAACCCTGCATTTTATGAGTGGCTGTTGGCCGGAACACCCCATCACAATCACCTTTGATATCCTCACCACTTCGTTCAATCCTAGGAAGGATTTTCATCTTTCCGAGGGGGAGGAATAAGGCTAAGGAGGCATAAATAATTGTTGAAAGGTTGAACTCAGTGATCAAAAAGGATTAAAAATAAAAAAAATAGAAATAACAATTAGTTAGCAAAAATTTTCAAGTTCTTTGCAATCCTGTTTTGCGTATTTTTCATGCTTAGCTTCATTTAGCCATGTTTTCCTTTTCCACTTGTGATTAATGAAAAGTATTTTTGCTGGGCAGGAACCCAAGATGGCTCATCAAGATCGCGCTCATAAGCTTCCCTTCACGGAAGAAGAAAAGCAAAAATATATGTGGAGTCTGGAAATTCAAGCTTACGGACGACTGAATTTTCGAACTATCCACAACCTATCCAGGGTCATGGAAACGGAGGAAGTAGCTAAGCAGGTCATAGAAAAGTGCAATATGACCAAGTATGTGGAGAAGGCAGAGCAAAATGTGGATCTTGCAAGGTGTGTTGAGTTCTTACAAACTTTCGACTCTGCCTCCAAGAGTGCCATGGTGACTGTGGGAAGGGGGGATGCTGCCAGGCAAGTCAGGGTACCCTTAAGCAAGGAACTAGTAGAAAAGGCACTAGGCCTGGAATCAAGGGCTGTAAAGAGACCAAAAAGGAATCTCTTCGCCATGCTAAAAATGGACAGGGTCCAGGTGCGGTCCAATGACAAAGTCAATATCCAGGACATCCTTGATGACAAAATCCGCATGCGTGCTAAAGTCATGCATACCCTCTTCTCCATCCATCAATACACTGTCTATATGGGCAGAATAAATGTGCATGTGCTCAAAAGCCTCCCGGCCAATGCACTAGAAGAGATCGACTAGAATGATTATGTAAGACACACAATCGAGAAGGCTTCCGTAGAGCTTGATCTGGGAAGCCAACCTGCTAGAGGTGAATCCCCAGCAGCAGCAAAAGACAAGAAGAAGGCCGCCTCCAAAGCATCATTCATTGGATATGGAGGTGTACTAACCACCCTAATTGAAGAAGCAGTAAAGGAGGTAGGAGCAGCAGAGGAGGAGCAGGAGAGACCGCCACTCTCACCACACAACGAAGAATCCTCTAGCTCTGACGAGGAAATAGAAACTGACGAGAGTAGTGATGAAGAAGAAAAGCAAGAAGAACAGCGCCAGCAGCAGCAAAGAGAGCAGCGCACTAAGCGCTTCCAACAGCAAAGGGAAGAACAAAGGAGGAAGAAAGAGAAAGAAGAACTGCAAAAATCGCAAAGAGTGTCAAGAGCCCAGGAAACATAGAGGAAAAGGAAAGAAAAAGAGGATGCACAGAGAGTGGAAGAGGAGTCTAGAAAGGCAGAAGAGGAGAGGAAAAGAAGGGCTGAGGAGGAGGAAGAAGCCTTGAGGAAGAAGGAATAAGAAGATATAGAACTTGCAAGTCACCTATCTATGGAACAACATCAATGAAAAAGAAAGAAAACCCTGCCCCAGGAGGATGAGAACCCGGACACGAGCTTGAATGTGCCAAATCCCATCCCACCGCCGGTCCTCACAGAGGGCAAGGGCAAGGAGGCCATCACACCTGTCCCTACCAGTTTTGTGTCAACTAGCCCTACTACTTCCGTAATAACCATCCCCACCCCAAGAACATCGCCAAAGGTCGATGAGAGCAATATGGTCACATGGCTGTAGTTCCTGGTGGAAAGGGAGTTAGCAAGAGAAGTTGGCGTAGCCACCCCAATGTTAGGAGTGAAGAGGGTAGCCACGGCTGATGTGGAGCCAAGCCCAGAGCTTAAAAGACAAAAAATAGAAGCTACTACCACCACCGCCACCATGTCCCATCCCTCACCTCCAGCAGGCCAGTACGATGAGTACGTTAAAGAGGTGCTCTCACAGCTAGAAAAGGCCAAGGAAGGAAAGAGAACTGCCATGGAAAAGTTGGCAACAAAGCAAGAATCAAGAGCCACTCTCCAATTGGAGAAAACTAAACAGATAGAAGAGTATCCAAAGGAGATTGTTGTGCTAAAGGAGGAAGCCATCAACAATAGAGATGCAGAAGAAGCAAAAACCCTAAAGGAACATGATACTGCCTAGGAGGGAAGAAGAAAAATCCTAATGGATCGCCTCAACGGAGAGAGGGAGACCACAGCTCACTTGCGGCGCAAGAACGACTAGCTCACTACAATCAACCAGGAGGCACAAAACCAGCTTGAGAAGGTCAAACAGGAGACTGCAGAGCTAGAAAAGCTAAGACAAGAGCAGGTGCAAAGAATGCAGGTGCAACTGCATCAACTCAGTATGCAGATCGCCAATGAAGACCAGGAGCAATTCGGCCTACACCTCGAGCTCGAAGACCAAGAGCAACGACTCATGGCTATGACCCTCCATCAGGGGGAGAGCCTGGAAGATATGGAGAAGAGAGCAAAGGAATGGGCTGACCATAACGAAAGGAGGGTACGAGACCTAGCACGCCGATTGGCCAAAGCAGAAGGAGATAGAGTGTTGGCTAAAAATCAGGCAGAGGCTGCCCAGCTCTCTATGATGGCCCAGCAGCACACTTTCCTCAACATGTTGCTTCACTCCACCAAAACAGAAGAAAACGAGGCCAATGATCAGTGTAGAAGAAGCTATCCATTGCACATAGAGCCCTAATATCAGGCCTGCATGTACCACTGCAACTAGGAGGCCTGCCGCAGAGCCTGGAGGAGCAAAGAAAATACCTTACACAAGTAGGCCTGATGGTGCAAGAAATTGATGAGCTTAGTTTCACAGAAGAGAAGGTGCAAGAAGAAGTGTAAGCAGAAGGGGGTGGACCAAAGTTTGATCTGGGACCTCAGGAGGAGGACTACTTCCCACCACCCTCTCCTCCACGACAAGATGAAGTGCAACCCACTGACACATCCGCTAAGAGGAAAGCAGCCTTGGCTAAGCACAGAAGAGAAATGGTGGAGAAGGCAAGGAAGAAGCTGAATATTAGACCTGTCCCAAGGCAACCTGCTCCTCTCCCACCGCGCCCTGAGGACCTCCCCCGCTGGATTCCATGCAGAGCTAATCATTTGGGAACAGCAAGAATGTGCCCGGAACCCCTTCGACTTGAGCTTCGAGCTTCCCAATAAACTAAATATAGTAATGCCTATTGAAGTTATAAACGATGTAATGGCTATGGGTACAAGGCTCAAGGACAAGTGGCTAGCGGAGCGAGAGGCCAACCCAACTACTTGGGGAACTAAGGACTGCGAATTTTGGCATGATAAAGTCTTCCAGGTGCCTAGATCGGTGGAAGGCTACAATTGCCAACCCACCTGGAGAAGACACACTTTTGATGTCAACCTTGACGCTTGGATGGCATTTTGTAACACCCTTCCTTCTGAGAGAAACGACCCCACATTCATGCCGTATCCTCGAAGGGTAGGCGTGGATTTTAATCCGTCCATCCATGGCAGGTTTGACTTCCCTATCATCTATAACGCCAATAGCACCTCCTATAAAAATGCCCTTGTATTTACCCTCCCTAATTTGTACAATTCCATAGATAGATTCCTTAGTGAGTTCACATCCTATCCTGAACCTGCCTTGATAACAACCTGTAATTATCTTAGACTAATTAGGGTCCTAATCTACCAAGAGCCTATACCTCAAGAGCGCCACCTTCCACCCCTTTACTTTGACCCCAATGCCATAGATAGCAGCACCATGACTCGCTTCATGATGGGCGCTACTCTTTTGCCATCCTTTTGTATTGCACTGCTTGAGGATATGAGCGATAGTAAATTCACACAGTGCAACCACCCTTTCCTTTCCACCACCACTCTCAAGACCCGCCTCAATCTCAAGGGCTACATGCTGAGCCACAGATTCCTTAACAAAGCCCCTCGCCCTCCACCATCCCCTACCCGCCATTCAAATGACGAGGATTAAACTCCCATCATGCCCTTGTATCACATGCATCTATGTATAACCTCTTCAAAAAAGAAAAAAACAAAACACAAGGCAACAAAAGAAAAGGTGAATTGGAAAGAAGAGACAACATCAAAGAATAGCAAAGCCAAGGGATGAATCTACTACTAAGAAAAGGTAAGAGAGAGAAGACTTCACATGATGAGCTTGCAACTTCCCTTTGCCTTGTTGTGCACCACAGTCACTACATCTAGGGTTCTCCCTAGCCCCTTCTCCACTTCACACTTAGGGCACATCAAGGGCAGGGCTTTCAGACCTGTCACCCTAAGATTTGCACCGCACCTCCAATGACACACGAACTGGGTCCTCAAGTGTTGGACATTACCAAGGGCTTGCCCAAGGTTAGACCCATCTCCCAGTTCCACTGCCACAGGCACCATGCACTATACGGTGAGGCAGACACACCCCTTAGGGAGTGCACAACTTTTCTTGCAGGTTATGTTCGTGTTTCAAGAACTGGCTACTCAGCTAAAGAAGATCATCCACGGCATCCTTTAATGACCAAAACTTTTTCCATGTTTCGGACATGACACCATTGCTGCTGTTTCAAGAGCTTTTCTGCATTGGATTGGATGGACCAATATACTTCATGTCGCCAACCATCTGCCTACTGATGGCTACCATGACTGAACCAAATCAAGCAAAAGGAGTACTCATTAATAGATATGCCATTGGCATAGATTTTGGAACCTCATCTTCCAAAGATGCATGCCTAACGCCTCAAGATCTACGGATCGCTTATTGATTCCACAAGCGTGAAGATTTTCAATGCAAGGTTGAAGATCTTCAACGCAGCACTAAAGATCTTGAAATCACAGAAAAAGATCTTCAAATCAAAGACATAGATCTTCAATACGAAGACAAAGCATATCTTTGTCAAGGCAGAGTTCGAGGGGGCTTCTCCAGGATAAATCCCTCCAACACCATCCTCCTAAGGGATTGCTTAATGATCAAGCGTTTTTTATGCTCAAGGGATGACTGACTACATATTTTTCACCAGCCAACTGGAACCCCTATCAGCCATCGCAGAATGGAAGTCACAATTGTGTGAGAAATGCCGATCATCTTCATGAAGCCTAAAGCACGCCGGAATCTCTCCTGGTCATCGTCATTAAAATCCATCACCTCTCATTCACACCCTCACCTTTGAATCAGTGTCATCTACCCACCAGTTCTGCTTAGCAACAGACCCAACTATCCCACTACTTCCCACCACAGTGCCATGGGACTAGCACTTGGCTAGGAGGGGGATAATGTTTACTGTGTTTATCGCAACATAGAGGAGCGGGAAAATGGAGCAGAGGAGAGAGAAAATGGAAAAAAGGAAATAACAAAAAAGGTGCAGGATAAAAGAAGGAAAATGCTCCTTGACCGGTTAACCAGACCCTGAAAAATTTAAATGTTTGAGCACGACCCCCAAAAAGTCTCAGTGTCACCCCAAGAAAGCAAAAGAGTAAAAATCGCACCATTAAATGTGGAAGCGCTCCCGAATCCTTGTAAAAGAGTGCCAGGCTCGCTCCTGTGAAAATTGTATGCATTAGTTGGGAATAGGATAAATTAGAATGGTGGGAAATGAGAAATGGGCTTAGGCTAATGGCTGGCCATGTAAAAAAAGGGAATGACCGCCCAAAGAAGGGAGGGCATGTATATAAATCTCAAAAGTGAATGAGCAGCTCATTCTTGTGTGTGGCAAAAGCTTCTTCTTCTTCTTCTTCTCTTGTTTCTTGCCTTCTTGCTTGTGCTTGAGAAAGGGAGTGAGGGAGTGTGAGAGGGTGAGGGAATGAGTGTGTGAGAGTGAGGGATCGTGGAGAAGAAGCTCTCCATCTCCTCTCTCCATCTTCTTCTCTTATCTTCTCTTCCCTTGTCTCGCGCGTGGCTATGGAGGATGGAGCTCATGGGAGAGGGGTTGAGGTTGCTTGAGCTTGCCACAAGGATCGTGGAGCTACCGGTGTGCAAGAGAGAGGAGGGTACTTGATCAAGCATCAAGGTAAGCTCACTACACTCGTAAGGTAGGCATGGTGCGTTGGCTATGTGAGAGGTAGCCATGGCCGCTCGGCTTGAAACGCTTGATCAATAAGCGGTTCGTAGGTCTCGGGGTAGAGCTTGTAGCTCCCCTTCAGCAGGAGAATTATTTTCATTCTGAACAAACTGGTTCCTTTTTCTTAGTGTGTGTGATAGCAGCAACTTCCAACTCTACCAAATTGGAGGCTGGCTCTTGTACCTTCTGTTGGCTATCAGTGCCATTGGCCTTTACAGGGGCTAGGCTTGGACAGTCCTTTGCAGTGTGGCATTCACCTTTGCATCGACTGCATAAGGGCTTATAATCCACAAATCTTCTAGGGTTTGGACAATTTGGGGAGATATGTCCCTTTTCTCCACACCTATAACATTCCATCTCTGATCTCTGGACTGTCGACCTCTGTAACTTTGAGAGGGAAACCTCCTTGGACCAAAATTAGGACCAAATTCCCTAGACTTTGGTCCAATATCCTGTGTTGTCATTTTGGATTCCAGCAAGTTGAATCTTGCATTTTTGTCCTTTTGTCTCTTCATTCATGCATCTCTTTCATTGTTGATTCCTGTTGGTAGGGTTCCACTGTTGTTGAGTCGCCATTGGAGGAACTGTTTGAGGCCATTGTTGTTGTGGCTGAACCATCAATTGAGGCATTATCATTTGTCATTACCACAATGGATTAGGTGCATTATATTGCAACACTGTTTGCAACTGGGGATAGGGATAGGGAATTATCCTTGGGACTGCATTTGGTGGGTATACCATTCCTGGCATGGTAGGAGGTAAGACTCCTCTTCCTGGATTCATTGACAGCCTTGCTTCAACTTTGTCATACAATCTTACACCTTCCACTGCAGCTTGCAAATTGACTGATCTTCTCAATTCCATGAACTTGCAAACTTCTGGTTGTAGGCCTCTGAGAAACACTCCTTTCTGGATTCCTTCGTCCAAATGATGGTTAGTCCATCTCTTTAGGATGGATTCCATTCGCGAAACATAAGCTTCTACTCTTTCTCCAGAGGACTGACTTAGGTTCATGAAGTCCTCTCGCATCTACTCTTCAAAACCTTCACGCTTGAATTTAGTAAGGAAGGCCAACTTCAAGTCGTCCCATGTGCCAAAAGTTCCTGCTGCTTGTCTCTCATATCACTGAAACGCCGCGCCCTTGAAAGTGGCGGAGAATATTGCTAACCAATGCTCAGGGGTTTTGACATTGTTAGCCACACATGCTACCATAAACTCTGTTACATGAAGATCAGGGTCTTCATTGTGCTCTCCCTTAAAAACTAACAATGGGACTACATTTGCTGGCCTGTCATCAATATTTCTAGGACGAATCTGACTAGGAAGGGGACCTTGAGTCGCCATGGGGACTTCTGTGAAGAGTGCTTTTAAGGCGTCAAAGGAAGCTTCTGCTGCGAGCTCGTTCTCAGCTTTTATTTTTGCCTTCTCTCTTCTCACATACCTCTGGACTTGTTCTAATGCTTGCCTCTTGATTGTGACATTCATCAGGGGGTTGGCTCCAACCAGTTGGTATGTACTCAACAAGATAATATCAGAGAGGGCTTCAGTCTCTAGGGGACTCTTTGGCCAACATCTCCTCTACTTCCTTCTTTTCAAGATCTCTAAATTCGGCTTTCAAACCACTATAGAGGGGGAGATATTCCGTTCTGAAAGTATCAAAACTCATTCTTCTTAGGATCGTTGTTGTGCCATTATAATAATGCCAGCTTCTGAGGGTTTCAACAGTGTATGTTGTGAAAAACACTCTGTCTACAAACTTCCAGTGGGTTGCTAATTGGACAAACAGAAGATTATCAGTGCACCAAGCATCCCATGTATCTTGGTGTTGAGCATCCACGCACAAATTCCAACTATTTTCCTTCTTGTTTTCGTGAACCTCTACAGACCACGACTCCTAAAGCTTCTTCACCATTTCCCACTTGATGATGTCTGGAAACTTCTCAATGAATTCCAAATCTTCCATGGATAGTCATTCTCTCTGTTTTTGCTCTTTAGTTTATTCCCAAACAATTTTCCACCAAGATGCAAGTTTCTGCTGCTTCAAGAGGAAGAGGAAACAGTCCACCACATAGAGCATGTATCATGATGGTGATATGTTTTCGCCATTATGGGATGAACTTATTGTGGAAAGTGGCTTTGATAATGATAATTTCCAACTCTTCTGTGGAATAAGGAACTTTGCAAACTTCCATTGAATTCTCCTCTTCTTGCAATACCATTCCTTCATTTTCTGCCTCTTCTGGTGCTTGTTGATGGCAAGTTTCCCCAGCTGCGCACCAAAAACATGGAGCCCCAAGAGGAGCACCAAGGAAAAGGGGATTCTACTGAAAGAAAATCTATCTTGTAACATCAACAAGCTTTTATTTCATTCTTTTGACCATCAAAACAAAGAAAACAGTAAATCTTCATACAGCATCATAGTAGATAACTCCCACGGATTTGATATAATCAACCATAATCTTCAATATCTTCATAGAATCCATCAATATAACAATGAACACAAATGAATACGCCATCTTTTTTTTTCTTTTTTGAATGGAAATCAATCACATAGTATTCCTTTTCAATATCTTCATAGTTTTCTCTCTCAATCTCTCATATACAGTTACACTGTTTTGATAGAATTAACTCTCTCTCTCTCTCTCTCTCTAATACATCATCTCCTCACTACAATACTCTCATAATAACTCTTAATAATCCTTCTTAGTTCATGGATACACCTCCCAAGAGGTATGTCTGATGTGAAGAGGTACTAGAGCCACTACAATGTCTCTTCATAGCTCACTACTGTCACTGTCACTCAATCTTTAGCAGCTGCTTCTTCCATTTGTTTTAGCTCTTTTGAAATTAGATTGGAGGTTCTCCCTCTAGCCATAACCGTGGTTCCTTGGCCATGAGTGGCTCTATTTTGACCTTGGGATTGCCCCTAGCGATGCCCCCTTCCAAGCTTGGGACACTCCCTCTTGAAGGGTCCGGGCTCGTTGCAATGGAAGCAACGTGGATTGCGATCATTGCTTTGTGTTGGAACAAAGTTGTTGACAGTATTGACTCTAACTTTCTTTCTTTGGCCCTGATTCTGACCCTGTGCTCTCTTAGTCTGAGCCTTAGACATATCCTTATTTTGATCCTTGTAAGGCCAAATCTTGTTGTTCCTTGGTTTGGTCTCCACCTCCTGTATTATTGGAGCAGCTCGAATGAGTGCATCTTGTAGGTCTGTTGGGTGCATTGATTCCAATCGAGTGTTTATGGGTGGATTCAACCCAATACAAAATTTTGACACCTACTGTGTCATATCCATTGGGGGTGCATACTTTAGGAGTGAATAATATGCTTCAAGGGATAATCCTAGTTGCTTCAAGTCATAGAATTCATTCATCTTTTGTGTGCAGTAGGCAGGTGGCAGATACCTCCCTTGCTTAGCTTCCTTAAGCTTATCCCAAGTGACTGTCCCCTCTGAGATCGCTTGGTCTCTACACCACTATTTCCACTAAAGTCTCGCTTTGCCTGTTAGCTTAAGTTTGGCGAGCATGGCTTGGTTAGCAGGTGCAGTTCATGTTGCCTCAAAATAGTCCTCCATGGACTCAATCCAGATCTCGGCGTTGGCTTGAACAGTCCTTCCCTTGCCATCAAAATTAGGTGGCTTAATTTGTTTGAGAAGGAATTTCTTCTCTTGAGCTGTAGCTGGACTTAGTGCAGGAGTCAGATTTGGAACCTGCGCTTGGGGTTGCGTCTGAACAATAAGATTATTTGCGTTAGCATCTTATCATACGTTCTCATATTATGTTAATATGACTAGCACAACTTTTTAGCTAAGTGATTTAATCACTTAACACCTTAGTTAACATTTATGATCAAGATAGACAATTGTAAAAAGTCTTATTTATTCATGAAGGCATAATCCTTTGAGTACATTTATTTTGGATAAGTAGGATAGGCTGAATGATACATCAGTTTGGGGAAAATAGGATTGTGTTACAATCGGCTACAAGGACGGAATAATAATATGGAGTGGGATCATGGATTTTCAGAAAAAGGTAAGTCATAGGAAGCCTGGGGTATCCCTTCCTTTGATAACCGTTCTTCCCATAACGCCCTAACACTTTAATTCTATCTCACCAGAGATCACCTGGATCACTTCTTCATAGACATACTTGTTCTCTTGGCTTGTCGACTTCTAACATGCAAAGTTGCATTTATGCGAGCTTTGACAAAGATGAATAGCTTCACGATCTTTAAATCCTCCATCCACTTGATTCTCTTCAAGTTGGTCTAAAGGTACGCGAGTCGGTGGGCTGCTATGTAGTATATTCCTGAGTCTCCCATCCATCTCCGCTCCTCATATAGAGGCGAAGGATTATAGATGCAGTCTAGAATATTCATCATGCCAAGCCTCTGACGATATTTTGAAGCATGCATTGCAGTCATGAACATGACCTGGAACACCAATAACTTGCTCGGTGCTTCGTGACTCTACAACCCAGCATCCATAAGTGAGTGAAGAAACGTTTTCAATAGAAAACACTGCTCTATTCTACTCACCCTCCCCTTCTTATCCCCTTATTCCCTTTATTTTCCTCAATTAAGTTCCTTTATAATCTTTAGATCTCGTTAATTTGCTCTGATACTAACTGTAACGTGTCCGCTGCATCCACTTGTGGGACACGTCTTAGCAGCCCATCGGGAAGAGAGTCTAGAAAGTGCCACCTGGCACTCGCAAGGAATGTCACAGGGTTTGCGATCTAGGTCTTCTCAAGTATGCCCCGAAGCGAAAGTATCTAGCCGTTCCCACTTAGGACCGACCTGAAGTCAGGGTTTTTTTCCTATTAGCCAAGTCTCTAGGAAGTGGCTAGCATCAAGCTCCAGATGAACCACTTTGCGTAGGAACAACAGAGCTGAAGTGGATTTATGCTGCACTTGGTTCATGGAGAATGGGAAACGAGAGGGATGCGAAGCTCAACCTCTCTATCCATAAGGCATAGTCCCATTCTGCTCCCCTAAAATAGCATAAATCGGGATTCTAACTCAACTGACTCTAGGTCTTCACAGTTTTGTTATCATGTCTTTTGAGAAAAGTTCCCAGCTAACCGGGACCACCCTTCTGTAGGACGGACCCAAGTCACATCCACCACACTTTCCTTGGTTTGCTTAGTTATCTAATTACCTACCACATAATGTTTGACATGCAAAACCAACTTCCTTAATTAATCAATTTAAACACAGGTTCCTTCACACAACTTAGGCACTGACATTAAAAAAAACAATGTCAAGCAAGTTCCTTTTTCAATATCTGATCTTTATTTATCATAGTCTTGGAATACATCAAGTATCTTGCTCGAAGGCTATCCCAGCAATCAACAGGATTGTTGCTCCAAGTTTTTCCCGTAGACTAGTACACGGGCCTCAAGATCCCATCTCAAGTCACATCGGCCTCTTGTGTGGGATCCGGAGGCAAGGAATTTATGGCCAAAGCCTCCCCTGGCACCCAAGCGTCCTCCCGCTCCAAGCAGCACCCACGGAGAGACCTCTCGTGACGGGTTTGGTCCATGTACCCTGCACGGCTAACAACCCCCTTGGATAGGGCCAGGCAGGCAGTCGGAGGTAACTGAACCTGCCTCTCCCTCTAGGCTATTAACCTGAAGCATTAAGTGTTTGGCCTTGAATTAGTTCCTTGAGCAAGAAGTTCAACCAATGTACCTAAGTGTACAATCACGATCATTTCTATGGTCGTTCGTACGACCAATTGCTAAGGTGTGATTCCTTCTTCCTGAATACTCGCAGCATTCGATCCTGAATTGTTTGCAACTTGGCAAGATTCCAAGGGGTTGGCAAGCTAGGTTGCTTGTTTTCCCTTTTTCTTTGGGTTAGGGTTTATACCCTAGCGGCCCCAATTTTCATTACCTTAGGTCTCCTTGTACTATAGTCATATAGATCTTGGACAACCCCGTTGTCCTCGGTTGGAAAATTTGCTTCTTGGCAATTCACAATTCCCTAAGTTTGACAAATCAGTCCCAAGAGAGAGAGTTGTAGTAGGCTGACTAGACTTCTTAACGAATCTAACTTGTAATTAGGTCTCGACTCCCTTGGCCTAAGATGTGGTAGTAGCATCTTATGATTTAGTTACAAAAGCATATGACCTTGCAGACTATTTGTACGAGATAGGTAGCAGTGCCTATCTTGAGGAATTACATCCCTTTGTTTGTCGATACTACTAGTATTCGTGTCCTAAGGCCCGCTACCCTCTCTTACTCGCAACATAGAACGATCTAAGTATGAGAATGCTGGATTAACTCTGCAAGCACAATACTAATCAACATTTTAACTTAACTTAACCTATCTTTCATATTGAATGTAACTATCATTTCATGCATATTGCATCCTATATGCTTTTCATAAAATGAAATATAACCCTTTCCCTTTTCATACATCTATTTATGCATGCGAGTTATGCTACGTAAATTTATAATGCTATAAAAACATAATCTTTTCTTTTCCCCATACAAGTCACGCAAATAAGAATGCAGTTGCTTATGCAAATTCTAAATAAAATATAACTATTTTATTCCTATCCATAGCAACTATCTATTCTTTAATCAAGTATCCTTCTATGAATTAAACTGTTTACGGTCGTCACAAGGGATTTTTATTGCAAAAATGCATTGCATACAACATAATTCATTCTTTCCAATGAAAAGTACCCAATGCAAACCTTCCAATGCACAAGAACATTGCAATTTATATTTAACCTATATGCGAGATGTAACTAGGCCATTATTGCATAAGTGCATCTTTTAACAATGAACCATATATTAAAAAATGCAACATCCTTTCATCATGATGGTGCGAGAAATATAAGCACCTTGTCATGCAATTTAAAACTTGTCCAAACATTCCTATGATCTTTTTAAAACAAAGCGTTCTAATAATGCAATTAAGTTTTCTCTATGCGAATTTATACTTAATGCACCCATATCATGCGCAAACAAAAATGGTGAATTTGATGGAACCTAAACATCCGCAAGAGGGGTATTATCGGTTCTTGCGCTTCGGGTGAGGACTCCTACATGTACTCCTCTTACTCCCGTGTCTGCTCCTCTTGTGTAGCACTTTGGGGCCATTGCAATTAGGACTCTGGAATAAGTCGGGCAGGTGGAGGGTGTGCTGAAATTTTCTGCAAGTTGGCAGTCCTCCCTTCCCGCAAGGAAACTCCCTTCATAGACAAACTGTGTACTTTACGCGATCCGCGGGTGAAGCACCCATAAGGAGCTTTTGTGGAAGCTTCTTTAGCTTCTTCCTTTCTGTCAATTGGCCTAACGGTGACTCCTTCTCCTTAATCGTGCTGGGAAGACGAAAATGTTGGTGACGACGATATGGGGGCGGCAGTCTGGTGGCCTGGCATCGTGTAGGCGGAGCAAGGGGGGGTGGCATTGCGTGTCAAGCGAAGCAGGGGGTGGTGTGGCGTTGGAGACGAAGCAAGGGGGCGGCATTGAAGATGACCTCCAGGGGAGAGGGTAGCTCCCCTTATATAGTGGAGAGGGGGTGGTTCATGGGGAGGGGGGAGACGGTTGTTTGACGGCCACCACCCCTACACCTAGCGGTGCATGCCCCCCTCTCCCACTCTTACTCCCTCTCTCTCTCTCTCTCCCCGACATGCTGTCGGCAAGGAGAGAGAGAGAGGGAAAAAAATTTGAGTTAACTTTAAAAAATTTTAAAAGGGGGGGGTTCTTATGCATAGGAAATGCTACATTTGGAATTTCCTTATCTCATGTAGCACAGTTGTGCCTGGTCTCCATCTTTGCTTCTTATGTATTGGAGGACATGTATTACCAGCTGGAGCAGTAGTGGGAGGTGAAGCAATTGGAGCATGTGAACCACCATTTCTAGACAATGGCAAACCACTATTATTGACCACACTAGGGCCACCATTATTGGAGATAGTAGCACCACTATTATTAGCTACAGTAGAGCCACCGTTGTCGGCCACCAAGGGACCTTTGTCACTCACAGTACACTCACTAGGTTTGGAAGAGTGTTGAGCTCTTTATCTTGCAGGTGCCTTATTGATAGGAAGCTTGGAACGTGCCATGGTTGTGATGATGAAGGATAGAAAGGTGGAGGGTAGAGTGAAGAGTAATGGGAAAAAATGAAATGAGAGACTTGACTTAACTATGAAACTTTTAAACTTAATGTGGTGTAAATGAACTTTAAAATTATCATTTCATTTCATTTCTCCACCCTAGATATGAATGTTCCAAGGTTTGGAATATTCATATCTTTGTCTTAGGATTTTGAAATTGCCTTTTTATATTTAAAAAACATAGTTCGAAATTGACTTTGAAGAACAAAGTGACAAACCTTTGAAATTTCAAACAAAATTTGTAAGACATCTCATGTTAAAGATAGGAGTATTGATGTATCATATCCTGGGTACCTATGCTCTCTCATGGACTCTAAATGTATCAAAAGTATTATCTTTATGTAGGTCTCCATTTATTGCCATCTCTCTCTTGGGTTGCCAACCATTCTGTGTGGTGTTGTCTAGCTATGTTATTTTCATATATTGCTTTTCTCACTTCATATATTTTCCTACTTATAAATTCTGATTGAGAAGTTTTGGACTTCTTTTCTTTTTCATCGTATCGTATCTCTAATATCCTATACCACCATTGTAATAATTACCTCATAGAATTGGAATCATTGATACCACCTCCATGATCCATTGCCTTTTGAAAATCACAATGAGCTTGCCAGTGAGATCGTTCCGTGCCTTGAGTTGACCATACTGTCAAACTTCCTTGATCTGCAAAGTATGGACCATATGCTTCAAGTATATGCTGCACAAGAAGAGAGATTAGAAACACAAACTAATTCAAAATGATGTTTTTTTTTGTAATGGTGACAATACTGACCATGTAGTGTGTTATATTGTTTCCAGTGTCCTCTACAAACCAAAACACAAGTGAGAAATAACCTTAAAGATAAATCATCAAGAGATAGAATGTTGAAGAAAGTACATTTCAATATATGGAAAAAAAAAAGATGGTTTGTGACACTATCGAAGTCCTTAAAAAACCTTGCAATATTTGAATTAGATTTTGAAAACAAATCCACAGACAGAAGTGGATCAATAACAAATATACCCTTAGCAATATCAATGCTAAGAGAAGCAACATATGCCATGTATACAAAGTAAAGAATGAATAAGAGAATGATTGCAATATAAGGACCCTTGGAAAAATTCATTATAAATAAAGAGAAGAAAAATACCTTACCCCAAACAACAATAAACTACTGAATCTGTTAGTTGAGCATCCTTTTTCTCAAATAGAATCTTATCCTCTGGAGAAATGCTGAGGTAGTCTTCTTTCTCAGGACTAACACAAACATTCACAACCATTTGGCCGTACACTTTGCCCATCCTCTTGTAGTTCGCTTGGCCAAGATACAAAATCTTTCTCTGACTGATCAAATCCTCATTTTCTAATACCTCTTTCCTTTTCTCCTCCAAGACAACCTTTTGCTCACTTGCAACCCTTGTAGGATAAAAATGAGTAACCTCTTCAATCTTGGGTGCTAGTGGCTCTTTCTGCTTTCTCTTGGGTGGGACATTGAGGATTTCAAATGCCTTTTGATCAATTGAAGGAAGAGGCTTCAAAACTTTGTCAAACCTGTATTTGAGTCTACTAACCATACTAAAGTCTTTATTCATTAATGTAATTCAATGTGTATGGACAACTGCAATATAAGCATCATTTATAAAATCTATAAGAAAATCCTTTGATGCCTCTTGCAAGCATAGTAGGGCAGTCAGTTGCCATCTCTTGTTGAGGTCATCCACAGAAGTAATAGAAGACAATCTATCAGATATCTCCTTGACCAGTCTAAAAAATGCAGCCTTAGGAATGAGGTGACCAATGGACTTTTGAGCTTTCCTTATCTCTGCAAAACATCTCTGCATGTAAAACCACCTTGATTTTCTATTTTTTCTCACACGGGCTTCCTTGGGAACCTAAGAGTGAGGAGAGGCTGAGGGCTCAAACTCACCAGATAACTTGTTCTCTGAGGATTCACCTGAACAAACTTTACCAACTGGTGTAACAAGGACAACTTCTTTAATTGTCTCCTCAGCAGTTAGCTCAGGACCTTCTTCAGAATATTTCTTAACCAAGATCTTGTTGGCAGTTTGCTTTGTCCTGGCCATTGAGACCCACATGTCATGATAAGGAACCTAAACACAAAGACAACTGACTCCCATCGTGCCGTAACAGCAACTAGATAAAGCCTTGAACTCCTCCTCGCTTGGTAATAAAGGTAGGACCAATACAACACAATTAAGGGAATTTGAGATTCTGCTTGGTCCTTATCGCTTCATATTGGCAGATTCTAACGCAATCAAGAGCATGAGTTCCCTGCATAGTAGTGAAGTCCGATATGACACAATTAAGAATGTTGCCAGAGATCTAATGAATGATATCATAGTGTTTCGGAGAATTCAGGACCATACAACTCGATTAAGGATGTTGCAAAAGAGTTGATGAATGATATCGCGCTGTTTCGGAGATTTGATTACCATGCAATGCGATGAGGGTTCTTGCTTTAGTTACTGAGGTATTCTATCACGTTGTTTCGGACATCACTAGCTTTTGACATCACTGACGTCAGACATATGGTGCCTCTGTCGGTCAGATACGTCAGAGCTGTCGGACGAATGGCAGTCATGACATAGGGTTTGAAATCACATTTGTGCCAACTGAGAAGTTTTAATATACTTGTATGTGCGGATCTCCACGTGTCATGTTCTCATTGGTTGTTTGGTTAGGGTTTTCGAAATATTCCTTCTTCCCGTGCTCACGCCTATTTAAGGAAACCTAAAATTTTGTGCGCACTTTTCTTCTCCATTTCCTCGTGCGTCAGACCATCTCTGTCACCCCCTCCGTCAACCCCTGCATCACCCCCTCTATCACCCCCTCCGTCAACCCCTGCATCACCCCCTCCGTCAAACCCTGCTTCGCCTGCTCTGTCGTCCCCTACATCACCTACTCTGTCATCCCCTACATCACTTGTTGTGTCACCTCCTGCATCACCTTCTCTGTCACCCCTCACATCCCTCCATCACCCCCTCCGTCTCCTTATTCATCAACGACCCCCTCCATCAACCCCTACATCACTTGCGCTGCTCCATCACCCCCTCCGTCAAGATCATGTCGTATTCCTAGCCCCCCTCCGTTAAGATCATGTCCTATTCCTATATCATCCAACACAGTGCGAGAGGTTAAATAGAAAGCTTCTGATTTTCTTCCTATCGCATCGTATTGCTAACTCGTCGAGCACTCGTTTTCCTACTCTCACGAAAATGGCATGATATTAGTGTTTGGGGATTTTGAAAGGCTCTCATTCGTGTTATATTGCTAGATCCTGCAACACAAAGTGAGTGCACCACTTCAAAAATCTTATACCTTTATATTCGCATTGTATAGGCAAGCAGTCTTGAGCTTTTGAATCTCAAGAAGATGTCTGGTACAGAGATGTTACACATGTCTGCCTCCACATCTATGAAGAGGAAAAGAGTCCTTGAGCCCACAATGATAAAGGAGTCAGTTGCCTCAGATGTTTCAATAGCATCTCATATGTCTGTGGCTACTAGATCTGGAAGCCAAGAAGAGTGTGACGGGGCCCAGCTTTGTAGATTTCGATGTCATGGAACAGTTCAAGCAAGGATCCAAAGAAGGGAAAGGCTTCAAAGTCTCGTGTGAGGATCCCAAGGCTGTCTCAAATTATAGATGTCACAGCCTTTGAGAAGCTTTTGTATTTTCTCATAGAAAACAATATTGACATTGGTTTCTATCCAACAGCTAGGGAGATTTTATCATTCTCTTGATAGATTTTATGCATCTGAGTTATGTTGTTTACACCCAAAAAAGTGCAAGCTTATGCTTAAGTCTACTGCATTCATTGTATTTGCCCTTGTGAAATGCCCTCTAAGATCTGATGAAAAGCATAAAGAAACCTCAAAATTATCTAGTTGTTGCCTTCTTAAAGAGATTGTAGATGAAGTTGATGTTGAGGAGCAACTAGACACCTAGATGGAAGTATTAGTTGCAAAGGACCTGGATGTTACTGAATTCAGAGCAGAGATAGTAATTGAAGAGACCTCTATAGAGGTTGATGATCCATCTGACACTCCTTCAAGCCTTATTGTTCCATCTTTGTCTACTTTCCCAATTAAAGACATGGAGTACATATTATTGTCTGATCTCCAAATTCTTTTCAATTTGAGAGAAGATTATTGCTTGGCAGTTATTGCAGAGGCATCTATAGATGCAAAAGGCAGTGGATGTTGAAAATGAGTCCAAGGAGGACTTACTCAAATTAGATACTCAAATATCTGATGATAAGTTTATAGATGCATCCAATGCTTTTTCCCTATGTTTAAGCAAGGTTAAAGATGCTGAGAAAGAGTCACAGGCTGTTGACAAAGAGTTTGACCAATTTCAAGAGAAGCTTGGAATCTCCAATTTAGGGAGGAGTCAGAATATGTAAAGGAGCTCAAGGATGTCAAGGAGACATCAATTAGCTTATGAAATAGAAAACTTGATAGTGATGAAAATCAAATGGTAATGCATTCTTTTGTTTTGGTGGAACCACATACATATTTCATTTGTTTCATTTTGATTGTTGCTTTTACAGTTGGAGATTGCAAATGAGGATAATTTCTTAGGAAGAGCCAAAGGATCGAGAGTTGGTGGTAGTTCCCTAAAGGATGCTGCACTTGGGCATTATATATTGAAGATTGATCCTAATAGTCTGTTGGTTTTGCATCGCACTTTCTCATAGGAGGCCTCATGGCCAATTGTCTATGTTAAAGCACTTACAAGGATTCTTGGATACTCAGGTTTGCAGTACAATGTGCACAATGTTATGTTTTTGGAAAAGATAGTAGCCATCTGAATATTTGGTTATGGTCCCAGCTTCTCTGCCTCCAGGGCTGGATACTTCCTGGCATACTCATCTTATGTTTTAGCAGCAAACAAAACAGATATCAAATCCATAGCTGGATACAAGAGAATAAGGTTTTTACATTATAGAGGAAAAATGCATGAGGAGGATGAGGATATAAAGGCTCTTAAAAGCTAGCCATGTATATAATATTTTGAAAATAGTATTGGTATTTTATATTCCACTGCATTTATTGTGTTCTCAATCTTTGAAGTTTTCTTCAAAAAAACCAATTCAATAACTCCTCAAGGGCATTGGTTTTTGTTGCTCCTCCTCCATGTATGGTGCTCCGAAAGAAACACATACGTGGTTGGTAGTGAGATTTCTCCATACCTTGGCTACTGTAAGTTGCTAGGGGCCCTTGCTCTTCCACAAAATAAGGCCCATGAACAAGAAGAATATGTTGTGACAATCCAACAAGAAATAATTAGTTTAAATCATTAAACCTTGTTTTCAAAGCAAAAAGATTCAAAATTATGTCTATCTTACCAAGTAGAAAGTAATATCATTTTCTCCCCAAGCTTCCTTAATTGCTTGAACAAGATCCACAATTGAACGTTTGTACTCTTTTGAATATTTAGATGTTATCTTTTGTTCCCTGAGCATTTTTAAAAATATTTCAAGGTGTCTCCAAACCTCCATTCGTAGGAACGCAATTTGTGGTGTGTTAGCCACATTTGTTGTGATTGCACACAATTCTCTCCAGCACTCCCATAATGCATTCATTTTTTTACCAATATGATTTCTTAGAAATCGTCTAGCTTTTGCACCCCCCATAGAGACATCTGCTAAGACCTCTCTTGTTTTCCCTGAGGCTATTGGATCCTTTCTCAAGTGAACTTGAACTCCATGAAAACCCATTTTTGATAGTAAAGCCTCACATTTATCAATGCATTCATCTGACAAAGATACTGGTTTTATTGAATATGCATAGTCAAGATGCAATCTAAGCAACTTATCAATTATTCTAATCTCTGCATGTAATGTACAAATATGAATGTGCCTTAGAGAGATTGAGAGAATAGGATCCCACAAGCCATCCATGTTTTTGAACTTGCTCAAATCTATTAGTCGCAAAGTACTCCATTCTTTGGATCCCAAACTCTCCATGCAATAAATACAAGGATATTTTTCATTGGCCCCATTACTTAATCCAAGCATACATTTAGTTAGCACTCATATGCCATTCAACATAAAAACTACCAACACCATTGATTATCAACATTTCACCTTCACTTTGAGACTTTATAATATCAGGAATAGCTGTATGCGAGAATAACCATTTCAAGGTTTCATGACTTTCAGTTGATACCTGGGCCACACTAATCCACCAAAGCTCCATCTCGGGTTGTATCTTAAATTGTTGTTCTTGCCCCCTACCAATACTGTAATCCAATGCCCTGTTCATGATACAGATATGCTGACTCTTTCTATCTTTTGTCCCTTTTGAATCTGTGCTTCATCCAATTTTAGTGCGAACTTCAAAATACCACCACATTCTTAGACAGTAAATTTATACATATGGACCATTGCAATCTGAACTCTTTTAAGATCAATCCAAATATTATTAAATGTGTTGTATTCAAAAAAGTCATTTGTTTTATGTTTTTCATGGGGCATAGATCCCTCTATATGGATATACTCTCCAAAAACATCTGGAATCCTACGATTTATAGCTGTCCTAGCAATTGAAACTGCAAGAGGTCGAGGGAAACCAAATGCACTTATTCTATGCCATTTAAGATTTGTAAACCACAATTTAGAGAGAGCACGATAACCTCTACGACTGATACCCATACTGTCACATGTCTCCACTATTTCATTCGGTTTAACTATTCCTTTTAAATCTTTCACTAACTCTTTCAGAGTTTGGCTTCTCAAGTCTACATTTTCACATTATTTAAGAATCCTTATAATGTCCTTCTTTGTCATGGTTTCTTTAATGAGCTTAATCCTCTCATCATTCTCTCGAAGATTAATACCTGAAATATTAGAGTCACATCTCTTTGCAAGATTTAGTCTCATTTTCTTCATACGACTACACAAGTCCATTATATTTTTAAGTCGTCTTTTTCTCTGTCTAAATCCTATTGGAGTTTCTTTCAAGTGCAATAATTTTTCTTGCAATGACTGATTAGATTTTTCTAGATTATCAACCTTGTCCGTTAGCTCATAAATAGTTTTTTGTGCCAATGTTAATGCTTCCTTCATTTCATGCATTTGTTCTCTAAATGTAAAAGATGTAGAATATAACCTCATGCAATAGCCAAGTATCCCATCACAACCATCTCCAACATACCTTATGTAGTCATGAATATTGTAAAAAGGAGGATGTTTACTAGTAGAAGGGTCCGGTGGATAAATATTTCCATCCATCCATAAGTCTACATGCTTCTTTCCTTGTAATCGCAACCTGTTAGCTTCATCCTTGTCCAACAATGCTCGATGATGTATACTCCTCCAAGATGAATAGACAAGATCTAACTGAATAGAAAGTTTATACTTGCATGGTGGGGCTGCGCTTGTATTGCTAGAAGAGGTACTGGTAAACAATTTGGTAGGGAACCCTAAACATGGCAACAATATCAGAGAGAAGGAAATAGAACCATAGGAAAGAGAGGTGTAGAAAATGAACGTCGAGGAATAAACAAGCAACGTCTTTTGGTGCAAAATTTCAAAAATACAAGTTTTTGTAATTTCCAAGAGAATAAGACTGAAAAGGTGACACTTAATGTCCATTAAAGATTGATGATATTTAATACCCGACCTCTTAAATGAATCATACATTCTCTCATTAATCACGTTCAGGCGACCAAATTTGGAGGGTTTTTCTCTTCTAAACCTCTTCTAATTAGCAACTTAATCATTTTCTTACGAGTGTCGTTTTGAAATGTTTTTCGCCCTAATGCAAAATCTAAAGTGAGAACACATTCCCTTCTTTTCCTACATGAGGCTCGTGTCTCAAAATTGAAATATCACAACCACGTGTTGAAAATGCATGGTACCACTTGGGATTTCCACCTATCAACCCGAATCTCACTATGGATAGGTGTTAGAAAGACAAAAAATGATATTTACATGTGTTAACCCACTTGACTCCATGCAACATCATGTCCCTAGTTGCTCATTTTTACTTACCAATGCGATTGGGTCTATCATAAACCTATGGTAGAAACCATCTTCTACCTTTTGTTCAATAAAGGTCTTGCATAATCTCCTAAATAAGTCTTGAGAAGAGGATCCCTCTTAGAGTGGCTTGAGAAATTTGGGCTCTATTGAGAAGGGGATATTCCACAACCAAGTCAAGAAGTATCATTGTCAAAGACTACATCTGAGCTAATAGATGGTTCATTGAGATGAACACGATATGGAGCTATGAGGGGAAGCTTCTTTGTAACAATCTTAAGCCTAATCATTTTTCATACATAGCAAGAGATTTGAAAGCTCAATGAAATATAGAGAGTGAAACCTTGACATATATCTCTTAGCTTTAAGATTCATTTACACAAATTATATTTCTCTCCCCCCTCCCCTTCTCTCTCTCTCAAACAATAAGTTACTTTTTGTATTAAATGCATTCTTTAGCTTACTATCTTACATTTTGTTGAACCCATTTGTTGCCTTCTCTAAGCCTTGTTTCTATCCACTTAGCATGGTTCTCTTTAGCTCTTGATGTATCATAATATGCTCTTTTGGTGCCACAAAGTGATCCAATTATGTTTGCAACCAATTTATCCGCACTCTCATTTTCTTTCTTCTATGAGAGTTGAGATTCATTTGCTAATATGATATTGTATCATTAGGATAGCAATTGGATCATTAGATTGTTGCCATTAACTTGTCCACCATGATCAGTTTTTCTTTGGTATGCACCACACGCTACCCAACATGAATTTTCCATCCAGTGTGTGGAGGGAACTCCAATGCTTTCCTTTTTAACAAAGTATGGCCCATCAATCCCAAGGATATGCTTTAAAGGCACATGCCATACATGAATAAAAATATCATGACTAAATTATATAACTTTTATACTTCTAAAATCTTGATTTAATACATACCATATAATGTGTAATATAACTTTTACCCCATGTGTATACAGTGTTTTCATAGAAACTATATACAACATCAATAAGCTCTTTCTATATTTATATGATGAAACATCATTGTTTGAAGGGAGAAATTTTATTGAGACTAATTGAAACCTTGCTTTTTGCACTTATTTTATCTCCATCATTACTTTGATTAGGAACCACAAAATGCAAATTTTTCCATCCATTGTAGCCTTGTGGCCTATGAACTGCAACATTCCCTTCCTCGTTGATAAGTCTTAAAAGAAACTTTACAACCTTGGCTCCTCCAAAGAAAGGTTTCTTTAGCAAGCTACTATATTTTCCTAATCTCTTCTTGTTCTTTTCAATTGTTACTTAATGCTTGTGTAGTCCAATCTTTGATAACACTCACTCCACATTTTAACATGTTGCAATGGCTTCTTTCTTTGGTTGCATTCTAAATTTAGCAAAGAAAATATATTCATACACAATTCACTCCATAATCCTAACAAAAGTATACAACAAACAATCTCCTAACAAATGCATATGAACATGATTTAATTGAATGTTGAAGATAGGCTTCCATGTGGGATCTTGTTTATCACATGCCGATGTAACACTTATCACTCTTTTCTTGTTCTTCTTCGCATCATTTCCTTCCACCCTCTTGATTAAGTAGTATAGGCATGGAAATCTTACATTTGTACCATTGGAGACCCCACACATATATTTCAAAGTTTTCAAGTCTCCTATAAGGTGTTGTTTAACCAAACATTTACCATATCCTTTGACTGACAGTATCTCACCATATTCTTGGTAATTAATGATAGTTGGAATGATTGCGTATGTGAAACATAGTATAGGCATAGAAATTTTACATTTGCACCATTCGAGATTTCACATGTGCAAAGTTTGTAACTTTCCCATAAGATGTCATTCAAGTAGGTATTCACCATATCCTTTGATTGAGAGTATCTCACCATGTTCTTGGTAATCAATGATATTTGAAATGCTTGTGTACATAGAAAGGAGCTATATCACCTTAAATGTTACCTTGAGAACTTCAAATGTAGCAAGCCACCATACATGGCACTTTGATTGAACATTAAAGTTTGTTGGGTTGTTTTTTATTGAATTGTAAGGCTTTGTCTATCAAAGCAAGGCTAACCCTTTCAAGCTTTACTCCCTTGATGACCTTGTTTTCATCCAATTTTATAATAAACTACAATTGTCTATCAAAGTGAGGCTAACTCTTTTAAGCTTTACTCTTTTGATGACCTTTTTTTAATCCAATGTTATAATAAACTACAATTTACCACCACATTCATCACCATTGTTACCTACACCTTGCATAGATCCAAGTGATTATTCAGCTCTATAAACCAAACCTCATATGAATTTTTTGTTTTCACTTTCAATATCTTCATGCTAATAATATACATGGGATCCCTATTAGCCCTATAAACCTTGGCGCTAAGTAGCCTTTAGATTTCTATTAACTTTGAAGGCCTAGGAAGATGCATAATATTTCTTTTCTCTAGCATGGGACCAAATCCAACCTTAACAGCCTTGACTTTTTTAAAGTAAGTCCCTATATTAAAGTTGTCCATCACAAACAAATTATGCATCCATAGTAGAAAACTCATTTGAGACATCTTTTAGTGTGAATTCAATAACCTTCTTGGAGCCCCGAGAGGAACACCAAGGAAAAGGGAATTCTCTTGCAAGAAAATCTATCTTGTAACATCAACAAGCTTGTTTATCATGTTTCATATGATCACAATGAAGAAAAGAACACCATGCACAACAAATCTTCATGCAGCATCATGTAGATCTCCCACGGTTTTGATAGAATCAACCATATTCTTCAACATCTTCACAAAATCCATCAATAGAACAAAGAAAGAAAAGGAATACACCATCTTTTAATGGAAATACATCACATAGTATTCATCTTCAATATCTTCATAGTCTTCTCTCTCAATCTCTCATATACAATCACTCTGTTTCAATAGAATTAGCTATCTCTGACTCTCTCTCTCTCTCTCTCCATCAATAATACATCATATCCTCACTACAATCTCTCTAAATCACTCTCAATAATCCCTCTTAGGTCGTGGATACCCCTCCCAAGAGGTATGTCTGATATGAAGAGTCACCAGAGCCACTACAGTGTCCTTTCATAGCTCACTACTGTCACTTCACTCTAGTCTTCACTTGAGTCTTCAGCAGCTACTTCTTCCACTTCTTCCAGCTCTTTTGCACTTGTATTCACCTCTTTCCAAGGCTAGAAAAGTTTCCCAAGCTACACTCTCATCCATCAGAACACATACAGAAGCATACAGAACAGTACCAGAACAGAAACATAAGCTCCACAGAAGACCTACAGAAGGTTACAGAAGGTCATCAAAACCACATAACTCATTCTTAAACCACTCCAAACTCTCACAAACCATTCAATAAACTTTCACAAGTTCTCAATCTTCATCAATCAATACTCCATCCCTCCTTACAGAAGACAATCAGAACAAAACAGACCAAAATAGAGCAAAACAGAAGGTATACAGAACCAATCAGAACCTATCAGAACATCACAGAACCACTAATAAACATCATGATCTTCCAAAACACAATCAATATCATCCAAAACACTCTCAAACCACTTCCAAACCCATCAATCATCTCATAAAATCAACCATTCAGCTCTCAAAAACAACAAAAATCAGCCAAAAAACAAGTCATTTCAACACTCAACATATCCCCACACTTAATAAGGAAGCGTCCTCGCGACCCAGGAAAAAGGGAATACAAGTTCAGGGAAAAGCTCAACTTTGATCTTCAATATCGCTTCAAAAAGAATCCATCCACCACGACCCCATCTGATAACCTGGTTCTGATATAAAAATACAAAGAAAGGAAAACCCTTTATATATTAACACTTCTTATCAAACTATAAATCACAACAAATTTTGTAAAGGATATAAGAGTTTTCTTCTTCTTCATCAGCATCAGCTTCAATTTTGCATCCACGATCCCATCACCACAATTCTCCAAAATGTAGCTCGCACACGAAATCCAATAGGAAACCACCACGCTCGTTTGACATAAATGAACTCACAACACAAACACTAATACAACACAACCATCTGAATGACTCCTTCAAAAAGAGATATTCTCATTAAAAAGCATCCACCATACATTTGGAAAGGTATCAATGAAGATGATCCCTCTTGAAAGATTGATGTTGTCGGAAATGATCCATAGACAAGGATTCATCTACAAAGTTTTTAGGAGGATTTTGAAAAAACTGGAGACAGCACATCCTTTCCAACAGGACCAGGTATCTGCTAGGCAAACAAAGGGCATGAAAATACAATATATCAAGCTGTTGGGAATCAATGCTCACATTGACATTCATGCACAACTTTGGAATAGGCTTGGAATCATTATGAGAGTGCCTATGCATATACGCCAGGTACCAAGCAAAGTGAGCAGTTAATCTCACTGAGGGATCTGCAGACTGTGAATATTGTTGAGCAAAATGAACATAGTTCTGATAAGCTTGACTGGAAGCTGTCCATTCTCCTGGAATTACTGGCCAATTAATTTGAGGTCCTGTAAGGCAATCATCCGAACTCCATCCCCTTCTTCTAGAAATCTGATTATCAAACCCGTCACAGTCACTAACCAACTGAGGTGGTTGAGATATGGAAGTGTTAGGAGAGGGTAATGGAATAAGGAAAAGTGGATGAAGGGAGGGATAGGAAAAATCATAAAAGGAAGAAAAGGTTAAAGAAGGAGTGGTAGAAATTTGGAGAGAATCACTAAGGAAGGGTGTTAATTGATAAATAGGAAATGTGGAGGGTACATTAATGGATGGAGAAGAACAGGGTGGAGAATGGGAAAATACCCTATCCTCAATAAAGGAACAGTATGTAAAAATGGGAATTTGAGGGAAAGATGAAGGTTGGAAAAGAAGGGGTAAAATAATTGTGGAATTAGATTGACAAAGGGAAAGATATATAGCATAGCGGTGAGCCATTTGTTGGTAATAGAGGAGGGTAGGAATCAGAAGGTCCTAAGAGAGATCGTCTATGATAGGCATCAAAGAAGGTAGCATCAAATGGATTATGTTTTGAAAGATAGGCTAAGAGATCCATCCTCAGTTGATTAGTACTCTGGGCAAATGTAGGAGCTGTGTTTTGTCTTTGATTCAGGACCACAGAATCAATCATGGGATGCCATGAATTATCATGACAATCAGCCACTTTGGAGGAGTAACTCTGGAACATGTCAGCTATGCGCAAATCCAAATGGTTGACATACAAAACAGCCTGTAAGACCACATCCCCCACATACCATGCCATATCCACCTCATCTGGAATTAACAAGTCTCCTCGTAGATACATGTATGACATCAACATGGTATCTGATGTGACAGAATCTTCAAATACCATCCTTACCACCTCTGTCAACAACTCAGCAGACCAAGCCCCACTCCAGCCATCCTCTGGAAGAGGTAAATCCATCGTGGAAAGCTTCATATAGAAGACCAACTTCTGCAAGTGGTAGTGGACAAAGAAAGAATGGTCTGGTGGAACATATTCCTGAAACTGCTCAAAGGTAGACCATAACAAGTCCATTCTGGATTGCAATATTTCCACTTTATCTTGGAATAGAGGACACAAAGTAGTCTGTCTCTGAAGAGCAGCCAAATTCTGCTGTGAAAGAGAAGGAATCAAGGAAACATTAGGGCTTGGAGGAACAGAGCGTGACTTTGCTAGTTGATCTTGCAACTGCTGGATTTGAGAGGCTTGGGATACCACTGTGTCATTAGCAAGCTGTAAAGCTGAAAGTTTGTCATCTAAGATAGCTTGGAACGCCTGTGCGTCTCTGGACATCCGCTCCTTCTCCTCTGAAAGGCAAGTAACCTGGGATTGAGCCTCTAGTAACTGGATCTTCAAAGAAGAGAGCTCATCGCTTTGAGTGGCAACCAGTTGGGTTTGTTGTTCCATTTGCTTAAACAAATCTGCTAGGGTATCCTTAGCAGAAGCTAACTCAGATGTTGCCTTATGCAACTGGTCCTTAGACTGCATGAGTTCTTCATAAAAAGACGCATACAGCTGTTGAACACAGGCTGTCACTGACAACTCAATGGAACTTTGAATATCTTTACAGAGGAAAGGAATTGCATCTCCTGAGACGAGACTGTTCAGGGAGGGAACTGATATCTCCAATGATCCTTCTCGATGTGCTCTGAACAGGTTATTACAAGTAAGATACCCAGGAAGATCACTGCCAAAGGTAGCAGGGAGAGGTACTGAAGGAAGTACGGAAGGAGCTTTATCCGCTACCCGCTTCAAGCGTTTGCGCTGGATGACCAGGGGAGGCACAGAATCATCATCCTCGATGTCAATGGGTTCTGACCCATCTGAAGGTGGAGGAGGAGGTACTGGATCTGATGGAGGAGGTAGAGGCACAGTCTTCTGTAAACCTGAATAGGTCAAGAAGGCAGACAAATATGATCCATATGTGACATTGGTAACATTACCCCTGGTGACTTTGACGAAATGTTGATCCATTTTAGTGAGGAGGTAAGTGCTCCAATCAATAGCAACTCCTTTCAACGCCATCCTGGAAGCTGTGAAAAGCTCTTTGGACAAGTACTGGGATGACGTTTTGGCAGGCATAAACCTGTCCTGGAGAAACTGACAGATCGTCTTCCATACGGGATCAGTGATCATGGAAAAGGAAACTCCTGAAGAGTTGATCACCTTCTTAACATCCAGCATCTCCCTTGTCTGCTTTTGCAACAACTTTAGAATCTCTTCATTAGAGAAAAGCTGACGAGTGGTAACAAAAGGTTCACCTTTGGAGGGTAGAGACAGAGCCTTCCCTAAACCTCGAGGTGTCAAAGTCATAGAAATTCCCTGGACTAGTCCTGTCTTCTTGCTGTAGGAGGCCAAAAACTCATCACATAACGACGGATCCTCTGGAAGCAATGGAAAAGAAGTAGCCACAAAAGCAGCAAGTCCCGCCTTCGTGAGAGGCTCAAAAGTAAGTAGGGAAGAGTAATCCCTACTAACTAATGGGACGTACTGGATAGGGGGAGGAGCATGAGAAGGCGCCATTCAGATGGTTACACACACACCACAAACACAGACAATCAAGGAGAATGCCTGCAAAGCAACAAACAAAAAACCAAGGATAAGAGAACAACCAATACAATAAAACGTGAGGCAACCAACTAACCCCAAGCAAACCACATCCTAGAAAAAATTCGACATGACCTTGAGACAAATGCGACCGAAAGCTTCATGCAATGCATCAAACAAACACCCAGAACCCCGTAGCAGGCAATAAAAGAAAAAATTGCATACCGTACCCGTAACCGTAACAAAGACAGTAAACCAAAACAATATCACATCCGACACATATCAAGACTACATCGGTGATAAACCAGGACTGGACCAGGAAAATAACTCTAAGGACTGTGCATACCCATCCCACGAAACCGGTTCATTAAAAAAAAGAATTAAGTGCAGTGAAGGGGGAATTAATTTAATGAAGGGTTTATTTTAAGAAATTATTAAGAATATGTGAATTTTTATTAAGTGATAAACCTTAGCAAGAAAACGGCGGTTCCTTAGTATAAATTTAATTACCAATTATTAGGTGAAAACGGTGCTTTAATTCGATTTTCGGACTTCGATCTCCAGACTGGGTCTCTAAATGCAAGTTCATTGATCACAAATTAAGGTGATGTGGAGCGCTTTTTTGCCAGAGCGTGCTCTTGTGACAGCTGGTTCATTTTAATTAAAAATTAAAGTGCCTCTTTAGCGCACGTAGCGCATGCTAAGTGAATGGCGGGTTGATTTTAATTAAAAAGTATGTGTGGTGTGAGCGCGAATGCGCGTGGAAACGGTGGGAAAATAAAGAGTTCATTGTAACAATTAATGTGTGATTAAGGGGGAAAATAAAAATAAATAAAGCACATAAAATAAGTACCTGGAAGGGGTGTGTATGTAATGCAGAAATACGCACGGAAGAGTTCCCCAAAAGAAGTGAATCCAGTAAAGGAAAAGTAAAAACCACTGACGAAACAACAAAGACAACACCTTAACGGATGTGTTGATTGTGTTTTTGGTGGTTGTTTAATTTTTGTAATTTGTGATTATTTATGGTTGGTTTTGGTGTGTGTTTTGTTGTTTGTTTGTTTGTTTGTTGGTTTTTTTCTTTTTTTTTTCGTTTTAAACAATAAAGATACATTGTATGATAATATTTTAAAGTGAAAAATAAATGAAAAATCGTCAAGGGGGTGAGGGGAATTTTGTATAATTTTTTAGAAATTTTTAAGAATATTTTACTATTTTTAAATGAATTTTCTACATTTGTTGGTAATTTGTGGGATAAATTGGGAAATATTTAATTTTCAAAAATTTTGGGGTTGGAAATTTCCAGCTAACAAATTTCCAAAAATTGGCAAAAAGTGAAGGGAAATTTTATAAATTTTTTTTGAATTTTTATGATGTGAAAATTAATTAAATCATATAGATCAGCTTAGTCTGGTAAGTAAGTTGAAAGTAAGTCAGTTAAGTCATGTTATCTGTGTAAGTCATGTTAGTCTAAATAAGTCAAGTCAGGTTAGTCAGATGGAATTAGGTTAGTCTAGGTGAAGTTAGATAAGTCAGTTAGGGGGACTAAGTCAATGGAGACTAACCTAAAGGGGGTTAGTTAAGCTAAGTTAGGTTAGGGTTAGGGTTAGGGTTAGGGTTAGGCTTAGGTTAATGGGGTAGGTTAGGTTAGTTAACCTAACTAGGGTTAGTGATAACTAACTAGGGTTAGGGTTAGGGTTAGGGTTAATGGGGTAGGTTAGGTTAGTTAACCTAACTAGGGTTAGTGATAACTAACTAGGGTTAGGGTTAGGGTTAATGGGGTAGGTTAGGTTAGTTAACCTAACTAGGGTTAGTTATAACTAACTAGGGTTAGTTAGAACCAATCTAACTAGGGTTAGGTAGATTAGTTTAGTAAGTTCATTAAATTAAATCAAATTAAGGTAACTGGTTAGAAGTTAATGGAACTAACCTAATGGTTAGTGAGAAGGAGTAGGAGGAGGAGGAGGGGGCGGCGCCGGCGGCGATTCGGCGGCGTCCGGCGACTTCGACTGGCGGCGGCGCGGCGGGCGTGGCGGCTCGGCGGTCGAGGCAGCTCGGAACGGCAGCGAGGGCAAATGGCGGGGCTGCTGGCGACAGCTGACGAGGCCGGGCAGGAAGTGACTAGAGGCTGGGCGGGGGCGGACGAGGCCGGGCAGGGGCGGACGAGGCAGGGCGGCACAGGGCGAGGAGGCAGCGGCGCCTGCGCTTCGTAGAGGCACAGGGCGTGGGGCAGCGTCCGGGTGGCGGTGGCCTGCTGGCGGCGACGGACGGGCGTGGGGCCACGAGGAGGGGGGCAGCACGCGGCGTGGAGGAGGGAGAGGAGAAGAAGAGCAGGCAGGCGGGAGGAGGAGAGAAGGGAAGAGAGAAGGAGAGGGAGGATGGGACGCAGAAAGAGGGAGAGGAGAGAGAGGGAGGGAGACAGTTGAGGGGGAAAGAGGTCGAGGAGAGAGAAGGGTGGGGTGGGGGGATAGGGAAGGGTGTGGGGGGGGTGGAAAGGGGGGGAGGGCCATGGGAAGGGGGGGTGGTCATAAGGGAATGGGCAGGGGCCCATAGGAGGAGGGTGCCCGAAGGGTGGGGCACCCAAGGGGGGGTAGGGGTAGGGGGTAGGTTAGGGAGGGGCCTAAGGGAGGTGGGGGTAAAGGTGGGGGGGTGCCTGTAGGCACCTGAGAAGAGGCCATGGGAAAGAATGGGCGGGGGGCCCATGAAAGGGAAAGGCGTACCCCCGTCCCGCGCTCGTGCGCGGGCGGGGTAAAAAAATTTGCCGTGACGGAATTGAAATAGCACCGGGATGACAGTACGGGTCATGCAGACACGACCGGGGCACGTGGAGACACGTAAAATCGAAAAAGGGCGCGTTCACGCGCAAGACGGAGCGCGTGAAAACACGTAAAATTAAAGAAAAATTAATATCTCCCAATTCGGACGTAAAAAACGAAATGGCGTAAAAACAAAAAGTGGGCAAGACGACAGGGGGAAGACAGGGAAAATATACGACGGAGGTTCCGGGAAGGGGAAAGGGTGGTCACATGCAAAAAACCCAAAAAACGAACTAAAAACGCAATTAAAAATGAATATCGAAAGATCCGTCCTCGGAACGAGGTGCAAGAAAAAGGAAAACTGTGCAAAAAAACGTGCTCAATAATCTATCACATCAAAACAAAGTTTTGATTGAGATAAGACGCGTTCATGTGGGGAAAACCCAAAAAACAGACTCGAAAATGGGATCGTAAATTAATATCGGACGAACCGTGTGCCGGAATGACATGGAGGAGAAGGAAAAATGTATGTAGGAGGGAGTGGCATAGGGATGTCACGTTAAACTACAGTTCCAGTGGAAGTACGAGGGGTTCACATGCGAAAAACTCCAAAAAGACGCCCAAAAACTCACTTAAAAATTAATAAGTAAAAATCCGGAAGTCGAAAGAGGATGGAGGAAAAAGGAAAAAGGTGGGGGAAGGCACAAGGGACACCGTTGTCAAATCAAATGGGAATTTCGATGCAAACAGGGCAGGTTCACATGGAAAAATGTCAAAAATACGCACGAAAAATGTGTAAAAAACCGAAAAATTAATATTGGACAAACCGTGGAGTAGAATGACGCGGAGTAAAAAGAAAAAAGGTCAGATAAAAAATGTTTGTCAGGGCTAGTACGTCAGAGCATGGTTCCGAAGCAAGAAAAACGCGTTCACATGGAAAATTGACTAAGGTGCGCAAAATGCTTCAAAAATTAATAACTCAAAAACCGTGCACCGGAACCGGGGTAGGTAAAAAGAAAAAATAGTCACTTCAAAGGGAGGAACAGGGCTATAAGGTTGGATTTGGAATTGGTGAACGTAGGGTGCATTCACATTGCAGGACCTCAAATTTAGGGAATGAAGGAAAACTGCAAGGGAACAGCCCCAAGGGTGGGTGGAACATAATCGGGTGGGTGGGAAGGGATCCCATTAGGGTAAAAGCAATTCATGGCATACATGCATGAACAGGTTAAGGCATATGCACAGGGGTATACAATGTAGACGCGCAGGGACATGTCCCCACACTTAAGACCTTAACGGATAGGGTTAACCAAGCAACAGGGACCTAGGACCACGCCACAAACCATCCACTAACGTCCCCACACTTAAAACATGAACGTCACGGAGAAACAGAAGTTGTAGGGTTAGAAAACTTGGCCCATTTCGTCAAGAAGCAAGGTTGAGTGTCGATGGCACGTCCAGTGTTGTTGTCGACTGCAGGAGGTACCAAGGCATCTTTACAGCGCACGTTCGTCATGGCAGGGACCACACAGCAGTACCAGGGAGGTAGCTGGTTGAAGGAATCGCAGGAAATCCGTCGATGATGAGGGATACTACACTCAACTCGCAGTCACTCAAATGGAATGAAAGAACAGTCACTCGCCCCATGACTAATATCACTCGAGGAAGAATGATTAAAACCCATATCTCATACCCGGTTGAGGAATCGACAAGGGGGAATGGTACAGAAGGAGTATGCCAGGGTGCATATTTGATGGTGCATTAGTGCGTCCAACCCGTTTGGCATAAGTGCAAGGAGGAAGGCAAGGGAGCCTTACAGTGCAGTGTATAGAACAGGGTGGCGTGTCTTGTGATGACGGCAAAGACCCATCCCGTGGGTGCATAGGGAAACGGAAACATACTTGACTCCAAGTGTCGTAACGTCCCTCAATCTCACCTCTCGATATTTGATTGAAGAAACTCTAGTCACACTCAGCCCACCCTCTGTCTCATGCTTTGTTGATAATTACAGGAGGGCAGCCTTTTCCTGAAACCCGTTGATGTAATCCTCTCGGTCACTTGTGCAAAGATTGTATGCCTTGTGCGCATTTGATGGTGCAACGGTGCATCCCGCCCTGTGCCAGCATACGATGCGAGAAGGAAGGCCAGGGAGCCTTATGGTGCAGTGCACAGAAACAAATTGTGTTTTGTGCATTGAGAGGCCCGTCCCGTGCGTGCAACACTCCATTCACACTTCTCACCTCTCATTTGATTTGAAGGGAAAAGACTGGTCTCTCGCCCTACCCTCTGTCTCACTCTCTGTTGATAGTTACAGAGGGCAACCCATACTCACTTCCCCATCCGGTTAGGATGAAAGCTCACGTCACTTGATTGTTTGTCGATGAAGATCCCGTCGTCAGTTGGTTGAAGAGGCGTACCCAGGGAGGTAGCCATCAAATCGAACGTTGTGTTGAATAGGACATGTCATCTGCTAGAGGACAGTTAGACGCTCCGCAGAAAGACCCAGGACATAGCGTATCAAGGGAGGCAGCTTCGGAATTGGATCCGAGGGATATCAATCAATGAATCCACTTTCTGGACTACTGGGTGTTGCCACCTTTTCCACAGCTAGCTTCTCGCCCAAGGGTGTTTACCACCTTTTCTTGGAACGAGGCCTGCTATGACAGGGAATCGCTTCCTTTTCTCTCATAACAGATTTGTTTTTTCTTAATTTTTTTCTTTTTCTTTTCTTTAGTTTTCCCCTATTCCTGAGGGTGTTTCCACCTTTTCTCGAAGAATAGGTCGGCATGACAGGGACCTAAGTCATTTTCTCCCATGACCGATATGTATACTTTCCTTCTTTTTTTTTTCGAATTGAGCAAGGGAATGGTAGAACTACCATTTTTCAGAACCCACCTCGCCATTGTCGCTGGTGAAAAATAGAGAATAAGAGATCAAGGCTGGAAGGGGGATTTGAGGGGACAGAGGGCTGCGTCCACTTCATCAGGAGTGACTGAAGAACGGCTATCAGAAGTAGCATCATAAGAAGTACAGTGATGTGCCAATGAGGGAAAAGATCAAGTGACCGTAATTGTCAAGATCCCCAAGGAGGGAAGTACTTCTTCAGGCGATATCCATTGATCAGAAAGGGATCATCAGAGGCATCAATGGTCTGCACTTGGACAGAGCCATTAGGGTTGGCTGCAAGTACCTTATAGGGGCCCATCCACCGCTGTTGGAGCTTTCCAGGAAACTTGCCAAATCGTGAATCATAGGCTAGGACCAAATCACCTTCTTGGAACTCCTTGTGCTTGATGAAGCTATCATGGTAAGCCTTGCGTTGAGCTTGCGTGGCTTCCATGCACTGTAGAGCCATCCTATGAATTTCGTCCAAACATTCCAAGTGCAGGAGACGGCGTTGCAGTGAATCATCGTCCCCCAAACGCTCTTTGATAGCCACTCTCAAAGAGGGTAATTCCAGTTCAACAGGAAAAACAGCTTCTGTACCATATACCAGCTGGAAGGGTGTCTGTCGTGTTGCTGCTTTATGGGAGGTTCTATATGCCCAGAGGGCCTCTATAAGTTGATCATCCCAATCACGACGATGTGCGGCAATCATTCTTCTCAGAATCGAGCAGAGGATGCGATTGGTGACTTCGACTTGGCCGTTGGCTTTGGGTTAATAAGGAGTGGACTTGCAATGGCGGATCTTATACAACTCTGTCAATTCTTCCATGACTTTGTTGAGGAAATGAGTGCCTCTGTCACTTACCAGCTCTAAGGGACTGCCAAAACAGGTGATGATATTCTCGTACATGAACAGGGCCACGCTGTTACCATCATCCTGCTTGAGGGCTTTAGCTTCACACCACTTTGTGACATAATCCGTACATACAAGGATGTATCTGTTCTGTTTCCTTCTGGTGGGAGGATCGATTGGACCTATGAAGTCAATGCCCCACTTCTCAAACGGCTTCAAAGGAAGGATAGGTTGCAGTGGCATGGCACTTGTCTTGGTGGGTTTCCCCATTCTTTGACAAGCATCACATCTTTTACAGTAATCACAAGCATCCTTGTGGATGGTAGGCCACCAATATCCTGCTAGCAGAGCCTTCCTGGCTGTAGCTTCTCCTGCAAAGTGACCTCCACATGGCTCGTCATGGCAAGCCTTCAGAACAATCCCAATCTCATTTCCTGCAACACATCTTTGGAGCACTTCATCTTTGCCTTTCTTGTATAGTGCGCCACCTAGCAGGATGTAGGGGCTGATTCTAACATGAGCTTCTTCCTTTCCCGACTAGAAATGCCAGGAGGATACTGTTGGGTTGCCAGCAGATTGGCAATGTCTGCATACCAGGGAGTTACAGTTTCTACCAAGAATAGGGAAGCATCAGGGAGGTCTGGATCATCCTGCTCCTCATCTGCAGTTTGTGGGATACGCGACAGATGATCAGCCAGAACATGGGAACGACCAGGCTTAGTAATCACCTCAAAGTTGAACTCCTGGAATAAAAGGAGCCATCTCATCATTCGTCCTTTCACATCTGCTTTGTTCATCAGGAAGGATAGGGCCTCATGATCCACATAAAATTTAAAGTGGGTAGATAGGAGGTAGTGGAGAAACTTCTCTAGGGCAAACACCATTGCCAAGCACTCCAGCTCTGTCACTGTATAGTTCCGTTCCCTATCAGTGACTTTTCGGCTTGCATAATAGATCGGTTGATCCAGCTTCGAGGAGCCCTTCTGGCAGAGGACATCACCTAAACCTTCAATTGATGCATCAGTGTGTACATGGAACTCTTTCGTCCAATCAGGAGGTTGCATAATGGGTGCCTCTATCAGACACTGCTTTAGAGTGTGGAAGGCTTTGTCACATTCTTCTGTCCAAGTAAACTCTGCATCTTTCCTCAGAAGCTTATGCAAGGAGGTTGCCTTTGTCGCAAAATGGGCTATAAACCTTCTGTAGTAACCCACATGGCCTAGGAATCCCCTCAACTGTTTGAGGTTGGTGGGTGCTGTGAGAGCTGCGATCTTTTCAATCTTTGCAGGGTCTATTGATATCCCTTGTGCAGAGACAATGTGGCCCAACAGGACTCCAGAAGAGACCCCAAAGATGCATTTGTCGGGGTTGAGGGAAATCCCATACTCCCGGCATCGGTCAAAGCATTGTTCCAGGTGTTCCCAGTGTTCACGGATCAAACTATAGACACAGAAGTCATCCAGATATACCTCAATAAATTCGTGCAGATGATTTTGGAATGCGGCCATCATGACTCGCTGGAAAGTAGCAATGGCATTGCAGAGTCCAAATGGCATCACTCGGTAAGCATAGGTCCCCCATTCTGTGGTGAAGGTTGTTTTGGACTAGTCTTCTTCTGCGATCTGCACTTGGTTGTATCCGCTGAATCCATCCAAAAGAGAATAAAGCTCATGTCCTGCCACTGTGTCCAACAGTTGGTCTGTAAAAGGGATAGGAAAGTGATCCTTCTTTGTTTTAGAATTGAGCTTGCGGAAATCCACACATATTCGCAATTTTCCATTCTTCTTGGGTACAACCACGATGGGTGAAACCCATTCACTATTTGCCACTGGATAGATGAACTCGGCTTCCAAAAGCTTCAGCAGCTCCGCTTTCACCAATGTGGAATAATTCGGGTTTATTCGCCTCTGTCGTTGCCGTACTGGCTTGGCATCAGGCTCGAAGTCAATATGATGTTGACATATTGTGGGATCAATCCCTTTTAGATCTTTGTAGGACCACGCAAACACGTCCAAATTTTCTTTCAACAAGTTGTATAAGGTTGACAACTCCTCTTTTGGGAGGCTGCTACCCACCTTCAAGTGGCGTTCAGTGCCTTCTGCATCCACAAAAGTTAACTGCCTTTCACCTTCTACTTCACGGATGAAGGTCCCAGGACTGCTTCTGGATACAGATCCGACTCCTTCAAGGGAGTGGTGTCCTCTTCTGATGTCCCACTAGAACCAACTTTTTCTTTTGGTGGAGACTTAGGTTGCTCCTTAAGATGTTGAAATGGGATTAGAGCCGTTTCGGGTTTGGTTTCAAGATTAATTACCTCTTGACTTGAAGACTCCTCTTCTGAAGATGACACATCTAGGAACGTCACATAACAGGGACCCTCTTATGCCTGTTGGGTTTGTGGGATAAGGGCTTGTTGGCACGGTGCATCATCATCATCTTTCTTCGGCGAAGATGGGTTAGGACGGCATGAGCCACTGCTAAAAGACGGCTTGTTCTTCTTAACCCACGTCTTATAAGAATTTTGCATATGAGAAGATCCATTTACTAGACCAAATGGTACCATTGCCATTCTGTCCCATAGCATGAGCTCGTCTGCTTCTGAAGCTTCTGAAACTTCTTCTCCAAATGTATCCTCTTCGGGTGGGATAGATTCTTCTGGCTCATTTTCATCACCTTCTTCGTCCATATCATATTCATCCTCTTCTGTCTCTGTCTCTGTTTCTGCTTCTGCTTCTGCTTCTGCTTCTGCTTCTGCTTCTGCTTCTACTTCTGTCTCTGTCTCTGTTTCTGTCTCTTTCTCTGTTTCTGTCTCTGTTTCTGTTTCTGTCTCTGTAGGAGCTCTGTAATAGAAGAACAGATTCTCTGTTTCCTCTTCTGCCTCTGTCTCTATCTCTGCTATGGCCATGTAACAGGGAGAGCAGAACATCCATGCTTCTATCTCACTGTCAGAAGTGATTTCAGAAGTCATTCCTGGTTCAGGCAGGAAGTATTCACCCATTGATAATGGCTTTGCATCTTTTGGAATTCGGCTTACAGTATCCATTGTTAAGGAATGTGCCATTGTTTTCTTGGGAAGGATCTGTTTGACAGCATCTTCGCCTGCTGATGTTCCATTCGTAGCCTCATTAGGGGAGTCAGAAGATAATTCCAAGGAGGTGGATCCATGTCCTTTTTGAGAACCATATAGCTTCAGCACCACTTTATTGGGTCCTCTACCCAAGGTCAAGGTTCCTTTGAACCAATCCGTCCTTGCTCTGGCTTCAAAAGCCATGGTCTGCCCAGTAACAGAGGATAGGATGTACCATAAGAGTTTGGCTTCACCACCAAATAGGTTAGCCAATAATCTTTTCTAGCCACTGTAGTCTTCACATATGGGAGAATGCCCAAAGGCTTGATTCTACTCTGATCCGCCAGTCTGATGAGCCATTGGGTGGGTTGCACACCTTGTAGGCCTAGATCCTTCATTGTCACATCCGTCATAATGTTCACTGATGAACCTCCATCAATCAATGCATTTGCAGTGAAGCAGCCTTCTATCCACACGCCAGTCTCTGGAGTACCCGGATCTAGGAAAGCATTAGGCACATCCACTTCTTTGATAGGCTCTGGAGCCTTGTTGGACTTTGTTGCTGTTGAGGGAGCAATCCTTAAGCCACGTCTTCTTGTCAGTATACTTTTGAACCTTTTCCGGCAACTGGGAGACAACATCAATAATTGTCGGAATGTAAGGTTTGGTTTAAAGGTATCTAGATCTCTGACCAGATCGTATTCCTTAATAGGATCCACTGGCTTCTCTAACCGGTTAGGGAATGGGGCAACACCCATTTTCATTTTCCCTCTTTATTCCAACAGAGGCATCATGAGAACTTCTTCTGTCACTTGTGGCACTTCCTCCTCTTCTGTCTCCTGGACCTCCGGTCCTGTCTCTGTAACTCTTTGTGGCACTGTAGGGCTCTGTACGGCACTGTCAGGCTCTGTTCTGTTCTGTTCTTCTAGTGGAAGATTGAACTTCACTGTTCTGGCTGGAGGGTTATTTTCTTTCTGGATAGGTGGTTCCTTTTGCTTTGCACGAGTAATGGCAGCAACTTCCAATTCCACTAAATTGGAGGTAGGCTCTTGAGCCTTGGCCGGACTATCAGTAGCACTCTTTTTCACTGGGACTGGGCTTGGACAATCTTTTGCAGTGTGGCCTTCTCCTTTGCATCGATTGCATAAGGGCTTGTAATCCACTGACCTTCTCGGATTTGGACAATTTGGTGAGATATGTCCCTTTTCTCTGCATCTGTAACACTCCACTTCTGATCTCTGACCACCGCCAGATTGTCTTCCTCTGTAACTTTGAGAGGGAAATCTTCTGGGTCCGAAATTAGGACCAAACTCTCTAGGCTTGGGTCCAATATCCTGTGTTGTCATTTTGGATTCCAACAAGTTGAATCTTGCGTCTTCTTCCTTCCTTCTCCTATCATGCATCTCCTTCAGAGAACAAATGTCCTCTGTATGGTTCTTCCGCAAACAGTAGGAACAGAAGGCCCCAGGAATAGTTGGTTTTCGTGTACATTCAGTGGCTAAATGGTCTGCTTGATGACACTTACCACACCAAGTATTTAACCGCATCACATCTCTTCCTGCTCCTGTAACATTGGATATGCTCGCAGTATTCACTTTCAGCGTCTGTAGAGCTGCTCTGTAATTACATCCATCAACTCCTTTTTGATGTTTGCAACTGAGTTGGATAAATAATCCTTCAAGCTTTCTCCTCCTGAGGCACTGGCAGGAGGGTTTTGAGGAGTCTCTGTAATCACTGCATAAACCGGTTGGGCTGGTACAAAGGGGTCTCTGTTCTGGTTCTGATTCAGAGCTCTTGTTTGAACTGTTGGCTGTTGGCTCCAGTTGGTAGGATTCCACTGTTGCTGCTGATTTGGCATTGAGGAAATTGGTTGGGACCATTGTTGTTGTGGTTGAACCACTATTTGAGGCATGGATGGTGGCCACTGTGGATTTGGTACACTATACTGTGATACTAGGGGCATCTGTTGGTAAGGGTAGGGAACAGTCCCTGGAACTGCATTTTGTGGGTACATCATTCCTGGCATCAGAGGAGGTAGGACTCCTCTTCTTGTATTCATCGCTAGTCTAGCTTCCACTTCATCGTACAGTCATGCACCTTCTGTTGCAGCTTGCAGTGTGGCTGGTCTTTGCAGCTCCACAAACTTACGGACTTCTGGTTGTAATCCTCTAAGAAACACCCCCTTCTGAATGCCATCATCTAGATTATGGTTAGTCCATCTCTTCAGGATGGATTCCATTCGTGAGACATAAGCTTCTACTCTTTCTCCAGAAGACTGACTTAGGTTCATAAATTCCTCTCTCATCCGCTCTTCAAAACCTTCACGCCTGAATTTAGTGAGGAAGGCCAACTTCAGGTCGTCCCATGTGCCAAAAGTTCCTGCTGCTTGTCTCTCATACCACTGAAACGCCGCGCCCTTGAAAGTGGCGGGAAATATTGCCAACCAATGCTCAGGGGTTCTGGCATTGTTAGCCACACATGCTACCATAAATTCTGCTACATGAAGATCGGGGTCTTCATTGTACTCTCCCTTAAAAACTGGCAATGGGACTACATTCGCTGGCCTGTCATCAATATTTCCAGGACGGATCTGGCTTGGAAGTGGACCTCCAGCAGGAGGAGGAAGGGCTTGATGTGCCATTGGGACTTTTGTAAAGAGTTCCGCAAGGGCGTCAAAGGCGGCTTCTACTGCGAGCTCGCTCTCGGCTCTGATTCTTGCTTTCTCTCTTCTCACATACCTCTGGACTCGTTCTAACGCTTGCCTCTTTATTGCGTCATTCATCAGGGGGTTGGCTCCACTATGTTGTTAGTGCTCCACAGAGGGTTAACAGAAGGCTTCAGTCTCTGGAGGACTCTCTTGCCAACATTTCTTCTACTTCTTTCTTTTCAACGTCCCTGAATTCTGCTTTCATGCCACTGCACAGAGGAAGGTATTCAGTTCTGAAGGTGTCAAACTGCATCCGTCTAAGCATTGTGGTGGTGCCATCATCATAGTAATGCCAACTTCTGATGGTTTCAACAGTGTATGTTGTGAAAAACACTCTGTCTACCAACTTCCAGTGGGTTGCTAATTGAACAAACAGAAGATTATCAGTACACCAAGCATCCCATGTATCTTGCTGTTGAGCATCCACGAACAAATTCCAACTCTTTTCCTTCTTGTCTTTGTGAACCTCTACAGACCAAGACTCTTGAAGCTTCTTCACAATTTCCCACTTGATGTTGTTTGGAAACTTCTCAATGAATGCCAAATCTTCCATGGATGGTCATTTCTCCCTGTTTCTACTCTTCAGTTTGTTCCCAAACAGTTTGCCACCAAGATGCAAGTTTCTGCTGCTTCAATAGGAAGAGGAAACTGTCCACCACATAGAGCATGCATCATGATGGTGATGTGTTTTCGCCATTGTGGGATGAACTTCTTGTGGAAAGTGGCTTTGATTATGAGAAATTCCAACTCTTCAGTGGAACAAGGAACTTTACAAACATCCATTGAATTCTTGTCTTCTTGGCAATGCCATTTCCTTCATTTTCAGCCTCTTCTGGTGCTTGTTGATGGCAAGTTTCCCGGCTGCGCACCAAAAACATGGAGCCCCGAGAGGAACACCAAGGAAAAGGGAATTCTCTTGTAAGAAAATCTATCTTGTAACATCAACAAGCTTGTTTATCATGTTTCATATGATCACAATGAAGAAAAGAACACCAGGCACAACAAATCTTCATGCAGCATCATGTAGATCTCCCACGGTTTTGATAGAATCAACCATATTTTTCAACATCTTCACAAAATCCATCAATAGAACAAAGAAAGAAAAGGAATACACCATCTTTGAATGGAAATACATCACATAGTGTTCATCTTCAATATCTTCATAGTCTTCTCTCTCAATCTCTCATATACAATCACTCTGTTTCAATAGAATTACCTATCTCTGACTCTCTCTCTCTCTCTCTCCATCAATAATACATCATATCCTCACTACAATCTCTCTAAATCACTCTCAATAATCCCTCTTAGGCCGTGGATACCCCTCCCAAGAGGTATGTCTGATATGAAGAGTCACCAAAGCCACTACAGTGTCCTTTCATAGCTCACTACTGTCACTTAACTCTAGTCTTCACTTGAGTCTTCAACAGCTACTTCTTCCACTTCTTCCAGCTCCTTTGCACGTATTCACCTCTTTCCAAGGCTAGAAAACTTTCCCAAGCTACACTCTCATCCATCAGAACACATACAGAAGCATACAGAACAGTACCAGAACAATACCAGAACAGAAACATAAGCTCTACAGAAGACCTACAGAAGGTTACAGAAGGTCATCAAAACCACATAACTCATTCTTAAACCACTCCAAACTCTCACAAACCATTCAATAAACTTTCACAAGTTCTCAATCTTCATCAATCAATACTCCATCCCTCCTTACAGAAGACAATCAGAACAAAACAGACCAAAATAGAGCAAAACAGAAGGTATACAGAACCAATCAGAACCTATCAGAACATCACAAAATCACTAATAAACATCATGATCTTCCAAAACACAATCAATATCATCCAAAACACTCTTAAAACACTTCCAAACCCATCAATCATCTCATAAAATCAACCATTCAGCTCTCAAAAACAACAAAAATCAGCCAAAAAACAAGTCATTTCAACACTCAACACTTCTCCTTCACAACCTTAAACTTTGGGTTGCTTAAAGCATCTTCCAATGTACTTACCTTCACTAATTTGTGAATGGTTGTTTTAAGATCACTCTTGTCTACGTTTTTATTATGAGTAATCTTATAGACCTTTATATATCACTTCTATTGATCGCTATTTACAATCCACTCATTAATTACTTTTTTCTTTCTTTGCATTCATGTGCCAACTTATGATTGATCTTGTTTGGATCATCCAATTGTAACTTTGCCTCCTCATACATGATACTGATATTGTGGATAGTGTCTTGCATTGTGATAATGTAATTACCATTTTGAGTTATTGTTTCATTCAATTGATTCACTTGTCTTATTAACTACTGAAATCAAATTTGATGTGCACTCATGATATCATGAAATTTTTTTACAGTTGCTTGGTAGGTTGTAAACACCTTTAACGCTTGCTCATTGAGTTGCCTAGTGTAACCAAGTGTTAAAGGTTGTAAATACCTTTATTACTCAATCACTTAGCTGCCCTCGTGTAACTAAGCAATCCATTTTTACACTCATGCACATGTTTCACCAAGTTTGTGATTCTAGATAAAATAGGAGGTTTATTGGTTAGGTGATCAATTGGATAGATTCCTCCATCAACTCACAAGTCCATATGCTTCAATCCTATCTACCTATAGCTTTGTAGAACTTGAGGATTAATATTAGTATGCATGTGTCTTATTTAATAAAGGAGCATATTCAAGCTCTATTTGAATGTGCACCTCCTTCTTGCCTACATTCATTTTGCTTATTGATTGTGAGGTCAAGTTTGGAGACATATGAATTGATTACACAATTTAATAGAATTCATATTGAGTGTATCAAGGTAGTCTAGATATACACACATATATGCATATGAAAATAAGAGGTTTGATGTCTATCAAGGTAGACTAGACAGGCACATATAGAGACACATATATTTTAATGAAAATAGGGGAGTTGAGTATATGGAGGTAGACGAGAGAGACACAGCTAGACCCATAGAGATGTTAACAAAACTAGGGTAGTTGAGTCTATGGAGCTAGATTGGAGAGGCACAAATAGACACATAGAGATAAACATGCAAATACATTAATAAAAATAGAGGGTTTGATGTCTATGGAGGTAAACTAGGGAGGCATAGATAGACACATAGAGTTGTTAATGGTATCAAGGTACTTCAGTCTATGGAGGTAGATTGGAGAGGTACAGATAGACACAAAAATACATTAATGCAAATAGGGGGACTTAATGTCAATGGAGGTAGACTAGAGGGGCACAAGTAGACACTTAGAGATGTCAAAGAGAAGTAGGTAGCTTAGTGTGTGAAGGTGGAATGGATAGATACATACAAATATCAATATAAGTGGAATAGTTGAGTGTGAAGATATAGTGTACAAACACAAGTAGACTGCATAGATTGGATATTTTAGATTGAGCGCGAGTAAGAGAGGTCAAGGAAAATGGGTAGTTAAGTGTGTCAAGATAGGCTAGATAAACAGAGAAAGGAGTTCATAATAGAGCTATGTGAGAGTAGTGGAATAGAGCTAAATAGCTAAGAGAATGGATGTCCAAGAGTTTTTAAATTTTCTATAATGGGTAGTTAAGTGTGCCAAGGTAGGTGGATAGATACAGAAAAGAGGTCACAATAGAGCCATTAGAGAGTAGTGGAATGGAGTAGAATAGCTAAGAAAAAGGATGTTTAAGAGTTTTTGGATTTAAAAAAAAAATCAATTTTGCCTCTAAATACATTTCAAAAAACAAGAAAAATGATAAATAGGCTTGTTTCTTGACCAAAAGGAAAATATAAGAAAAGCTAAAAATATGTTAAATATCCTAAACTTTATTTCTCTTTTTTAATGAAAAATAAATTACTCCATATCTACTAATCATTCTATATCAAAAATCAAGCACCACACTCTCTATCTCTATGGGAATATACAATCTGATTGAAAAAGGGCTATTGAATGAAGACAGAGAAGGAATCTGAGCAAGTCCTTTGTGATAATATTAAAAAGGTAAAAAAGACCAAAAAATGGAGAGAGAAGAGGATATTTTACCATTTTTCTCTCCACTTTTCCTTGATGTACGGAGGAGAGAATAGGCTAAAATATCCAAAATAGAGTTTAGTTTATTCCCGATGTGATTTAGTCATGACACATTAGAAAACAACAGAGTAGAAAACTACTACTAATTTTATTGCTCCTTTAGAAAATTACACATATTACTTTAAGGAACTTCTACATGTCTAAAGTTGCAACTTACCTTCTTTAGAAAAATACCATTAGGCCTTGCTAAGTCACAACTTCCCTAATGGTCCATGGAGTTAGACATAGCCCACACTTCCTACGTTGTTGAATGGCATCTCATGCAAAGAATAGGCACCATCCATGGCTAGATGGGCTCCTTGGTCTACCATATCAAGGGAGCAAGGGTGAGAGAGCAAGGATGGAGTGAGAGATAAATAAGAGAGTAGGCCAAATAGAGAGCAAGAGAGAAATCATGATCAAGGGAGAGCAAGAGAGTAGTGTAATCAAGGGAGTTATAGAGCATGATAGCAAGGGAGGGTGCCTTGAACCCTAAACTCCTTTTGAGTGATCCTTGATTCCTGAGTAATCCTTGGTGTTATAAGGTACACCTATCTTGGTTAAATTTGGGAGGCACCCCAATATAAATGCAAGGTACTAGTTATGTCTCTCCATAAGATAATTTGTATGCTCCATTGCCAAGGTTAGCTAAAAACTAATGAAAAAGGATAATTTTTATGCTCCATCACCAAGGTTAGTTGAAAACTAATGAAAAATATGTATGATTTTGGTTTTTTTTTGTGTGGGAGGGGATCCCATTTTGGATTTTTAGAATCTTATATGCACTTCTAGAAGTAATGAGTGACACCTAAGAAAGATTCTCAGTATATAACCTTTTTTGTTACATTTCTAGCCAAGATTTCCCTAGTGACCCCTATATTTATGATCCTTTAAGTGATCTTTGATTCCCAAGAAGTCAACATGAGTTCTAGAAATCCTTAGTGGTGCTTTGGATTATGCCCCCACTAGGGCTTAAACTTGATTATTGTTTTTCTTGTCTTGGTATTTATTCCTATCAAAATAAGTTTGGGAGGTATCCTAGTATAAATGCAAGGTACTCCCACTAATATACCCCCTTTCCACACCTATTAAACTAGATTCCACACCCATGTTGTCATTTTTTTGAACTCTTCCCTTTGCTTGGCTCTAGATTTTGCACACACTATGCACCTAGCCTTATGTTGAGCCCTCATACCCTTGGTTGAGCTTGTCCCCTAAAAGAGTTGTATCTATAAGCCTACCACCACTGTGAGTTATTCCCTAGAATAATATCTATGACCACAACACCCATCCTATGGACTATTCACTAGTAATGCCATATTTTGTTAGGCTTTTTCTCCAAAATGCCCACCTTTCCTTGCACTCATCATGCCAACAATATATGCACCTCATGAGGTTGTGAGCCTTGGGGTTGTCATCAAGAGATTGTGGTCTTGGTTTATTGCAAAGGGCTCTCTTTAGCTTGATGAAGGCCATTTTATGAGCTACTTTCACAGAATTTGAGGGTCCCAATCAAGTGGTTCATGCCTCATAAATGTCATGGAGCAAGCTTTATCACTTGACGATGACTCTTCCTTAATATCTTTGTATTTTTTTCTGAGTGTTATCACCAAAGCAATCCATTCTAAGTGTTGTCACTAAAGCAATCCTTAAGCCCCCTCACCCCGAAAAAAGCTCACTATATTTTTAGTATTTGGGAATCATCACCAAGTGATTCATGGCTCATAGGTGTCAAGGACTACCTCTATTGCTTGGTTATGATTCTTCACTTTTGGTTTTTGTTCATTTTTTAGGGTCATCATCACACATGGTCAATCACTTCAATGTTTTACAAATGGGCCCTAAATGATTCCTGGTGGTGGCTCTTTTTGGTTTAGGGTTTAGGATTCATGGCACATACTCCATCTCAGTGCTTCACAAGCTATGCAGGGTACATCACCACATGCAGCCTACAATATCACTCCAACCTTTTCAAAGTTTGGTTTGTGAAACTTGTGAGCACTAGAAAAACTTGCAATGGATTGTCTTAGTGATTCTTCTTATACTTTAGGAGATTGGCAAAGACTTGCTTGTCGAATCTTTTGAAGAAAAATATTTTCTTACTATCCATAGCCATAAAGTGACGATCATACCCAAGGATTTCCATAGCTTATGTTACTTGCAACTTTGCTCTATGAACGACTTTTAGATCCCATAGAGATCTTAAACCATCATAAGGGGGGCATCCTTGCCATTCTCTCTCTTCATCCATGAGCTAGGCCATCATATGTGGGACATTATTTCCATTCCCTCTCTTCATCCAACATGAGCTAGTAGGCTAAGGCCCCTTGTCTCCCACAAGGGACACACATCACAATGAGTAGCTTGAGTAGCTCCTAGATCCCCTCAACCCTAGCCCCAGCTCTAGGACAAGAGCCCCAACCCAATTCACAAACTAAGCCCTATTCTGTGAGCCCTAGCCCTACCCCAACTCATGAACCCAAGCATGTGCCCCAACCCTAGGCCAAGAACCACTCCAACCCCACCTTGTGCCTCACCAATCCCATTGCAAGCTTGAGCTTAAGCCCTAATCCAAGTCTGTGTCCTTAAACATTTATAGCTCTAGAGTAAAACCTCACGTGCATTTATGTCCTAGGAGATGCTAGCATTCTGCCTTGTGTATAGGATATATAATGGTGTTGATTTGGGATATGGGTCAAGCCTAAATTATTGTCTCACAATTGAGGATACAAAACCATGAGTTTATGGTGCAAATAGAGAGTGTGTGCATATGGTTACATATGCTAATACTTAGCTTAGAAAACTGCTCCTGATGATGAGGATTGATGAAGCAAGGTATCATGAACTACTAAAGATAGGAAGAACTATTCTATTGGCTTAGGCAAAAAGAGAGTTGTTGAAAAAGTTCATGGGGAGAACCCTACTGGTAAGATGGACCAAAAAGTGGAGTCCAAAAGTAACTATTGAAGAACGTGGATTACCAATGGATCAACACATGTGGTAGTTAATGTGAGTGATCCCCTTTTGTTGAAGTACCCTCCCTAGTGTGCTCCAAAGTTGATTTTTTGGCACTACAAAAATAAGATAATGAAGGGGAGAAGGAAAAGAGCACAAGGGACTTAAGGAGACGCATCTAACCAAGGCAAGGCAAAACTCCCTAGCTATGTCTTGACCTTGATGTACCCTTAGTAAGCGTGGGAGAAAAAGGGAGAGTGCTAAGGGATTAGAAATAGAGACTGCTACCAAGGTCACCAATTACATCCAACTTGAGGATCCCTAGGTGGAGCGCAATGTTTGTGGGTGTACATTCCTTTTCTTTCCCCCCTCTCTTTTCTCTCCCTTCTCTTTTTTTCTCTATTTTCTTTTGTCCTTTTTCTCTCTCTCATTTTGTTTCTTATTTTCCTTTCCCTTCCCCTTTGTTGTAAATAATGATATGATTGTACAACTAGGCATGCAACCTTATAGAGATGAATGGAATAGTGAGAGAGCAAAAGGGTGCTTGTTTGTAGATAATAAATTTAGCTTGAAGAATAGAGCTTTTCACTAGAGTATGCACAATGAAACTTGCATGAGGAACGTGGACATTGAAAAGCAATATGCATTGTTGTTGTTAAAGTTGTTATTGAAGAAAAACCTATACTTATTAATGAAAACTTTTGTTGCTAATGAAGAAAATTATGACATCTCCTTAAGAAGTAAATGACCGTTGGATGTTGTGATCAAAGTGTGTCATGGTTGAAATAATTTGCCCTTGATAAATTCTTCATGTCATTATTTTTTGTTGGAGTCTCTTACATGATTCTAGTAGCTAGATATTCTTATGATCTACCAACTTGATGCTTCTAAAATTTGAGATTTTTAGGGAAGCCTTTGGTGTTGGTGTCATCTTCAAGTCTTTTGTATTCATTTTTGGTAGTTTGTCACCAATTGTGATCCAACATGTTCTTATATTCACTTGGTGAAACTTTGAGACTAATGTAGTGGATTCAAAGTCATTTGATATAAAGGATTACAAACAACTTTTCCACTCCCATCATCACATCTTGGGTGAGAGTTTTGAAATATTTTCATTTTTCCCTATCATAAGATGTAGCATTGTTCCAAAATTTAGAAGGGCTCTTGTGAGTGCAACGTATTGAGCTAAACAATAAAATATGTACATATTTAACTAGGATTAGTATATACAAGAGTTAATGTTAAGTAGTTTTAGGAATCCATCAATCATAAAAATTTGGATTGTGCTCCAATTTAGCAAAAGCATCCAACTCAGCTAGTTTGGTAGCTAGTCCACAAAGGTAAGCAATCAAATCACTAAGCAAGGAAGGTCATGCAACAACTAGCCATATATAATTTGTTTCAATCCAAATCTTATCAATCAATGGGTGATATTGCAATTGTGATGGCGTGTCTAGATTTTGAACTCAAATTATAGGCTGCACTCATATTGCAATTGTGATCAATGGGTAATATTGCAACTATGATGGGATGTCTAGATTCTAAACCAAGGTGATAGATTGTAGTGAAGTGGTCATGTGGTAAGTCTAGTCAAATTTAAGTGCACTAGCTATATATAGTTGCTCACCACTTGAAGCTCAGGGGATCAGCCATGGTCTCACAATTTATGATAGTTTGTTGTAATACAATTTAGGATAGCACTTATCTCATTGTTTGGAGGTCACTTATGCTTCACGGAATGTTTATTTGATGCTAGATCACTTGGGGATGCTATGTCAATGTTATGATATGTTATTGAGCTAATTTGAGCACACTTTTGGCTCAATTTTCTTAGAGATTTCATTGTTGTAATAATAGGGCTAAATGTTATTTATCTGGAAAAAGCATATGCTTCTTGTCATTTGATGCTTTAGGGGCTTGGTATTGAAGCCCAAATGTTAGCTTGATACTTGGGGATGCTTGATACATGTCTTGGAATGATTTTGGGTTTTGATTGAGCTCTTATTAGCTCATTTTTTACTATCATGTCACTACTATTCATAGGGGATAGCCACTAGTAGTTTGATAAAGATTATACTTATTATGCTTTGAAGCTACTTAGATACCCCATATTGGATATATCAACACTTTGCTTGTCGTGTGCACCTATGGATATGTTTATGACATGCTCTTAGGCTGAAATTGGAGCTTGGATGCTTTGAAATTGGCTATAATTCTTATCTTTGGATGCTACTTAGATGCTATAATAAGAGTCTCGCAGACTACTTGGGTTTGATGCTTTCGGATCACTTGGCTCTTGGATATATGGATGTCATTCACATGACGTTTTGAGCTTTGCTTGCTTATTTTTTATTTGACTTTTGCTTTAGTGGAAGCTACTCGGTTTTATGTATTGAGCCACATTGGCATTTGGATGCACTACAAAGCATTTAGTTTATGCAATTGAGCTTGAGCTGTCATAGTGAGATAGTGGGACTGATTATGACATGTACATGCTCTCTTGATCTTTATTGAATGTAGCTACATTATTGTGGGCTGATTTGATCTCTTGGCTTAGACTTGGTACTTATGTTTGTGAGGGTGTTATCAGTGGTATTTATATACTTTTGGGTTATGTATTGAGCTTTTGTTGTGCATCATGTCTATGCCTATTACATATATGGTTTCTGACACACTATAGTTGTAATTGTCTTTAGTGGCGGTTATTCCTAGCTTCTTCCCTCTTAATTGCTCATGGTTGGTTGTTGGCATATTGTTGTAGTTTATTATAGCAACATGTCATTTCACTTTTATGCATTCTATTTTAGGGTAGTCACTTGGACTTGACAGTCTTTTACTTACAAGTCGTGGACAACTCATTACTTTGGTAGTATCTCCTATCTCTTGCTTGATTTAGCAGGGGCTGATTTGTAGAGTATTGCAACAGCCCATCTTGCCCTTCTGTGTGCTTGCCTGGTCTCATTATGACTAGTGTTTCTCAAGATAATGCTATTTTGAATATTGAGAAACTAGATGGGACAATTTATAGCTATTGGAAGACTTAGATATAGCAAGTTTTAGTGCATAAATTGCAAGTTAGACCACTCAAAAATGGGGATGCCAAACTTGAAAATGTTGCGATTGAGGATTGGGATGAATTGGATAAGGTATGCAAGTGTGCAATCATTTTATCTCTATCTAAGCAGGTTCACTATAATGTTATAATAGCTGGCAATCAGACTACATATGAGCTTACACAGATTAAGAATATTTATGACAAGCAGAGTCCCACATCTTAAATGTATTGCCTGAAACAGTTGATTGGCCTTCACATGAAGGAAGGGACTTCTATGTCTGCACACTTGAATGAGTTTCACTCCATCACCAGCCATTTATCTTCTCAAAAGATTGAGTTCAAGAATACTTTGCATTCTTTATTTTTGCTTGGTATTGTACTTGAGTCGTAGGACACTTTCCCTATGGCTATATGTGCTAAGGATTGGGCTTAAATCCCAAGGAGGTCAGTCATAAATATGTGTATGTATCAATATTATAAAATTTTAAAATATAAATTTATATTTTTTTTAACATACAAAAGGTTCCCATATAAAGGGTTTACTTACAAATTGAATTAAAAAAGGCTATATTTTATTAACAAAATATTCACATATAAGGATATTTATGAATAGGCCTTGAACACACGTGATATGGAGGGTATACATATAGTGAATTACCCGAGGCTGAAAGTGCAGGATATTGAGAATGTCCTCTCGATAAAAGAGATGAACAAAAATAATGTGGATACTTCCAGTACATCATATGCATTGACTATGAGAGGGTGGCATAATGGAAATGGCCATAGTAGAGACTCTAACAGGTCTCAATCTAGGACATGTGGACAGTCTCACAATAAGTCATGTGGCTATAAGTCTGGTCTTACTTATTATTGTGAGAAAGTAGGTCATATTTGGCCACAATGCCATAAAATGTGTGAAGAAAAGTGCAAGGAAAAGGGAAAGGGTAAAGTGCATGACAAGAATAACAATCACATCATTGTACCTAGCAAGTCTAGTGTCAAGGTTGAGAAGATTAATGTAGTATAGCCTAATATATCTAGTGATCTTATCTTGACAGCTTCTTCTTTGGATGCTTCACAATTGATTGATGCTTTGTTAGGATATAATCAGTGTTGGCCCAGGGGGTATATCTATAATAAATCATCTATATAACATACATTCAAAGGATATTAATAAATACCCTTTCTTTGCATGCTTTAAGGCTTTAAAATGACCCATTTTACTTTACTAAACTTATGATTTTTTTTCAAACTGTAATTTTAAAAATCCCTTTTGTAAATATAATCCTATAAATTCACTAAATATAATACCCATTCTTTTGAACTCACGTGGTATCTTACATGTTTTATGAGATGGACTCCCCGAAAGTGTTGGTTGATAGATTCATGGGCTTCCTTTCATGTGACCCCTCATAGAGAGAGTGGTTCTACTCCTATTGTAGTATGACTAGATCTATCTATTTGGGTAATGACCTAGCATTGAAGATAGTTGGTATTGATAGTGGCTAGCTACATTTTGGTTCATGCATCATATTCACTCTTCATGATGTATGTCATGTACCGGCTCTCATGAGAAGAGCCTTATCTTTGCTAGCACCTTGGATGATGTAGGTTATGTTGTCTCTTTTGGTGATTCTCGCATGTGGTGCTAAGTCTAATACCCTTTATCCTTTTCTTGTATTTGGGTCAATTGACCATGTTCTGGTTGTGGCTGTAGTTTCACATGTATCTCTTTGGCATCATTGCCTTGAACACATGTCTTTGAAAGAAATGAAAATTCTCACCAGTTTGTAGTATCTTATGCCTCTAGAATAAGTGTTTTGAGTCTTGTGATAATTTTTTATATGGTAGGCAGACATGTAGTATGTATAATAAGTCTAGCATGAAGTGCATGGGTGAGCCTTTGGCTCTTGTTCACTTAGAAGTATGTGGCCCCATACCCTATCAATCACTAGGTAGTGCGAAGTATTTTATCACATTCATTAATGATTACTCACATAAGGTCTGGGCTTACCCTATTAAAAGCAAAAATCACATGTCTTGTTTGCCTTTCAGCATTGGCCCCCATTATCCAAAAAATTCTATACCATATTCATGCTTGAAACCCTTAGCTCTCAATCATGCTCATAAGGCCAAATTGCTGGCTAAGAGTTTCAAGCACGAATATGGTATTCACTTTGATGAAGTCTTTTTAGTTGTGGTCAAAATGATGACCCAATGCTTGATACTAGAATTGGTTGCTCAACTAGATCTGGACCTTTATTAGATGGATATAAAGATGGTTTTTTACATAGGTACTTGCTTAATGAGATCTATATGCAGTATGTCAAGATTGTGGGAGAGAAGGAAGGAGTCTCGCTTGAAGCTTTCTTGCTTGCACAATGGGGGAAGACACACAAGGGTGGAGGCTGAAAACAGTTTTCCTCTTCTTAGTTGTGTAAGCCAAAAGAACTCTAGTACAAAGAAATAGAAGAACCCTCTATATGGGTCTCAAACCAAACTCAACTAACTAAGGTGGCATACTAACTGAGCCACGAACTAGAGTAGATAAGGATAGCTATCATGTAGCTATTATTCAGGGGCGGTGTACCAACCGCATCTGCAACTGACAAGTTGGTGACATAAATACACAACGGTCACCCTGGCGTATCACGAGTGGAGCTCGATATCTCAACACTCCCCCTCGAGCTCAATCCCAATTCCTGCACACCAAGCAGGTCTCTGAACTTGCGCAGCTTCTCTGCGCCCAATGCCTTCGTGAATATGTCAGCTACCTGATCCTCTGTGCTGACATAAACTAGATCAATAAGACCTAGTAAAACCCTCTCTCGCACATAGTGATAATGCACCTCAATGTGCTTTGTTCTAGCATGATAGACTGGGTTATTTGCCAAGTGTATACTACTCATGTTGTCACAATAAATGACAATTGGCCCATCTGTAGACTGATGCATATCATAAAGTAGCTTATGCAACCAAGCTACCTCACATGCAGCCATTGCTGCACCCCTGTACTCAGCCTCTGTGCTCGACAAGGCAACTGTAGGCTGTTTCTTGCTGCTCCAAGTGACTGCAGCACTCCCAAAAGAGAACGCATATCCACTGGTAGATCGTCTATCAAAAATACTACTAGCCCAATCAGCATCAGTGTATCCATGCAACTGTATCTGAACCCCAGTCTCATAAAATAGTCCATACTGCAATGTGGACTTCACATACCTGAGTATGCATCTAGCTGCATCCAAATGCGGTTTCCTTGGAGCCTGCATAAACTGACTTACCAATCCAACAGCATAGCTCAAATCTGGCCTGGTAATAGTCATATAAATCAAGCTTCCTACTATGCGTCTGTACATAGTAGGGTCTTCCAGAAGCTCACCTGCATCTGTGCTTAACTTCACATTCTGCTCCAAAGGAATTGAAATAGGCTTACAGCCTGTCATCCCATATTTGGACAGCATGTCCAATCCATACTGCCTCTGCAAGAGCTGTATCCCACTTGGTGATCTAATCACCTCAATGCCCAAGAAATAACGCAGCTCTCCCAAATCCTTCATCTCAAACTTCTGCTTCAATAGCATTTTCACATGAAGGATATCTTCATCACTATCACCTGTCATAATCAAATCATCAACATAAATGACAAGTAGCATAATACCTTTCTCTGTTTTTCTCACATAAAGTGAGAAATCTGCCTTGGAAATCTGAAAGCCAATAGTGACAAGATACTGTCCTATCTTGTCAGACCATGCTCTAGGTGCTTGCTTCAAGCCATACAAGGCTTTCTTCAACCTGCAAACAAACTCAGGATGAACAACATGCACATAACCTGGTGGCTGCTCCATATAGACCTCTTCTTGCAAATCACCATGCAAGAAGGCATTCTTTACATCCATCTGATGTAAAGACCATCCCTTTGATGCAGCCATAGCAATGACTACTCTTACGGTTGCCATCCTTGCAACCGGACTGAATGTTTCTTCATAGTCAATGCCATATGTTTGTGCATACCCCTTGACCACTAATCTTGCCTTGTATCTGTTCACAGAACCATCTACATTGTGCTTCACCTTATAAACCCACTTACAGCCAATTGCATTCTTACCTTTAGGCAAAGGTACTAACTCCCATGTAGCATTTGCTTTCAAGGCATCCATTTCTTCATCCATGGCTTTCTCCCATTTTTCTTTTCCCATGGCTTGCTCAAAAGAAGTGGGTTCTGGTTCCTGTATCACTTTGACCATATATGCATAGTGAATGGCTGTAAATCCATCATATTTCAGACTATCCACAGGATACCTAGCTCTCGTAGACCTGCGCAAAGTAGGTTCACTCCCAGGTGCTCTCAAAACATCCCTGGTCTTCCTTACTCCAGGTGTAACAATAGAAGGAATACCCAACTCATCATCAATGCTCTGTTCTGAGCCACTGGATTCACCATCCACATAAGAGTGACCTGCATTCACATCAACCATGGGCTGATCAACCTTCTCTTTTCCTTTTTGTGATACCTGCATACCACTATCTGCATTGCTTTGAGAAGATTCTCCTGATCTCAATCTGCCTGTCCACGGCGAAGAATGTGAACCACTGCTAGAGGACGCTCCAGGTCCACTAATATTTTGTGACTGCTGCTGTGAATTCTGTGTAGCATTACCATTTTGTGCATCTACATCATCAATCACATTTACTGGTTTATACCAGCTACTCATCTCATCAAAAACAACATCTCTGCTCACTGTAAACTTACGAGTAGAAGGGTTATAACATCTATACCCTTTTTGCTGCAGAGAGTAACCAATAAAGATGCACTTCTCAGCTTTTGGATCCAACTTGGATCTCAACTCATCTGGCACATGTACATAGGCAATGCAACCAAAAATTTTCAAATGAGAAATATCTGGTTTCCTACCAGTATACCTCTCCTTTGGAGTCATCCCATGTATTGCTGCAGTGGGAGTCGTGTTCATTATATAGACTGCTATAGCAACTGCTTCAGCCCAATAAAAATCTGGCAAGTCTTTTTCATTGAGCATGGCACGAGATACCTCTCCAATATGCCTATTTTTCCTTTCCGCAATTCCATTTTGTTGTGGGGTATAACTGCATGAATATTGCTGCTTTATGCCATGCTCCTGCAAGAACTTTGCAAACTCATTTGAGAGGTACTCTCCCCCTCCATCTGACCTTAGGCATTTTATTTGCAGACCTGTTTCTTTTTCAGCCATAGCTTTAAGGGTTTTGAAATGCCCAAAAACTTCACTTTTCTTTTTCATAAAATACACCCAAACTTTTCTGCTATAGTCATCAATAAAAGTGACAAAATAATGACAGCCTCCAAGAGATGCAGCTTTAGTAGTCCACACATCAGAGTGGATTAATTCCAATGGCTTCTCACTCTCTTGAACATGTCTAGGAAATGGTTTCCTTGCCTGTTTTCCAAACTGACAGGCTTCACATACCTTATGCATTTCTGCAACCTTGAATTTTGGCAATCCTGCAACAATATTTTGGGCCTGCATTGATTTAAGTCGCTGTACATTAACATGACCAATGCGTTTATGCCATATATCAATATCAGCAACTACACCGGTCCCATGTGCAAACATTGCTGTGCTCAATTCAGACATGTCTGCATCCAATGTAAACATTCTGCCCTTCTTCTTTCCTTTTGCTATCAAGCGACCTTTATTTTTCATATCCTCAACAAAGCATCCATGAGGATTAAATCTGACCTGCAAGCCCTGCTCAACCATTTGACCAACAGAAACCAGATTCTTGGTGATATTTGGGACATGAAATACATCGGACAGGTATTTCTTTTTCCCATCCTGCATAGACAAAGGAATTTTTCCAATCTGCACAATAGGATGTGCAGTATCATCACCAGTCTCCACAAATCCTGGTTTTTCCATTTTCCTTGCATCCTCCATCCATTCTGCATGACCTGTCATGTGGTTTGATGCACCTGAGTCAACATACCATATATCATTGCTTTCTTCTGCACTTGTCACAGAATTGTTCATATGCTGCACCATGAACAAATGCTCATTTCTATCATCACCCTGTCTGCTAGAAGATGCATAATTCCCTTGTTGCAGTTTTCCATTCATGATGTCATTCTGCTTTTTATAGCAGTCTTTAGCCATATGACCCATTTTACCACAATAGTAGCATTCAACATTACTGTTTGCATTTTGGCCTCTTTGCCATCCACCACGACCTCTTTGGCTCCCCCTACCTCTAGAGTTACCACGTCCTCCTCCATAGGACTGGTTTTCTTGAGTTTGCTGTATATTCTGATTTCTGCCACGGCCTCCAAATCGGCCTCCTCTACCTCTGCCTCTACCTCTTCCAGCATTTGAGTAGAAGACAGCTTCTTTTGAAGTTCCTCCTGAAGAAGATGCACCACCATTTCTCTGTTCCTCAGAAATTAGAAGAGCAATCAACTCCTCAAAATCAGGAAATCTTTCACGAACTGAAATGGATGTCCGAAACTGTGCATAATCCTTTCCTAGACCATTCAAGGTCACAGAAACTAAATCATCATCTTCCACTGGCGACCCAATGGAAGCAAGTGCATCTGCAATCTTCTTCACCTTCATGTGGTAGTCATTGATGCTCATATTTTCTCTTTGCACATTGTGTAACTCTTGCTTGAGCTGCATTTTCCTGGCTTGCGTATTTGTGCTATACATCTTTGACAGAGTATCCCATGCCTCCTTTGGCGTACTTGCATCCTGAATATGCACAATCATAGAGTCTGAAATGCTGATAGATAGCCAGTACATAACTTTCCTGGCTCTCTCATGCCATGCTTTGAATGCCTGCATTTGCTGTTGATTGGGAACATCAGGAAGAACTGGTTCTTCTTCATTTCCTGCAACAAATTCCCAATATCCTTTTCCCATAAGGAAATTCGTCATTCTAAACTTCCATGCTTGGAAGTTGTTCTTGCCAAGCTTTTCAGTTACAATCTGTGAAAGAGAATCAAACGCCATTACAGAACACTACGAAAAATTCTATCACTGCAAAAACTCAGCTTCACCCTCACAAGGGCAAATCTGCAAAACTGGCGAAAGTGGTATTTGACCACACAGTCACTTCCTAGTGACGATTTTGCATAAACGGGAACCAAGGATGATTTTGAAACTCCCAATGTCTCTGCGCACAAGCATACGATGCAATTTCTATAGTAACTTTTCACCGACCTGTAGAACAGTGGATGAACAGCACAAAACTGGGCCTTTTTCTGAGTGCGTGCAGAAAACTTCCGCCTCCAAAACAGGCCCCGAAATGGCCTCAAATCAAAAAAACAGGGTCGTCAAGAGCTAAAGCTCTTGCCCGCAGCATATACTGCCCTCTTGCTTCACCGCAAAGGGCGTCTCAACCTGAGACAATGCACTCCTGCAATTTTCGGCTGTGCTACCTGCAGAGATCTGCTCCCAAAACAGAAAATGAAAGCAACACTGCTCCTCTTACCAAAACACCGCGAGCTTGGCTTGCTTTCTTGAGCTCCTTACCACGAACAAGGCTCTGATACCATGTCAAGATTGTGGGAGAGAAGGAAGGAGTCTCGCTTGAAGCTTTCTTGCTTGCACAATGGGGGAAGACACACAAGGGTGGAGGCTGAAAACAGTTTTCCTCTTCTTAGTTGTGTAAGCCAAAAGAACTCTAGTACAAAGAAATAGAAGAACCCTCTATATGGGTCTCAAACCAAACTCAACTAACTAAGGTGGCATACTAACTGAGCCACGAACTAGAGTAGATAAGGATAGCTATCATGTAGCTATTATTCAAGGGCGGTGTACCAACCGCATCTGCAACTGACAAGTCGGTGACATAAATACACAACGGTCACCCTGGCGTATCACGAGTGGAGCTCTATATCTCAACACAGTAGCCTAAGGGCTTTGAAAAAAAAGGTAGGGAGCACCTAGTGTACAAGTTGAGAAAGAGCCTTTATGGCCTTAAGCAGACACCTAGGGAATGGTACCACAAGTTTGATGCTTTTATCCATTTACAGGGATATAGCCATAGTATTATTGATCTGTGTTTATGCACAAAGAAGGCTCGTGATGGTAGCCTTATGATTTTGGTACTCTATGTGGACGATATGTTTATTGTTGGGAGAGCTCATGATGAGGTGGGTGCCTTGAAAACTCAACTCAAGAAGATATTTGAGATAGAGAACATGGGACATGCCTCACATATATTAGGATGTGCATCATGCATGGTCACTCTAAGGGGATCCTTTATCTGTCACAAAAAGGAGTATATCTAGACAGTCCTTAAGCAATTTCATATGTAGGATTGTAAGCCTATTGATTGTCCTCTACCTTATCATGTGAAGGTTAGTTAAGCCAATTGTCTGTAGTTTGATGAGGAGAAGGCTAAGATGGCTAAGATTCCTTATGTATCTATTGTGAAGTTTAATATATGCCATGATAGCCACTCGTCCTCCTGACATAGCATTTGCAGTGGTAGTTGTGGCACACTATATTGCTACACTGGCAGACAGAATTGGGATGCCATCGAATTATCATGAGGTACTTGAGAGGCAAAATAGCTATGTGCATATATTATGGTGGCTAGGATACAAGAGTGTGGGGTATACTAACTTTGATTATGAAAGATATACAGATAGCATGATGTCTACCTTTGGCTATGTCTTTATATTTGTGCTGAAAGTGTTGTTTCTTGGATATCCAAGGTGTAGAAATGCATGGCTATCTCTACTACTGAGGTTGAGTATATTACAACCACCATTGAGGCTTACAAGGAGACTCTGTGGTTATTTAGTGGTAGACCTTGGTATTAATGATTTGGTTTCTACACTGCATTTGGCTTCTATGTGTGCTATCCAATTAGTCAAGAATAATCTTTCATGCAAAGTCAAAACACATTGAGGTGCATTACCACTTCATCAAAGAGGTCATTGAGGATAGGTCTATTGACCTTGTCAATGTGAGAAAACATGAATCTAGAGCATGGCTGCAGCTATGGAGGTTGGAACTCAAAGTACAAACTCATGAAGACATAGACTAGCCAAGATCAATTGTCACACAAGTGAATTAGGTTCCAATATTGAGACTTGGACTCATAAACATATTCTTGTGTGTAAGGACAATGACACTGACACTTGATTGAAAGGACAATAGCATTATATTTAAAAGTAAACCAAGTACATGTCTTTATAGCATTACAGCTTCTCCACTATCCTCATTGTGCATATGGGATTCAGGACATCTCTTCCAGGAGAATATATCATTTGTTATTTCTCAACACCCCCCTCAAATGATGAGTCTTTACACTTGCTAGCTTTTTTCCCTCTACATGATAACATGGCCCGGAAGACTAACTCATTGGCAACCTAGTCAAGTTAAAGCTTGAGACTTTACATCTTTGGCAAGGGTTTTTACAAAGCAAATCCAGTAAGGGAAACATAGAGATCTACTATGGGAACAAAATTCCTTAGAACAATCCATCAGAGTTGTTGATGGTAATGGAAGCATCTTCTTCTTCTTCTTCATTCATGAATTGACTTTGGTGGTGGTCATTCTGCATCTGCTATGCTCTTTTCTTGTGAAAGCATTCACTAGAAATATGGCTAGTTTTACCACAATAATGACATGTCATCTGACTTTTGTTGTCGGTGTTGAATCCTCGACCTCTTCCTTTGGTCCAACAGCTCCTTTGATGTATAAGAGATTTTCCCTAGATGATGGGATACCATCTTTTGCATTCTTGTTCTTCTCTTTGTTCTCTTCATCAAGAAGAGAGTGCACATTACTTAGTGTTGAAATAAGGTTCTCATACAATTCATAATTAACACTGGCAAGTAGCACTGCTATTGCCTCATCTTCATCAATGTTCTTTTTAAGAGTTGCTAGCTGAGTTTTAAGGCTCTTGAACTTATTGATGTGTATAGTCACAGATGAACTGTCTTTTACATCCAACTTATAAAATTGCATAAGTAATTTTACCTTCGAGTTCTTTGCTTGTGTACCAAAGATCTTGTCAAGTTATTACCATGCCTTCTTTGCATCCCTAATGCTAGATATGTGGTGTAGTATATCATCTGATAGATCCCAAGCAATAATACCTAGAGCTTTGTTGTTCATCTTCTTCCATGCCTTTGTTTTAGGTTGGTCTTCTATAGCATCTTTCTCTTTAGCATTGTCATTGGCATCATCTTCCTCAAAGAGATCCCAGAGATCTTTCCTTATGAGATGGTGCATGTTTTCTCCTTCCAGGAATGAAAGCCCTCACCCTTGAACTTTTCTATTTGCTCAAGGTCTATCATGCTTATCAACTTCAAACAACTAGCAAAAAGTTGTAGGTCAATGTGTCAAGAGACATAAGATCAGTGTCAAATGACACTAGTTGAGTATCAATGGATACTATTCTTGAGCTTAGTAATGGATATCTAGATTTGTGCTATGGCTGCTTAGCTTCTCTCTGATACCATGTGATAAAACACAAATCTAGAGCATGGCTGCAGCTATGGAGGTTGGAACTCAAAGTACAAACTCATGAAGACATAGACTAGACAAGACCAATTGTCACACAAGTGAATTAGGTTCCAAGATTGAAACTTGGACTCATAAGCACATTCTTGTGTGTAAGGACAATGACACTGACACTTGATTGAAAGGACAAACACATGCTAAGCCATGCTTAGCCTCTCTTTGATACCATGTGATAAAACACAAATCTAGAGCATGTCTACAGCTATGGAGGTTGGAACTCAAAGTACAAACTCATGAAGACATAGACTAGACAAGACCAATTGTCACACAAGTGAATTAGGTTCCAGGATTGAAACTTGGACTCATAAGCACATTCTTGTGTGTAAGGACAATGACACTGACACTTGATTGAAAGGACAATAGCATTACATTTAAAAGTGAACCAAGTACATGTATTTATAGCATTATAGCTTCTCCACTATCCTCACTATGCATATGGGATTCAGGACATCTCTTCCTAGAGCATACATCATTTGTTATTTCTCAACAATCAAGATCTTAACAGACCAAAATCCTACTGACCTACTCACGAAAAGTCTCTCAATGGAGGGTTTTGCCTTCCTTCTTAGGAAGTTGATGGGAGTTGGATGAGATGACTTCTTTTGTCATCTTGTTGTACTTATGCACATTTATATTTTGTCACCTTTTTCTTGTTCTCTTCTCACTAGGGGCATATTAGCCATTAAGTGGGAGGTTTTTAGGGGTAAAGGCACTTGTGCCTAGTCACCTGTGTATTACTACATTGATAGTACTCGACAGACATGCCTGCAGGGAATCTCCAATGGTGCAAATGCAAAATATCCATGTCTCTATTATTTGACAAAGAGGATGGAAGGAAAGAACGACAAGAAAAATTGACAAAGAGTAACAAGTGTTGCATTGACACATAATAAAGAAGATTGCACATAGAAGCTTGTCTTTAACATTCCATTGGATCATATTCACCTTTGTTACATCTATGGAGAACATTGTGTATGAATATATTTTATTTGCTTACAGAATGCAACAAAAAAAGCCATTGCAACATGTAAGAATGTAAATTGAGAGTTGTCAAAGATTGGGCTAAATAAGCATCAAGTAACGATTGAAAAAGAAGAGAAGAGATTTAAAAAATATGGTAACTTACTGAAGAAGCCATACTTTGGAGGAGCCAAGCCTAGGAAGTTTCTTTTAGTACCTATCAATGAGGAAGGGAATGTTGTAGTTTGTAGACCACAAGACTATGATGGGTGGAAAAAACCACATGATGTGGTTTCTAATCAAAGTGATGGAGGAAAAACATGGTTGGTAGAAGCCAATTTTTGGATTAATCTCAATAAATTGGCTCCTTTACTTCAAAAGATATTATTTGACGATGGAGATAAGCAATAGTTTATTGATGCTATATATAGCTTATATGAAAACATGATGCAAGCATGGGGTAAAAGTTTTATCACACATGCTATATTTATACAAAATCAAGTTCTTAAAAGTATCTGAATTTGACAAGTTATTCTAGATCTTTAATTCATGTGTGATGTATGCATTTGAAGCATATGCTCAAGGTGCATGGGCCATACTTCACAAAAAATAAAAACATCAAAGTTTGGTCCACATAAAGCATGGAGAATTCACATTGGATAGCATGGGGTGCATATCAAAGAAAAATTGATCATGGTGGAGGGGAAAATGGTAGCAATCCCATAGATCTAATAGCTATCCTAGTGGTACAAGATCATAGGCAAATGAAGCTCAACTTTTTCATAAGAAAGCAAATGAGAGTGTTGATGAATTGACTATAGACATGATAAAATCATGTCATATCACTAGAATAGCATATTATGATGCATCAAGTTCCAAAGAAAACCATGCTAAGTGGCTAGAAACAAGGCTTTGAGAAGCTATCAAATGGGTTGAAAAGAGCTAAGATAGTAAGATAAGGAACACATTCAGTATGAATGCAATTTAGTATTTAAAAGAGAAGGAGAAAGTGTGGATCTATGTAAATGAGTCTTAAAGTTGAAGCACCATATATTAGGGTTTCACTCTCTATCTTATTCATTAAGTTTTCAAATCTCTTGCTATGTAGGAAAGATGGCTAGGCCTAGCCATGAAGAAGATGTCTCTCAAAGTTCTATATCATATTCAACTTAATGGAGCATGTAGTGGCTTAGTTGCACTTTTTAACAATGACACTTCGTAGCTTGCCACCCTACCACCCTATTCTCAACCTAACCCAACTTCCTCAAGCCACCCTAAGAGAGGTCATTCTCATCATCCCCACAAGAAATGCAAGTGGAGGCCAAGTGCAATGGTAGCAATAGGTGATTTTTGGCATAGGGTCAAGATAGACATGATCGCTTTACAAGAGAATTTCTTCATGCCATGCAAGGAGTAATAGAGGCTTTTTTGGTAGACTTAATGATTGATACTCAATATTATACAATATATGCAAAGAGCATTACTATAACCTCCAAGCACTTTCAACTCATAAGAAAGCTTCAAATAGTGAAGTATGCTTTCATTCCAATGGAATGAATGTTGTTGCAATGTTATCTTTTTTGGAATAGTGCTCTCCAAGTGCATAGGATACATGAGTATGTCACATTGCAAAACTGTTGTACCAACTTAAAAATATGAATAAAATTTTTTCTTTCAGTCTTTACTCTCAACTTTAATATGCATCATTAGTATTTTTCTTGATTACAATTTTTTCTATTCTTATCAATTGTAACAAGAAAAACATGTGTAGATTTATCATTTCTTACTTCTCACTTTACTCTTGATGCCTTCATACAGTCTCTGTGGTATAAAATTTCTAAGGACTAGTAATTCCAATGTTAATTCCTTGATTATTGATCCATCCATATTTTTAAGTAAGATCATTTTAAAAATGCCAAACTTCAATAAGAAAACAATGAAACTTTACATCACTTCCAGTAGGTGGTCAAGAGTTCACCACTTTTTTTTTATAAAGAAAATGCCATCAAGGCCCTAGTTTGAAGTTTGGCAACCAATACATGCCAACATATCTCTCATTCCAGGTTTGGGTGTCTAGAGTCACTTTCTACCCAAAATTTGGCATCTGGAGTAGAAACGTGGCTCCAAATACTAGACTTTGGACCAAGACCCTACTATCTTTTTTTCAAACAAAAAAAATGTGTTTGGCACTTGGCCACCTAATAGATGTGTTATGAAGTTTCATTGCATTTTGATAAAATGTTATGAATCTACTATCACATCATGAATTGTGCATATGAAACTACATTATGGGCTGAAATTTTATTCTTCTTCTCATTTTCACATTGTGCTTCCTTTTTGACACCTGTGATGTACTTGGTGGTGTTACATGTGACCTGAATCTGCCATTCCAAGGTCTATCATCGGAACCATGACTAGGAGACTCTTGTGGTCCACTCAACATATGTGACTGCTTCTATAGAGACACACTCTCATGCTCATCAAACCCAATTGCATTTTGCACGTTACTATGCCAACTATTCATTTCACAAACAATAACATCTCTACTAACTCTTAGCTCATGTGTAACAAGGTTATGGCATTTCGATCTCTTTTACTCAAGCAAATATCCAAGAAATACACTTTTTTTTGTTTTGGGATATCCAATTTACTATGCGACTCATTAGGGATATGCATATAAGCAATACATCCAAATACTTTTAGATGGGATAGATTTGGCTTTCTACTTGTAAACTTCTCTTTAGGTATCATACCATGTACAACAGCAATGGGTATCATGTTCATAATGCATATATCAGTAGCAATTTCTTTAGCCCAATAGTAATAAGGCAAGTTTCTTTCTGACATCAATGTACGAGCCACCTCTATAATATGCCTATTTCTTTTCTTAGCAACTCCATTTTGTTGTAGAATATATCTACATATATACTACCTATATGCACCATTTTTTTGCAAAAATTAGAAAACTCATTCGAGAGATATTCTCCCCCTCCATCTAATCTTAGACATTTAATATGAAACCATGTCTCCTTATTAACCAAAGCCTTAAATCTTTTCAAGTGAGTGAACATCTCACTTTTCTCACACATATAGTAAACCTACTCTCTACAAGTATGGAATAAATGAAGGAAGCATAATACCTACAACCACTCAAAGTTGCAGTCTTTGTAGGACTTCACATATCAGAATATATCAATTCGAGTGACTTCTTGCATACATTCTTTTCATGTGGAAATGTGTATCTTGCTTGCTTTCCAAGTTGTTATGCTTCATATACTTTATGTATCCCATCAACTATAAACTCAAGAAAGCCATCCACAATCTGTCTTAACTGCATGTCTTTTAGCTACTACACATTCATATGACCAATTCTCTTATGTCAAATTTCAATATTAGTCATAACACCTGAAACTTGTGCAAACATGGTAGCATCCATTGCAGGTAGACTTACATCAAGAGTAAACAATTTGCCAATATATTTTCCTTTTCAATCAACTTGTAATATTTTTTTAGATCTTCTACATAATAATCATTAGATGTGAACCAAAGTGCAATCATGTACTATCATTTGACCAATAGAAACTAAGTTTTTTATAATATTTGGTACATACATCACATTATCTAAGTACTTAGTTTTTCCATCTTGTATATTCAAGGAACATTTTTAACATGAGTAAAGGGGTGACTTGTATCGTCTCCTATCTCCACATAGCTCAAAGACTTTGGACTATACATCTCTCTAAATCGCTCTCCATGAGAAGTCATGTGGTTAGATGTACCTAAATCTACATATCATACATCCTTCTTTGGTGAACCATCAACAGTCATAGTATTCATAAATTGTTGCACAATAAGCAACTATTCACATCTATCATCATTATTTCTATGCATCATAACCTTGACTACAACTACCACATTGGTCTCTACCACAACCTCTATCTCTACTAGTAGAGTAAAACACCTGTTCAGACTTGTTTTTTCTTTGAGAAGAAGAGGAATCCAAGCCAAGGTTCTTCTCCTCAAGTATCAGCATATAAATCAAGTCTACAAAATCAAGGATATCATCCCTTATATTCATAGATGACTTGAAGGTCTTGTATTTATCTCAAATTCCATCTAAGCATTCATGCACAACATTGTCATCATCAACTATCAAATTAATAGATTCTAGAGCTTCCATAATACTCTTAATCTTCAAGGAATAATCATTAATGGACAAGTTTCCTCTTTTCACTTGGTTCATCTTTGGCTTGAGTTGTAGCTTTCTAATCTTTGTATTTACTTTGAACAGCCTTGTCAAATTCTTCCATGCAATAGTGGGGATTTTAGATTCCTATAAATAGCCCATCATACTATCTGCGACATCGATAGATAGCTAATACATGACTTTACTCTAAATTTCCTCCCAATGTTTCTTAGCCTTTACCTGTTCTATAATACCATTTCATGCATGAACTTCAAGTGATGCTACCATATCTCCTTCAATGTGATCCCAAACACCTTTGCCCTTCAAGTAAATTTTCATCCTGAACTTCCATGCAAGATAATCATTTTATCAAGTTTCTTGCTCTAAGAATTTGGTTAAAGTTGCTAGATATTTTGACAAAACCAAAAACCTTGCAAAAGCCTACAATCTGCAAGCAAGCTAGTAATACTAGATGCATCACAATTGAACATGCAGTCTTTATTACTGAGACTGCATAAAAATAAATGCAATCAGAAATTTGTATGATACAAATGTCTTTAGTGTCTACAACCCAACAAACACCTAAAATCTTACAAATTGGAAATCTGTAACCTGTGCATCTATAAATGGCAAACACGACTAAAACTACAATACACCCAAAAACTATATCAAGACCACTTGTAGTCCAAAACGGAGGCTAAAATGACCTCAAATGCCAAAAATTATAGTAGGATAGCCCTAAAGGGTTGATTGGTAGTATAGACACTATTTTGCATGCTCACCAAGTTTCACTACAATCAGAGATTGCATTCCTGCCAGCCTCAAGAGCTTCTTATGGCTATAACCTAAGGCAAACCAAGTAAGGTGGAAGAGTTTCTTACATATTGCTTACTTTTCTTGCTTTCATACTCTAAGGCCTTTACCTTAGCCTTCAATCAAGCTCTGCACAGTTTTGGAATGGCTCTAATACCATGAAAATAGACAAGAGGGGAGAGAGGTGAAGCACCCAATAGCACAAACACAAAAAGTAATGGAGACTTGAGCACAAAGAGAGATAGGGTTGAAATCTTCTTCTTCTTCCACTCACAAAGAACTAAGTTAATAACATGATAAAAGAATAATATGAAAGTACCACAGTGTACATACATACATTCACTAAGTGTGAACCCACTAAGGAAAGGCGGCACAATGAAAATGCCATAACTAAGGGTGGACTATGTGGGTGTAGTCCAACTATAAAATCATTGGCATGTTCTCATATTGGTTACCTAACATTCTAGCGAATAATATCCTACCACATCACCAAGGCACGTAATAGATGCCTAGCTCATGTAGAGCTAGATATCTCAATATGTTTTAGCTAAGAGGTCACATGTGCTCATCTCTCTCTCTCTCTCTCTCTCTCTCTCTCTCTCTCTCTCTCTCTCTCTCTCTCTTTTCTACTATATTTTCACAAACCCTTGATATAAGATTCAAGATTCAAAATTCAATCATTGTTTTCTCATATCTATCATTTTCAAGAGGTTTTGATTATTATAACTAAAAACATGGAGGAGGGAAAGAGAGAGCTTGACCTCTTGTAAGACACAAAATAAACAAAGAGTATGCATAAAACATAGGAAGCTAAAATTCTAGTCATTCTTCTTCTTCTTCTTTCCTATATGAGTCTACCAAGAATAAGAGAGTGTATAGTATGCATAATATACAAGTGGTCCATAGCATGAATACACTAAGTAGAGAGAGGACTAGATGGATATCACATAACTCAAATAGGTGAACTAATTGATGTTTAGTTAGTTCTTGTAAAGTATTACTGGAATGATATACCAATGCAGGTACCAACCATAGCAGTGATATTAATGTGGAGACAGTCACCAAATACATGAGTGTTAGCTTGTGTTGAGCTTGACACCCCCTCAAGCTCAACTCCATGACTTGTACTCCAAGTAAGCTTCAAAAACATCAAAGCTTTTTTGCTCCTAAGGCCTTGGTGAAAATATCTACAACCTACTCTTCTGTGCTCACATATATAAGATCAATGTCACCTACCAAGTCTCACTCTCTAATGAAATGGTAATGAATCTCAATGTATTTCATGCATGCATGAAATATTGGGTTTCTAATTAACTACGTACTACTCATGTTGTCACAATAAATGACAACTCTCTTATCTATCTGTATCCCCAAATCATCAGCTACCTTTTCCATCCAAGTGATCTCACATGCTACCATAGTAGCACCCATATACTTTGCCTCTGTACTCGATAATGCAATAGTGGGTTGTTTCTTATTGCTCCAAGTCATAGCCCCACTCCCAAAGGAAAATATGTAGCCACAGGTAAACTTCTTGGTAGACATATTGCTTGCCCAATCTACATTAGTATAAACAAATAGCTAACCATCAAGTTTACCTCATGGATAATACCATGATCTAATGTGGACTTAAGGTACCCTAAGGTATGTCCCACACTATCCAAATGAGACTTATGAGGTACCAGCATAGACTGAATTTCTAGGATAATTGTGTAGTTGCAATTTGGCCTAGTAATAGTAGTGAAGATCAAACTTTCTACCATTTTCCTATGCATTGTGGTATCCTCCAATATCTCACCCACATTAGCACTTAGTTTCACATTCTGATCCGATGGCCCTAAGATTATCTTAGAATCAACCACATCATAATTTGTTAACATATCCAAGATGTGATGCCTTTGTGAGAGCCATATTACCTTAGATGTTCATGTTACCTCAATGTTAAGAGAGTACTTCAGGTCTCCCAAATCAAATTTCTACTTGAGAAAGCTCTTCACATGCTTCATTTCTTGCACATTATCCCCCCAAACAATGAAATTGTATTTATACAAGGTAATCCAAAAAATGCCCCTATCACTCTAATGGCCTTAAAGTGAGTGATCTACATTTCCAACAATGAAACCAATAGAGACAAGATACCGTGCTATCTTTTCATGCCATACTATTTGTGCCTATTTCAGCCCATATAAGGCTTTGCATAGCCTATACACATAATGAGAGTGAACCATGCTCTCATAACCATGTAGTTGCTTCTTGTATACTTCTTCTTGTAGCTCACCATGCAAGATTACATTTTTTACATCCATTTGGTGCAAAATCCAACCTTTTTCTATAGTTACTACAATGACAACTCTTACACTTGCAATCTTTGCCATAGAGCAAATGTCTCCTCATAAACAATCCCATAAGTCTGTACATAACCTTTGGGAACTGGAACTAGTCTTGCCTTATACCTACTCACACTATAATGTATATCATGTTTTACTTTGTAAATCAACTTGAAATCTATGACATTCTTCCCTTTAGGTAGTAGTACCAAATCTCAAGTATGATTTATATCCAATGTAGCCATTTCTTCATCCATGGCTTTCTTCCAATGCACATGACCAATAGCTTCCTCAAAATAAGTGGGCTTAAACTATTCTAATAACATTTCCCATATATGCATAATGGCGCAAGCAACATAACCATCATATGTCAACCTTTTACGAGATACCTTACTCTCATTGATCTCTACATTTGTTGGAGAGAACTCTATGATATTTTTGCATCATCCTTAGTTTTCCTTATACCAGGCATACAAACAACTAGGATATCAAACTTCTCATCCATACATTGATTTGAGCTATCAAACTCACCATCTACATGTGACTAGCTTATAGAAATATCTAGCACACCAAGTGAATCACTTGTCTTTTCTTTTTCCTTGTGTGACACATTTTCTACACTTTTAGGAGTTTTATTCACATGTAACTTGCCACTCCATGGTCTCTCAATAGACTTATTAGAAGAGGAATCTTCTAGCCCACTTAATGTTTGTGATTGTGGACCCACATTTTTTGCAATCACATTTTCTTTTGCATCATCTACAATAACCCGTTTTTCAATAGCATACCAACTGCTCATCTCATCAAACACAACATCTCTACTCACTTGCAACTTGCGTGTAATTAGATTAGCACACCTATAACCCTTTTGCTCAATGGAATAGCCCACAAATACACACTTTTTAGCTTTTGGATCCAACTTCTTTCTTAGCTCATTAGGATTATGTATATATGCAATGCATTTGATTACATTAACACATGACAAATCTAGTTTCTTGTCAATAAACTTCTCCTCTAGTGGTGTCACATCGTGCACAGTAGTAGTGGGAGTCCTATTCGTAATGCACACATTATAGAGACAACTTCAGCCCAATAATAATGAGGCGTGTTCTTTTCATCCATTAAGGTTTGCAGAATTTCTACTATCTACATGTTCTTCCTTTAGCAACACCATTCTATTATGAAGTGTGCATGCATATAAACTATCTTTGAATTTCATGTTGTTTCAAAAAGTTACTAATTCATTAGAGATGTACTCTCCCCTCCATCTGACCTCAAGTACTTAATTTGTACACTTGTTTGTTTCTCAATTAAATTTTAAAATCTTGAAAGTAAGAGAATACCTTACTTTTCTCCTTCATGAAGTATACCTTCCTTGTATAATCATCAATAAAGATGTATATAATACTTACATCTAGCCATTGATGTAGTACTTGTAGAAACCCATATATCTAAATGTACAACATTAAGTAAATGCATACTTACATGCTTATCATAAGAAAATGCATGCCTTGCATGTTTTCCAAATTGGCATACTTCACATTCTTTCTGCATGTCAGCCACTTTGAACTTAGGCAAGCCCATCCCAATTTCATGTGACTGCATATTTTTCAGCTGATGTACGTTTACATGACTAATATATTTATGTTAAATATCAGCCACAACTCCTACACTTTGTGCAAACATAATAGCCTTCAACTCAAGTACATTTACATCCAAGGTAAACATTATTTTCGCATGCTTACATTTTGCAACCAATTTACATCAGTTCAAGAACTCTTCTATAAAGCATCCATTCTAGTTAAACTTTACTTGCAATCCTTGCTCAACCATTTATCCAATAGAGACCAAGTTCTTTGTGATGTTGGAAACATGTAGTATATCAACCAAACACTTAACTTTTCCATCTTGCATAGACAATGGGACACTCCCAATATGAGCAATAGGATGCACTATATTGTCAACTGTTTCTACAAAACCAGGCATTTTTGGATTCTTCATTTCTGTAAACCATTCTCCATGAGATGTCATATGGTTAGAGGCACCTGAATCCACAGACCATACATTGTTTATTATTAGTGCATATATTTTTGTACTTATTGCATTTATCATATGTTGCATAACAAAAAACTTCTCATTATCAACTTGATTATTGATAGATGCATAATTGTTATGCTATCTTCACCCATTTCTATTATTTCCACCTCGTCTCCTTTCTAGACAATCATATGAAATATGGCCTTTTTTACCACAATTATAGCATCCTCTATTTTTATAACTTGCATTTTGTTTGTCATGTCCTCTATGGCTCCCCTTGTCTCGAAACTAGTCTCTACCACATGTATGTGATTGCTCTTGTGAGTCATGAGATTGCCCCTAATTTTTTCCATAATGGCCATCACCACACCCTTTGCCACCATGACCTTTGCCTCTACTTGTGTTAGAGTAGAGCATCTATTCTCAACTATTCTTACTTTGTAACAAGGATGCAAAAAGTCCCAAATTTTTCTCTTCTAATATCAAGAGAAATATTAGATTTGCAAAATTGCGAATGGTGTCTCTTGTGTTGATGGAGGTTCAAAATTGCTTGTATTTCTCAACCAAGCCATCCAAATATGCAGTCATTATATCACCATCGTCGACCTGTAAATAGATTAAAGAGCTTCAACAATGCTCTTTTGCCTAGCCTACCCAGTATTATGATGTCTTGGTGAATGCTTTATGCTTTGGCTGTGGATGGTAGTTGTTTGAGCTCGTCTCGACATTCATTTGAGTATTCCCTTGAGAAGTTGGACATTGAATTGGCTTTTTCTGTTATGACTTGGCTTTTTTTGTTACGACCCTGGATACTATATGGGATTTGATCCTCCGATTATGGATCTTGACTATTACTTGGATGCACTTACAGGTATTGAGCAGTGAGTTGCTCCCTTGTTTTGGCAGTTGCCTATTTGAGCTATGATTGTTCATTTGCATTTGATATGTGGGATACTTACTGATCAATGGACTTGGATAGTGCTTGGGATTTACAGTTATGGCTTTCTTGCTCCTTTGTTGTCTAGCTTCTATGCTAGTTGGGCTCCTGTTTCCCGTCCATGTTAGAGAGCAGATGTTATGTATGCTCACCCGTCTATGCACATGGTCTACTGGTGTATACCTTACAGAGCCACTTATTTGGATATTGTTGTATAGATGTTTGGGCTTCACCTGGAGCTTGACTCTTGCAGGATGCTTTGCCACTTGTCGATCTTTACTTGACTTGGATGTTCCTTGGTGGCATGATGTACTGCAGAGCTATGCATGTGCATATGGTTATGGGCTGATTTCATGGCTGAATATCATATGCTCTTATGACAGATGTCTTATGCTTTACTATACTATGGTTGGTTATGTCATGTAGTTGGCTATGACTCTTCTTCATGTGGGAGCTTTTGCATCCTTGATTGATGCCTTTATGTCCTCCCATCCATTGAGGTTTCATGAGCATATGCAGCATGCTTCTACCACTAATGTACTAGCAGATGATTGTCTTTATGAGTAGGTTCCCTATGTTGGGACAGCCCTTGACTGCTTGAGCTCCGTGGATGCTATGGATAGCCCTATTCATGATGACTTGGATTCCTTATCATCTTCTACAGGTTCTTCTACTTCAGATGTTGTTTGCTTCCATTGTGGGAAGCTTGGGCATGTTCAAAGAAAATGCTTTAGACGGATTAGAGAGTAGCAGAGATAGAGACGAACTCCACATGAGTAGAGAGTCAGCGATGTAGCAGGTATTACCACTCTTTCTAGTGGTGAGGTACATGCAGTTACCCATGATGATGCAGTTGAGCATGTCCTCATGTCATCTAGTTTCCCTACAGCTTACTTGCTCAATGATCAGGCCCATGCCTTTGATCGGCTTTTCGACTCTATGGCATCTTGTCATGTTACCCCTCATAGAGCATGGTTCTCTTCTTATAGGGAGGTTACTTATGCTATTGTTGGTACAGGGAACATACACCTAGCTTTGCCTAATGGGACTTCTCTTATGCTCAGGGATGTTCTACATGTTCCCATTCTCAGTAAGAGCCTCATTTCTGTCAGTCAATTGCATGATGCAGGTTACTCTGTTTCTCTTCAAGATAGGTCATGGAAGATCTGTCATGGTTGCTTGGTTTTGGCCAGAGGTTCTCGAGTTGGTTCTCATTACCCAGTGCATGTCTCTCATGTGGGAGATTCTATGGTTGCAGTTATCCGAATACCATATGCATTGTTATGGCATTATCGCCTAGGCCATATGCACCACAGAGAGATGGAGATCTTGTCTCGTTTAGACTCATTGCTGCCTCTTATGTCACTTATAGATCTTGATGCATGCCCTAATTGTACTCTTGGTCCTTGCAGAGCCCCCTTGGCTTATGGCAATCGTATGAGGCATGCTCCTCTAGATCTTGTCGATTGTGCAGTATATGGACCTATGCCTTCCTAGTCACTTGGTGGAGCGTCGTACTTTGTGACCTTTATTGATCATGCTACCCATCATGTTTGGGCTTTTCCCTTGGTGCACATTGAGAATGTTGCAGTTATGCTTGACAAGTTTATGGATTTTGCTGGTAGCAGGCCTAGGTGCTTGCAAATGGATTATGAGAGTCATGCTCTCTCTCCCAGCTTTCAGACCTCTTGTCAGTAGTATGGCATTGATTTCTTGTGCCCATGGTATTATGGGATTGCTCATGGCATGTGTCTGACCTTACATGCAAAGGTTGCTTCTATGCTTACCACAGCTGGGTTGTCTTATGGATTTTGGGCTAAGGCCCTTATGACAACAGTCTATTTGGTTAACAGGATGCCGTGCTTGACCTTGGATGGTATTACACCCCATGAGGGATGGAGTGGCATGCAGCCCTCCTATGACTACTTGAGGATGTTTGGTTGCCAAGCATCTGTACATATGCCACATGAGCCTATGTCACGTAGATGTATCCTCCTTGGTTATGGAGATGGTGACTTTAAGGCCTGCAGATTATGGGATTTGGATGCCCAATAGGTCATATGCAGCCATCATGATGTCTTCTATGAGACGCAGACACCTCTTAGCCCTCTTGATGAGCATTCAGTATGCTTTATGGCTGATTTTACAGCAGCTACAGTGCCATTACAACAAGCTCTTTATGCTAAAAATGAGGCACTTATTGGCCCAGATGACGTAGCTATGCATAGCAGTCAGGGTCAAGATGTTGGTGATCAGTTGCTAGACCCCTTGCAGGCTCATGAGAGCCGTTTTCTTGTAGCTTTGTAGGCTAGACAGCTAGCCATATGTTAGTCTTCTACTTCGCTGAGGCCACATGTAGTCTTGAGACCCCGTTGGACGAGTGTCCGGGATGTTGGCCCTCTTTCAGTGATTCACTTTGGAGAGTTTGACTGCTCTATGTTGTCTTATATGCGCCACGCTGATGCTATGCATGACTCTGATGCTTTACAGCCGTGCACTGATGAGTTGTGCTTGCTTCATGAGAAGCATTCTTGGATTGCTCCGTTGTATGTAGCTACGGGACCGCTTATCTCCTGGATGTCATGGACTAAGGGATGCTTGACTCTTCTTCTGTAGAGGTTCCCGACACTTCTTGCACAGCTCGCTTTTTGATTGGGCATTGGGTGAGATGTTATGATTCCTCACCTTGTTTTTTTTCTTTTCTTTTCTTTGTTTTCACTCCCCATCCACATTGGCCTTTTAGTGGGAGGTTGTTGGGGGTAAAAGGCCTCTGGGCCTACCCGTGTATACTGTGACCGCCCATTCTTTATTCATATATAATATGATAGTGCAATAAGGCTGTCAGTTCAATTGGACAACACCTACATTGTGTGTGCTCTTCTCTCCCACATCTTCTTCTTCTCCTTCTCCACTACCATTACATCCCCTTCAAGTATTATATTTTTGTAACATTTAGGTATTATGCAAGGTTTATGTGAAGCACATAACTCTCAATCCACTAATTTGCTATGGTGAGTAATTCCTTTATGCTAGATAACATGGGTTCCGTGGAAGTCAAGACTCAAAAATCATATAGAGCATTAGTCCTATGTATCCATTTGGACCTCCACGCCATTTGGTTGTGATCCATGTAACTCCTATATCATATCATCTATATAACATGCAATGTGATGAGTCATAGAATATCTCAATGTCAATCCAAAAGTGCCAATTCAAATTTGCGTACCATTTGGCCGCCATCCTTGTAACAATTACTTTATAAATATAACATTCTTATACAATGTGTTGAGTTAAATCAAACTTTGCTAATTATAATAAAGTTTCTTTTTACAAAATTCTCTTAGTATTCTTATATTGTTTTGTTTATTCTCTTTCATGTAAATGCTATGATCAATGTGGCATTTTGAAATTGAATCATACCATTGCTCATACTAGTGATTATATTGGTCAAACTTAATATACTTATTGTTTAGGTTTAATGCATAGTTCTTCAATAGAGTATGTGCAAGTAGCAACAATGTTCATAAAGTCTTTTGAGATATTAAGGGAGGGATTCAACGGTGAGAGTATGCATTTTAAGTTGAAGACCTTTGAGAAAACCTCAAAGACCTCATTACCTTAGCTGTGAAAGCAAGTATCATGGATCCACCATCAAAGTGCACATGAGAATCTATTGCAACAGGTAGGAGGACATGGTGGATATGAAGAGATGAAGAGAGAGTTTTGGGAAATGAAACAATAAAGTAAAAATTAAACTAGTTCTATCTTAAAAACTCTAAGTTTTCGACCATTAAAGGATTGTTTGTGCACATGATAGCTAGTCACATTTTTAACTAACATCTTTATAAAGCTCACATGCATGTTTAAATGTGTCGATATGGCATTTGTACACTATATTAGCTAATATTTGGAAGAACTCTCTCTCTCTCTCTCTCTCTCTCTCTCTCTCTCTCTCTCTCTCTCTCTCTCTCTCTCTCTCTCTCTCTCTCTCTCTCTCTCTCTCTCTCTCTCTCTCTCTCTCTCTCTCTCTCTCTCTCTCTCTCTCTCTCTCTCTCTCTCTCTCTCTCTCTCTCTCTCTCTCTCTCTCTCTCTCAGTTCACGTGTATCTGTCATATCTCAACAAAGGTTATCTACGTATGTTTGAAAATTTCTCTATAAATTTCAAGATACACACATACTCTATCATATGACAATGGAGGGGTGGTGCCTTCTTCCCATCCCCAAGTGAATGTGTGGGTGTGTAGGTCTTATCTTGATTTAAAAACTATGTATGGATCTTATCTTGATTAAAAAATGTGTGTATACATGTCCTAATAATCAAGGTTAAAGGAGGTGTTTCTCTCCCCTAATGTATAGTTGAGTACATGCATCTTATCTCAAAATTTAAAGTATGTGTACATATGTTCAAATGGGAGGTGTTTCTCTCCCCTGATGTATAGTCGAGTTGCATGAATCTTATCTTGAAATTTAAATTATGTGTACATATGTTTAAATAGTTCTAAATATAATATAAGAAATTAAAAATAACAAAAAGTTAAAATATTTTTAAGTGTAAGATTTTGCAACACACTTGTATTCCATTAGCCAAAAATTCAAAATGTTAGAAGTATTGGACATTATAACTTATGGAGTTGGGACATTTAAGGAGACTCCACAATTTCTAAAATGTATGAAGCCATAGGTAACCATATCCTCAGCTCGTCTTCGAATCTTTCTACTATCAAATTTGAAATGGAAGCTAGTGCATGGATTCACAATAAACATTATAATTTCCTAGCATATTATACTCAAGGGTCAATCATTCTCCATCTGAAATACATTTGTGATAACCATTCAAGTATTTCAGATGGGATAACCATTTGTGATAACCATTCAAGTATCAACACACGACAATCATCAACACTAGTCATAAAGTTTGTCGTTATTGCAACAAAGTACTTGCAATTGGAAAGGAAAGTTAACTGAGCATCCTAAAGTAAGAATATAATCAATTGAGATAGTGAAATTTTACCTAAAATCCATGTCCCTTGTTGTGACTCAAATCTCTATAGGAACACGACTATGAGTGATTATCAATGTCCAAGTTTTACCTTGAATTCTTGTTATATCATCCTTTGATGCACTTTTTATGATGTACGTACTTTTGGTATATCTCAAACCCTCACATTTCTTGAATATATGCACAAAAATTGAAACCGTATAAACCACCTTAGATGCACTTACTTTGAGCCAGTTCTTGCTTCATAGAGTTTAATATGTTTATTGAAACTTTTTTGCATGTGTGCAAAATATTGCTACTAGACAATGACCATTCTATGGTGGTGAAATTTGATACATGCCTAAAATCAAGGGCTCCTAAATCTTGACTCCCCTTTCACATTATGTACTTGGAATCATAGGCCAAAAGAAGGTCCTCCATGAGCTCCTTAGCTCTATGGTCCTCAAAGAGCAATCAAGCAATTTCTATATGATAACACTTGAAAGAATGCATAAAAATCTCAACATTTTGCGAGTTACAATAGTTCAAAGGGTATAATTTTTAAAATATAAGATAATTAGTCATGTATATATCATGAAATTTTTAATTCTCAATGTGCTACAGGATTTACTATTTGCAATGTTTCTTTGAATGTTAATAGTGGATGTGACATGTATTTGTTTTTGCATGAATACATGCTATACCAATGCTTCTATCAAAAGGTGAGAATCAAGATTCCTTTATTTGAGAGCTAAAATTTTATTCTTCTGATGCTTTGATACATTTGCAATTATAGATGCTTTTACCCTAAAAGCTCCCTTCATACTTGGATGTATATGCACCCAAGATGAGCAATGATATGTATTAATCCAGTTCCCTTCTTCATCATTTCTATTATATAATTACATTGAGAGAATGCTCTTTCTTCTTTCAAGAATTATAACCTAGGTACCTTTGGAAAAACTCATAGTACTTTAAGTCAAGAAGAACTAGAAAAAAGTGGTGAAAAGGTGTTTGGTCCACATGGATCCTTGGCACAATGTATGCAATATTCCCATGGGGAGTGCAACAGATACACTATCTTTAGAGCTCGTGGAGCATGAATGTGCATTGGAAATCTACCTCCTTGTAGTGGATAACCATTGTAGAGAGGAGAAGAGCAATGAAGATACAACTCCAAAGGTTGTTGCTGTCACATATAGGGGGAGAAGAGCTACTTGAGGAGCCAATAAGCATTCAAGAGGAATATCGAATGGTGGGTATGGAAAGATTTGGCTCTCATGATGCCATTGTTTTTAAAAGAACTAAATCTCAAAAACCTAACCTTACCTCCTTGAAACCCATTGAAATCAATAGCTCAATACTTGCTTTTATATGATGTGCTACAATATTTGGATATGAAGGAAGAAGAGTTGTTCTCAATCCTTATTAGGGATTCAATGGATGACTTGATTGATTATGATTACATGGATGTGCATTTGACAATGGTAGAGGTGGCAAGATATGATGGAACAAGCTTAGATATAGTGAGTGCTATCATAGTAGCATATAAGAGCAGATTGCCATGGCTAAGGTAGATTGCCTTATCCCTAATGAAGCTTTACAGCATAATTTATATGGACCAAGGCCCAAGGTTATTACCAAGGATTTTTTGGATTCCTCTACCCAAAAGGGTGCCTCATTGACACATGAGGAGACAAAGATACAAGATGAGTTGGGAAAGGTGAGATTTCTAACTACTATGCATTTACATGCAATAAAAATTGAGTATAGAGTACATTGGGTCCACATGATTCTATCACTGAAACCTTGGGTCAAGAATGAGGCATGTAGTTTATCTGAAATGTAGCATCTGGGACTACTTTCCTACCAGAAAATTGACCTTAGATACTAGACTTCAAAAAAGGCTATTGTGGTAGGAAGTGGCCCGAGACCCAATATTTCATGGGTGGACTTATGTGGACCTTATGCATCCTATGAAAATTTCATGCACATTTCAATAACTCCAAGTAAGTTAGTAATCATATTGTTCATTTGATCATGTGATTTGTGATATACTGTGTATAAATGAGTTTGTATCAAGACAATGAGGATCTTAATATGTGGATTGGCAAAAGGACTCAGCTCTAGATATAACGTGCCTATCAAATTCTCAACACAATTTGGATAGTTCATCAAGAGATTGTACTAGGCGATATTTTCTAGAACTCTATTGAAATGTCATAGATATTATTGCCTATGGTCACAATCTAACTTGCAAGGGAAGGTTCTAGCTATTCCCATAAGGATCCTCAATCTGAATCCAGTCCTTCAAAGAGCTAAGGTCACATGACAACCTTCTCATTGGTCTTTAAGCATCATGTATTGTACAAAAATACTCAAACCTAAGCAGACCTATGTTGCACTTGATTCAAAGAGAGTGAGAAATGAGGGGAGAGTGTAGCATGTCAACCCCTCTTCCCATAAGGCATATTACCACTCTAGTCCCCTAAAACAACACAAAGTCATGGTTCTTCTATATTTCCTAATTGGGTCAACTTGTGACTTCCTAACTAGTGTAGCATGGAAGAAAGCCTTCTACTAATTGAGACCACCCAACCTTAGGATGAATTCATTGAGGGTTCTGCCCTCTTACTTTCCTCAATGTTATGTTTTAGTTATTTAATTGATATTATACATTTATGTTTGACATGCAAAGCCATCTTCCTTAATTAACCATTAAACATTGGTATCTTCACATAATTTATTGTAATAGACACAAGGACAATGTCAAATCAAATAATCTTTTGAAAGTAGTTACTAAACAATGTATTTATCTTGCACATTCTCCAAGGTGTAATGCTACAACGGCATTCCCTCCCTTAACTAAGATCTATATCCAAATCATGTGGATACTCCTGTCCAACTCTCATGGCACATGACCCAGTAATCTTCCCTTAACTAGTATCGAGGTCTTTTGGGAAGACCATCCCAGGCTCACAAGGTTTAGGCTAGTCCTCAATGCCCATATCCATAGCATGATCCCAATACTCATTACCCAGTGCATCCTCAAAACAAGTAGGTTGCACATCCGACATAACCTTAGCCATGTATGCATAGTGATGACCTATATAGCTATCATATGTCAATTGTTGCATTGGCTTTCTCACTCTACTTGACCTGCATGGACTTGGATCACTACCAGGTGCTTTAGCATCTTCTTGTGCCTTGCACATGCTAGGTGTTTTAATAGATGGAATCCCAAACTCCTCATCCAAGCTTTAAGGGTTTTTCAAGTTGTAGCATATATGGCAAGACCTTGGGTCACAAGTGGTATCATCTTATGAGGAACATCCCTTGCTATGCTCAAGTCAAATGATGAAGTTCATATCTTTGTCAATGATGGTGATGTACTTTGCATGGATGGCCGCCAATTGAGTATCATTGAATAGTTTGATGAGAAAACCCTTTGCAGCATTTTGTAGAACCTCCATGGCTACTCTAGTCCACTTGTATATCAATAGGCCATTAGCCACTCAAGCCCAGTACCTTCCCAACCTGATCAATCACATGTCTTGCAAAATTTCCTAAGCCACCTTCTAGAAAAATGTGTTTGGGATAAGCAGTTCATAGTGATGCTAAATGCACCTTATCTCGTGCAAGGCAATAATACCCAATTTCCATCTCCTCTTTGTCTATGGCAGTCTTTACTCCCTAGCAAGAGCACTTGTTACTAGCCTAGAGGATGATCCACCTTGTGCTATTGATAGGACCATGTGCATAGTCCCTCACTAGGAAACAACAAGAGTCTTGCTTGGTGTATGCCATGCAAGTTTGAGGAGGGTGGGATGGAGGAGAGAAAGAAGTTGGGAAAAATTATGTATACTATGTGACAATAGAATGTATATAAATACTTTGTCTCATGTGATGTGTACTTAATTCCAATCATTTTGAGTAAAGTTGTTGGTTTTCTTTCTTGAAATGCATGACCATTAACTTATATTTAGCATACACATGCACTACAAGTAATAGTAGGTACATGTATCATATATGATGCACCACATGTGTATTGTATGGATACGAGTTATGTTATCTCATATACATGATCACATGTGTATGTACCATGTATTTACATAATTAAAACTATTTATACCAATGTATACAAATGCAATCTGCATTATTCCATGTGAATACACTACACATCTAGTTAAACATTCATGTACCACACATTATCATGACATTTACGTGAATGACACATTTACTTAATGGCATGTTTATTGGGAAAAAGAAAAATATATTATATTCATCAAGAAAAATACATGTAATAGCTGATAACAATAACTAATAAAAAGGACTATTATAGTGAAATTCAAGTAAGGAGTCTCATTCACTCATTGGCTTTTTTTACATCCAAGAGGAGGGGCCTTTGGATGCAAAAATGAGTTTTTTTTTTCTTCAAAAATGATACACTTCCCCTTCAATTCTTTCTCTAGGAGAAGCAGATCTGACACTTTCGTAAGCTCACCCAAAGTAGTGAGTACATACATTGCTCTACCACACACTTGGTCAAATAAATAAATTGCAAACTCACCTAATGTAGTGAGCATATACATTGCTCTAGCACACACTTGGTCAAGTAAATAAAGTAGCTTTGACCATTGACTAGCAACACCTTTTCCAAGTTGGACATTATAGGTATTATTTAGAAAAGTCCAAAGTTGGTCAATGCTTGAAGTTTCATGGTTGTTTCATCTCCTCTTGGTGAGTATTTCTTCTGGAAGACCACACAAGGTTTCCAATGTACTCCTCCAATGTAAAGTTTTAGACCCTACCCCTCCCCACATGTCACAAAGGGCTTAGGAGGGAGGAAATTAATTTAGCAAAGCTAGACATTATATGTATTATTTAGAAAGGTCCAAACTTGATCAATGATTGAAGTTTAATGATTTTTTCCTCCCCTCATGGTGAGAATTTCTTTTGGAAGACCACCACATTGATAATACTATTGCCAAAGTACTCTTTCAGTGTAAAGTTTCAAACCCCACCCTCCTCACATGTGGCAAAGGGATTTTGGGGAGGGGTTAATCTAAAGTTAAAACTTTAAACTTTTTAAACCCTTACCTTTTACTTACCTATCAATCACACTGATAGTTGTCACACCATTCAATTCTAGACACCGATATGCATCATTGCCATGCCACAAGACATTCTTGACTCTCCAACTCACGCAGAACTGCAACTCCTATTGCCATGGACATGGATGCTCAACAACCCTTATAGTGATTGAGAGAGAGAGAGAGAGAGAGAGAGAGAGAGAGAGAGAGAGAGAGAGAGAGAGAGAGAGAGAGAGAGAGAGAGAGAGAGAGAGAGAGAGAGAGAGAGCATTTGTTGATAATAACAATGGAGGAGAGAGGGAGGTACCCCCTCCCTGTCTTAGGCCTATAAGAAGCCTTAAGTATTTTTTTTAAAGCTTGAGATATTGCACACAAAGAGAGAGATAGAGAGAGAGGCAAGGGCTAGAAAGGAAAAGAGAGGAAAGGATAGAGAGAAGGAAAGAGAGAAATGGGAGGCCTTAATCCCCTCTTTGTGGCCTCGCTCCCATGATCCAATTTCCAAGAGATTATCATCATCATGTCAAACTTGACAGAAGTGAGGAAACTCCTTTGAGTCTTCATCAAAATTTAAGTGACAATTAAAAGGACAAGCTATTTTTTGAGATCCGTCAATCAAGAATCAAAGCTTTGGGGGTTTAAAGGATTAGGAGAGCGCAATCCAAAACTAGAAAAGAATTTCATGTGTAATTGGACTCAAAGAGTACAATTTAGGCTACCATGACTATCTAATCCATGTTGCAAACCTCCCATGCTCTTCTATTGCATTTAAACCCTTGTCATGAAAAATAATGCTTTGATGTTCATTCTAGAATTAAGAAGGGATTTTCAATTTATCGACCTTCCCTTGCAATGCTTGACTTAGATTAGCTAAGTAAATCAAATGAGCACATTGTATCTCTTGTTAGAAATATTTTCTTTAGGACATGATGTAAATATTCCATAGAAAATACTTGGGATTATGTTTATCCCTTTCTCAAGGACAATGCCTTGCTCAAAACTCATACATGTAAATATTCCATAGAAAATACTTGGGATTATGTTTATCCCTTTCTCAAGGACAATGCCTTGCTCAAAACTCATACATGTAGAATGACTATCGTCTTGGGATCCTCATAAGGATTAGAGCATTGATGATTTAAGGGGCAAACCATTTTCATGGGTAAATCATATTACATGATAGTAGACTACTAGAGTAATAAGAACCTAATTTCATCCTCCTAATGAGAGTAATTGAAAGAATAAGATGGATCTTTTGCACAAGATGTAAAGAAAAATTGGTGAAATATCTTACTAAGGGATAGTCTTAAAGGAGGGGAAAAGGTTATTGAGATCCCAAGAGGGAGTAATCATGTATGGTTGTTAAGTTTTGTATTTCTTTTAAAGAAAATACATTTGTTACATAATAGGCTCAAGGTGTGTTAATTTAGAATCTAAGCATGCCCTTCACCAAGGGGCTAGATTTGTCTGCACTAGTTGCTAGGATCAACCGTGAGATACAAGAGGTCTCTCTATAGGGAGGGTGTTAGGTTAGGAGGTAAGAAGGGTGCTAGGGGGGTTTTTTCGATAAATGGTTGCACTTACGGATAATGACACATGGAAGTTAGTGTCCTTACCTAAATTCAAGAAGGTTATTGGTTGCAAATGGGTTTACAAGGTCATAGGTCTATTGAGTGCTATAGGCACAATTGATTGCCAAAGGGTATGCATAGACTCATGGTATTAATTATGAGGAGACCTTACTCCATGGATAAAATGGCCACTATAAGGGTTGTCATAGCAGTGGTTGCATCAAAAGCTTGGATCATGCATCAAATGGATGTTAAGAATGCCTTCTTGTAAGGGGAATTGCAAGAGGAAGTTTATATGCAATAACCACCTGGTTATGTGAATGAGAATCATCCAGATTATATATGTTCAGGTTTCATAAGGCCTTGTATATACTAAAGCAAGCACCTAGGGCATGGCATGACAGGATTGTAAAATATCTTGTCGGCATTAGATTTTGCAGAGCATAGGCTGGTCACTCACTCTAGGTATGTGAGAGTGATGTAGGTATTGTGGTCATTACTATACATGTGGATGATTTGATAATTGTGGGTGATACTGAGATAGATATTGACAATGTGAAGGGTATTCTCAAGGTTGAATTTGAGCTAAAGCATTTGGGGGAGTTGCACTATTTTCTCGACATAGAGATAATCAGGACTCCATAGGGTATATGGTTGTCACAAAGATAGTACGTGTTGGATATGTTGAAGAAGTATGGTATAGTTGATTGCAAGCCTATTTCTATACCTTTGGAGGTTAATGCTAAGCTTAGTGTACATGAAGGTGACTTGATTAAGGATATCACTGTGTATTAGAAGATTGTGGCCAACAATCTTATCTATTTGATGATAACTAGGCTAGACCTAAACTACATGGTTGATTCAGAGATTCAATTTATGCAGCTTTCACAAAAACCATATTTGGATATAGTGCAGTACACATTGTGCTATGTCAAGTCCACATTGGACTATTCCTTATTATTCTATGGTGCAAGTGTACCATTGGATTTGCATGGTTACACAGCTGTAGATTGGGCTGGTAGTATTTCAAATAGGAGATCTACCAACGGTTTTATGTTTTCTGTGCTACTATTACTTGGAGTAGAAAGAAAAAGCCAACAATTGTCGTGTCTAGTACAGAGGTAGACTATACAGGTGCTACAATTGCAACATGTGAGATAGATTAGTTACACAAGCTACTTGGTGAATTGGGGATGCAAAGTGGATAAGAAGATTATCATCTATTGTGATAACCTTAGTAGAATTCAATTGGCTAGGAGCCCAGTGTATCATACATGGACCAAACACATAGAGATCCATTACCATTTCATTTGAAAGTAGGTTTAGTAGCATGTGATATTGACTTGGTTTATACCAGTACAAATGATCAAGCTATTGACATTTTCACCAAGGCCTTGGGAGCTGAGAAGCTTCAACACTTCAAGACTATGCCTGGAGTTCATGAGCTCATGTTAAGCTCAAGGGGGAGTATTGAGATGTTGAGCTCTACATGAGCTAGCATCCATTACGTGCCTTGGTGATATGGCAAGATGTTGTTCAGTGGAGTGTTAGGTGATTGCCACAAGGATACACTAGTGATTCTATAGCTAGACTACACCCATGTAGTCCATCCTTGGTTATGGCACATTCATTGTACCATCTCTTCTTTCCTTATCAGGTTCACACCTAGTGATCGTGTATACATAAGTTGTGGTACTTTCATATTAGTCTTTTATCATGTTTTAGACTTAGTTCTTTGTGGGTGGAAAAAGAAGAAAGAAGAAGAAGATTTCAATCCTATCTCTTTGTGTACTCGAGTCTCTACCACTTTTGTGTATGTGTGCTATTGGATGCTTCACCTTTAAAGAGATATGAGTACCTATGTTTTTCCCAAATTCTAGTGTTGTAAGAAGAAGAAATTATAGAGGCAAGACAAATGATCAAAACCTTGACTACTCTCACCATAGAGCTTCAATGAAGATGAAAATGGTTCAAAATGGAGAAAAAAGTGGTCTATTGCTCAATTTTTGGGTCAAAACTAATTTTATAGGATTAAAAAAAGTAATTTTGAAAATTCATCAAAAAAGGGGAGGAAGTGCGAGGATATAGATACTCAAAATCTGTGCACTATTCATTCCCCCCTTTTTAAATCCCCCTCTATTATTTTTTAAATTAAAAACCCAAGATTTGGAGAGAGAATATTCACCCTCCATGGATGTCAACATCCAAACTTCCTATTAGACAATCCAAACGGCCCACATATTAAGCTATGATGTGTTTAAGAGTCCATTTTTAAGTTCTTTTTTCCCCTAATGCAACCTTTAATAAGATGCCTTAGTTGTTTTAAAGGTATTCAAAACCAATAAGGGCTACTCCTAGACTTCAATGGCTTTGGTATTTGCTACACTACTTCCTATCATATTTTTTTTTAATGGCACTAAAGTTGAGGTTCAAAGCTACTATGTTTGAGAATTCCTACCATGGCTTCTACACATATACATGTGTACACATACACACATATACACATAAACACGCACACAGAGATGTCAATGAAAATGGAATAGTTGAGTGTGAATGTAGAGTGCACAAACACAAATAGATTGCATACACCGAGTATTGATGATTGATTGTGAACAAAAGAGGTCAAGGTAGTTCATTGTGCCAAGGTAGATTGCATAGATATAGAGAAGATGTCATAGTAAAACTATGAGAAAGTAGTGAAAGGGAGAAAAATAGCTCAGAGAAAAGAGATATCTAAGAATTATTGTGTGTTTTATCTCTTCATGCAAAACCGTGGCTATGTCAAATTCTCTTATTCTTATTCTTTGCTCACATGCTAAAGTTGTACGATTCAAATGTGCAATACACAAAGACATGTTTAATGTGCTATTCAAAAATGTCTACACATCAACTACCTAGAATGGGTTGTGGGAAAGTGTAAAGGCATGGAGAGGATTCTCTCAAGTAGGGCTAGACATGGTAGTTAAGGGATTTTCATTTGAAGAAAGACACGCAATCCTATACATGCTAAAAGAAATATTTAGTAAGAAGAGGACACAAATCCCTTTTCTTGTGAAGGAGAAAAACAAAAGGCAATAAGAAGTTAGCACATTGAAATCAAAGCTACAACCATGGAAGTAAAAGCCAACTTGTCATATCATTTTACACACCAAGTTACCAATATCTTCTTTTCCTACTCATCCACAACAAAGACAAAATATTAAGCAAATGAAAACAATGCATAATGTGTGTCTATTACAATGAGCAAGAAATACCAACTAGCTTGTTATGCACAAAACTAACAATATGTAGCTGAATGACTAAAGGTATCAATAAATTTTTCCATTTACATATAGCTAAGAGTTACAAGTAGTAGCTTAATAGCCCACATCCTAAATAGAATACTATAAATGATTATAGAGCAACTAAATCAAAAGCAGTTTGTAGGTATCATTGAAGAAGCCTAGTTTCCATCCCTTTGCCACATCAAATTAGACACCAATTACCTTTTTTTAAGCCCATCACCCTTTGTTCATGTTTTGCAACATGAGTGCTAGTGGATGGGGATGAGTTTTCTAGCCTCACAAAAAGCTTGCTAATTGCCATGAGTTGAATCAATGAGTATTATCACTATTGTTGGGAGAATAATTATCCATGCCATATAGCATAGCCCAAATTTGTATCTAGGTGGCTTAAAGATATTATAATTACCAATAAAATAATCATAAGGTAAATACAAAAAAACCTTCTAGCTATATCCATAGTAGTGGTGATTGGATGCTCAATAGTGGTAATGTTTGTTCCACACTCAAGATGGACAAACTAAGTTATAGAATGTTCATGGTAAACCATTGGCAACATTGGAGCTAGAGGTAGGACACCACTATTAGTCATGGTAAAGGTGGTTCTCCAAAGAACTCATGGTGAAGCTTTCCTTGGTTATGGTGGTCTTGGAGGTCTTGATGAAAAAAGGCTACTTTAAAAGCATATCATCAAATGTAATAATCATGGTAATCAAGACCCTCAAGGGAATGAATGTCTAGTCACTTGAGATGGTGAGAAAATAAAAAACTACATTTTTTTCCTATAATATGATAAAATAGCATGCATGCATGGCGGTGGTCATGTCACTCTCAGTGTGGATTCTAATCATTCAAGGCGGAAATCAAGTCACTCATTGTGATGTCTAGATAGTCTACTTGATTAAGCACTACAATCAAGTTGGCATCAAGTAGTATAGCCTCCTACACTTAATCACGATCATTTCAAGTCCAATCATGCAAACATGATGGTGTGAGGATGAAATCATGTTGGTCAATATAGGCTTGCTACTTGTAAAACAACTCAAGTACAATGCTCCAAAATGCAAGTAAGCTTGAAACTATGCTCAAAACAAGCATGAAAAGTAAATGTTAGCACTCATGTGTGTCTTTGTGGTAATCTCTTGCTTGCGAGATGTGGACATTAGGAGCTTTGACATTGTATTCATCTGCCATTTTTTGTGTTTTAGACACTTAAGATGGAGGGCACATTAGTGTATTTCTTTTTGTGCACTTTTGACTATTTAGGATTTTTCCTCTTTTTCACCTATATATAGGTAGTTTACCCTCTCACTTTCATTATCCATTATCCATCATTGATCCTTCGTAATTAGCCATCCCTCCTCATTCTCTCTTTGCCCTGCTACTGTTTAGCACCTACATTGACGCGTAGAGCAACATGTTGGGGCTGTTGCAACCTTGTACCTTCAACCATTGTAGTCACATTGTTTTGTTGAGAAATCCAGGAAGAGATGTCCTAAATCCCATATGCAAAATGAGGATAGTGGAGAAGCTGGAAAGCTATAAAAGCATGTACTTGGTTCACTTCTTAATGAAATTCTATTTTGTACTTTGTACTTCATTTTGTGTCTCTGTCATGGTCAGCTCAAGATTGTGTTTATGAGTACAAGCCTACATCTTGGAACCTAATTCACTCGAGCAATAGTTTGTATTCTTGTCTATGTCGCTATGAGTCTTGTTACTGACTTCCATCCTCCATAGTCAATGTTATGCTCTAGATCCATGTTTTCCCATGGTATCAAAGCCAGTCGAGCATGGCTTAGCTTCTGTATCTGCTCTTCCAAGTGCTTGACCCCATTTCTTCACTTGAGCTTCATACTCACTGTTTGGCAGCCATAGCCAAATAGCATATACCTTTGTTGGAGCTCTTCAATCTCCTCATCTAATCCATTTCATTATAAATATTCTTCTATACATTTCTTCCCCTACTCAAGGCCCATCACTATAGCACATCACTAGAGGTTGAGATTGCATGCTCTAGCAGCAAGCATTACGGGAATTGGACCTCACTATCCTCTCTGTGCCAGATCTCGATCATACTGCTGTTGCCACCCACGTAGTCCGCCATTCTGCCTCTGCAAGCATTGGGCAATTGAAGCTTATTATATGGGCCATCTACTCATCATATATTTTTCCAAATGATCCATGCTATAAGTTGCACTAATCAAAAGGACATTCGGTTGTCTGAAACCCTAGAGGAAGCCATAGCCATAAACTTTAAAAAACTTGGCAACCTTGATTTTTTCTCACTGTTCGTCCACTGAAGCCTCTGCCTCTCAAACCTACTCAGATTCCAGCAAGATTTCCTCTCCAAGCCAACAAGAAAAAGTTTCAAGAAGAAGATTAAGCATCAATGCCCAACATTGAGCTCCAAGATAGTATCTCCTTGATACTCATGCAGTGTTGTTAAACACTAATCATCCTATGTCTCTTGACACATTGAGATACAACTTCTTTGCTAGTTATTTGAAGCTTATTGCCGCTGGTCAAAATGGCAGAGCTTGAGCAAATAGCAAAGTTTAATGGGGAAGTATTTCATGCGTGGAAGGAGAAGACCATGTACCATCGCATGAGAAAAGACCTTTGGGATCTCTTTGAGGAAGATGATGCATATGACAATGCTAGCGAGGAAAATGCTGCAGAAGACCAACCTAAAACAAAGGCATGGAAGAATATGAACAACAAAGCTCTAGGTATTATTGCCTGGGGTCTATTCGATGATGTATTACATCATATTTTTGGCATTAGAGATGCAAAGAAGGCATGGGAAGAACTAAACAAGATCTTTGGTACACAAGCAAAGAACTCAAAGGTAAAATTACTTATGCAATTTTATAAGTTGAATGTAAAAGACAATTCATCTATGACTATACACATCAATAATTTCAAGAGCCTTAAAATTCAGCTAGCAACTCTTAAAAAGAACATTGATAAGGATGAGGCAGTAGGAGTGCTACTTGCTAGTATTAATCATGAACCGTATGAGAACCTTGTTTCAACACTAAGTAATGTTCCCAGTCTCTCACTCAAAGACATTGAGCACTCACTGCTTGATGATGAAAGCAAATTTACAAGCAAGGATGTAAAAGAAACTAGCTCAAGGAGGAAAAAACTCTTATACACCAAAGGAGCTATTGGACCCAAAGCAAAGCAGATGCAAAATGACCACCACCAAAGTCCATTCATGAATGAAGAAGAAGAAGAAGATGATGATGCTTCTGATACCATCAACAACTTTCACAGATTGTTCTAAGAAATTTGTTCCCATATTGAATTTGCTTTGTAAAAACCCTTGCCAAAGATGTAAAGTCTCAAGTTTTAACTTGACTAGGCTGCCTATGAGCTAGTCTCCTAGGCCATATTAGCATGAAGGGGGGGCAAAATCCAGCAAGTGTAGGGACTCATCATTTGAGGGGGGTGTTGAGAAATAACAAATGATGTATGCTCCAAGAAGAGATGTCCTGAATCCCATATGCACAATGAGGATAGTGGAGAAGCTGGAAAGCTATAAAAGCATGTTCTTGGTTCACTTTTTAATGAAATGCTATTTTGTACTTTGTACTTTATTCTGTGTCTCTATTATGGTCAGCTCAAGATTGTGTTTATGAGTCCAAGCCTACATCTTGGAACCTAATTCACTTGAGCAATAGTTTGTATTCTTGTCTATGTCTCTATGAGTCTTGTTACCGACTTCTGTCCTTCATAGTCAATGATATGCTCTAGATCCATGTTTTCCCACATGTTTCTTCTCTCTTCTACATTCTCTTTATCTCCTTCTTCTCTCCATCTTCACTTTCCTCTTTTTGTTGCGCACTCTCACATGGTATCAGAGCCAGACGTAGCTAGATATCTTAAAGAGGAGCATGCTATAAGTGATGAAACTTGTCAGGTGCCTTCTTCACATGTTGCAAATCTTGTGTTTAGAGTCAAACAGGGTAGGGTGGCATGTTTCTAGCCCTTTATTGCTGCGTTTACTAGGGTGGATTTTTGTTTTTGGCCTCAGGCAACTTATGGCAAGTTGAGGGGCTTCAATCTACACCTAGCGCCTTCTACCAAGCTCAATGTTCTATTTTTTCCCCATTCATGTCTGTGTTTCTAAAGGCAAATCCCTTGTCTACTACTTTTTTGGGTCTACTATAATATGCCTCTATATATCACCTGCATTTTAATGCAGATAAGCCTTGACACACATGTTGTAGGAATAGGCCCTACATTGCCTACGTTTTTTGTAGCAAGCAGACCCCTATCTACATTTTTCTACTAGGCAGCCTCCTTTTTGCTAGGCAATAGCCTTTAAGGCTGGGTGGCAACTCTTCTCAATTAGGTGGCACTATTGTCTGTTGGGTAGCTTGTTTACAAGTGGACAATATCGTTTGTTTGAAGCATTTCCAATTGGCTGGTCTTTCCTATGGTCTTTGTTGATGAGGGTGACTTCTTTTTGGTGTTGGGAAGCCTCCATAACGTGTTGACATCAATGCAAATTTGTGTTTACTATAGGGGATCACTTTTTAGGCACTCTTGATCCTTGACCGGTCCCTAGATTGGGTGTGTTGTTAGGTTGAAGACTTGTTTTCCTCTACATTTAGTGCTCCCTTTCTCTACTTGACATTATGTGTTCCCTTCGACATTGGATACTCCCCGTCAACCTTGCCCCAATCAGTCTTCTTCTGTATCATGGCCCAACAGACCTCGATTATCCCAAGGACACCTCTTATTGGTTGCCTTTATTCTAGTGGCAGCATCTTCTTTTGTTTTCTTGCAAGTAATTTATTAAAGGACATCTATGGTAGATGTGCATGCTATGGGGGATCGTGTGGTTCAAGATATTTTAGATAGACCACCATCTTGTTACTCTTTTCCATTATGTTATTCCATGGCTTCTAGTCCCCAATTCACAATGATGGCATCTCTTGAGCAAGTGCTAGTCCTACCCTCTCTATCTGCATCCAATAAGCTAGATGGGATGAACTACCCTCTACGCCTCTATGGTCGTGCCACATGGAGTGTCTCCTCGACAATTGTGACCTTTGGGATTTTGTTACAGTCCCTATATCTTGACCTACTGTGGATCCTCATGATAGTGTGACAATGGATTTGGCAGCTTTATGGGATCGGTTGAATGTCAAAGCCTCTTTTTTTCTCCTTTTGAGCTGTATAGATTTGATGCTCGTGCATGTTAGACATCTCCACACCATTGCAGAGATTTGGAGGAGATTGGCATCTCTCTTTTAGATCCAAGCATTTGGGCATCGATTGTCTCTGGAGTTGAAGTACTGCAGCTTTCTATCTGTTAGACATGTCCACACCATTGCAGAGATTTGGAGGAGATTGGCATCTCTCTTTTAGATCCAAGCATTTGGGCATCGATTATCTCTGGAGTTGAAGTACTGCAGCTTTCTATCTGTTAGACATGTCCACACCATTGCAGATATTTGGAGGAGATTTGCATCTCTCTTCTAGATCTAGAAATTTGAGCATTGATTATCTCTTGAGTTGAAGTACTACAACTTTCTATCCTCAGATCCCCCTATGATGAGGAATCACATCCCTAGGATGGAGGAGATTCAAGATGAGCTTTCATTCCTTGGTGCAGACATTTCTTCAGAGAACCTAGCTGTGACACTTCTCTCACAACTTTCGTTACTAACATATGATATATTCTACACTACTCTTCTCACTTCTCATAGTGGGCAAACTCTCACTTGGGAGGAGCTAGTCCCATTGGTGCTTGAGTAGGATGCACATCATAGTGAGATAGATTCTTATGGAGCCCATGCACATGGCCATGCTTATGCAATTTTATCTACAGGTACAAGACAAGCCAAGTAGAAGAAAAAACAAAGAAAGAAGTTAGAGTCATCTTTTGACCCTAATATAGCTTTTGTCGGGAAGCGTAGAGGATATCCCACATATCCTCATTGTGGGAAGACCTCACACCCTGAGGAGAAGTGCTAGAGGATATATCCTCACTTTCATTTAAGAGCAAAGGGTGGATCTACATTGGAGCCTTCATCTACCTCTACTTCGTCACCCACTATTTCCACTAAGTCAGTGTTTCTACACATTTATCGAATGGAGGACCCTTTTTCGATTGTCTCGACTTTTAAGTAGCCTTGCCTCATTGCCAGTGGCGTATTGAGTCCTATGACTCATCGAGGTGATTTGTTACGTGTTCTCCATCCATTAAAGGGTATTGTCACTACTGGTGACATTTCTTTAGTGTCTATTAGTGGTATTGGCACCTTGCCTCTATTATTTGACCATCCATCGAGCTCCATTTTTGAGGCCCTACTTGTTCCGGTCTTGGGTCTTCCTAGCCTCGAGACCCACGTTGTCTTCACTGAGACAGCCATCTTTGTTGAGGATTCTTCTACAATAGACATTTTTGTGATAGGTTGGCAAGAGAGGGGGACTATCTATGCTCCATTCTCCTTTCCTTGTTGCTGGGCCCTCCAATGTAGCTTTCTATTGCCACACCTATTCTTGCTTGTGCACCATCTATTCCACAGGTTCCATCCCCCACCATCTCTTTTGGTGGTTTCCTCCTACCTATTCTTGCTCTTGTGCACAATCTATTCCACAGGTTCCATCCCATCCCCCACCATCTCCTTTGGTGGTTCCCTTCTTGTACCTCCCAGCTCTTTCAAAGGGGGAGAATATTAGTTATGCGGCTATTAATTTCCTAGCCCTAGGTGTTTTCGAGGGGCCTTCCTAGGATTGTGAGGAGTTTTTCTTCATCATCAAGCCACCATCCTCTACTACCTTGGTCCTTGGTTCCTGGTGTTTCTATGCAATTTATGGCACCTTTGATAGTTCCTCACTATCATCTCATAGTTTGCTTAGAGGTTTGGCTCACCCATCCCTAATTGGAGTTTTCTAGAGTGATCTATCCAAGGCCCCTCCATTTCCATTGCCCTTTGGTGGCCTTCCATTTACTCCGATGTTTATATGGAGAGGGGGTCTTACACCTTGGCTAGCTTTCTTCACCAACAAACTTCATCGGCATTGGTATTCTTTCTGCCACCCTTGGATTTGCATATCCTTTTTCCTTCACCCACATCTAGGATATCTGAGAGGGGGGTGTTAGCTGTCTTGTGTGTCTTGTGTGGTTCTCTCCTACCTATGACCCTCAGTCTGAGTCAGATGAGGAAATTAGGAGTTCTAACATTGTATTTGTATGTCATTTTATGTGTTTTAGACACCTTATATGGAGGCACATTAATGTATTTCTTTTTCTACACTTTTGGCTATTTTTAAGGGGTTTGACTGCATTTAGGCTTTTCCCTCTTTTTTGCCTATATATGGGCAGCTTGCCCTCCCACTTTCATTATCCATTATCCATCATTGATCCTTTGTGATTAGCTAGCCATCCTCATTGTCTCATCCCCTTGTTGCAACTGCATGGCGCCCACATTGACACGTAGAGCTACATGTTGGGGATGACTGTTGCAACCTTTTACCTTCAGCCATTGCAATCACATTGTTTCTTCTCTCTCCTGCATTCTCTTTGTCTCCTTCTTCTCTCCATGTTCACTTTCCTCTTTCCATTGCACACTCTCATAGTAAAGTACTACCATTTTCCATTCATTTTAGAAGCATAAATGGATAATGTAATGGAATACATGAGGCTATGCTTTTATTTTTACTCTTTAAGAAAATACATCAATGTGCCCTATCAATTCAGGTAAAGAACCTAAAGATCGGACACAATCCATTACTAAAAAAAGGTTGTGGTTGGTTATTTTCTATATTTTGAGTTTTTGAAGTAAAAGAAATCTAATCTAATCTTAAATCTCAAGTCACTCTCTTCCATTAGACCAATTCCCTTTCAATTGGACTTCCTAAACTTGTAGTGTTTTTTTGGATTAGGTATGTCTTCTGGAGTGGGGTAAACTACTCCATCCTCCTTAAGCAATCATGGACTCGTATTGTTATAAATTAGTGAGAGCATAAGTGACCAAAAGTGAGAAAAATTCACATTTGTCCTACTAAATGGAACCAAAATATTGGTGTTCCACATGATTAACAACAAGACATTGATAGAACCCTTCTACTTTTAGAAGCTTCCACTCAATTTCCCAATTATATCACACATAGCTAGCTAAAGAATCAAATATGCTCTCTCTGCCCTATTCCAAGAATCTCTCTCTCTCTCTCTCTCTCTCTCTCTCTCATGGGCCGAGGTTATGCACTAGTGCGCAAAACTAAGTCCACAAGGCTATGTGAACAAGGTCTAAGACTTTCATGCACTAGAGCATGTGAATGCAGGTGATAGTACACTAATGTGATAGTGTGCCCAAGAACCTTTGTGTACAAGGCATGTGCACAAGAGTCTCTTTGCATAAGACTTTTGTGCACAAGGCTATGTGTACTAAGGTCTAGGTGCAAGAAGCTATGTGTTCAGTCCAAGACTTCTTATGCACAAGAAGGGGCTCGGAGTGCCAATGTACATGTGGTGAAGTGCTGTGTAGGAGGTTGTGTGCAAGCGCCATTGATAGAAGTTGAAAAATCATACAACACAAGCTCTTATAGTACTAGGACCCACTCATATAACATACTAACATTGGCAAAACGACACCAACACACTAACAAACATAATCTTCTCTTGAACACCCACCCAAAAAATTGAGATTACATCTTACGCACACCCTTGAATACTAGCAAGGGACTAGAACAACTCAATATACCGCTTCAACTCTGTTGTTCCTACGCAAAGTGGTACATCTGGAGCTCGACGCTAGATTCTTCTTAGAGCCACAGCTTCAACACTTCTATACCCAAGACATCAAAGAAAGGCAAAAGGACTCCTAGAAAGGATAGTTCTCCAAAAAAGAAATAGCTTTGCCATATCACCTTGTAAGCCTTCATATATAGAAATTTGCCCTTCAGCCCTTGTATATCTCATAGAGATGGCAGATAGACATCTGCTACAAAATTTGTACATATATTTTATATTGATAGTAAAGATATATTTTCTTGAATGTCCTTGAAATGTATATTATTTTCTCTCCTTTTTGATATCTGCAAAAAATAAATTACAAATGTTTGCTAGTTAGAAAGTGAGATCTTGATATACATCTAAGTAGATATAATATGATGTGAAAACTTACTCGTTTCTTGTCAAGTTGGAATACAAAGGAGCATGGTAGTTCAATGTCTTCATTTTGTAAATCCATCCTCACTTGATGTAGCGTACATGATTTTCTGATATTTAAGATTGCAATAATATCATCGTTGAACCAAATATCAAGATCCACTATAGGATCTTTGCTGAAATCATTAAGATTCTGGTCTAAAGCAACTAGACTACTACCAACAAAATGCCATTGACTATAGTAAAAGCTAAGGATAAAATTTTGAGTAGCAATCATATATTTGCAAGCTATAGAGTCTTGATCTATCTTATATATAATTTTTCCTTATGTCCTTGTATCCCATCCTTCATCAACAAATTGTATGATATGATCATATGTTAGTCTCTTCACTGAAAGCATGGTTTTTTTTATTCTTATCTCCATATTAGAGAAGAAATCAATAAATATATTAATAGGCATAAATAAAGTAACTTTGCTTAGCCTACTTGAGATATTAGATTTTAGTGCTTTTTGGAACTCAGAAAATATCTTACATCTATAGCCCTCACTAGTAGCTGGACTTGGCAAAGGCCACTCAAAGCTTGAAAATTTTGGCAAAGGAAGGAGTTTTATTGATCCCCATTGGCAACGCCGCATAGGAATAACATAAGAATGGTCATAAAAGAATATTCCATTCTCTGCAAGCTATGTCTTCTTTTTGCCTCTATACATTTCTTCTCCAATTGAACCATGTATAACATCAATAACATCAATAATAGATTCCACTGGTTGCCATTCCTCAAGATTAGAGGGATAGACATCTACAAGACAAACAAATATTATAATGGAAAAACCTAAACCATGTTTAAGAAAGGAAAAACTTTAAGAATCAAATTCTTACAATTTGGTCTATGCATTGGAAGCTTTGAAGATCCAGGTTTCAAACACAACTCTCTATGCATGAACACATATTGCACTAGTACCTCTTTGATGCTATTCTTATTTACTCCAAGCTTAAAATCTCGGATTTTGCCCTTCCAAGCAGAGATAAACGAGCTCTCATGTCTTTGCCTTTTTCCACGTTTTGCTTGTTGCATGGTGATCCAACTACCTTTGCTAATGATAGCAGGAATCCATCTTCCATCAGTTTGGAATGAGTTAAACACTAATATGGATGTGATTTGGGAGCTTGGACACCTTGTTGAAGGTCGAATTTCTGTATCCATGGTAGAAGAGAGAGAGACATGCACAGAGAGAGAGAGAGAGAGAGAGAGAGAGAGAGAGAGAGAGAGAGAGAGAGAGAGAGAGAGAGAGGACTAGGCTACCATAACGGAGGGAAAAACAACAGAGGAATAAAAGAAAGGAGGGAAAAAACTGAGCGTCATGCTTTTCACCAATTTGAATTTCAATTACATCAGTCATTATCATTAATCTAGAAACATCATTAAATAAAAGTAGCTGAGACTCTATGCCATTAATGCAAAAGATGCCATAATCACGAATATAAGAGACTAAAAATACATAATAAAAATACAAATTCATAATATTATTATATTTATATATTTTTGTAAAATTATTTTTTAATTTTTTTAATAGAAGTTCCGTTATGGAGGCTTTGCTCTTATTGGTCTAGAGCACTCTCTCTCCACATCCTAAAAGGCATTTTCGAGACCTCAAAACTCCCCTAATGCATAGTCTCTAACAATGGGCACTGTAAGCCAACTACCAAGGGAAGTAAAGTCCTTGTCCATGGGAGAATACCTCCTGCCTTAACTAGAATTAACTTTTGAAATCACCTCTGACAGTGAAATAGAAGTATGGATGTATTGTTCTCCCTGTTACATGACAGTCGTAGAGACAGAGCAGAGGTAGAACAAATACAGAGCAGTAATAGATACAAAGACAGAGCAGATGCAGAACAGAGACAGAGAAGATACAGAGATAGTCACAAAGACAATAACAGACACAGAGCTAGAGGCAGAGGCAGAAGCTATGTCAGAAGCTATGTCAGAAGTAGAAGTAGATGCAGAGGCAAAAGATCTATTCTTCTCTTACAAAGCCTCTACAAAAGCAAAGACAGAGCCTCCAGAGGAAGAGGATAAAAATGATGAGGAAGAAAATGAAGCAAGTTATGAAAGTACAGATGAAGAATTTCCTCTGATAGAGGATGATCTTGTTGATGTCCCTACGAAGACCTCAGAGGCCGAATATCTCAGGGTGTTGGATGGAATGACCATGGTTCCATTTGGATTGACCAATGGACCACAAAGTATGCAGAATCTGTATAAGAAATGGATTAAGAGCATAAAAATTAAGTTCACCAGTGGCTCCTATCGCCCTAACTGTTCAGTTCAGAGAAAAAATGATGATGATGCCCCTTGCCAACAGAAGCCAGAGCTATCAAAGCCTCGGTCTCTAGAAGGTCCGTGCTATGTGACATTCCTGGATACATCCTCTGAAGATGAATACCTAAGTCCAGAAGAATTTACCACTTGCATAGAAGCAAACAAAGCTCTGATACCCTTCCAACAACCTCAATAGGCAAATTAGTCATCTGTTCAAAAGGAGGACATTGGCTCTAGTGGAACATCAGACGAGGATACTACCCTCTTGAAAGAGTCAGACCTCTATCCAAAAGCAATCCATGGGACATTTATCCGTGAAGTGGAAGGTGAAAGACAAGTAATGTTCTTGGATACTGGCGGTACTGAACATCACTTGAAAATGGGTCACAATCTTCCAGAAGAAGAACTAGTGGTCCTGTGAGACTTACTAAAGAAGATTTTAGATGTGTTTGCTTGGTCGTATAAAGACCTAAAGGGGATTGATCCCAGAGTATGCCAACATCACATTGACCTAGAGCCTGATGTCAAACCTGTAAGGCAAAGAAAAAGGCATATGAATCCTAATTATTCTGCTCTAGTAAAGGCTAAATTATTGAAACTTCTTGAAGTAGAGTTCATTTATCCCGTGGCTAATAGTGAATGGGTTTCGCCTATTGTGGTTGTACCCAAGAAGAACGAGAAACTTCGAATATGTGTGGACTTTCGGAAGCTCAATTTGAAGACAAAGAAGGATCATTTCCCCATCCCTTTTACAGACCAACTGTTGGACACTGTGGTAGGCCATGAGCTGTATTCCCTCTTGGATGGATTCAGTGGATATAACCAAGTCCAAATCGCAGAAGAGGACCAATCCAAAACAACCTTCACCATTGAATGGGGGACCTATGCCTGTAGAGTGATGCCATTTGGGCTCTGTAATGCTCTTGCTGCCTTCCAACGAGTAATGATGGCTGCCTTCCAAAATCATTTGCATGATTTCATTGAGGTGTATTTTGATGAATTTTGTGTCTATAGTTTGATCCGTGAGCACTAAGACACCTAGAGCAATGTTTTGATAGATGCCGAGAGTATGGGATTTCTCTCAACCCCGACAAATGTGTCTTTGGCATCTTATCAAGAGTTCTCTTGGGCCATATTGTCTCAACACAAGGGATTGCAACAGACCCAGTGAAGATTGAGAAGATTGTTGCTTTAACAGCACCAACAAATCTCAAGCAACTAAGAGAATTTCTTGGCCATGTGGGCTATTATAGAAGATTTATTGCACATTTTGCAACCAAGGCAGCCCCTCTGCACAACCTCCTAAGGAAAGAACCTGATTTCCTTTGGACTGATGATTGTGAAAAAGGCTTTAATACCCTAAAATAGTGCCTTATCCAAGCACCTAACTTGCAGCCTCCTGACTGGATGAAGGAGGTCCATGTTCGCACAGATGCATTAGTTGAAGGGCTAGGTGCTGTCCTATGTTAAAAGGGACCTTCTAAAATAGATTAGCCAATATATTATGGAAGTTTAAGTGTCACTAATAGGGAACGGAACTACATAGTGACAGAGCTTGAGTGCTTGGCAATGGTGTTTGCACTGGAGAAGTTTAGACACTATCTATTGTCAACGCATTTCAAGTTCCACATGGATCATGAAGCCTTGTCCTTCTTGATGAACAAAGCATATATTAAAGGACAACTGATGAGATGGTTACTCCTATTCCAGGAATTAGATTTTGAAGTGGTCACTAAGCCTAACCGTTCCCATGTCCTAGCTGATCATCTATCACAGATTCCTCAAACAGAAGAAGAAGAACAGGATGATCCAGACCTTCCTGATGCTTCCTTGTTTCTAGTTGCAACAGTTACTCCTTGGTATGCAGACATAGCCAACCTCCTGGAAACTCAATAATATCCTCCTGGCATCTCAAGCCGTGAGAAGAAGAAGCTTCTGTTAGAATCAGCCCCCTACACTTGGCTAGGCGGTGCACTATACAAAAGAGGCAAAGATCAAGTGCTGCGAAGATGTGTTGCAAGGGATGAAATCAGCATAGTATTGAAAGCATGCCATGACGAACTATGTGGTGGACACTTTGCAAGGGAAGTGATAGCTAGGAAGGCTCTATTAGCAGGATATTGGTGGCCGAACCTCCACACAAGGATGCATATGACTACTAAAAGAGATGTGATGCTTGTCAGTGAATGGGAAAATCCACCAAAACAAGTGCCATGCCACTGCAACCCATTCTTCTGCTAAAGCCGTTCGAGAAGTGGGGGATTGATTTTGTGGGTCCCATTGATCCACCCGCCAAACGGAAGTAGAACAGATACATCCTAGTATGTACAGATTATGTCACAAAGTGGTGTGAAGCTAAAGCTCTGAAGTGGGATGACGGTAACAGCGTAGTCGTGTTCATGTATGAAAATATTATCACCCGTTTTGGCAGTCCCCTCGAGTTGGTAAGTGACAGAGGTACTCATTTCCTTAACAAAATCATGGAGGAGCTGACAAAACTATATAAAATCTGCCATCGCAAATCCACTCCTTATTACCCCAGAGCCAATAACCAAGTTGAAGTCGGCAATCACATCCTTTGCTCAATCCTGACAAGAACGATTGCCGCACATCGTCGTGACTGGGACGATCAACTTACAGAGGCCCTCTGGGCGTACAGAACCTCCCATAAGGCAGCTATAGGACAAACCCCTTTCCAGCTAGTGTATGGGATAAAAGCCGTCTTCCCTGTAGTATTGGAATTGCCCTCTTTGTGAGTGGCAGTTAAAGAACGCTTGGGAGATGCTGAGTCACTGCAACACCGTCTCCTATACTTGGAATGCTTGGAAGAGATATGGTGGATGGCCCTACAATGCATGGAAATCACTCAAGTGTGAGGCAAAACCTATCATGACACTTTCATCAAGCGCAAGGAGTTCAAAAAAGGTGATCTTGCCCTGCTGGCCTATGATTCTAGATTTGGCAAGTTTCCTGGCAAGCTGCAACAACGGTGGATGGGTCCGTACAAGGTACTTGCTATCAATCCTAATGGCTCTATTCAGGTGCAGACCGTTGATGCCTCTGATGATACTTTCATGATCAATGGCTATCGTTTGAAGAAGTACTTCTCTACCTGGGGATCTTGACAATCACAGTCGACCTACCCTTCCCCTTTTGGGAGGTGCACTGTTCTTTTCGTCGTGCTTCTGATAGCCCTTATGATTCTCCTCATGAGGTGGTCTCGTTCTGCTAGCTCTTCACAGATACCTCTCAATCCAACCTTGTTCTCTTCTCATCTGATCCAAAAATGGTGGCGAGGTTGGTCCTAACACATGCTATTTCTACCATTCTCTTTCTTAATGAAAAAAAGAAAAACAAAAAGAAAAGAAAAAGAAAAAGAAAACAAAACAAAATAATTATGGGAGAAAAAGGAAGAAATTCCCTATCATAACAGGCCTCGTTCCAAGAAAAGGTGGAAACACCCTTGGGCGAGAAGCTGACTGTGGAAAAGGTGGTAACACCCCATAGTTCAGGATAGCTGATTTACCAACAAAACCTTTCTAGCAAGTAATTTGAAGCCACCTCCCTTGGTACACTGTTTCTGCAATATCAATCCATCTACCCTTCTTAACATAGACTTTTCGTACAAGTCATTGAAGTACAAGATTTGTTGGCTGCCTCCCTGGGTACGCCTCGTCTTCAAGATCCTGATGACAACAATAGCCGCCATGATCTTCATCACCAACCCCTTGAGTGATGCGACCTTTCATCCTAATAGGATGGGGACGTGAGAATGGGTTGCCCTCTGTATCTACAGAGAGTGAGACAGAGGGTGGGGTGAGTGACCAGTCTTTCCCTTCAAATCAAATGAGAGGTGAGATGTGTGAATGGGGTGTTGCATGCACAGGAAGGGCCTCTCAATGCACAATGCACGATCTGTTTCTGTGTACTACACCATAAGGCTCCTTGACCTTCCTTCTTGCACTGCATGCCGGCACATGGCAGGATGCACAATTGCACCATCAATTGCGCACAAGACATACAACCTCTGCACAAGTGACAGTAAGGGTTACATCAATGGGTTTCAGGAATGGGTGGCCCTCTGTATCTATCAACAGAGCATGAGACACAGGGTGGGCTGAGTGTGACTGGTGGTTCTTCAATCAATTATCGAGAGGTGAGGATTGAGGGACGTTACGACAATTGGAGTTAGGTACATTCTCGTTTCCCTCTGCACCCACGGGATGGGTTTCTGCCATCAGCACAGGATACATCACTCTATTTTGTACACTGCACTACAAGGCTCCCTGGCCTTTCTCCATGCACTTATGCCAGACGGGTTGGACGCACTGATGCACCATCAATTGTGCACCCTAGCATACTCTCTCTACACCATTCCCTTGTCGATTCCTAAACTGGGTGTGCGCTTTGGGTTTTCATCATTATTTCCTTGAGTAATGTTAGTAATGGGGCGAGTGACTGTTCTTTCATTCCATTTGAGTGATCGTGAGTTTAGGGCCATATCCCTCGTCATTGACAAATTTTCGACGATTCCTTTAACCAGCTACCTCCTTGGGTGCTGCCGCATAGTCCCTGCCACGAAGAACGAAGGACGTGTGCTGTGAAGACATCTTGGTACCTCCTACAGCCAACAACGATACAAGATGCAACCTCGTTAGTCGACATTCCTCCTCGGCAATATGGGCCAAGTTTTTTTAACCCTACACCTTCTGTTTCTCAGTGACGGTCATGTCTTAAGTGCGGGGACGTTCGTGATTGGTCTGATGTGTGGTACTTGTTCCTTGATGTTTCGTTTACCCTTCCTATTAAGGTTTTAAGTGTGGGGACGTATCCCTGCGCGTTTATGTTGCATACCCCCATGCATATATCCTGCTATGATCATGTATCTACGCCATGACTTCATTTTACCTTGATGGGGTCCCTTCCCCATTCCTCCATTCTATTTCACCCTGTCCTCGGGTTTGTTCCTTGAATGTTTGCCTTTATTCTTTGTTTTCACGCTCTTTCATGTGAATGCACCCTATGTTTACCGAAATCCCAATCCAACCTTACAGCCCTGTTTTTCCTTTGAACTGCCCATTTTTCCTTTTTACCAACCCCTGTTCCAATAGACGGTTCTAAAGTTATTAATTTTTGAAGCAATTCTTATAAATTGGATGATTTTCCATGTGAACGCATCTTTATTGCTTCAGAACCCTGATATGATGTGCCAACCCTATCCTACCCCTTTTTCCTAACATTTTTCCTTTTTACTCCGCATCATTCCGATGCATGGTTGATCCGTTATTAATTTTTGCGGGTTTTCGGGCACTTTTTCGTGTCTATTTTTCACATTTTTCCATGTGAACCTACTCTATTTGCATTGGAATTCCTGTTTGATTTGCCAGTCGAGTCTTCCAATCTTTCCCCACTTTTTCCTTTTTCCTTCCCCCTCTTCCGACTGTCGGATTTTTAGTCATTAATTTTTTTGAGTGTTTCCAGGTGTTTTTTCCATGTGAACACCCTGATTTTACCCCGGACCCAATGTTGCATGTTTCCATCATCTTCTCCTCATCTCCTGGCACATTTTTCCTTTTTACAATTTTTCGATCCAACATACGGTTTGAGTTTTATTAATTTTTCTTCCTTTTCGTCGTGTGATCACGTTTCTCGTGTTGCACATGAACGCGCCTATTTTTGGTTTTACGCGCCTCGGGATGCTGTCGTGGTGTCTGTGGTTCGCGCATTACCGTCCCTGCCCCGTTTGATCCTGTCATTGCAATTTTTTTCACGCACACCTCTGCATGCGCGCAGGACGGGGGTGCGCTTCTTTTGCACACCCATATTCAATTTCTTTTTATTTAAAAAAATCAAATATACTACAAAAAAATAATATTAATATTAAAAAAAACAAACAAGCAACACCATGAAAAAAAAACAAAAGAAACAAACACACCAAGGAAAAAATAAAAAAATGTTAAAAATAAACATAAAACATATATAAATTTCAAAAACTCATTTAAAATTTAAAAAAATTTACAGAAAAATTTTTAAAATTTTTCAATATTTTTGAAATCATTTGGAATATTCTTTAAAGAGGAAATTCAAGAAAAGAAATTGCAAAAAATTCATAATCTCAAAATTACTTCAAAAATACATGTACAATGAGTAAAATTCATTAAACATAAGTAAAATTTCAGAAATAAATCTAGACAAATTCCAAAAAATTTCACAAATCCCCATTGCTCCTTTTTGGAATAATTTCTCAATAGAAAATGCTTCCATAAATGGCTAAAGTATTATTTGAAGCCAAAAATCCTAAATTTAATACTTCGCCTTATGAAAATTTATTTTAAATTCCAAAAATGAGCTAAAAAAGCACGGATAAATTACAATACCTTGTTGACACTTGTTGGATTGCTGAAATCCCATCCTTACACTTCACAACATATTCATGTGTCTTATATCTTGAGTTAATTATTTAAAAAATAATTTTCAAAAAACAAAAAAAGAAACGAGAAAAAACAAACAACAAAATAAACAAGCACAACCGACTTTCGTGGTTGCTTCATTCCCATTGATTCCAGAAGATCTATCCTTGTGTGATGAGTTCCTTGCATCATACAGCAAGAAGTCGGGTCTGATTCATGGTACTTCCATCGTATTGACCACCCGAGGGTTAGGGAAGGCTTTGTCTCTTCCCTACAAAGGAGAGCCCTTTGTTACAGCTAGACAAATATTCTCCAACAATGAGATTTTCAAGCTGTTACAGAAGCAGACCAAAGAGATTTTGGATATCAAGAAAGTGATAAACACTTCACGAGTATCTTTTTCCATGATCACTGATCCTCTTTGGAAGTTAGTCGGCCAGTTCCCCTAAGACAGGTTTATGCATGTCAAAACACCATCCCATTACTTATCCAAAGAACTCTTCACAGCTTTTAGGATGGTGTTAAAAGGGGTGGCCATTGATTGGAGTACTTACTTGCTTACAAAGATGGACCAACATTTTGTCAAAGTAACCAGAGAAAATGTCACAAATGTCACTTATGGTTCCTACTTATATGCTTTCTTGACATACTCAAGTCTTAAGAAGGGTGTGCTACCATCTCCTCCATTTGATCCAGTATCTCCCCCTCCACCTTCAGAAGAGTCAGAACCTATTGACATAGAGGATCTTGATTCCCCTCCTCCATTGGTCATTCAGCGGAAGCACTTGAAGCGTGTGGCAGATAAAACTCCCTGAGTTCTTCCTTTAGTCACAATTCCTGCTACTTCTGGCAGTTACCTCCCTGCTTACCTCACGTGTAACAATTTATTCATGGCACATAGAGAGGGTTCTTTGGAAATATCAGTCCCTTCACGGAACAGTTTAGTGTCAGGAGATGCTATTCCATTCCTTTGTAATGACATCTAGAGTTCGATTGAACTTTCAGCGACAGCTTGTGTTCAACAGTTGTATGCTTTTTTCTATAAAGAACTGATGCAGTCCAATGACTAGTTGCATAAGGCAACCTTAGAGTTAGCCTCTGCTAAAGACACACTTACAGATCTGTTTAAGTAGATGGAGCAACAAACCCAAATGATTGAGACCTAGAGAGAAGAAATATCTTCTTTGAAGATTCAATTTTTAACAAAAGCTCAGTCAGAGGTCACTAAAGTCTCGAAGGAGAAAGAGAGAATGTCCAAAGAAGCTCAAGAGTTTCAAACTCTTTTAGATTCGAAACTGTTAGTCTTACAGGCTGCTCATAATAGAGTGGAATCACAAGCTTTCCAAATTAAGCAGTTGCAAGACCAATTGGCACAGTCACGGTCCGTTCCTCCAAGCCCCAATGTTTCTATGATTCCTTCTATCTCTAAGAAGGAATTGGCAGTTCTCCAGAGACAGGCCACATTGTGTCAATTTTTTAAAGATAAATTAGTGGAAAGATTGCAGTCCAGGATGGATTTGTTATGGTCTACATTTGAACACTTTCAGGAGTATGTTCCTCCGAACCATTCTTTCTTTGTCCACTATTCATTGTAGAAGTTGGCCTTCTATATGAAGCTTTCGACGATGGATCTTCCTCTTCTAGAGGATGGTTGGAGTGGGGCTTGGTCTTTCGAGTTGCTGAAGACAGAAGTGGTCCGTATGGTGTTTGAAGATTGTGTGACAATGGATACCATGTTGTTGTCTTACATGTATCTAGGAGGTGATCTGTTGATTTCAAATGATGTAGATATGGCCTGGTATGTGGGAGATGTGGTTTTGCAAGCTGTTTTGTATATCAACTATTTGGAGTTGCGGATAGATGACATGTTGCAGTGTTATTCCTCAAAAGTGGCTACTTGCCCTGACAATTCATGGCATTCAATGATTGATTCTGTGGTCCTGAATCAACGTCAAAATACAGCTTCTACTTATGTGCAGAGCACTAAACAACTGAGGGTGGACCTCCTAGCTTATCTTTCCAAAAATCATCCATTTGATTCATCCTTTTTTTATGCCTACTAGAGAATATATGTTTTAGGTCCCTCTGTTCCTAGCCTATTATACTATCAACAAATGGCTCATCGCTATGATACTTATCTTTCCTTTTATCAAACCAATTCAGCAGTAATCTTACCTCTTATTTTCCAACCTCAAGGTTTTCCTCAAATTCCTATATTTACTTATTGTTCTTTCATCGAAGATCGAGTTTTTTCCCCTTCTCCACCATGCCCTTAACCATTTATCCATACACCTTCTACTTTTCCTATTTATCAATTGACACCTTTCCTAACTGATTCACTTAAATTATCAGCCACTTCTTCTTTATCTTATTCCTCCTTTTATGATTTTGTCTACCCATCTCTTCATCCACTTTTACTTATTCCACTTCCATCTCCTGCCACTTCTATTTCTCAACCCCCTCAGTTGGTTAGTGGGTACAAAGGATTTGATCAATAGATTCCAAGAAGAAGAGGATGGAGCTCGACTGATTTTCTTACAGGACCACATATAAACTGGCCAATAATTCCAGGGGACTGGACAACTGCTAGTCAAGCATACCAAAATTACCTTCATTTTGCTCACCAATATTCACAATCTCTAGATCCTTCAGTGAGATTGACAACTCATTTTTCTTGGTACCTAGCATACATGCATAGGCATTTCCATAATGATCAAAAGGCCATTCCAAAGCTTTGTATGAATGTCAATGTGAACATTGATTTCCAACAGTTGGATGTCCTATATTTGCATGCCCTATGTCTACCTAGTAGATACCTTGTTTTGCTAGAAAGGATGTGCTGCCTGCAGTTCTTTCAAAATCCTCCAAAGACATTTGTGGATGGGTCCTTTTCCATGGATCATTTTCGAAACCACCAAGCCTTCAAAAGGGATCACCTTCATTGATGCCTTTGCAATGTATTTTGGATGATTCTTAATGATATATATCTCTCTTTTTGGAGGTGTCATTCAGATGGTTGTGTTAGTGTTTATGTGTGTTGTAATAATTGTATATGATGAGTTCGTGCGGATTGAGAATAATTTGTTTGAGAGCTCTTTTCAAACTATTGATGATGGATGGAAAGCCTATGGTGGAAAGCTGAAGAAGAACCTCTTATATCCTTTACAATTTTGTTATGACTTCCAATTGATTAATTAGATGAGTTAATGAATAATGAAGTTTTCCTTTAGTAGTTTTTTTTAAGAAAGACAGGTGATAAGTTGGGGTCATGGTTTGGCGAGATTATTGAAGATTCTACAGAAGATCAAAATTGAGCTCTTTAGTGAATTTATATTCTTTTTTTCCTTAGGTCACGAGGACGCTTCCTTTCTAAGTGTGGGGATATGTTGAGAGTGGAAAAAGATTGAATTTTTTACTGATTTTTGTTGTTTTTGAGGTCTGAATGATTTCCACTTAGGTTACCCCTTTACAACCCCAGTTTCTGCTCCATCTCCTCCGTTGTTTTCTCGCCGTGTGGCCGTTCTTGGTGTACGGGTGTGGTTAGCGGGCATTCACGCGTGAGGACGCGCTTCCGATTTGATCGTGTGGTGAAGTGTTGCAGTCAGCCGTTCACACGCAGCCATCTTCAGCTCTTCACACGCAGCACGGGTTCTGCCTTTTATTTTTCAACCTGCAAAACACATAAAAATAAATATAAAACACCTAAAAACTTCAAAAATTCATTAAAAACTCAAATAAATTGTAAAAAAAATCTTTCAAATTTTCCAACATTGCTGAAATCATTTGGAATATTTTTTTAAAGTGAAAATTCAAGAAAATAAATTGTAAAAAATTCAAAATTCCTTCAAAAATATGTGCAAAATGAGTAAAATTTATTAAAAATTCATCAAAATTTAAAAATATTTCCAAAATTTTCCACAAATCCCTTGCTCCTTTTGTCAATAATTTCTCAATTAGAAATGCTTCCATAAATGGCCAAAGTATTATTTAAAGCCAAAACCCCTAAATTTAATACTTCATCTCATGAAAATTCATTTTAAAAAATCCACAAATCAATTGAAAAATAATGGATAAATTTAAACACATTGTTGACACTTGTTGGATTGTTGAAATTTCACCCTTACACTTCACACCATATTCATGTGTCCTATATCTTGATTTAATTATTATTAAAAAAATAAAAGAAAAAAAATAAAAAATAACAACACAAATAAATCAAAACAAAATAATATACAAAATACAAACATACCTAACATACAATTTAAAAATTTAAAAAACCATAAATAAATAAATTAAAAATAAATAAATAAAAATAAAAGAAAAACACTAAGGTGCTTTATTTTTTCCAGTTAGTGGTGTTTGTTTTTTTTTACTGGATTCCTTGCATTTGGGGACTACTCAGTGCGCCTTTAGTCTATTGCATACACACCCCTACCAGGTATTTATTTTTTGAGCTTTATTCATTTTCATTATCCCTTAACCACAATTAATTGCTAAAATCAATTTTATTCACCCACTTTTTTACGTGTACTTGCGCTAAATACACAATTTTCTAATAATTTAAAACCAACCAGTTGTTCACTTTGCACACGCTACGTGCGCTTCAGAGGCATCTTAATTTTTAATAAAAATGAACCAGCTGTCACAAAAAAGTATGCGCTTGCAAAAAAGTGCTCCACATCACCATTAATTTTTAACTAATAAATTTGCATTTAGAGATCCCAGTCTCAGTATCGTAGTCTGGGTTTTGTTTAAGCATCGTTTCACCCTAATAATTTGTAATTAAAATTTTAAGAAGAAACCACCATTTTCTTATTAAGGTTTATAACTTGATAAAATGTCACCCATTGTTAATAATTTCTTAACATGAACCCTTCATTAAAACCATTTCCCCTCACTGCACTTTTTTCCCCCCTTTTTAATAAACACGCTTCGTAGATAGGCACGTAAAGTCCTCTTAGTTGAAATTGTTGATCAAAGTTATGGTCAGGTCTTGATTAGATCTTTATAGTATTATGGTTTGTTTATGTGGTACAATTACGGGTGTGGTTTGAAGTTTTTTTCTCTTTTTTTCCTGACACGGGGTTTTGGGTGCTTGCTTGTTGTATCACATGAAGTTTTCGGTCGCATATGTGTAGAGGTCATGCCGAATTTTTTCTAGGATGTGGACTGTTTGGGATGGTAAATTGGTTAGTTACGTCTATGTGTGTATCCTTCTTTTGATTTCTTTTTTATAGCTATTTTGGTTGTTTTGCAGGCATTCTTTGTGATTGTCTGTATTTGTGGTGTGTGTGTATTCCATCTGAATGGCGACTCACACTTCTCCTATCCAGTATGTCTGGTTGATCAATAGGGATTATTCTTCCCTACTAGCTATTGAACCTATAGCGAAAGCAGGACTTGCGACTTTCATGGCCGCTTCAATCCCATTGATTCCAGATTATCCATCCATGTGTGATGAGTTCCTTGCATCATACAGCAAGAAGTCGAGTCTGGTTCATGGTACTTCCATGGTATTGATACCTCGAGGGTTAGGGAAGGCTTTGTCTCTTCCCTACAAAGGAGAGCCATTTGTTACAGCTAGATAATTATTCTCCAACAATGAGATTTTCAAGCTGTTACAGAAGCTGACCAAAGAGATTTTGAATGTCAAGAAAGTGATAAACACTTCACGAGTATCTTTTTCCATGATCACTGATCTTCTTTGGAAGTTAGTCAGCCAGTTCCTCCAAGACAGGTTTATGCCTGCCAAAACACCATCCCATTACTTGTCCAAAGAACTCTTCACAGCTTTTAGGATGGTGTTAAAAGGGGTGGCCATTGATTGGAGTACTTACCTGCTTACAAAGATGGACCAACATTTTGTCAAAGTAACTAGAGGGAATGTCACAAATGTCACTTATGGTTCCTACCTATATGCTTTCTTGACATACTCAGGCCTAAAGAAGGGTGTGTTACCACCTCCTTCATCTAATCCAGTACCTCCCTCTCCACCTCTAGAAGAATCAGATTCTATTGACATAGAGGATCTTGATTCCTCTCCTCCATTGGTCATTCAGCGGAAGCGCTTGAAGCTTGTGGCAGATAAAACTCCCTCAGTCCTTACTTCAGTCACAATTCCTGCTACATCTAGCAGTGACTTCCCTGCTTACCTTACATACAACAATTTGTTCAAGGCACATAGAGAGGGTTCTTTGGAAATATCAGTCCCTTCACTGAACAGTTTAGTGTCAGGGAATGCTATTCCATTCCTTTGTAATGACATCCAAAGCTCGATTGAACTTTCAGTGAGACAGCTTGTGTTCAACAGCTGTATGCTTCTTTCTATGAAGAACTTATGCAGTCCAAAGACCAGTTGCATAAGGCAACCTCAGAGTTAGCCTCTACTAAAGACACACTTGTAGATTTGTTTAACTAGATGGAGAAGCAAACCCAAATGATTGAGACCCAGAGAGAAGAAATATCTTCTTTGAAGATTCAATTAACAGAAGCTTAGTCAGAGGCCACTAAAGTCTCGAAGGAGAAAGAGAGAATGTCTAAAGAAGCTCAAGAGTTTCAGACTCTTTTAGATGCAAAACTGTCAGCCTTACAGACTACTCATACTACAGTGGAACCACAAGCTTCCCAGATTAAGCAGTTGCAAGACAACTGGCATAGTCACGGTCCAAGCCCCAATGTTCCTATTATTCCTTCTATCTCTAAGCAGGACTTGGTAGTTCTCCAGAGATAGGTCACATTGTGTCCATTGTTTCAAGATAAAGTGGAAAGATTGTTGTCCAGGATGGATTTGTTATGGTCTACATTTGAGCACTTTTAGGAGTATGTTCCTCCGAACCATTCTTTCTTTGTCCACTATCAGTTTGCAGAAGTTGGCCTTTTATATGAAGCTTTCAACGATGGATCTTCCTCTTCTAGAGGATGGTTGGAGTGGGGCTTGGTCTTTTGAGTTGCTAATAGAAGTGGTCCGTATGGTGTTTGAAGATTGTGTGACAACGGATACCATGTTGCTGTCTTACATGTATCTAGGAGGTGATCTGTTGATTTCAGATGATGTAGATATGGCCTGGTATGTGGGGGATGTGGTTTTGCAAGCTGTTTTGTATGTCAACCATTTGGAGTTGCGAATAGATGACATGTTCCAATGTTATTCCTCAAAAGTGGCTACTTGCCCTGACAATTCATCGCACTCAATGATTGATTCTATGGTCGTGAATCAACGTGTCAGAATATAGCTTCTACCTATGTACAGAGTACTAACCAACTGAGGGTGGATCTCCTAGCTTATCTTTCCAAAAACCATCCATTTGATTCATCATTTTTTTATGCCTACTAGAGAATATCTATTTTAGGTCCCTATGTTCCTAGCCTATTGTACTACCAGCAAATGGCTCATTGCTATGATACTTATCTTTCCCTTGATCAAACCAATTCAACAGCTATCTTACCTCTCCTTTTCCAACCTCAGGGTTTTCCTCAAATTCCTATATTTATCTATTGTTCTTTCAATCGAAGATCGAGTTTTTTTTCCTTCTCCACCATGTCCATATACCTTCTACTTTTCCTGTTTATCAATTGACACCTTTTCTAACTGATTCACTTAAACTTTCAGTCACTCCTTCTTTATCTTATTACTCCTTTTATGATTTTACCTACCCATTTCTTTATCCTCTTTTACTTATTCCACTTCCATCTCTTGTCACTTCTATTTCTCAATCCCCTCAGTTGGTTAGTGAATATGAAGGATTTGATTAGCAGATTCCAAGAAGAAGGGGATGGAGCTCGACTAATTCTCTTACGAGACCTCGGATAAACTGACCATTAATTCTAGGGGATTGGACAACTGCTAGTCAAGCATACTAGAATTACCTCCATTTTGCTCACCAATATTCACATTCTCTAGATCCTTCAGTGAGATTGACAGCTCATTTTGCTTGGTATCTAGCATACATGCATAGGCATTCCCATAATGATCAAAAGGTCATTCCAAAGCTTTGTATGAATATCAATGTGAACATTGATTCCCAACAGTTGTATGTCCTACATTTTCATGCCCTATGTCTCCCTAGCAGATACCTTGTTTTGTTAGAAAGGATGTGCTGCCTGCAGTTCTTTCAAAATCCTCCAAAGACATTTGTGGATGAGTCCTTCTCCATGGATCATTTTCGAAAGCACCAAGCCTTCAAAAGGGATCACCTTCATTGATGCCTTTGCAATGTATTTTGGATGATTCTTAATGATATATATCTCTCTTTTTGGACGTGTCATTTAGATGGTTGTGTTAGTGTTTGTGTGTGTTGTGGGTTAATTGTATGTGATGAGTTCGTGCTGATTGAGAATAATTTGTTCAAGAGCTCTTTTCAAACTATTGATGATGGATGGAAAGCCTATGGTGGAAAGCTGAAGAAAAACCTCTTATATCCTTTACAAATTTGTTATGACTTTTTAATTGATTAATTAGATGAGTTAATGAATAATGAAAGTTTTCATTTAGTAGTTTTTTTTAGAGATACGGGTAATAAGTTAGGGTCGTGGTTTGGCGAGGTTATTAAAGATCCTACGAAAGATAAAATTGAGTTCTTTAATGAACTTATATTCTTCTTTTCCTTAGGTCACGAGGACGCTTCCTTTCTAAGTGTGGGGATATGTTGAGAGTGGAAAAAGACTGATTTTTGTTGTTTTTGAGGACTAAATGATTGATTTTTTATGGATTTAGAGTGATGTATGGTGTTAATGGAAGTGTTTGAGAGTATTTTGGATGATATTGATAATGATTTGGAAGATCATGATGATTCTTAGTAGAGATATAAAGTTCTGTGATGTTCTGATTGGTTTTGTATAGCTTCTGTTTTGTTCTGATTTTCTTTTGTATGAAACATAGATTGATGATTGATGAAGGTTGAGATCTTTTGGAAGCTTATTGAATAGTTTTTGATAGTTTTGAATGGTTTTAGTATGAGTTATAAGGTTCTAAAAACCTTATGTAACCCTTTGTAGACCTTCTGTAGAGCCTCTATCTCTACTCTGTAACTACTCTGTAGCTGCTCTAGTACTGTACTGTATTGTTCTGTAGACCTTCTGTAAGTGTTCTGTAGAATATATGTGTGACTTTGGGAAAGCTTTCTAACTTTCGAAAAGGATGAATATAAGTTCAAAAGAGCTAAAACAAATGGAAGAATCAGCTGCTGCTGCTGAAGACTGAGTGATAGTGACAATAGTGAGCTATGAAGAGACACTGTAGTGGCTCTAGTACCTCTTCACATCAGACATACCTCCTGGGAGGTGTATCCACGACCTAAGAAGGATTATTGAGAGTTATTATGAGAGTATTTTAGTGAGGAGATGATGTATTATTGAGAGAGAGAGAGAGAGAGAGAAAGAGTCAGAGATAATCAATTCTATCAAAATAGTGTAACTGTATATGAGAGATTGAGAGAGAAAACTATGAAGATATTGAAAAGAAATACTATGTGATTGATTTCCATTCAAAAAAGACGGTGTATTCATTTGTGTTCATTGTTATATTGATGGATTCTATGAAGATATTGAATATTATGGTTGATTATATCAAATCCGTGGGAGTTATCTACTATGATGTTGCATGAAGATTTGTTGTTTTCTTTGTTTTGATGGTTAAAAGAATGAAATAAAAGCTTGTTGATGTTACAAGATAGATTTTCTTACAGTAGAATCCCCTTTTCCTTGGTGTTCCTCTTTGGGCTCTAAAGATCCATCCATGGATATTGACATTGAGAGGGCAACGGTTCACGCCACTCTTCACAAGAAGGGTCCAAATCGCCAATTCTCGGTGATTCAAACTCCATTAGAATATCAAGATAAAAGCTTCAAAACCTTGATTGATTGTGGCAGTACACATTCCTTCATTTCACCAATCTGTGCAAAAAGATTAGGGATAGCCACAATAGATGCACCTACTTTACTTGTGGAATTAACAAATGGTCATGAGGTCACTTGTACTAGGCAAACTGCTAAGGTGAAATTCCTACTGGTGGGTGGAAAGCCAACTTCTGTGAGATTCAGGATAATGAACCTAGGTGTCCACGAATGTTTACTCGGAATGGACTGGCTAATACCCAATGATGCCCACATCCACTGTGGGAAGAGCCAAGTCTCCTTCCGCAATTCTGAAGGGGAACTAGTCACGACTCAAGGTGAGGCTAGTAAGTCAAAAATACAATTGGCAAAAGCAACATGGATAATAAAATGTGTTCAAAAGGGTCTACCTATCTATCTAATTAAGTTGAATAAGCTAGATCAAAATCAAGAATTTGGAGAAGAACCTTCATGGTTAAAGGAATACACAGACATATTCCCTAAAGATCTAACAGAACTTCCTCCCCAAAGGGAAGTCGACCACGAAATCAAACTTGTGCCAGGAACTACGCCGGTTGCAAAGAGGCCATATAAAATGTCCATCCTGGAAGCTTTTGAACTGAAAGAGCAATTCAAGCAATTGTTAGACCAAGGCTACATCCATCCTAGTAGTTCTCCATGGGGAGCTCCAGTGTTGTTCCAAAAGAAGAAAGATGGAACGCTTCACCTATGCATTGACTACAGAGGGTTGAACCAAGCAATCATAAAAAATAAATACTCCATTCCAAGAATAGATGAATTACTTGACCGTCTTCAAGGGGCGAAGATCTTCTCAAAGATAGATCTCAGATCTGGATATTATCACATAAGGATCAAAGAAGAAGATATCCCAAAGACTGCATTTAGTACAAGGTATGAACACTTCGCATTCCTAGTGGTCATTCGGGCTGATGAATGCTCCTGCTACCTTCAACAGGTTAATGCAGGATATCTTTAGGCCCTATCTTGATGACTTCGTACTTGTCTTTTTTGACGATACCCTAGTCTGCTCAAAATAGGGAAAGGATCATGAACCCCAGCTTCGCATTGTTCTTGAAACAATGAGAGCACACAAGCTTTATGCCAAGAAGAAGAAGTGCACATTTTTCAAGCGACAGATTGAATATCTGGGATTCATTGTATTAGAAGAAGGAATTTCAGTAGATCTAGCTAAGGTAAGAGACATTCTGGAATGGCCAACACCAACTTCTGTCAAAGAAATACGTAGTTTTCTTGGATTGACAAGGTGGTACAAAATTTTCATCAAAGATTATGCTTTGATTGCAGCACCTCTGACTGATCTACTAAAGAAGCAAGTAGCAATTGTATGGTCACCTGAACATACCAGCTTTGACAAACTAAAGCAAAGCTTAGTATTAGCACCCATCCTTAAACTTCTTGATCTTAGTAAGGAGTTTGAAGTGGTAACTAATGCTAGCGCACTTGCTTTAGGATGTGTACTTATGCAAGAAGGTCATCCCATAGCATATTCTTCAAGAAAATTGAAGAGCCATGAAAGGAATTATGCTACCCATGACCTGGAGCTATTGGCTGTCATCCATGCTCTCAAACTTTGGAGACATTACTTGCTAGGTAACAAATTTTCCTTAGCAACAGACCACAAGATTCTTAAATGAATTTTCACCCAAAATGAGCTCAATATGAGGCAACGTCGATGGATCGAAGTGCTACAAGAATATGATTTTGAAATCAAATATAGGCCTGAAAAAGAGAATATAGTTGCTGATGCACTCAGTCACAAGGCATTTCTAAATTCTCTCATTTTGCAAGATCCATCAATAGCAAGGTCTCTAGCCACAAAGATATCAATGCCAAATAACCCGATTCTTGAGCTAGCAAGTCACACTTTACTAGAAAGAAAAGAGTACTATCATTGCATTAGAAAAAGAGTGCAAGTACAATGCTTTATAGGATTTAAGTTGTGGTACTTTCTCCTACTGTGCATATGGGATTCTGGTCCTGAGCCTTGACTGCTTCTCACAAAGGGACTGAAGTAGGTCTGATTGCAAATATCTAAACACCCCTCCTCAATCACAACCAGAAGTACAAAGCGTATAGAGGCTTTAGTCAAAGAAACACCTGCAAAGTGTGGGCACACCATAAACCTGACAAAACACCAGAGGCTATCACAGAAAAGGCTAAGTATGGGTACCACAAACATGATGGACATCTAGAGGCTGTAGCAGGGGCCTCACAAAGTGTACAGAGGTTGAAGTACAAGGATAATTGAGGAGTTTATTAGTTTATATTTGAGGCATTAGGGCTAGGAAATACAAAACTAAAAAAGTTTATCTGAATAGAAGGACTGATGAGGTTTGTCCTTCTCGTGGTGGTCTTCTTCTTCCTTCACTCTGTTTTCTTCTTCTTCTTTGACTGCAACTAGATAGGCCTTTTGGGACCTCTTTCTAGCGTGGCAGAACTTCTCAGTGTGTCTGGTCCTTTTGCAGAAGTCATTGAAGAGCTGATCCTTCTTCCCTTTGTACATGTTGCCAACATGTAATGCATGTTCATCTCTAGAGATGCTTGGTTCTTCCTTAGTTTTTAGCTTCTTTTCCTCCTCTAACAGTGATGCCTAGATATCAACAAGTTCATGGTTTGGCATATTAATTAGAGTTGTTGATACATTATTATATTCAGGAGGCGTTTAAACTCTTAAGTAGAACATCGATGCAAACATCTTCTTCCATTTTAATGTTGATTCCTACAAGTTGGGTTAGAAGTCCTTCCATGTAATTTAGATGTGTAGCAAGTGATGTGCTGGACTTCATTTCAAGCCTGAAAAACTCTATCAAGAGACCATACTTTGATGATTTAGACTATGCACCGAACAAAGTGTCAAGTCTCTTGCATGTATCTTGTGAGGTCTCATAGTTATCCACATGGTGGATATAGTTGTCATCTAGCTCCAATTTGATAATGGCTTGAGCCTTATCATTGTTCTTTTTCCAAGTGATAGCAAGATTTGCATCATGAAGCTTCTCTTCTTTTCCAATGGTAATGGCCCAAAGGCCGTTCTTCATCAAGATGAGTTTGATGCGGGTCTGCCAAGTATGAAACCCGACTCCTTTGAAACAGGCAGATGGAGAATCTTTGTCCATGTTAAACTTGCAAGAACATCAGCAAATCAGCTTCAGAGTTATTAAATTTAAGCAGTAGAAGAGTTGGTTGGGATGTGTCAAAAAACACGTACTTAGAGCACTAAAATGAGTGTCAATAGACACTATGTTTCTTCCTTAAATCTTTCCAAATCTGCAAAATCCTGCAAGATCTTTCAAATCCAAATCTTCCCCTTATTGATTTGATGCTGAGACCTTCAAATCTGAGTGATGATGGGTTGTTCCAGGTGGCAAGAGAGAGAAAGTGATGAGATTTTTGAGCTTGATGAAGTTTGGCTATGGCTTCCTAGATTAGGGTTTTGACCCAGCCCTGGTTTTTTCTGATTGTGGAAGCTATACTTGATCAATTTTTTAAAAAAATTATATGATGATGAAGCTTACTTTGAGAGCTATCATTGCCCTATGATGGCGACTGAAATCACATTGTGTAGAGATGGATGAGAGTCGTCGATCAGCATGGGTGTAGATTCTGACATCGTGACAAATCTTCAGCAATGCTGAAGCATAGATGGACCAATGTCATAGTGTGATGTGCCATAGAGGAGTGCCTGATGTTGAGGAAGATTTGTCTAGAATAGGGTTCATGAAGATATGCTCTATATTTAGAGATCCAGCTACTCCAAGGTGGGTATGTCCTGCAGGCCACAAACTGAGGTTATGGCAGCACTAACAAAAGTGACAATGTTGAGCTCCAAGTAGGGCAATGTCAGGATCTTATGTGATACAGAGAACCATTAGTAGTGGGGGAACACTTCTCCAAAAGGAAGCTTGGTAAGATTTGGCTGGTAGAGGAAGTTATGAGAGCTTCGAGCAGGCAGGGTACTGTTGGCTATGGCTGCCACAAGGTCAAGTGGAGAAGGAGTAGGAAATGAGGACTTGGACTTGTCCTGAGCTAGACTGAGCTCAAGTTGAGCTAGATGAGAGTAGAATGAAGGTGGAGAAGCAGTGCCATGCATGACTGGGCTCTAATACCATGTTAAAATACATGGGATCTAGAGCATGGCAAGTGCAGAAGCTATGGAGGTTGAAAGAGGAAAAAGGAACTCATGAAGACATTGAACTTGACAAGGACAAATTGTTACACAAGTGAATTAGGTTCCAAGATTGAGACTTGGACTCATAAACACAATCTTGTGTATTGAGAGTGACATGACACTTTACTGGAAAGAAAAGAGTACTATCATTGCATTAGAAAAAGAGTGCAAGCACAATGCTTTATAGGAATTGAGTGGTGGTAATTTCTCCTACTGTGCGTATGGGATTCTAGTCTTGAGCCCTTAGTGCTTCTCACAAAGGGACTGAAGTAGGTGTGATTGCAAATATCTTAACACTCTCAAGGGTCGGTTAGGATCTCTATTGCATCTCCCAGCTTGGTCAGGGTGTAGTCAAGGGTCTGCGGGTCAATTTGGGAAACTAAGTGGGGGTAGACTGCTAATGGGTTAGCTAGTTGTCACTTTTGGGTCGTGAGGTCACTATTTCTTTGGTTTCTCAAATTTGGAAGTCATTTAACTCGTCTGTGAGGCTTTTGGAGGTTCATGGGGCTTGGGTCCAGGTTTATTAGGGTCTAGGGATATCAATGTTGCCTAAATTCACATTCAGCCTAAGTGGTCCAAAATGCAGAGGTCCAAGTCCCAGACTCAGCAATCCGAGGTCAAATGGCTAAGTACAGATGGGCCAAATGACAAGTGGCCAAGTGGGCCAAGTTTGAGTAGCCGAGTGTCCAACTCGGACACTATACTTGTCTGAGTGACCAAATCAAAGTGGTCATCTGAGTGGTCGAGTGTCCAAATGTTTGAATGACCAAAAGGGTTCGGTCGACTGCAACCATCCAAATCCTAGACTCGAACAGGTCAAGTGTGGCAGTGTTTTTCACTAGAAGGGATGAATATTCAATGATTTTCCTATCTGATGCTTCCTACTCCTACTGACAATGCATGCTATTGAGCTCCTACACCTTGGGGACTAGTATAACTCACCTGGAGCAAGAATGAGGCTCGCTCGCAATGATCGCAAGAATGTGTTGGTCTCCCACACCTACAAGAAAACCTATATATATATATATATATATATATATATATATATATATATATATATATATATATATATATATATATATATATATATATATATATATATATTGCAAATGCAAATGAGCCTTCACCCCCCTTCCCTTAAGTCTTAAACCCCTAATCTAGCGGCCAAGCATTGCTCCATTTGTGCTCTTTCCTTGTCAATGGATTCCAACCCCTTTTTTCCCTTGTTTTTTCCCTCTTATGGGCCTATTTACAATAGCAACCCTAAAGTGATTCTCTTTGATTTCTTGGTCTTATCCTACTCTAAATGCAACAAAAATCACAACTCAAGTACTAAAATGAATTAGCCTACTTTCCTACTCATTAAAAATTCAAAATACTTACTTGCTACAAAAATTAAACTCCCGAATCTCCTACTACATCAAGCACTGGTTCATGAAACCATACTTTGATGCTTGATTTTAAGCATGCAAGTGCTCAAGCTCGAATCCGTTGGTGCCAACAATGGAACGAAAATGAAGTGGAAGCTCATGCTCGATCACCAAGACCCACGGATCGCTTATTGCTTCAAGCATTTTAAGAAAGCAACTGATGGATATCTCTCACCTAGCCGTGCGCACTCTTGATATCCTATGAGTGTAATGAGCTTACCTTGATGACCGATTGAGTAGCCTCCTCCCTCCAAGCACTCTAATAGCTCCATGATCCAAGTTGCAAGCTCAAGCATGCTCAATCCTCTATCTTCAAGCCACATCCTTCATAAACCACACACACAAGAGAAGAGAAGAGAAGAGAAGAGAAGAGAAGAGAAGAGAAGAGAAGAGAATAAGAGAGAAGGAGGAGATGGAGAGCTTCCTTGGTCTTTATTTGCTTCCTTTTTGGACTGTATGGGCTATAACACACAAGAGAAGAGAAGAGAAGAGAAGAGAAGAGAAGAAAATAAGAGAGAAGGAGGAGATGGAGAGCTTCCTTGGTCTTTCTTTGCTTCCTTTTTGGACTGTATGGGCTGTAACATTCTCTACTTTCTTTTTGGGTTGTATGGGCACTGTAACAAGAGAGAAGAATATACAATGCAAAGATATTGAAGAAAATGACTCTATACTATCAATATAAAATACATGTACAAATTTTGTGGTAAATTTTTATTATCTATCACCATGACTTATACACACAAGGGCTTACAAGCAATGAGGCAAAGCTACTTCTTTTTTCGAGGACTTTTCTTAGGACAAGGGACATCCTTTCTAGGAGTCATTTTGCCTTTCTTTGATGATTTGGTTGCCTTAGGTGTTGAATGCATAGTTTCACCTACTACAGTTACATGCACCTCCTCTCCTTCATTATTAATGCCCCCACTATTGTCTATTCTTGTTTTCATACAATTAACCATTTAAATATACTTCATGGCATTTGCTCTTATATGCCAAGCATGCTCACTTATATAGCAATCCCTTGAAAATTGTCACACATTTGTAAGAAAAGATTTTTAGTTCATTGTTATTTTTTACAATGGACTATTTTGCAATGAACCTCTATCTTTAAGTTTAGTATCTTTCATATTACCTTTACAAGTTTATCATCATTGAGATAAATAAACTTAACCAATCTTCTAGCATTTGCAATTACTCTCCAACCATATGAGTAATATTATGCTGATGAGGACATTGCAACCAACAATATAAAATAAAACTATGAAACTTATTTATGGTAGTTTATAGAATAAATTTTCTTATTATGTTCCAACCATATTAATCAAGACCTCACCACAACTTGTCTATATTGCATTGTTACAAGTAAATCAAAAGGCATGGGAGGATAATTCTCTAGCACTTCAATCAATATTTTTTACAACTTTATATCAAAAAGAAAATAAAATTTATAGTACTTGCAAAAAAAAGAGTAAAATATCAAGGAGACCATGGATTATGTAACTTACAACCTAGCATTTACATGGCTTCCTTTCAGAATTGATAAGGAAACATTACTTGTCCACACAATCTATTCCAATTAGGCTCCAATGAGAACTTAAAATAATGATACCTCAGTGATTTAGCAAAATAGAATCTCATAAAATCTAACACAATTTTAAATTACTTACTTTTCATTGTATGGAATTAGAAGAAGCTCCAAAGTGTCAAAGGTAATTGGATTGAACCAATGATCAAACAAACTCGCATCAAGCTCACTTCTCATATACTATGAGATATATTAAGAGCAGATTTTAAAGGCTACTTTTGAAGCGGAAAAGAGCCCGGGAGACCGTAAAATACCAAATTCTCATGCAAAATGAAACAGTTGTGGATTGATGAGTTGGAGTTTTTCTAGATAGAGTTCAATGCCAAGAACCCAACATAAGTCTTGGTTCCTCGATCGAAATCCGTTTGACCCCCCATTTAATCCCCACAAGGTTTTAGGTTATGAAGTAGCTATATAACCCAAAAGCAAAAAAGTGTGTGACGGTGGCCAGATTTATAGATTTCAACATTACAAAGTTAGCCGTCCAAACGGATCTCAAATCCGAGTGCATTTGGCCCCTCAAAAGTGAAAAAACCACATGGTAGAAAGTATGAAAACAAAAACTTAAACTGGTTTTTTTAAAACCAAATTTAAAGCTTGGTTTGAGCTTGTAGATCTCAAAAGCCACCATTTTATGATACATGGGGGTGGGGGGGCAGAGGGCCGTTTTTTTCAATGCCCCCAAATCTCCACTTTTTTATGATTTTTTGATAGAGCATCATCTAGGGAATGCTCTTGGCAGCAAGATGTAGCAATTCCTTGCCCCTCATCATTGTAGAGATTATTCAAAATGATGCACTATACAAGAAGATATGATTTCAGTCTTTCTCCCTCCTCTCTCCTCTTGTGGTTTGTTCTCATGAATCAATATAAGAGAGAGGGGAGTGGGGGGCTGAGATGGGCGTTTTTGGTCGAACGATGAAGCGAGAGTGGAAAGAGCTATGAATCGGAGTTGGACAGATCATTTGCGTCCGTGGAAGAGCGTCAATGGGCCTCCAACATAAAAAAACGTGTATCATAAAAGTAATTTTATGAGAAAAATGTAGATTTTATCATTTTATGATCAATTTGTTTTCTGAAATGGTTAGTAATGAGTGTATTTGACTACCATACTCTATTTGATCAATCATGTTGAAGAATCATAAAAAATCAATCGTATGACAATTGTGTGCAAAACCCAAGACTAGGCAATTTAAGAGAAAATATGTGTTTTTTGGATTTTTGGTGTGCATTTGTCGTTCCCATGGAATGAAACATGCTAAAAAAATCATTTTTCATAAGAGTAATCAGTCTACACTAGAAAATTAATAATTATTTTAATTTTTTGTAATAAATAGAAAAAAAAAATTGGCTTTTTACATCATAAAAATAAGAAAAATTAATATTAATGTGTGTGGACTTTTAATAAAGAGAAATACATTAAAAGCCATGCCTTACACCTATCAACGCATGCAAAATTTTAAATAGTAGGGAGTAGGCGGATCGTTGAGTGGATAAAGTACATTAAATTTTGATTATTCATGATGCATATCATATAGAGTTTGCGGTTGTTTAAAACTAAAAAGGGTCTAGTAGTACGAGGAAGCTCGATGCTAGCCCTAAGCAATAAAGCACTATCATAGTAAAGTAAAATCATGAAAAGAATTGTCTTCACACTGTCACGTTGTTGATTTTTAATGAATATTTGTTTGAGCATGATGGTCATATTCATGCTTGCATTAATGCACCACATGGTATCATATACTGGATGCATAGCACTTGTTTGTATAAGTAATCACCAACACTAAGAGCGTGAGGTAACCCAAGCCATGGGGCTAGATATTCAATTTGGTGGGAGTTATTTGGTGAGGTTTATCTATCATCTCTTAGATCATTTAATTGAAAAAGTGGACTTTGTTTTGAATATGTTTTATGTTCAAGGCGCATCTTGGGGCCAATCCTTGATGTGTAGAAGAGCCATAGTAGTGGAGCCGCGATGATCAACCAAGGGGGTTCTCCCTGTGTTTGTGCTATGTGGTGTACAACACCAACATGTTTAGGGACTCCCTTTGATGAGTGGGGAAAGAATTATTCCTTGGACTACAAAATTGTATAAATGTAAAGTTCTTAGAGATGCTCCTGGCCACAAGGCTGTGTGGGGTGGTTTTAGGTGAGTAATAGAGGCCTGACTAGTGCCTTAGAGCCAGTGTCAGGCCCATTTTAGGTCCTAACCAGGTGGTGCATTTGTTGGGAGCAACTAATAAGTAGCGGTTTCCAAATCTTAGTCAATAGGGACAAGTTTATTAATGTATGCAAAAGGCATTGAGATAGATTTAAACTATTGTCAAGTCAAGCTTTAGAAGCAAGAAAGACTTAAACGGGCTAAAGATGGCAGGTCGAAATTATTAGAAGATATTCTCCACAAAGGAGTGGTCCAATATCCCTACAAGGGTAGGGTCTTAGTAACCCTAGCCTAACACATAGTCCATTAGGAGGAGGAAGTTCTAGTACTCCCCCCTTCTAGTCAAGTCCATTCACTTCGAGTGGAGTAATAGTTCCAATCGTTCAAACTCCTTTAACGAATCTCGTTGTTACAATGGCACAACCCATTGCAATCTTTGAAATAGGACATGTTAGCAAAGAAGACCCCAAAGTAATCCAAGGCTAATGTTAAGAGGTAATTGTAAAGGCTCCCCTGGACCACAATTGAAAAAGACATATTTAATGAAAGCATTATTAGCTAGGGAATTTGCAAAGTGGTTCCACTGTCGAGGAACTAATTCGCAAGTCACCATATTAAAAATATGCAATATATCTAAGAGGCTGCACGATGGTACATCTATAATATGGGATCCCACACACCATAGGTCCCATTCATCTGATTGATTACTAAATATGAGTCACCTTTAACCAATAATTGGTAGATACCACCACATCAGGCTACATTCAGCCCCATGAGCAAGGCCTTATATTCTACCATATTATTAGTAAAAGAGGGTCTTAAATAGGCTCCCATCTTTATAACAACCCTACGTCGAGGATTTTTAATGTCCACACCATCAGTTGTATGTTTAGTAGGCCCTCTAGAAGCTCCATCAAAATACAAAGTATAGGCTCAATCTTCAGTGATAGGCCACACCATATTGATCAGCTCACTCTTCCTTATGATCAAAATCAAGATGAGAGAGAGGATGTATAATAGGTACAATCCCTCCTTCTTTGCTGAACTCGATATAGGAATGCTAGTCAAAATTTGTTGACAATGGTGGTAGTAGGCCTTAATCTCCCACATAGAGATCCATCTTGCCACTCAATAACCTAAGAACCTTTATTCCATCAGATCACTCAATCTTGGTGGTAACATCACTCTAGTTACGGATGCTCAAGATAGGGAATGATTCATCCCATCCAATCATCTTGGTACTACCTACTGCAAGTTAAAGCTGAAGTAGGAAGGAGTTGCATAGGCACCAAGCCCCACTTCAGCCCTCACACATAGTAAGGCTTCAGCTTATTAAAGATAACTATATTCTTAAACTCTACCCCCTGAAAATCTGCTAAAGGGATGTAGAGCCATTCTTTCCTAAATGTACAATTTTGTATGGTCCATCCCATTTGGGTTCCAAATTACCTAGAAATAGCTCATGATGAGCATCATAATACAACACCAACTGACCTTTCACAAATTTATACTTCTTAGCCTGAAGGTCACAAATGGCTTTCATTCTCTTCTTTCCTACTTTTTGATGTAGTAAAGCTTGCAAACAACTGAATCTCATCAAGATGTGCAAGAGAAGTATATCTTTCCTATAATGCTTCTGCCTCTTCCAATGAATGATTGAGTGCAAAGTGCACACTGGGAAGCTCTATTTCCAATGGAAAAACACACTCTTCCCCATACACTAGCTTAAACAGGTGTGGCCTATAGCTCTCTCAAATATCGTGTTATAAGCCCACACTGCCATATATAATTTCTTATCCCAATCGTGCTTACTTTCTGATATTATCTTGGATAAGATTCCCACCAACTGTTTATTTGTACTCTCAACTTGGCCATTAGCTTGAGGATTATACGAGGTAGTCTTATTATGCTTAATCTTCAAAGCTTCTGTCAAGGCTACTATAACTTGATTCAAGAAGTGTATCCCTCCATCAAACATTATCTCCTTAAGTGGACCAAAACAGCAAACAATTTGCTCCATGATGAAACTGGCCATCTCCTTAGAATTATCCTTTTGAGCTTCATACCACTTTGTAAAGTAGTCCATTGCTACAATAATGTACGCTTCTGTGTAGTTGATGAAGGATATATTGGTCCCACAAAATCCATATTCCATTTCTCGAAGGTTAACATAACTAAAATAGGGTTTAGAGGTCGCTTACAATTTTCCCTTGCATCGTGTCTTTGATAGACATCACAATGCTTAACATATTTGAAAGCATCATGGAATATCAATGGCCATCAATAGCCAATATGAAGGGCTTTTTGAGTGGTAATTCATCCACCAAAATGCCCCCCGACATGGTGAATCATGGCACTTCTCAAGAATGAATGGTATCTCATCAAGTACTATTATACAAAGATGATAAATATCATCTATTTCTCTCTGATACAAGACACCCATGATAATCAAAAAGTGTAATGCTTGTTGATTGATCTTCCTCCTTTTCAACTTCGATCTCGGGGAATTCACTATATGTATACCCACTATATCACGTGCGTTCATCAAGTTCTATTTATAAATATCCTTATATCTATGAATTTTTACTCAATAAAACATAACCCTTTTCTTTTCAATCTATAAGTAACCCCTTTATATGGGACCCTTCTGTATGTGAAAAATGTGTAAACTTTGTATTTTAAAAATCCCTTGTGTTAAACCCATGTGATACATACATATATTTATGACTAACCTCCCCATGACTTCGATAAAGTAGCCCCAAATCCTCCTATAGATAAATAATATATTATAATTGCATAGCAGGAAGGTATGGAAGCTTTATCAATTTTAAATAGATCTTCCATATCACTTCCTTAAGCCAGAATCTCCTTTGGCTCCCCAAAATCCACAAGACATTCCACAATACCCTATAGCAATGGTGGCTTACTCCTAATCTCATAATCGAACTCTTGCAAAGTGATTAACCACTTTGCTAAATGGTTAGGCAACTACAACTCATTCAACAACAATCTAAGGCCTTTTGCCTTTGTGAAGAATATCATCTTCTCATTGAGAATATAATGCCTAAATTTTTTCATGATGGTGAAAACCATTCCAAGGCACAATTTCTCCATGTACATATAGTTGGCTTCCAATATCCCCAATTTCCTACTAGCAAAGGCTATTGGAAGATACCATTTCTCTTTCCAAATTTGGGGTAAATACTAACTAATATTATGTAGTGTTGCTACCGAAAATATATAAAAACCTCACCTCTTTTGGGTGCTTTTAAGATTGGCACTTTTGCTAGTTCCTGCTTCACATCCACAAAGGATACTTGACAGGCTTCACTCCACTCAAACAGAGAGTTAAAAGATAGGAGGTTCATTAATGGCCATGCTCTTTCTGCCAAGGCATTGATAAATCTCTGATAATATCCAAGTGATGACAAAAAGTTGTGTACCTCTTTTGGAGTACATGATGGGCTCATAGCAACTATAACCTTTATCTTTTCAGGGTTAGTTCGGCCGAACTAACCACATGGCCCAGTAAAACCCATAGAGCACCCCAAAGATGCACTTCCATGGAGTAAGAGAGCAATGCAAAATTTTCTACAATGCTCAAAACATTTCCTTAGAATAATCAGTTGCCTTTCCCTTGTGGTGACTGCCCCTAGATAATCAATAAAGACTTTTAACTCATTTGGGGAGATGTCACCAAAAGTCTTATGAGTTGTTTGTTGCCAAGAACTAGGTGCATTGCATAACCCAAAGGCCATCACATGATACACAAAAGTACCAAAGACATTGATAAATGTTGTTTTTAGCTTGTCTTCCTCCACAATATCCATTTGATTGTATCCAACAAATAAATCCACAAGCGAATAAATTTTCCTACCTGCTCATTGATCCAAAATCTAGTCAATGAAGTGCAACTGATACTAATCCTTAACCACTTTCTTATTAAGCTCTCTAAAGTCTACGCAAAGTTGAACCTTATTGTTCTTCTTCTTTCTGATAACAACTTGTGAACACCACTCTATGTGTTGAACCAAAAATATTAGGCCATCTTTCTGCAACTTTGTCAATTCTTCGAATAGCCCATCCCTTAATTCAAAATCCATATGCCTCACTTTATGATGCATAGGGTGGATTCCTTCCTTTAAGGGGATAGTATGAACAGCCATGCTAGGAGGAATGCCTCTTAGCTTGTCACAACTCCAAGAAAATATGTCACGGAATTTTTGAATCAAGGACACATAGTCCTTCCTTTTTTCCAAACTAAGCATGGATCCCAATTTGATTGGCCGTGAATCATTCAATGTGTCAAGGTCTAACTCAATTACATCCACATCTCTAATCCTCTCCTGAGCCTCCATTGGTTCATTCAAAGTTACTTGATAGATATCTTCTGTAGTGGACCCCTTGTTGGATTTGTCACACTGGATGACGTCTCACTAGATAGATGGAGCATCTAATGTATCTAACTTTGACGAGGATAAAGGAACTCTCTCACTTTGAGGAGATTCAGGATAGGCATATACTACTACATGTCTGGCACCTCTGTTAAAGATCAACCAACCAACGGATATATCAACCTAACAGTGTGCTTGTAAAATCCATGGCATGCCTAGCAATACTTGATAGCTAGGTCTCCCAACAAACCTAATGCCCCTAAAGTCTAGAATACATTCCACATTGGCAATGATCACATGGACTTTACTTGATAGCTAGGTCTCCCGACAAACCTAATGCCCCTAAAGTCTAGAATACATTCCACATTGGCAATGATCACATGGACTTTACTAATGCAACCTTCAAGCTGTCTTAAGCTATCATCAACCATTCAGAGAATTGTGGAGGCATATTTTTTAATTTCTAATCCCAACCTCTCCATCAATTCCAAACTCATAATGTTGACAAAGGATTTTGTGTCCACAATAGCATGATCCACTAATATTCCATCAACATATGCTACTATCTTTGGACAATGCTTTTCAACATGTTTAAACCAATTTTTACCTACTCACACTATTCCCAAGGGCTCAATGATATCCTCATGCAAAGATTCTTCTTAATTTCTTTGCGCATGGAGACAACTTAATCAACTGTAGGAGGTTTACATCTACCTTAACTTTGCAAAGAGAATTTGCTAAATTGAATTCATGATAGCTAGCAAGAGCTCGCTTTTCTCATCAATCCATTCTCTCCTTTGGTCTTTGAACCGGCTTTGGTGCCTCTTTCTTGGCTTTTTCCTTCTTACTTAGCAACTCCTTATCCTTCTTGGGGTCGTCTTTACCATGTACGGATTTTAGAGGTTCGTCTTTCATATCGGGATTAAGGACTTGCATCCCCTTATCATCTTGCTTAGGGTTTTCCTCGATAGGTTTTACCTTATCTTTATCATATTCTTTACTCTTTTGACCTCTAATGACTCGTAGGTTAGAAGATTCAGTGTCATTGACATGAACAGCCTCTATAAGGCTGACTCCATTGCCATTAGGCAACTCATCTACCATAGCTTTCCCTCTTTGCAATATTTGTTTTGGTCTCTTATCTTGCTGCTGGATATTATTCCCTTGTGCTTAATGGTTAGCTTGACTTGGTTGTTTACTTCATTGCAACTAATCTTGCTCCAATAGGTACTAGCTAAGTGGTTGATTTTCCACATATGTCAAATTTAACATTTGGATAATTCCTAGGGAAATATTGGCCACCACACCACTTACAACTGAATCTTGAGGGGCACCCTCTTTAGGGCATCAACTCCCTATCAAATTCTACTGCTTCTTAAGGAAATTGACACAATGGCTATTTGCCTATATTGTTTGGTGATCATGACAATATAGTGCTTCATCATATCCTTAACTTTTCCAAGTACATTCGAGGCACTTAACTCATAGCCGCGATCATCTACCTATCAACTACTTGGTTAGGAATTGACTGTTGGTTTCTTAGAACAATGGTTGGATTTATCATTTGGCTTCCAACATTTGGTGGAGCCATCTGACTATCCATAGGCATGGTCACACTAGGAGGAGTTGGCAACATAGGCACATTTTGGATCATGCTTCCTCTCCTATTAGAAGGTCTCATGGATATCCCTTGACTCTGCCTTTTGTCAAAGCTGAAGTATTTCCAACACCTAAACTTGGATTCAACTTTTCCCTAGAGGTATTAGCCACTTGCAATCGCAATTCTACCTCCTCTACTCTTGTAATAGTCATATCAATGTCGGCAGGAGCAACACTGCTCAAGTGTACTTGAATGTTAAAGTCCATCCCATTCAAAAAGTATTACAACTTAGCAACAATTGGAATAGGAATATAGTTTGCAACTTACAAAAAACTTCCTTCAATTTCTTGGCATAACCACAAACATTTTCATGAGGTTCTTGATGTGTTACATTGAGGACATGTAGCCAATACTAACATCCCCTTTTAGGGGTAAATTCTCTTTGAAAGGCTACAAAGAAGAAGTCAATCGTAGTCATGGTTCCAACTTCTAAGCTGTGATACCATATTGCAGCTTGTTCTTTTGAAAGTCATATTAAAGAACATCATCAAGTGTCCTTCATCTTGAATTCGATGGTTAAACATTAACTTTTGGAATTCATTGATATAAAGTTCCGCATCTCCCTCTGCTAACCCATAAAGAGAAATACATTAAAAACCATGCCTTACACCTATCAATGCATACAAAATTTTAAACAGTAGGGATTAGGGGGGTCTTTGAGTGGATAAATTACCTAATTGAAAAAGTGGACCTTGTTTCAAATGCATTTTATGTCCACGGCACATCTTGCGGCCAATCCCCGAGGTGTAGGAGAGCCATAGTGGAGCCGTGGTGATCAACCAAGGGATGCTCCATGTGTGTGTGTTACGTGATATATAATATCAGCATGTTTAGGGACTCTCTTTGAGAAGTGGGAAAAGAATTATTCGTTGGACTATAAAATCGTACAAATGCAAAGTTCTTAGAGACGCTCCTGGCCGCGAGGCCATGTGGAGTAGTTTTAGGTGAGTAGTAGAGGCCCCGACTAGTGCCTTAGAGCCACTGTCAGGTCTAATTTAGGTCTCGACATAGATGGATTAAGAACCTCAATTTTTGTTGTATATCAAAGGGAAGCTCATGCATTACGCATCTAGCAAAGGAATGAAGATAGTAAGCATAAACATGAAAAACCTATTGTTAGAAAATTGTAGTAAGTAAAAAAAATGGGTATAATATATATGATCCCAATAAGAACAATAGATTCATTTAATTTTCTCATTTTATTATTGAGAATCTGAACATAGTCAAAATAAAAAAATATCATATAAGATCTTTTGTTAATATCACCAAGTAAAAAGCAAGAGACATTGAAGCCCTGAGGATCAGCTCTTTCAAGAAGGATAGATAGCTCTTTTTCAAAAGATGGTAGCTGCTCTACTTCCTTTTCTTCTGCCTTCCTCCTTTTATATTTCCTTCATTTATCTGCCTGCTCTTTTGTGGCCTTTTTCTCTTTCTCATGTTGTCTTGTATCTTTTCCATGGGTGACATCTTCAACCTTAGGACCTAGATTGTTACCATGTTTCCCGCAGCACAGAGGAGCGAAAAATGGAAAAAAAAAGGGAAATAGCAAAAAGGCACAGGATAAAAGCAAAAAAAGGCGCCTTGACCGGGAAAAATTTAAATGCTCAGGCACGACCCTCAGAAAGCCTCGTGTCGCCCCGAGACAACAAAAGAGTAAAAGGGCACACCATTAAAATGTGGGAGCGCCCCCGAATCTTTGTAAAAGAGTGCCAGGCTCACTCCTGTGCAAAGTGTACGCATAAGTTGGGAATATGATAAATTAGAATGGTGGGAAATGGAAAAAAGGGCCTAGGCTACGGCCAGCCATGTAAAAAAGGGAAAAGGGGATGACCGCCCAAAAAGGATTTAGGCCTTTGTATATAAAGTTGAAAAGTGAATGAGAAGCTCATTCTTTTGTGTGTGGCAAAAAGAGTCTTCTTCTTCCTCTCTTCTTCTCTCCTTCTGCTTGTGTGTGCTCTTGAGAGAGGGAGTGCGAGAGTGTGAGGGAGTGAGTGTGTGTGGGAGTGAGGGATCAAGAGGGTGAAGCTCTTCACCATCTCCTCTTCCCTTCTTCTCTTCTCTTCTATTCTCTTCTCTTGCGCGCATGGCTATGGAGGATGGAGCTTGGAGATGGAGGAGGCTTGAGGATGTTTGAGCTAGCATCAAGAATTGTGGAGCTACCAGAGTGCAAGAGAGAGGAGGGTACTTGATCAAGCATCAAGGTAAGCTCACTACACTCGTAGGATCGACGGCGCGTCGGCTAGGTGAGAGATAGCCATTAGAGCTCGCTTGGAACGCTTGAAACAAGAAGCGGTCCGTGGGTCTTGGCGGTTGAGCGAAAGCTTCCACATTTTGGTTCCATTGCGAGGACCAACGGATTCAAGCTTGGGCACTTGCGTGCCTCATATCGATCATCGAAGTAGGACATTCATCCCTGAAACGAAGCTTGAGATAGGTAGGAAGTTTGGGTGTTTTTGATCTTCAAAACAGGTAAGTATTTTGGGATATTTTGGTTGTTTGATGATTGGAAAACATGGAGAAATTAGTTCAGTTTTTTGCTTTCGATTTGTGTTGTGTTTAGAGTAGGTTAACAGTAGGAAATCACACCCGAGAGGCATAGGGTTTGCTGCTATAAAACAGGGAGAAAATCGAGAAAAACAGGGGAAAAATGGAGGAAATGCACATTTGAATGTGTAGGAATCGCAAGGAGAGTGATCGGTAATATCCGGGGAATGTCCAACAGGGTTATAAGTTCTTGAAGGGCAAGGGAATCCTCATTTGCAACCAGCTGAGAGTGAGAGAGAGAGAGAGCTTGGGCGACCCATTCGATCAATCAAGGCAAGGAGTGACATTGCTATCGGCAATCCCCAGGTATCTAGATCTCTCCCCCATCACTTCAGGTGAATTTTGTAGTCTATAATCATCGATGTCTTGAGATTTTGGACGAATTTGTTCTCGAAAGTGCATTCGGACCGGTAGAATTGGACATCCAATTTAGTGTCCGATTCTCAGAATCAGACGCTGGACCAACCCGTCCGACTCAGACACTCGGACACTCAAACACTCGGATTCGGACACTCGGGCACTCGAACACTCGGACCAACCCCGTCCGATCGGACTACTTGTCCGATTGTCCGATCTAGGAAATCGGACTCACAAATTAGGACACGTCAGTAATCGGACCACATGCCTGGTCTGATTGGACCACTTGTCCGATTTTCGAAAATCGAACACCTAACCCCCGTCCGATTCTGAGACTCGAACGGCTCAAACTCGGACCCACCTAGTCCGATTCCTAGAATCGAACCACTGGTAAATCGGCCGTCCGATTCCTAGAGTCGGACACACCTTAGGTTAAAAAAAAGAAAAAGAAAAAAATAAGAGGAAAATATCAAAATTTGATCCCCATGAGCGACTGGAAGCGCAACCCACTCCAGGACAACATGGCGAATGCCTTGTAGGCAGTTCCCGACGTAGGAGTCAATACCAAGGGACAGGGGGACAGTGTTGGAGCACTCCCCAGCGACCTAACGCGTCGAGAACGGAAATCCAATCGAAGGACCTGTGATCAACCCCCCTAGTGAATGGCAAGAAGCAATGCAGACCCTAGAACCCACTAGAACGGCCAGGACTTGAGCAATGAAGCCTATCAGGCCCGAAACAAGCAAGAGTGTGTTGCGGCACTCACATTGAATTCCTGCACTTGAAGTACACTTAAGAAAGCTAAAAGCCTGATTGGGCACAAGTCCACGAGAAATGACACGCTCACCGAGTGACCATAAATTGAGGTTTGCATTCAATAACCAAAGGAACTCACTCAGATAAACCACTCAAGGAACCCACCAATAGGAGAGGACCCAAGACATAGACAAACAATTGAAGCGTAGGGTAGAACCAAGTAAGAAGTGCCAATGACGAGGATCTGTCAAGTCATTCTTCGGAAGGGGAGCCCCATTGGCTCTTCCCATGCCTAACGATATGAAACTAGCCGTCCCTAGAATGGACATAAATCCTACAGGCATTTCTAGACTGCCTGGTCCTTACATGACCCACCCACCGAGTGACGCTCCAGTACACTATGTGGAGGAGCCGAATGATGAAGAGACCTACATATACCCTTACGTCTCGCACGACGACAAGGGCAACACGGTCCTCATGGATTATCGACCCGTGCTGGTGATGGCGTTAGGACGAGACGAGGTAGAGGCCTAGGAGGGCAGCTGCAGGATCCAGTCACTTGTTGGACTTGCGGACACCCCGGTCATGTCTCATCACGCTGCCCTAAAAGAGAGCAGCAAAACAGGGACAAGGTTGACCAAAGATGCACAAAGTGCGGAATCACCCATCTTTTCATAGACTGCCCTAAGCGGAAGCCGTTCTCTGGCTCAGCCAACTTGCCATCCATCCCATTGGGGCTGTTTGGTGTCGAAAACCGCGATGGGGAGGCCACACCTATTCCCTTGTGGGTTATGACCCGAGACCAAACAAAGCAGGCTAGCATCTCTCTACCAGGACCTAGCAATCTTGACACAACCTCGATAGGAAAGAAAAGCCACAGGCGGAAAAAGAAGAGATCGGAAGCTAAGGTCGCACTAAAGACCGAGAGTGCTATGACTCTACCTATGGGGAAGAAGGCCTCAAATGCGGAGGCAGAGACTTCAGCCCCTTAGACAGCCGAAAAAGGAAGCGATAAGGTAGGGGAATACCCGCATCCGAAGTGACAATTAGAGGCCATAGAAAAGGTGAAGGAATGGGTGAGGGAGGCTCAACAGCATCTCAAAGACGCTGAGCCCATCATAGAGGACGAGATCGATGATCTCTCTAGTGTAAGTATGCCAATGTCACTACTTCAACCGAAGTTGGCAGAAGCAACTATGCTGCAAGTAACGCCGCTAAGACCAAGCCTAGATGTGACAGAGCCGTAGATCAACCGCGGCCATTGGCTCGGATAGTCTAGGTTGGGGGAAGGACGAGTATCTAACGATCTCCTGACCATGCTAGTGACCACCCCTATAACACTTAGCCTAGGAGATCTACTTAAGCAGCATCCTACCCTATGGCAAGACCTTAATCAGTGGGTCCAAGTATCACAAGAGCAGGTCACGGCAGACCCTTGAGACCAGGATGCAAAAACACAATTGCCAAGTTTGATGGTGCACTCTGTGCCTAAATCCTTGCACATCAATGCCTTTTGGGAAGGCTCTGAGATGCACGCAGTCCTGTCGATCCTAGCCCTGGGTGACACAACAAGGAAGGGGATCGTAGACACGGGAGCTGGGGTTAGTGTGCTTAGCCACGCAGTGCTTCAAACTTGGGGAAACCCGCTTGTCGAATCTGCTAGGTTTAATGTCACGCTAGCAAGCGGTATGAGAGTGAAGCCATTCGGGGTACTGAAGAATTGGCCAGTGAAGATCGTAGGTGTCCAGTTCTCTCTTGACTTTATAGTCATGAAGGGAGTGGACTATGATGTCCTATTAGGCCAACCCTGGATGCGCAACGCTAGAGTCATCGAAGATTGGGGTAACGGCTTGATCTTCCTTGGCAATAGAACAAACGCCGTAAGAATAGAGATGGACACTTGGAAGACCTCACCAGTCAACCTAGGCGCCATCTCTGCTATGCTCAAGGGGAACACTAAGGTCAAGAAGCCCTATGGGTCCTTGACCAATTATATCCCATGCCCAGAGGATGAGCGGGATTGGATGCACATTCTCGCTACAATCGACTTGCCATTCTCAGACCATGAGGCATATGAGCATGCCATCAAAACAATCAGCAAGACCAATGAAGCACTCCCTACACCAGTCTGCATGATGGCAGCAAGCCTCCATGGAAAGCCTAAGCATGTCACCTTCCAAGTGCCATCCAACAAAAGGTAACTCCAGGGCGTACTGGAATACCTAACGGACCAGCTAGCTGGCAACCCAGCTGCAAACTTCAAACCACTCCAGGATCTCTTAGAGGATTCCAAGTGGCAATGGACCAGGGTGCACGAGTTAAAGCTCATGTATAACCGGGCCCTAGTTCCTGACCAACGACACGAGGCATACCAAGCCCTAGGAGACGACGAGCAGTCGAATGACAAAGATTCCAGCGATGAATACAAAGACTGTGAATCCTTCAGTGATGAGAGCGAGGGTGAAGTAGATACCATAGAATACGACACTGAAGGACGAGAAATTGAGCAGATACAAGCAGACGCCAAGCCGTAGAAAAGGCATGCCCTTAGAATAGAGCAAGGAGTCATGTGCATGGAATGTGATCGTGCTTGGTTGGAATGCATAGGAGCCATAGACCTTGAGCAAGCAGGCCTAGCCTAGCTAGGAACGACGTCAATACTTAGGACCGAATTGCCATCTAAACTGTGGCCACCAGGGGAGACCACCTCTTCTAGCGAAGATGGAGGGTTTGAGTCTGAATCGGAGGTTAGTTCGAATAGTGACCTAAAGTTCCCTAGGCCACCCATGACCAAATGCACCAAGGGGGACTTACCTGTCCACCTGAGGTGTAGACGGTTAAGGTAGGATAAGGCAAAGCACCCCAGGGATACAAGATCAGAAGAACAGCAGAAGCCGCAGGACCTCCCTAAACGCTTCACGAAATTCAAAAAAGGGGATAGGGTAGTAGTTCTGTTAGGTGCCAAACATCAAGGGCGGGCAAGCGAACCAATCGAAGGACCAGCCAAGGTCAAGGAGGTAGACCTAGCCCAGGAAGAGGAAACACCCTAACCAGTGTTCATTGCCGATGACTTGACTAGTAAAGAAGAAATGAGTCTCATCTCTCTCTCGCGGGAGTACATAGACGTGTTTGCCTGGTCCTTGGAAGAGCTACGGGGGGTAGATCCAAGTGTTGTGACTCACAACATACCCATGACGACGGACGCAATGCCAGTCAAGCAGCGACCATACCCTATGAATCCAAAAACATGCTCACGCTGTCAGAGGAAATCGACAAGCTGATGAGAGCTAGATTCATTTACAAAATTGAGCACACAGACTGGGTATCACCCATAGTCATTGTGATGAAGAAGAACGACAAAATTCGAGTGTGCGTCAATTACGAGAAGGTGAACAATGTTACGAAGAGAGACAACTATCTCTTGCCGTACACCGAGCACATGCTTGAGAGGGTGGCAGGCAAGGAAGCCTACAGTTTTCTGGATGGCTTCTCAGGATATGTCTTTGCATACATAGTCATGCCCTTTGGGTTGGCCAATGCCCCTTCCACTTTCCAACGCCTCATGTGCACCATCTTTAAGGACATGCTTCGCAAGGAGTTAGAGGTCTTTGTCGATGACCTGTGTGTCCATTCGACCTGGATCGAACACTTAGACAAACTCCGCGCAGTCTTTGAATGGTGCCGCTTATATCGTCTCTCCTTGAACCCCTTGAAGTGTCAGTTTTGGGTGAAGCACGGATGCATCTTAGGACATGTGGTGTCAAAGAATGGCATTGCCACTGACTTCTCAAAGCTCAGGGTTATTGTTGACCTTCCACCCCCAATTAATTACAAGGGAGTTCAATGCTTCTTAGGCCATACAGGATACTATCGACAGTTTGTGCTGAACTACGCACTGATCGCCAGACCATTGTACAAGCTGCTGATTGTCTTCGAGTGGACTGAGGCATGCCAACAGGCATACGAAGAATTGAAAAAGGCTCTAACAACACCACCAATTCTACAAGCCCCAGATTGGACCATTATCTTCCACGTGTACATCGATGCTTCTAAGTTTGCCATGGGGGCAGTGTTGTGCCAACCTGGTGAGCATAACTTAGATTACCCAGTGAGCTTTGCTAGCAGACCCTCACGGAGATGGAGATGAATTACTCGACAACAGAAAGGGAGGGATTAGCCATGGTGTTCACTGTGAAGAAATTGCGGCATTATCTATTGGCCATACCCTTCATCTTTTTCGTGGACCATCAAGCCCTGCTCTATTTAGTGAACAAACCTTGTGCTATAGGGCGCATAGCTCGATGGCTCCTCCCACTCCTAGAGTTCAATTTCTCCATGGTGGTACGAAAGGGAAAACAGCATTACATGGCTGATCACATGTCCCGCATACCCATAGAAGAAGCCGCTGGACAAGGCATCATTGACGAGTTACCTCACGCCCACTTATTCCACCTGTCCAACGAGAGAGATCTATTTAAGGCTGATCTAACGCCACACTAGGCAGATGACATAGTCCAAGTGCTCGAGCACGGACTACTTGAGTGACCAATAGAAAAGGCACGACTTAGGTGCTTGATCCTGAAGATCCATCCCTACCAGCTGATTGCAGGCCAACTCTATAGGCTGGGGCAAGACAGATTGCTACATAGGTACGTGTGTGAGCATGAGATACACGATGTGCTCTCGGAGGCACACAACGGCATTGTAGGAGGACACTTTAGCGGAGACACGACAACATGGAAGGTGCTGTAGTCCCAACTATGGTGACCCACACTTTTCTGTAACGCCACGCGATTCGTCGAGCATTGTGACGAGTGCCAACGGACAAAAGTCCCGATTCGTAAAGATCAAATGGAGTTGACCCCAATCATTGCTAGCCAACCCTTCGAAAAATGGGGAATTGACTTCATAGGACCCATCAGTCCTGCGACGCAGTACTCACAAGCCAAATACATCGTAGTGGTCACCGATTACCTCATGAAATGGGCAGAGGGAAGAGCCACACAAAAAAACGACGCTAGGACAACCGCCAAGTTCTTATGGGAGTAAGTGATCTCGCGCTTTGGTTGCCCCATCAAACTGGTTAGCGACCAAGGTACACACTTCATCAACGAAGTGATAGCACATCTCCTATCCACCTTTCTCATCATCCATCGCAAATCCTCACCATACTACCCTCAGGCTAATGGCCAGGCAGAATCAACTAACAAGATTCTTATCAATGTCCTGACTAAAATAGTCTCAACCTCATGAAGCGACTGGGACAAGTTGATGGTAGCCTTGTGGGCCTACTGCACAGCTTATAAAATGGATGTCGGGCCAAACCCCCTTTAGGCTGACCTATGGGACTGAGGCAATTCTACCGTTAGAATTCTTCGTTCCTAGCCTAAGAGTGGCACTTCAAGAACGATGGGAAGGGAATGAAGCATGGACACAATGCTTGGTCGAGCTGGAACGCCTATCAAAGGCTCATCTTCTAGCCACCCACACGCTTATCTGCGAGAAAGCTCGACGCAAGAGCTGGTTTGACAAGCATGTCAAGCAGCGCAAGTTTGAACAGGGTGACTTAGTGCTCCTCTACTCAATTAAAGGACATAAGCAAAAGATGAAATTCACAGGTCTCAGACCCTTCAAGGTTCGGGAAATCAGCCGAACCGGCAATGTCGAGCTTGAGACCCTAGACGGAGAAGGAATAGGCTTCTTCAATGGCAGTCGTGTCAAGAAGTACTTCCCTCCCACTCATCCTTTGCATGAGCCACCAATGTTAGAACCGCCTGTCAAAATACGAGCAGCCACAATCACTGAAATCAACGAAGATGATGAGGAAGCTGTAGAACCCGCTTACCTCCATGTCACGGTCACTGCCAAGCAAACATGCACTTTCAACGCCTTGATCGATGAGGGAGCAGACTTCAATGTCTTAACCCACAAGCATTGGATCCAAGTTGGCAAACCACTACTTCAATCCACAACTGCCAAATTAAGCCCATATGGGGCTCAATCATATGCACTTCTCAGCAAGTGCAGAGTCTTGTTTCTATCAAGTCTGAGACTGTTCCAATGCTTTTTTATGTGTTGCCCAGTGCTACAGACACAGGCATGGAGTCACTACTGGGGCAAACCTTCAAAAAGCAGACTCACTGCGATGTTGATTATGAGTCGCAGTGTATCCACCTAGCAATAGGCAACGTGCGCATCGTCACAATGTTCAACAAGGGCTGCACGACACCATCATCGTCCGCAAAGCCACTGGTAGAAACATCTGTAGGCAAGACTAAGGACGGGGGTAGTGCACGGCCGCCGCTCCTCGACTTCCATAAACCGCAGCCCGCAGCAACCAAAGCGAGGGCCCAACAGCGTCGCTTTCAATGGGTGCCTAAACAACCACAACAACCGCCTAGGAGTCGACGCGCCTATCTGCATAAGACCCAGAACTCTAAACCGAGGAGGCCAAGACGCAATCACAGGAAGAGCCGCATGATTAAGCAAAGATGGGTCCCTAAAGCCCTCTTGCATGCGCAAGGCTACTATGAGGGAAATGCGTCACTGTGGATCCCTAAGGCCCCCACGGCCAAAGGCACTAATCATACGCCATCCTCAAGCTTGATCAGCCCACATCCCCCAACACCTCAAAGCCATAGGCCGTAGTGCTCTCCAGAGCCCCAGCCATCCGACTCATCTACGCTTCGGCCCATGAGAGTCCCACAAACCTATTGGCCCAAGCAACAGCCACCATCACAAGTGGCATCATCTGACCAAGTCAATCCGACCCTCCGCAACAAAGCTGACTGCAGCAGCCCAGCTGCTGTGATTGACCCTAACCCGCCCATCTTCCAAACAGCCCGACTGCAAGCTCAAGGAAACTCCCAACCACAACTATGTATTGTCAAGGCCTCTAGTTCTAGCAAACCTCGATCGCCCGTCGGCCTTACGCCCTCCTATGAACAAAAATCATATCTAGCACTAGCCACTGATCTTGCCGAGGAAATCGGCTGCTGAGTTGCTCGGTAGCAAGGTCTCCAAAGAGCAAGCCATTAAGCAACGTCTCATCACATCATACAATCCACAGACCACTTATGCTATCACTGACCAAGAGATCGTAAGGTTATCCCACCTTGCTGATACTGGATCACCTTTCTTGAGGCAATGGTACGCTCTTAGGTTGCAATGGGAGGTTGACGGATGTCGCATAATGACCAACGCCGAGCAACACCGAGCCATCAAAACGGCCGAGTATGATCCCACTTACGTCGCGCCTACCTCGTATAGAGAATTAACCACTCTCCGTGGCCAACCCATGGACGAGCACATCAAGGGGCACCCCTACCTTGACCGCCTCTTAACAAAGGAAGAGCTCCACATTGCAGGTCGAGTCGATTCTGGCAATCTCCTAACTGATGTTCTGACATACATCACGCATGTCGGTATCCACCCATTCGAATTAGACAGGGAAGCTCAGTTAGAGTATAGACCCAACTTCTACGCCTGGCTCCTGCACAAATAGACCGACGCCCGTTATGCTAAACGCCCTTGGCCTCTCAACCTCCAATTCTGGGACGGATTCTTCTCGTTCCAAAGGGGGAAGGGGTAATAAGGTGGAATGTAAAAAATAAACAAGATAGAATCTAAAAAGTAAATCAAGTAGGAAATGTCAGTTAAATTTGAAATGCAAGGGTAAGATGTAATGAAATGCAAGGGTAAGATGTAATGGTAAAAGTCTGAAAAGAAAAGTTAAGGCTATGTTTAATAAAATCAGCCACGCTTTTATTCTTCCAGTGAATTAGTTGTCAAAAAGCACTAAAAGTGGAAATGGCTGAACTTGCTAATAGCGGTCATGGCAAGCCAGGACAAAGCGGGCAAGCTCCCCTTCTCGGAGGAGGAGCAAGCGAAATACGGCCTCACAGTGGAGACGAGAGCCTTCAACCAGTTGAAGTTTTGCCACGTCTTCAACCTTGAAGACGTGGCCATTGAAGAGCCGGCAGTGCGCCAAATCATAGATCAGTGCCACCTGCAAAAGTACCTAGATGCAGTGGGCCAAAGGGTGGACTACACCCAGTGCGCTGATTTCTTGCTCACCTTCAATAGGAACAGAGGCACCATCACGGTGCATGACAATGAAGCCATGAGACAAGTGCAGATTGCCCCCGAGTTGGTAGAAAGGGCACTAGGGCTGCCGAATAAGGTGGAAAGAAAGACGAAAAGAGACAACTACACCATGTTGGGAATGGACAAGGTGAAGGTCCATACCAATGATGGGATTATCCTGGCAGACATCCCAAACCCAAAAATCCAGCTGTAGGCAAAAATGGTGCATGCCTTGTTCTCAAGACAGAGGTACAACAACATAATGAGCCGAATCAACGTACCTCTGCTCGATAGCATTGCGACACAATCGCTGGACTAGGTGAACCTTAATAGGTTTGTGAGAAAAACCATAGAGACTTCAGCTAAGGCCCTGGCAACAAGTGGAAGAGCCATTGGAGGGGAGTCCCCGTCATCCCGATCAACCCGCAAGGCATCATCCTCCAAAGCCGCAACCATAGGGTTTGGAGGTGTCGTTATGGCCATCATCCAAGAAGTACTAGGGCAAGGACGAGAAGGAGAAGACAAGAAGGGAGGCGACGAAGGAAGTGATGAGTCACCGTCACAATCCCCACCTCACATAGAAGAGCAGCGAAGGTCGTCAGATGAAACAAAGACTGACGCAGACGAAGAGGGAGAGTCCCATGGCACCCCACAAAGGCATGCGAAACAACGAACCAAAGCCCTGCATGGAAAAAGGGAAGAGGAGCAAAAGAAGAAAGAAAAGGAAGATCTGGAGAGGGCTCCAAGGGAGTCAGTCAAGGATGAGGAGGAGAGAAAAAAGAAGACCGAAGAGGAGCTGAGAAGGAAGGAAGAGGAAGAAATAGAGCTGGCCACCCATCGCTCCATCGAGGAGTAGCACAAAAGAGACGAGGAAGGTGCAGAGAGCCCGCACCGAGCAGAGGCACCTGGTTCCAATACCAGTATGCTAGAAATCACAACCTTGCCCCCAGCAAAAGGAAAAGGAAAAGATCTGATGATGCCAACTCTCCCCCTCTTCATACCTTCCATGCCAGCCACTCCTATCATGACAACACCCATTGCCACCGCCACCGCCACCCAAGGTTCCACCCCAAAAGTTGATGAGAGCAACGTGGTCACTTGGCTACAATTCCTAGTGGAACTGGAGCTGGCAAGAGAAGCGGCCATGGCCACCCCAGCATCAGGAGTCAAAAGGGCAGCATGACTGATCTAGAGCCAAGGCCAGAGCTGAAGAGGCAGAAAACAAAAGACGTTATCACCACCACCACCATGCCCCACCCCCCACCTCCAACAGGCCAATACAACAAATATGTTAAGGAGCTTCTCTTGCAGTTAGAAAGGGCCAGGGAAGAAAGAAGAATAGCCGTGGAGGAGCTAGCAACAGAACGAGAATCACGAGCCACTCTCCAGCTGGAGAGAACAAAGCAGATAACAGAATACCAAAGGGAGATCGCTGCGCTCAAGGAGGAAGCCAGCAATAAGGATGCAAAGGAATTAAAGGCCCTGAAGGAACATGACGCTGCTTGGGAAGGAAGGAGAAAAATCTTGATGGAGCATCTCAACGGGGAAAGGGAGACCAATGCTCACCTGTGGCGCAAGAACGATCAGCTATCTGCAGTCAACCTGGAAGCACAAATCCATCTTGACAAGATCAAACAGGAGGCTTTTGCAGAGCTGGACCAGTTAAGGGAAGAGTAGGTGCAAAGGATGCAGGTGAAGTTGGACCAACTCAATGCACAGATCGCCGATGAACGCCAAAAGCAGTCCCGCCTACACCGTGAGCTCGAGGCCCAGTAGCAACAACTCATGGCTATGACCCTCCATCAGGGGGAGAGCTTGGAAGATATGGAAAAAAGAGCAAAAGAATGGGATGATCACAATGAGGGGAGAATATGGAACTTGGCATGTCGGCTGGCCGAAGCCGAAGGAGATAGAGTACTGGCTGAGAATCAGGCAGAGGCAACCCAACTCTCTATGATAGCTCAGCAGCACACCTTCCTCAATACACTGCTTCACTCCACCAAACCGGAAGGAAACAAAGGCAGTGATCAGCTACAGAATAAGCTAACCATTGCATGCAGAGCTCTAACAGCAGGCCTGCATGTGCCACTGCAGTTAGGAGGCCGGCCGTAGAGCCTAGAGGAGCAAAGAAGATATCTTGCACAGGTAGGCTTGACGGCACAGGAAATAGACAAACTCGGTTTCACAGAGGCGAAGTCACAAGAAGACGTGCAAGAAAAAGGGGGTGAACTAGAGTTTGATTTGGGACCTCAGGAGGAGGAGTATGTCCCACCACCCCCTCAGCCACAACAAGAGGAAGTGCAGCCCCCTGACACATCTATTGAGAGGAAAGTAGCCCAGGCTAACCACAGGAAAGAAATGGTAGAGAAGGCAAGGAAAAAGCTAAATGTTAGACCTGTTCCAAGATAGCCTGCCCCACTCCTACCGTGCCCTCAAGATCCCCCTGTTGATATCCATGCCGAATTGATTATCTGGGAACAACAGGAATGTGACCGCGACCCCTTCGACTTGAGCTTTGAGTTTCCCGCTACCTTGAACAGAGTAATGCCCATTCAACTTGTAAATGACGTCATCGTTATGGGTGCAAGGCTCAAGTCCAAGTGGTTAGCAGAGCGAGAGGCCAACCCAACTACTTGGGGGGCCGAGGTTCGTGAATTTTGGCAGGATAAAGTCCTCCAGGTGCCTAGATCGGTGGAAGGCTATAATTGCCAACCCACCTGGAGAAAACGCATTTTTTACGTCAACCTTGATGCGTGGATGGCATTTTGTAACACCCTCCCTCTGAGAGAAACAACCCCACTTTCATGCCGTATCCTCGAAGGGTAGGGGTCGACTTTAATCCGTCCATCCACGGTAGGTTCGACTTTCCCATTATCTATAACACCAATAGCACCTCCCATAGGGACACCCTTCTCTTTACCCTCCCTGATTTGTACAGCTCTATAGATAGATTTCTTAGCGAGTTCACCTCATGTCCTAACCCCGCCTTCATAACCACTTGTAATTATCTTAGACTAATTAGGATCCTAGTCCACCAAGAGCCCGCACCTCAAGAACACCACCTCCCACCCCTCTACTTCGACCCCAATTCCATAGATAGCAGCACCATGACTCGCCTCGTGATGTGCGCTTCTCTTTTGCCATCCTTCTGTGTTGCACTGCTCCAAGATATGAGCGATAGCAAATTCACCCAGTGCAATCACCCCTTCCTTTCCACCACCACTCTCAAAACCCGCCTCAACCTCAAGGGCTACTTGTTGAGTCGTAGATTCATTAACAAGGCCCCCCGCCCTCCGCCATCCCCTACCTGTCACTCGGATGACGAGGAGTAAACTCCCGTCATGCCCTTGTATCACATGTATCCATGTATAAGCCTCTTTATATTATTCTTATTCAAAAAAAAAAGGGTGAACTGGAAAGAAGAGACGACATCAAAGCATAGCAAAGCCAAGGGATGCCTTTACCATTAAGCGAAGGTAAGCGGTGAGACCTTCGCAAGATCTGCTTGCAACCCCCCCCCCCTTCGCCTCGACGTGCACCGCCGTCATTGCACCTAGGGTTCTACCTAGCCCCTTCCCCACTTCACGCTTAGGGCACATCTCTCTTCTTCTCTCCTTCTGCTTGTGTGTGCTCTTGAGAGAGGGAGTGTGAGAGTGTGAGGGAGTGAGTGTGTGTGGAAGTGAGGGATCAAGAGGGTGAAGCTCTTCACCATCTCCTCTTCCCTTCTTCTCTTCTCTTCTCTTCTCTTCTCTTCTCTTCTCTTCTCTTCTCTTGCGTGCGTGGCTATGGAGGATGGAGCTTGGAGATGGAGGAGGCTTGAGGATGCTTGAGCTAGCATCAAGAATTGTGGAGCTACAGGAGTGCAAGCAAGAGGAGGGTACTCGATCAAGCATCAAGGTAAGCTCACTACACTCGTAGGATCGGCGCATCGGCTAGGTGAGAGATAGCCATTAGAGCTCGCTTGGAATGCTTGAAACAAGAAGCGGTTCGTGGGTCTTGCCGGTTGAGCGAAAGCTCCCACATAGATCACCTTTCTTTTTTCTATATGGAGGCACATTTAAATATTGAAAGTCTTCTCATCAGTAAGGGAGACTAGCTCAAGGCCTTTGAAAATTTGTATCTCAACCTCCTAAGAATTATCATGTCTTTGTCTATAAGTGTAAGCCTATGAGTAGCATAGATATAGGAACCTTGAAAAAACTCAATCAAAAAATCTTGTACATATCCTCTTGGATGGAATTGAGAGCTATCCTTGTCCATCTAAGATTATCAAGACTATGCTTGTCACAAATTTCTCTAACAAGCCTTTGAAAAGACAATTTTGGAATTGCATTATCGAGAGCCTTCATTGCACTTCTAATATCTTTCAAGTATCTAACATGTGAAAACTTTCTCCTTAGCTTTGATTTCCTTAGAAGTTTAAAAGGCTTGGAGAAGTGATGGATCTTTGAAGCAAGGCCTCTAGGATCAACTTTTTGCTTTCTTGCAGTAGACTTAGTTCTAGTCATCTAAATAGGCCCAAGTCAAACAAGCAAAAGGTTGACATAGCCAAGGATCGTATGCATCCACAATTGTTAGCTTGATGTATGCCATAATTGCTACACGTGTTTACATTACCTATGCAATGGAAGTGGTTAGCATGTATATGACAAACCCTAGTAAAAGGCATTAGAAGGCAATATAGAGTATCATGAGATACTTGAATGACACTAGTGCTTTGCTTCAAAGTGTATGACAATGCACTTACATTATCTGACATATGAAATGCAAAATGAAGACATATCCATGAGAGAGAGCTGTCGTTTTCATGTTTCATACGTTGAAAAATAAATTTTTATTTTATTTCAAAGAAAAATTACAAAAAAAAAGATATAGAACTAGCCAAGATCTGTTAAAGAAAATTATGTCACTATAGAGAAATAACAACTAGCCATTATCAGTCACAATGAGAAAATTAAACACTATATTAGGGAGTTTTGAAATTTTCATATACTTTGGGAATTTATAGGATGGTCAATATTTGGTCACATGGTCAAATTGTTACCCCTTCCTTGAAGGTGAAAATTTTTCTAAATATTATATAGTCATAGTACTAAGTTTCATCTTCAAAAAAGGGATTAAGATTTAGCCCCATGGTCAAATCTTTATTTTCGATTTGGGAGTGGAACTTGGGAGATTCCTAAATTCTCTAATATAGTGTTATTACAATACTATAGAGAAAATGTCTTCTTTTTAGTCCAAGACTATAGAAAATACTTCATCAAACCACTCCTCAAAGTAGTATTTTAGCCAGTCCAAGTGCATTATGGAACCTTATGTATGATGAAATCTTACCTTGTGTGCTGGGTATTGGAAATTTTTTCCTTGTGACGAAGCTACCTCGCGTTGGTGACATTGAAGCAAGAAAGAAACTTAGTGGTTCAAAAATTTGCTTTGTCGTTTGAAAATTCATTTGTCGGAGCAATTTACTCCACACGTGTGGTGAGGATATAATTGTTGTCTCAGAACTTGTAGCACATGTCACTGAACTTTTTGGACATTATAGCACTTTTATGGCATTATTTTTCAAGTGAAAGGAAAGATTTGTTAGCCTTCTTTTTCTAGTTTATATATAGCCTTTTTAATTAAATATCCATATTAAGAGCATATTTCAAGTGATGTAGATTGAAAAATGTATTGCCACTTTTCGTTAAGTCATTTTGAGTCAATGCCTTTTATTTTTTAAAGGCAATTAGGACTTACAAAAATCTAAATTACTTATTTGGATGTAACCAAATGTGAATTTTTTCTTTGTACTCCTAAACTTGTCTTGTTCTTTCAAAATTTCATTATGTGAGTGATCAGGATGAGTAAAATGAAGATTTCTCTAGAGGGAATGGAGAAAGAGGATCTAAAGAATACATACGATGAGAAGCTCTTTGATTTCATCCATGCAACTACCAAATTCAACTACATTAGAGATATGCTCAATGTTTCCTTTGATTTTCAAGAGCTCTTGAAGGGTCTTGAAGACAAATGGAGGGATTTGTTCATTACAATGATGTAGTGGAAGCTACCAATGCAACTAGAACAACTTTACAAACAAGTTTTCACCTCATTGATAAGAATTTCAAAAAGTGGAGAACATATTATTTTTTTCATCAAGATCAGTATCAATGCCTTCTTGTCCACAAGGATGTTGGATTTATTGTGTATCTTCAATATATGGACAGTTTTTCTTTAAATACAATACAAGAGAAGAAGATAGAGGATATTCCACGTAAAGATAAAGAGATTGAAGACAAGGGGGAAATGTCTTAGGAGGATGTTGAGAGAAACCTAAAAGTTTTATAAATCTTTATGATGATAGTATTCTTGAAGAAGATAAAAACCGTAAGGTATGGAATATCATTTTAAGAGATCCATTGAGGTTTATATTAGAGTTTGTTATGCATTATAAACAAATATTATAGGATATTTATCTATTGACACCTTACACTATTGTGGTTTATTGTGCAGATAGAAATTGAAGATCTAGATAACTTTCTTGGAAAAGCCAAGGGCTCAAGGTTGTTTGAAGCTTGGTAGGCCTTGGTCATTATATTGAAAGCTTAAATAATTGAACAATTGTAATTTATCATAACAGGTTATCAAGCTCTCCAATCCTGATGGCTTTGAAAGCGCTCTCCAAGGTGATTGAATCCCAAGTTTTCAATAGAGGATCAAATAAGATAATTTTGGTAGAGAATGAAGAAGTTATAAGAGTTTTTGGCTTCATGCCTCGATATAGTGAATCTAGGGCAAGGTACTTTGGAGCTCTTGGCTCTTATTTGCTCTCCCATGTAGGAGATACCAAGAATTTGAAGCTCCTTCTAGGCTATAGAAAATAAGAGTTCTTGAAATATAGAGGTCTTATTGAGTGGGATGAAATAAAATATTCCTCTAGAGGCCCTAGTGAGTTTCTTGAAACTAGAGACTCTTCTACAACCAACAAAGTCAAACTAAAATATGTCAAGGATTTCTTGAAACCCATCTTTTTCCATCTCTTTGTTTAGTTTGTAACCATTTTGAAAATCTTTGCTTTGCACAAGAGTTTAAATATCCCTCTTTTCTTCTTTGGGTGTGACAGTTTGTAGCTCCTTCTAGGCTATAGAAAATAAGAGCTCTTGAAATATAGAGGTCTTATTGAGTGGGATGAAATAAAAGATTCCTCTAGAGGCCCTAGTGAGTTTCTTGAAACTAGAGACTCTTCTACAACCAACAGAGTCAAACTAAAAGATGTCAAGGATTTCTTGAAACCCATCTTTTTCCATCTCTTTGTTTAGTTTGTAACCATTCTGAAAATCTTTGCTTTGCACAAGAGTTTAAATATCCCTCTTTTCTTCTTTGGGTGTGATAGTTTGTAGAGTCCTTGCTAAATATGATATCTTATATGGTGTGATTATATCTTTGAGCTTGAATTTGTGTCAAATCTGTTTATAGAACCATTGGAAACCTCTAACAAAACTATTTGCTTTGTATCTTCCACCTCTATGTCTTGTGTGTCTATAGTATTCTATTCTTGCTTGATAATGTGATTTTTTCATAACTTGGGTGGTTAACCAAATAGATAGATATCCATATTTCTTGATACAATGTAGAGCATGGTTGTATTAAATATACTACATAGTTAACAAATAAAGAAAGTTAATCAGAAAAACCTTATATGAGTTAGACAATGAGGAGACACACATATGCAAATTTCTTACCATATATTGAGTGAAGTGTTGATCACCCTAAGCTTCTATCATTGCCTTTTTAAAAAGGTTCAGTTGGTTTTTGAAGTCTTTAAGATTATCACCATTCCATTGAGCTTCATCACAATAAAAGAATACTTTATCTATTCTTTCCCAAACATTGGCTTTTCTATTCTAAGCTTGTCCATTATCAACATGATCCTTAAAACTACATTATATAGAGACTTCCACTAATTGTAATAGTTGCACCACCATTCTTAATGATTAATTGCATTTCCTTTTTTGTCAAACTTGTAGAGTTTACTTTACCAAGTCTCCCATGAAAGCCTAGGAACCTTCTGGCCTTTACTCCACTAATAGATTGCTTTTTAGGGACACAATTGCCATACTTAGACTTTCAAAGATCCGATTCAATAACAACATTACCACCATGCAAACCAATTGTAAATAAGAAAATTTTAACATTTATTATAGCATTTGTTCTAGCTGATAATGGCTTTAGCTTCCATGAAAACTCTATACATAGATAAACAAGCTTTTCAATTATCCTACAAAGCACATGAAGTGTATGAATATGGACATTCACTAAAGGAATATCTAGGATGACTGACTTAAACTGTGGATCCTTATTGTGCCTAAAGGGAGCTCTATTCCAATTGCTTGAGTTCAACTCTATGGTGGTTGGGGACATGCAATATAGGCAAGGAGATTTGGAGTTGGCTCCCTTTAACACATTGTACATACATTTGAGTATCTTTAAGTCACCAACTTTGTGCCACTCAATCTTATATTTTTCAAATCCTTCAACAAATAGCTCTTCTCATGCTACCTGTTATCTCTTAATAATATCAGGTATTGATGTTTGATGTAAAACCCAATTATACAATATATCAAAATCCTCTATATTTGCTTCGAGTGCTCCTAGCTACCAGATGTTGTGTTCAAATTGAACACTAAATGACATTGAGTGATTACCTGATGAAAGTGCTCTATTCATCAAGGTGATAGAGACCCTCTCTAAGTTTTTGCATTTTAGAATCTCACTTTCATTAGATTTAACCATAAATCTAGCCACTCATTGTGCCTCTTCTAGTGACAAGTCATAGAATTTTATCATTAAACTTTGTAGGGTGGAAAATCAAGGAAAACATTGTTAAATTCATTGAATAAAACTTTCTTTTTCTTACCCTTGAAGCTAACCTTGATATGGAAAGGCTCACCCAAAATCTCCATCACTTTACTATTCAGTCTCTATCATATAGTTCTAACCACAAATGGCCTTGGAAGTATGCAATTATGTACATATCCTTGCATCATATTTGATTGTAAAAGCTGAAAAAGTTGCATATAAGCATCTCGACTGATATTAATACTATCTATTGCCTTTTGTACTAACTCAATATCCAAAGAATGATCCTTTATAAATGACTCCAAGCCAAAGAATGATCCTTTATAAATGACTCCAAGCATCGTTTCTTTGCCTTTTTAAATTTATTCTTCTCCAAAATATATTTTGAAACTACTAAAGAAAGAATATGATAATAAAATTGAGATGCTTTTAGAGAATCTCTTTTACTTGCATTGGATTACGAAAAGAGACCAAAATAATATTAACATCACAAACCAATACAATTAATTATAAACAAAGTCATATTTAATATTTTTGAAGTTAAAAAAAATGTATCTTATTGCTTGGATTCTTCTACTACAACCACCTCCTCCTTGTTTGAGACTCAATATTTTTAAGAGCCCTTTGTCAATTTTAAAGATTTAAAATAGTTTGCTTTCGTTGACAAGATTTGATGCATTTCTCCAATGAATGAATCCTCTCTTGATGGCCCTCTATCTTCTATAATAACTCATTGTTATGTTTTGAATAAAGATGGTTCTCTAATCTAAGGATATTCTTTTCTACAACCAAGTTAGGTGTATAACCTAGAAATCCATTATAACCATCACCAATGAATCTCATCAATGAAGAGCTATTATAGATAGGCAAAGTGCTATTTTTGTTAGGATCTTTGGGATATAGCATGCCATCTAACCAAAGATCAAGATTCTTCTTTCCTTCAAACTTGATTATATGTTTCGTAGACTCTATAATAGTAATGGAAATTTTCCTCTTCCTTATTGGTTCATACTCACTGTCCAACTCGATATAAGTTGACTAATCCATAGCTAAGGATATGATCAGAAGATTGGATTGAAAAACTATGTGAATTAGAAACAAAAAGGAAAACGAATAAGAAATTAGTAAAGCTGGGAAAGAAAGAAGAGAGTGAGAATGGAGGGAGGAAATCAAAAGCCAAACAAAATTCAATTTGAATATTAGTTTTCACTTTAATAAGTATGAGTAAGATATTCAGTATGACAACCTTTGTCACCTTTATGGCAGCCTAGATTTCTAGGTTTGATGTGACCATGAGAATATCACGATAATGACTTATTATTGATTTTTTATATATTTACATAATAAAATATAAAAAATATAAAAACTTTAAAAATTATTTTATTTTTTAAAATGCTTCCTCTCTCTAGGATCGTCTACAAGGCATTTTTGAGACCTCAAAACTCCCCTAATGTGGAAATATTCGACAACAAAATTTAAAAATTGATACATACATATAAAAAATTCTTCCATTAAGTTATACAGACATAAATAAATTACAGCTAAATGAACACACACACACACACACACACACACACACACACAAATATATATATATATATATATGAGATTTACCAAATCTATTTATAACCCTTATATACATGTAAAACATGAATTATTTGAAGGGAAAAACATGAAAACTTCAATGAGGTGCACAAAATCTTGAGATAGTAGAGATAGAAAGGTATGAAGAAATACAAACTAATGAGGTTAGATTATGTATTGAACTCACATCTCTCTCTTTTTTGTATCCTAACATATTTCCTATTTAAAACATGCCACTTGAATGGTTTATGATATGCTATATATATTTAATAATAACATAACTCTAATATATAAGGTAGGATAACAAATAACTATAAATATTGATTTATATATGTTGTTACGGAGTTTTCAAATCAAGAGCTTCAATTGAGGCTCTAACATGCTTAAGAACTAGGGTAACAAATAAGAGACCCCCATGATTTTTAGTTTGTAGATATGTGGGTGAATGTTTGCTTAATCAAAGCTAAAGACTTTTGAGAATTGGGTGATTGTTAAGAGAAATCCCTATTTTTGAGTTGTTTTGGCTATTTTTTGCTAAACAATTTATATATTTGTATATACAAATTATTGTTTGGTTTTTCAAGACTAAAAATTCAGCTCGATGACCAAGAAAACCTCTAAAAATAGTGTTTGAGCTAAAATGTATCCCTAATTTTTACCTTGTTAAGAATACTAAGGCCTGATAGAGACTTAATTCCAAAATTAAGCTTCTAAGAGGTCTTAAGGTAAATTTTGAAATTTCACAACATGAGAAGATTTAGATGCCTCTTAAGAGGCTTGATTTTCAAATTGAACCAAATAAGAGAGGGATTTTGAGACTGAGCTTAAGGAGAGAGGCCCTTCTCTCCTCAACTCAATTTTAAAATTGAGTCTCTAAGATACCTCAAACTTGATTCCAAAATTGAGGCTTGATCTCCTGTGTATCTTCTTTTGTTGGAGTTTGTCATTGAACCTATGACTCCTCTTCTTAGAGCCAAGTTCAAAGTGGGCCATCTAAGAGTCCTCTAGGTCCTCTCTTTTGAATTATTATTTTAAAATTTAGCCTTTAAGAGGACTCTAGCTCCTCCCTTCTTAGGCTCAATGTCAAAATTGAATCTTCAAGTGGCCTCACACTCAACTTGAAAGTGAGTTTTTGATGCTTCCCTCTTCATGCATATTTTTTGGATCAAATTTTCAATTTTCAACCAATATTGGGTTGGGTTATCAATAAATGCATGTTATACTATAAAATATACAATGTATGTACATGATTTAGGTCATGTTGAAAGGACATGCCTGTCAAAATTACTCAATCAATCTTATGAGGTTTCAAGGTGACTTCAATTAATTGTAAAGAAGTTAGGAGATGTTATCCACTCCATGCATGAAAAACGTCATGATTTTTTGTCTATTTTTTCAAAAACGTCTTTTTTTCTTCAAAACAACTTCATTTGGTGATTTTTGGCCAAGTTACCTCATGACTTATCTAGTTTATAAAGTCATGCCATACTCTTTGATACTTAACTTACTCAATATCATGCTCATTCTTGCGCATTCTTTGTCTACCAATTAAGGCTTTTGCAGTTACAAAATCAATACAATCTTTGACGCATTAAATGGAATTGGGAATACTAAATCAAGTATAATGTGGAAAAAATTATGATCAAGCCGTCGTAATATTATTTACAAAGTGTTTTTCTTTTTTTTGGCTGAAAAATTTGAGGTGTCTTCTCATGTCGGATTGCAAATTGATTTAATGTGAGACTCGATATCAAGAAAATTACATGTGATCACTTATGTGATAGCTCGATGAGTGATTTTTAAAACGCCGCAAGCCCAAATTTGTTTCTTGATATGAAGCGTTGTGGCGGGAATATTACAATGATCTATGCCTTCAAATTCTACACCTTAATCTAGATATCATTATTTTCCAAATATTATAAATATTGTAATCCATGATTAGAATGGTGTGATACAGAAATATGCTCAAGTTTAGGGTGCATGATCTAGAGTCATGGTTGTATGACTTAAACAATCAATTATATAGATTTCTTTGTATGTCATCTCCCATTTGATACAAAGTATCATCATCATGATAGATACACAAATTTCTATGATCTACACATTGCCCTATAAGGGGACTCAATAAGCTATTTCTTTCTCTTGTCACAAGATTTAGGCATGGTATAGATTTGAAAGATTCTTAAGAATCATCATCACACTTTCTCAAAATTCTATCTAAGGATTTTTTGTATATTATCATGAATATCATCAATCGAGAATAAATATATTCACTATGTTGTAAGACCACAATGCACCAATTAGAACTAAAGAATATAAAGGTTAGAAGTGAGTAAAAATTTTCATCACTTTGGTTATAAAAGTAGGGGGACTAGTCTTAATCTCTAGGAATTGATAATTATTCAAAAGGTTAGGGTACATAGAGAGTTGATAGTTGTAAGAAGCGAGGAAGACATTATTTTAGAGAGAGTTTATTAACAATACCTTGTCACATTGATACACATATACAAGTGTGAGACGTGTAATTTTCATCACTTGTGGAAATAATACAACTATTGTCTCTCATCTCACCTCCTTGTTCACAACTTCCATGGCTTCTCCATCTTCTCTCCTAGCTTTCTAGTCTTTCTATCTCCTCACTGACTCTCTCTCCTCTTTTCCCTCTCTTTTGCACTCCTTTCTCTCAACTCTTAGTCCTCTTTTTGATAAATGCTATTAGAGCATTGGTCTTTGATCCATTTGGTTACAATATTTCCTTATTTTTCCTTCTCAAACTAGTTACATTCTAATTTCTCAAGGAGAGGGTGCCAACCTTGAAGTGGATAGGTGCAAAGATCAAGGGGCTTTCCAACCTAGTCAAAGCTAAATGGAGAACATGGAATCTAAATTGGAGGCGTCATAGATAAAATGGCAAGTCATGGACAAGCAATAAACCATTCAGGAGGTAAAATGGTTAAAGAAAGGAGAAATAGAGTTAGTCAAGGTTAGAAGTCCAATTACTTTTCAAGCACACCTTCTTTTTCCTCTTTCCTTCAAGCTTTTGTGAAAGCTTCCATGGAGTCCAACCATGGATTGTGATCTCTTGCTCTTCTAAAGATATATTTCATTCTTTGACTATGGAGTAAAGGTTCTTCATCGTCCAGCGATTATTTTGCAACAACCAATCATCATCCACATTACTCAGGATCAACGAGGATAGACTCCAAATTTGCATTGCATTTTGTGTTGATTTTCCTACTCTCTTAAGCTTCCCTTTCTACCTTTGATTTCTCTTGTGATGATTAAGCAAGCTTTGAACACTTATTTCAGAGACATTTCAACAAGCTTTGATAAGACTCAACCATTGATCTTCATCCTTCTCTTTGAATCCCTAAAAGTATAATAGGGTAGCCATAGCTTCAAATTTGAAGCTTCAAATTTCTTCAAGATTTGGTTGTTCTCGACCTTGAAGGCTTCTCTACTACCAATATCAAGCAACATTGACCTAAATATTTAAGACATTGAAGAGATTTTAGACTATCAAGCATTATAGAGTGCCATTTTGGAGATTTTGATTAATGAGCTTCAATTTCTTGCATTCAAGCATTCAAGGAGGCTCAGAGCACTTAATCTTCAAAGGCTTAATGATCTTCAAGCAAAGGATGAGCTGATTTCATATGAATCATGGAGCATGGAGCTTATGGAGGGACATTTCCTTCTAGCTACAACTAAAGTCAACTTGAATCTTCCATATTCTTTAATCTCACAATAAGTATTTCATTCAATCTTAATTACTAAATTATCTCTTAATCCACTTATTCAAGCTTATCCATTTTTAGTGATGAGAGATATTGCTCATTAGAGTTTCTAAGTGAACCATAGCTTAGAGATTAATACCTCTTTAGATAAATCAAAGCTTCTAAATCAAATTTTAGTATTGATTTTAGTCTAGCTTAATCATGATTACCATTTTACATGTTTTTATGCATAACTATGATTTGATATTTTGATTCTCTAATACCAAAGAAGTAAATTGTAAATGGTAAGTATTACAATCAATGAGTCATAGATTTGCAATGATAAGACTCTCATCCAATCCCATTTTTTAATTCTCTTTTGATCGATCAAATCTATGCATATCATTGAAGGATGAAAGAATCATTTCAATAATCCATATCATGTCTCTTTTCTTAGAGTATAATGCTCTTGCCCTAGATATACCCACAGATAAAAAAGGTGAAAGCCAAGGGAGATAGTGGGACAAAAGAGAGGTGACCCTCTCTCATTACTAAATATTCTAAAGGGGTGTGACTAATTGACCTAGGGGAAACTTTTCCTACCTCCTGATAATTTGAAATTTGTGTAGGGAGCCTATCATATTGTTTTATCCCTCACATAGGTACCATGAGTGGAGAAATTGAAGACTCGAAGATTTCAACATAAGAGCATTCAATCATATTAGTTTACATGGATAATACAAGGATTACAGGTTGATTACAAGTTTATTCAACTTTTATTAGTAGGATATAGATACATGTAGGAATAACATGATGCTTGGGTATTGATTGGACTTATATTCAGCCATTTGCAGATGCTATAGGTCATTCCATGCCTCTTACAGGTTTTTCATAGAGAGCACTAAAGTAAAATAGGGAATTAAGACTCATTTTTGGGGCATCATTTACTTGGTTACATGTACTATAAAGTATTTCAGAGGTTATATAGGGCTTGTATAGGATATTGCAAGTAGTATCTAGTATCTACAAGTCGCATCTAGAGTGCTACACGGTTTGGAGATCTTAGTTTGGACTAAGGGTAGTGAAAATGCCAAAATAATGAATTTACAAAATGCCAAGGACTATTCTGTACAGCATGCAAATAATATTATCAAAATATTTTATTTTCGTTATAAACCAAAGCACTTAGCTCATCCTAAAGAGCTATTCATTTCCTTTGTTTTGAATCAAGAAGTTATTGATTTTGATATCATGACGAAAAGTTATTGCCATTTTTGTGACAACAGGCCTACTTGGCCTAGAGCCCTTATTGTTTAAAAGAAGCATGCATAGGGATATCCTTCTTATACTTACAAGAAAAGAATATTTTCAAAATATTATGTTTTCATTATAAATTAAAGCACTATAGCTCATCCTAAAGAGTTATTCATTGTTTTTGTTTTTGAATCAAGAAGTTATTGATTTTGATATCGTGGTGAAAAATTAAAGCCATTTTTGTGACAACAGTGTATAAGAGCAAGCATCTTAGGCAGATTATTTTTGGCATATATATGAACCTTAGCTTATGTATGGTGACTTTTCAGATCTTAGGAAGTAAAAATGGACGTTTGGCTTTTTAGTTGCACAACCATATTCAAATATATAAGGCGGATGCAAGGGGCAAAAGTTATGATGGCTATGGCTGAATTTCTAATATGACAAATGCAGTTTGCAATTTACATTCTGTCTTCTTCTCTATCCCAATAATCTGTCTTTTCTATGTATTTCATGTTTTGGAGCATAGGAACAATGCAGTGATGCTGAGTGAGGAGTATTCATGTTGTTGTAGTGACGTTTTGTGCAATAGGCAGAATTCTAATGTTTGTCAGGGTAGAAGTCATACAGTTTTGACAAAGTCTGTTCAAAAACTACTTGGCTGTGTAACCTTAATACACTAGCAATCACTGTGTTTATGAAGGGTGTTCATGGTCGAGTTCGCTCTCTTCTGTGAGAGGGACGAGTGCCATGCTGAGCAGTGGTTTTGGGGGTAGTTACATTGGCGGTTATGTTTTTTTTGGAAGTCAAATGTTGATGATATTTTGTTCTGGAGAATTCACGGCAACCTATTCACCCATATTTCACAAGGTGGGCAACGCGGCAACAAGGTGTGCATCAGTGTGCAGAAGGGCATGAAGGTGGTGAAAATAGTGGGATGCAAAGTGAAAATTTAAAGGATGAGTCAGATCAAGGTGCAGAGGAATTGGAGGATATAGAGAATTATGGAGGACTTTTCAATGAACTTAGAGGAGTTGGACAATTGGATCCAACTTTTGTAGGAGGAGTAGTTTTATCAATAGGCATTTGTGGTGAGAAGACTGTTGTATTTTGACCCTTTGGGAATTCGAAGAGGTGTACCAATACATCCTTCAACACATACAACATCAACATCATCTTGAGCAGGGCATTTGACCCCAAATACACAAAGGAATATGGTAGTAGTGGCTAGAGCGGATTTACACGTCAAGTTCGCGACCTTTTTCAAGAAGTCCAAACAAGACCCATCCCGATGCTTCTTCACAAGGCCCATGTTCTACATACCTAGCGAGCATGGCATTCCATGTGACCACATTTGGAACTGGTAAATTGTCAAATACTAACTGTGCTTCTGCAAGGGAGTAGCATTTGTAGTACATGTCCACAAATTTACTAGCCACATACAAATCCCCTTCCAAGCCCCTCAAAGTAATATTCTCATAGAGTAGAAGCCTTTGTAGGATTAAACAACGATGGCATATAGCCTAGGTATGCTACAGTTGTCATTATAATCAAAATGATAGAAACATGGTAACCAATTTTTAGAGTGAGTTGCTATCTATACTGCAATAGAAAAGCTTATCAATGAAGGCATATGGTCCAAGTTTGTTGAAATCTTACCTTGCTTGGTTTAATCAATGAAGTTGTTCAATGCCGGATGTGGGGGCACCAGCACACTACTCAATGCAAGACATGGGGGCACATTGGGTGGTTGGGGCATGCTAGAGATTGACGAGGTAGGTCATCCACGTAGGCTTTATCCTAAAGAACTGGCTAAGGAAGACTGCACACAGGACTACATAACAGGAAGGGTAGTAGAAAATGATCTGAAGATGATATATTTCCAACCTTGAGAAAATGACATGGTGAATACGGAGTCAGTGTGAAGACCACCAGCACATCAAAAGTAATGCATGAGAGAGAGAGAGAGAGAGAGAGAGAGAGAGAGAAGATTGGTTTTGAGAAAAGGGGGGAAGACTTTACGAAAAAATAAAAAAAGGAAGAAGAGAGGGGTGTGTGTGTGCTTGTATATGTTTGTGAGAGAGAGAAAGAGAGAGAGAGAGCTTTTAATTCATGTTTTTTAATTTTGAGAGAGGCTATATGGGTTGATTATCGTATAGAGAGAGGGGGTATTTGTTATGAATCATGATGAAGCAATATGATATTATGGCACCCATGTAGTGGGTTGTGGATAAATACACGCATGGGTCCCGACTCCCCCTATGTGTGCCGGTCATGCTAGTTATGGGCCCATGTTGGCTTTGAGATGGAGAAAGGTAAAGCCACATCTTATCATAGAATTTTAGAGCTTCATCACCTGTGACCATTTTGTGCATTTCCTACAACAATCAGTGCAGTCCAAGAGAATCCATCATGAACAATATATTTGTCAAGAACTTGTTGTGCTTTTGCAAGAGCACAACATTTAGCATACATAGTTATTAAAGTGCTTCATAGGGGCTTCTTTCAAGAAACCCCTATTTGCAAATGTCATCATGTAGCCTTGTGCCCATGGATAGATCCTTTTGCTTTGCACAAGCCTTCATCAGTCCCACAACATGAGTAGTCTCCTTTGGAAAGACAACTCCTTTTCCTCTTGAGGCTCCCCTTTGCTCAATTTAAGTGTAGACATTGATTCAAAATTTTTGACCTCTTCAAAAACCTAGGTTGGATTGTACTATCAATCCAACCATAAGGCATCTACTCTCACTTTGTGCTTGAAAACTAGAGACCTTGCATTGGCCGGTGGTTAAAGAGGAGTGAAAGAAAAAGCCATGTCCCTATGAGAGCTCACAAGATTTCATGTTTTGCAGATGTGGAATACATCATGACTTTTAATAAAATATACTAGGGCAAACTAACCTTGCTGTTGCGATTGTCCCACCTTAGCAATAGATCTTTGAACTCAATGTTGTCAGCTTTGGGATGGTGTTGTTGGACCTTATCATTGGGTGGCAACTGATTGATGAATCTTTGTCAAGATTCTTCCAAAGATTGGAGAAGTGCAGAGGAGCACCTAATTTTCATGTTGCACACTATCTTGGTTTTTCATGCTCAATAGCCTTAGGGACACCATTGCAACTTGCAAGAATGGGTAGCTCATTTCTCCATGTGTGTGTGTGCGCATGCATACACACACGGGAAAGTTAAATATACACACTTTTCTAGATCTATCTTTCTCTTCCTCTATCTTCCCTTGCATTTTCTGTGCTAGCTGAACATTAATTTAGACAATCTGTGTTTATATTCGTTCATTCAAAGACTTATCTCTCATATCTATCTATCTCTCTCCCCTTGCATTTCCCGCTTTTGAGCACTAATTTAGAGAATGTGTGTTTATGTTCATTGGCTCATAGACCTAGACACATGCAAGTGTGTAAACCTACACAAGAACATTTAAATTTTAGAGAGAGACCTTCATCTTGGATGCCAGAGCATTTCAAACCTTTATCATGATGTCCATGTCCAAATATCAAGCAATTAGGACAATCTAAGAAACTACATGTGGTGCTATAAGATTTTTTTGAACACTTCTTGCACTTTTACAAGCATAGCACACTCAGCATACATGCTCTCTAATGTAGCGCCTAGCACAAAATCACCATTTTTCTATTAGCCCCAACCTATGAACCTTAGATTGTAATACACTTATCTCATATCCACATCAAACCTTATCAACTCACACTTAAATAAAAGTACAGTGGCAACACTACATGGGAATATTCATTATCTCAAGAGAAATGCATCAAAAATTGTGCTAGCATAATCCATAAATAGCAATCTAGCTTATAAAATACTTACTTTTCCTTTTGTTAAGCTTTGAACTCACCCACATTCTCTTTCCTATCATCGTTTCCATTTGTATAGTCAAAATCTACATAAACATTCTCTTGCCTATTATCATTTCCATTTGTATAATCAAAATCTACATAAATATTACTCTTTGGAAAATAAGGTGCAATGTTGCTTTGGAGTAACTATATAGCATTTCAAATGCCATTTTTGCTATTGTTGTCATTCCTTATATCCAACAAGAGGCACTTGAGAGACTACACCACGTTTCAAGATGATCAGAAAATGGCATCAACACGATCATTGCTTTTGCCATGTATAAGTATTACTCACTTGGAATTAGCTCCTACACTCCAAGGCCCATAGGTAGCATATGTAGAAGATATTTCTACCTTTGATCACAAAGAAGCCATGGATTTACCATCATTAGGAGAACATTATGGGTTCATGCACCTATTAATAAATAGTTATGCAAGGTTTTTTCACATAAAGATTAGACTTGTAAATGCTTTTACTCAGCTCTATGCACCCAGGTCGGTGCTTCGCATCTAAAGTACAACTTGTAGCCCCTCGGCCTGCATTGCTAGCTCTAAAAGTCTTCAACATCTCTTGCTAGACTTATCACCTATAATTCTTTTTCTTTTGCATCAAATTTCTCCTTCCCTCATCCACAAGTGACTTATAATAAAAAGTAATACCACCACGTATACAAATGTCATTGAAAAAGGTAATACCGGAGTATCTCTATCTTGTTGAGGTGCTTGGAAAACTAGCTACATCTATTTTGGTCCCTAGACCATGTAGTGACTTGTGAGTTTCACTTGCACCATGTACTACAAATGCTTGTGTTCACACAACTATCACCCTAGCATAGAGTATGAATCTCGATCCTACTAAGGTGTTACTCAACTTAGCTTGAAGTATGTGCAGAAGAAGGCACTTCCCTAGTACTCCACAAAAGTTTGTCTCAATCCAAATGGCCAATGTGGAAAAAATGATGGACATCCTTCCTAAAAATCAAGTCCTCATGTGCTTTCTTGTAAACCACATGCATATACATATTGAAGGATGCCCCATGCAACTACTGGTCATGATGAGTTGTACTAAAGATGTTGCCCAAGAAGAATGCTAGATCACTTAGGCTTATCCCTAGTTGTGCACTTGCCATAGAAATTTAGGATCAATCCCAAGTCAACGAAATCAAATAAAAATGCAAATCTCAATGCTTGTTTTAGAAGAAATTGTATATGCATCGAGTTGACAGTGCCTGTAGGGATTGTCAAATCATGAGCAATGTAGAGTAGCAATGTACCACCAAAACAATTCAATCGAATCCAACTCAATGCAACAACATCTATGTTCTCTCCATCATTCTCTAATGTAACTTGGTCTACATCCAAAATTAGAGCATCACCTCTCTTGTATAAAACCCTACTCGAGAAGGAGTTGCACATAGCTAACCACTTGAGGGTCCCAACCTCTTGATTGACATTGTTACTTATCATTGTGTGTTAGTAGCTCAAACATTCTATTTGAATTTTTGATCCTCTTGCTAAGCTAGGTGGGACCTCTTGAGAGGTGCTCCATATCAATTTTACTTCAATTATCTCAAATCTAAGCATCAAAGAGAGACTATTACATTTATTTAGAACAAAAATAGATGCACCTTTATTGATGACTACTAACTAGGATATGCTAATGTTTTCCACAAGAATATCTCAGTGCTAGCCAAAGTTGAGTCCCTGAGTGTTGTTGATTGGTCCTAGTGTGTTGCTAAAATCTTGGATGTGGAAATGGAGAGAGTCCTTGTTGGCAGCTTGCTGAAATTAGCTTGCTCTTGGATAAACCATTCATTGAAGGGGAGGCATTATTTGTGCTCAAGTCTATGAAGAGGGAAAGTCCCTTAGCATTTATGGGTTTTAGGTAGAGCTCTCTCTTGCTTTGCAACTTTCAAGATGCATGCTTCAAATATCTAACTAGCTCAAGTTATTGGACCATGAGTACCTCAAACCTTTTGGTTCTAAGAATTGTGTATATGTATGTATGAATATAAGAGTAGATGTAATGTTGAATAACGTGTGTGTGTGGACTCTGGAGGGGTGTGTGTGAGTCATGTGTATGAGTATGTAAAGAAGGAGCAAGGATAAGTAGTATGTAACATGTATCTATGTATGTACTATGTGTACGAGTACATATGTACATGTGGCGAATGTTTCTATATATATCCTATAACTTATAAATACTGTGGTGAATTTAATATATTTCTTTCAATATTTGCTTCACATGAATGGCGAAAGAACCTTCAAAATCTCAATATACCTTAGAAATGTTGGCGAATATATTTTTTTGGAGTTATAACTCAACCTACTCGAGTTTTGAAAAAAAAAGTCAAAAAAATAAAAGTATAGCTATTGTGCGACATATAGCCACTAAAATCATCTATGAACATAGTTCAAAGTATCTGATCAAGAAAAATAATGGTAGTAATGAGGGGAAAAATACACAATTATTTGTAGTGTGAGAAATACTCTAGCTACACTGGTATGAGTGTAAGATGTAAGAGGAGAAAATTTGGCTTCATTCAATCAACAATACAAGATTCTCTTCATCTCCAAGCTTCTCCTTCAGCTTCTATGGTTTCATCTCTTTTCTCTCTCTTCTTTTTATCTATCCTTCTTTACTTCTAATTTTTCTCTCTCCTCTATAGTGTATCCCTCTCCTCTTTGTCTCCTTCTTTACAAGTAGTATCGGAGCTTAGGCTCTTTGTCCATTTGACTTCTTTATTTTCCACACTGATTTTTCCTATTCTACACCATAAAATTCAAGGTAGTATAGGTACGGGAGATACATGATAGGTACTTGCAAGCTATGTATATGAAGTAGGTACTATCTTAGACCTTTGACAAGAGTCTTGGAGCACATTTGGAAACACCATGGCTAATATAGTAGGTTGTGGACCAATGTATAGTCATTTTTGAGGAACATGGCTAACTGAGGTTAGAGCAATAAGTCATGACTACTTTTGAAATTGAGGATTTTCTTTTCCCTTTTTTAAAATCTTCTTGTTCTTTTCATGCAGTCTTCACCAAAGATCTCTTCCCTCCTTGCAAACCATAGATTTCCCCAGGCATTTCTCATTGGAATGATGTTCTAATCTTCACCCTCTTCAAGCTGATTACCAACATCACACCAAACAGATCAACATGACGGTACAAATAGTCCAAAAATTTGTAGTACAATTTTTGGGCTGATTTAGGCTTGCCTTTTGCATTTTATGGTTGTCATCTTGATTGTGTTGATTGTGTTGGACATTGGCAAAAAAAAAGCTCTAAGAAATCACAAAGATTGGGCTGCCATTTTTCTTCTTCTCCAACTTCTACGAACCCTAGTCATGGCAGCCATGGAAGCTTGGTTGAAACTTTTACTTTATCTCAAATTTCTTGAAGATTCTTGGAAGAAATTCAAAATATTGAGCAACATTAGCCAAGATTCAACAAAAAGAGCTTCCATGGAGTCAATATTTGGGGAAACTAGGTTCAAAGCTTCAATCTCAAGTCCTTGATGCTTCAAGATTCAACTAAAAGAGCTTCCATGGAGTCAATATTTGGGGAAAATAGGTTCAAAACTTCAATCTCAAGTCTTTGACACTTCAAGATCAGCCTAAACCCTTCAAGAAGCAAGGATTGAAGGTTACTTAGAGCAACATTGGTCATCTAGAAGCACCCTCAAGCATTTAGAGCATTCAAGTCTTCTTCAAGCTAATGAAAGAGGAGGATTTTGACGAAAACATTTTGAACAAGAATTCATTTTATGGCCCAACATGGATGCATATATAGTCTACTTGGTCTTCTACTTTGATTCTAGTAAGTTATTGGTGATTACTTAGTTTTTTCCTATTCTTATACACCATGTTAACAGAGTAGTGCTTTGTCATCCTCATTAAATAATTCTTGTAATAAGCTCTCTTTTTTTTTGGAGGACAAAAACTAAGGAGACGATGGATTGTAATAAAGGGGAAAATAGACAAAATTTCTAGTGTGAGAAATACTCTAGCCACACTGTCATGAGTATAAGACTTAAGGGGATTAATTTTTCATTCATTCAAGCAATAATACAAGATGGACTTCATCTCCAAGCTTCTCCTTTAGCTTCTATGGCTTCCTCTTTTTTCTCTCTACTTCTAGTCTTTCTCTCACCTTGACTAGTCTTTCTCTCTCCTTTGCATTCTATCTCTCTCCTCTTTCTCTCCTCCTTTGCGGTGGATATAACTAGTCCTAACCAAAATTAAGGCTACATCCAATAGAATAGAATATGGAGGAATTTTTAAGCATTGGGTGAATGAGGAAGATAGATCTCTAGTAGTTTTAAAGAAGAGAGAGGATGTTAGAATGCCAAATAAAGGTGGTTTGTAAAACTTGCTAATAGAGGTAGAAGAGAGAGAAGTCAATGGCAACCATGTTTAACTAGAAGAGATAGATGAAGAAAGCCTTTGGTCAACCCTATCACAAAGGCTCAACATGCTACTATGGAGGTTTGAACAACACTCAAAACTTTAGTGTTTAATCAAAGTACCATGTGCTGTGGCTTGCTGCATTTGAGGTTCTTAAGGATATTTTAGGTGCCAGAGCTGTTCTTTATGCACACAAGCATTCCAAACATCATCCCTCATCACAAACGTGGCGAGATGCTCTCACTTGAAGGGTATGGTCAATACTTGGTGGAATGGCATCTTGCAAGAGACTTGAAAACTTTAAAATACATGTATGGAATCTCTAATTATGCAAATGTAAAGAATCCATATATATATTGCTTGACAAAGAGGGTGAAAGGAAAGGGCAAGAAGAAGGACTAGAAAAGGGTGATAAGTGATGCACCAACACGTGATGAAAAAGATTCAACTTAGAAGCCCATCTTCAATATTCGATTGGATCATATTCGTATTTGTTCATTGCATGATTTTGTCATAATCATGGAGAAAATTGTGTATAAGTATATTTGCTTTGCTTATAGGATGGGGATAGGATCCAATAAGAAAAAGAAGCCATTGCAATGTGTAGGAATGTGGAGTGAGTGCTATCAAAAATTGAGTTACAAAAGCATCAAGTAATGATTGAAAAAGATGAGAAGAGATTATTAAAAAATGTAACTTATTAAAAAAAAAGAAGCCTTGCTTTGGAGGAGTGAAGGCAAGGAAGTTTCTTTCAGCACCCATTAGTGAGGAGGGAAATGTCATAGTTTATAGGCCACAAGATTCTCACAAGATTACAATGGGTGGAAAAAGTTGCATACTACGGTTCTTGATCAAAGTAATATTGGAGGTTAGACAAGGTTGATCAAAGTCAAGGTTTGGATTAGTCTCAATAAATTGGCTCCCTTGCTTTGAAATATGGTGTTTGACAATGAAAATAAGCAAGAGTTTATCAATGATGTGCATAGCTTCTAGGAGAACACAATGAGAGCGTGGGACAAAAGTTCTACCACACATTACATGGTGCGTACTAAGTAAAAGATTTAAAGTGCATGAATTGTGATGGGCATCCAAACCACAAGAGGTCGATAATGATCCTCATCACTACATTACATTAAGACAAAGATGGTCCTAGTGCAAAATCCTCTATGAGCTGCTGCAAATGTTGCAAGCCCAAGTGCTATCTTGATTGAGAAATATACACGAATGCATGGTCTGGGTGGAGTGAGTAGAAGAGGAAGCATTGATACCATGGAGTAGCAAGGCAATCGAGAAGAGGATTGGCATCAATATATGCTCATCTAGGGATGAGGTATAAGCTGCTTTGCTGATAAAGTTATTACTAGCTTCATGTCCAATATAAGCAGTAAACGAGCTTGGTATTCTCATAAGAGGAGCAACAGCTATTTATCTCCGAGCAAGGTTCATGATGGCAACCTCGCCGACAGTAGCACACATCGTTCACTGGCAGGCATCCCAATTTCTTCAAAGCTTTATGTGGCTCACAATTTCTTCAATCAATTGCCTCCAAAGTTCACATGTAGATGAGCCGACTAGATGGGGGAATTTGTAATAAAGAGGCACATTTTAAAACTCGCCTCTTTTTTGCACTTTACCCTTCTCCCAGGAGATTCGTATCATATATGTATCTATACATACTACAGCCCACTAGCAGAGGAAAGGTTACCTGACATTGCTATAGTATGCTAGTCTATTCTTGTTATGTTCTCCCAAGTGCTTGGCCAAATTAGTTACCCCTCCCCCCAACTCTTGGGTATTGCAAAAGTGCACACACACACACACACACACACATGTTCTATCATTAATTCAACACACACAAACATGTTCTATCATTAATTCAACACACACTCTCTGAGCATGGGTAGCCTTAGAAGGGGCACTTCTTCATGGTGCGCAAATCGGATGCTAGATGCGTAAATAGTGAATGTTGGAAGGTCCCCAAGAACAAAAAACTTTACAAACCTTCATAATTTCAAGTACAAAGCAAAAGTAAATTTGCAACATGACATGAGACAAAAAAGACAAATTGGGTGCCATCTCCCCCTATGCCTTGTGTGAGCGTTTCACAAGGTATGTATTTATAGATTTATTTATCTTCAAGCTAAAAAATAGCCCACTTTACAAATAACATGCTTTTGCTTTTGCATTTGTGTTTTCCTAAATATAAAGTAAGGAGTTTGGGCATCCAAAAGTCGAGCTGTGTCCAAATACAAATATCAAATAATAAAATATTTAACCGAGCGCTTATGCGCATACAAGATGATAAATGTTTTATCAAGCACTTTAATAAATAAGTGTGCTTAAATAAATATAGGCACCACGCCTTTAGTAATAAGATGCCATAAAAAATAGTAATTCTTCTAGGCATTTGGCCAAATTCACGCTATCGCCCGATGCTACCCATCGCTACCGTCGCCTGCTCTACACATCAACTCAAGCATTTATAATTGTTAGAAAATAATTAAATAAAATCCAACAAAAGTGAATATCTAGCAGTCTTTAGCTAAAAAATAATTAAATAGGTTGGAACCCTGTTCTAATCTTAATTTAATTCGAGTGCACACTCTAAACTCATAACGTCCATTACTTTAATATGTATTTTATGGAATTACCCGCTATGGAATCACCCACATGCACATTAAATTAATATGACACCCGAGAAGGACAAGCATCCCCGTCAGCTTCTCACACAAGGAATCCACCTTGTGTACGAGCCCCAACAAATAAATAGTTTTACGGAATCCATTAAAAAACCTCCAGAATCCACCGTTAAATATACCTCCTGGTATCACTTTAATTCTTAGACATATATATATATATATATGCGTTAGTGGAACCAAATAGCAATGTGTGTGCATGTTAATGCAACAACACTAATCAAAGTAAGCACATATGTAGACTCTAGGTCTCGGATTAGTATAAGGCTCAATAAACTTGAGCCTATCCAAAATATACATTGGGAAAATTGTCATGTTATGTAGAAGCTTGGAAAACTCTCAACGTAGGGTGTTTTTCTTGTGTTTTTAGATACCCTACTTTCAAGGTTAGAATGATGCAGTGTGACACGAAACCCAATTTTCTTGTATGTCATGATCCTCAACATGGGCTTGGCCATATTGAGGCTACGCACCAAAAGAGAGACTTTTGAGCAAAAGATTGTACAAATATCATGAGATATTGTGCTTTTTGTTGACTGTTGATCTAGTGACTAAAAGCTAGCATAGTCTACCATGTACCAATAGGCGATGCCCATACAATACCACTCAAAGGCAAACACCATAACTACAGTCATGGTTGCCTTTGTTAATGCATCATCATATTTCCATAGGTGGATGATTCTTTCTAGTGGATCATCAGGCCAACAACTATAGAATGAGACAAGAATAATATGATTTTGCTTGAGGAGGCCAATACTTCTCTTTGGGGATCCTTGAATTCGGTATAGAAGCCAAAGAGCAAAGGACATGTGTTTTAAAACACACCTCTTTGTGACCCATTCATTGCCGAGAGTGCCATGCGACCACCCTCATGTAGAGTGCCTTGCTCCATCATTTTCATGCTTGTGATATAGAATTACATGCAGTCTAAGCTCATAGATTGCCTCTTCACTCAAGCATAGGATGCCATAACCCCCTCCCTCCCACATTTTTTTTGCCTCTCAAAACCCCTCATCAAGTTCCAAAATCCTTTGTCTTCAAATGGTAATATAGCTGCTTTCACCTCTAGAGTAAGTAATGGCTACCCCTTTTTGAAGACAATCCTACTCATGTGAGTTGCAAAGAAGCTTTGCTTTGTATCTTTGTTTGTTCCATATACGTGATGAATTTGCAAAAGCTTGTAATGTAAAGTAGTATTTATCAAAAGGATCCACAAAATGGTTGTGTATTTAGAAACTGAAGTGAAGCAACTTTCCTTGGCCAATGCCATACTCCCTACCTGGCTTAGCAATTTATCTATATTTCTCTTTCATATGTGTCTCCACCTTGCCTATCAAGTTCCATGCCTTCAAATATTGAAAGTCTAGTACTTGCCTATCAAGTTCCTTGCAATTAGAGTACTAGTAGTGTGGCTTCGTGGTGTATGAATATGTAATGAAAGATGGGCTTAATACATCAATTTAATATGTGTGTTAAAATAGTTCATACATAGGTCAAAAAATTGTGTTACAAAAGTAATTGTATTTTAAAATGCCATGTTCCATGTCCATATGGTATGATTGTGTTGTGTGATGAAGATCTCATAATGAAGATGAGTAGCATAGACAATTTGCTTGCATTTTGTATCATTTTAAAACACTTGCAATTTTGTAACAATGTGATGATACTTGGGTTTTTCCAATATCACAAGTCAAGTGGTCCACTTTCTCACAAGTATCTACTTGTGTTATCTTTGAGGACATATTACTACATTTTAAAATGTGAGTACTCTTGAAGGTCAATCACAGGTACTCTAGATATCTTTGAGGACATATTACTACATTTTAAAATGTGAGTACTCTTGAAGGTCAATCACAGGTACTCTAGATTTGAATATTTTGATGTATTCAAATAATACAAACACATGTTGCTTTCATATGCAAGCCTTAGAAAAGCACAAGCAGATGAAATGCTTGATTATTTCAATGTTTTGGGTATTAATATTTATGAATTCTGCTCAATCAAACATAGATTTTACCATTATACCTTGAACCATACATAGGGAAGATTAGATTTTCATTTTAAGGACAAGTTGCATGCATATCAATGCAACGATTATTAGAACAATATGGATTGAGTATAAGCAACTTCTTTTTTGTCTTTTATTAACTAGTGGCTATATCGGGCATATGACTCATGTAATGTTGCTCCATTCCCATGGGCACATATGAATATGTGAACACTTCTTGGTTTCATGTTGCACACTATATGCATCCAAGCCATTCGAGATTATAGTAACACACACACACACACACACACACACACACACACACACACACACACACACACACACACACACACACACACACACACACACACACACACACACACACACACACACACACACACACACACACACACACACACACACACACACACACACACACACACACACACACACACACACACACACACACACACACACACACACACACACACACACACACACACACACACACACACACACACACATCTAATACATTTTTTTTTTAAAATGTGGTATTTTAGTTGTGTCACCACCACAAAAGGCTAGAGGCAAGGCTAGAGGCAAAGGCCGTGCAAGATCAAAACAATGAGCAGAATTGGCTAGAAATAAGGGCAAGAACAAGGCTGATGACGATATCTAACAACAAATTATGGAATCACGTAAAGCAATACCTAATAATATCATGGTGAAGAAGGATCCCAAGAATATGTTGCATATAGCACTCTAAATGCCACACTTTGTAACCATGAAATTGTGCATTCCATCAAACACATGGAGTTGGTTTTTTAATTAGATTAAGTGATAGAGAAAATAGTTCAATAAAGTATCCAAAGCAAGGAAGCTGTGGAGTAGATGGCCCACTCTACTAAGTATTCTTTGGAAAATTTTACACTTTCCACTAAAGAATTATTAGACAAACATAATGCTCAAATTTTTATGCTTGTGGCAATATAAATGGTAGATAAAGAGAGTAGAGATAAGCAATCATTTTAGCCCTTGAATAATAATCCTTAGCTAGGTATCATTGAAAAGAAGGGTATACCACATACCACCTATGGGATTGGTGAGACTTATTTTAGGATTGATGAGCCAATTCCGAGCATCCATGCATCCAGCCCTTCTCCATGAGCTAGAAGTCAACTACCCATTCCTCTAGGTAGGTTCCAAATTAATTATCATAGGAGTGCATGCAATCTTTTAGTCCCCATTGATAGCTATATGTCAAATGGGAAGCAATGCTTTGTAAAGAGGGAGCTCTGTGGTAAAATTGTGTTGATAAAATATAGTGGCCATTCATCATCACACTGAATGATTTAAAGAAGTGGACCTCAAAGTTAGAGTCTTACTTTGATACTTTCCTAGGTCTAAAGACCAAAAGATTCACTTTGCCACACAGTTCAACTTGAGGGCTTTGCTCATACATGGTGGAGATACATAAAGAGGAAAAATTGTCAAGTTGACACTTGGGAGTATTTCAAAGCAAAGATGGCTCAAGTATTTGTTTCTTCCATTGAGAAAGAAAATTTGGTGAGGAGATATCATTAGTTGGACCAAAGAAACATGTCAGTTAGAGAGAATACTAACCAGTTCTTATATATATATATATATATATATATATATATATATATATATATATATATATATATAGAGAGAGAGAGAGAGAGAGTGTGTGTGTGTGTGTGTGTGTGCGTGCGATGATGAAAAATTGCATAAATATGTCTTTGTCAGCTCATGTTATGGGCCAAAAACCCGCCACACTATTTTAGGGCATTAAGCTAGTAGAGATGTGTGCTCATGAGTATAAGAAGGATATCCCTATGCATGCTTCTTTTAGACAAAAAAGGGCTCTAGTTCAAGACCTGTTTGTATTAAGGTTACACAGCCAAGCAGCTTTTGCACAGACTTTGACAAAATTGTGTGACTTCTACCCTGACAAACATTAGAATTTCGCCTATTGCACAAAATGTCACTACAACAACATGAACATTCCTCACTCAACATCACTGCATTGCTACTATGCTCCAAAACATGAAATATACACAAATAATATAGATTATTGGGATAGAGAAGAAGACAGAATGTAAATTACGAATTGCATATGTCATATCAGAAATTCAGCCATAGCCATCATAACTTCCACCCCTTGCATCCACCTTATATATCTGAGTATGGTTGTGCAATTGGAAAGCCAAACGTCCATTTTTACTTCCTAAGATCCAAAAAGTCACCATACATAAGCTAAGGTTCATAAACATGCCAAAAATAATCCACCTAAGATGCTTGCCCTTATACACTTGGCACAGCTTGGTGGATTGAGCCAACAGTTGACCTCAGACCCACAATCCCTTGATCCACTCAGCCACTAGCTTTGTCTTCAGAACCTTCTGCCTTTTTCATTGCATCCTCCATTCCAACTTCCACCTAATGACTCCCCGCTGCATCCGCCTTCTGCATTCCGCTGCAACTCTGACATCTTGACATATCTTCCAAAGGTTGACTACTCCACAACTCTGCTGGGTCTTCCTCAAGGATCTCAAGAACAACATCAACCCACTTAACTGCTATCTCCTCAGCTTTATTCACCATCTAATGAGGGATTTTAGGGATCCTCCCATAGAAGTTTTTCAGTCAGAATCCATTCACTGGCTTCAATACCAGAGTTCCAAATACATCCTTAAACTTGAAAGCGCCTTGTCCCAATTCTTCGACAATCTGGTAAGGCCCAAAATACCTCAACTTCAATTTACTAGGATGTGGTCCTAACTTTGAGTTATAGAGCATCACCCAATCCCCTTTCTAAAATATCTTAAATTTCACTTGCCTTGAAATCCATGCTTGCCTTCTATTCTAATTTATTTCCACTGCATATGCACTCTGAATCCAATCTTCCTCCAACTTCAGCAACTCCCTTTGTCTATGAAAAACTAAATCCTTTGGGCTCATCCTATGATGTATTGCTAGCCTCAAGTTGGGAACTACATACTCCATTGGAACAATAGCTTCAATCCCATAAACTAGCTTGAAAGGTGTCATCATTGTTGCAACTTTATATGCTGTGCGGAATGACCACAATGCTGAATCCATCTTGTCATCCCAATTAGATACGTTCTCTACCACTATCTTTTTCAAAATCCTCACGAGCACTTTATTGGAACTTTTTACTTGCCCATTCACTTGCGGATGATATGGGGTTGACTTCTTGTGCATGATCCTATGCTTACTTGTCAACTCTTCAATAAATGAATTCAAAAAATTCACACCCTGATCAAACACTAGCTCAATTGGACATCCAAATCTTGTCATAATGTACTTGTATAAGAATCTGGCCACACTTGTTGCTTTGTATTCTCTCAAAGGTATTGCTTCTACCCACTTTGTGGCGTAGTCCGTTGCAACCAGAATATATCTTGCTCCTGTCCTACTAGCTTTTGGCTTTATGGGACCTACAAAATCTAATCCCCACTTTTGGAATGGATCAAGTGGCAACACAGGATGATCTTGCATCCTATCCATTGAAGTTGGTTGCCCAATCTTCTGAAATTGCAAACATTCCCTAACAAACTAATATGCATCCTTAAGCAACAATGGCCACCACAAACCTGCTTGCATAATCTTTATTCCTATAATTTCACCTGAAAAATGTCCTCCAGCTATTCCATGATGTGCTTCCTGCAAAACCACCTTTTGCTTCTCATCTGGAACACATCATCTAATTATTTGATCCGCTCCTTTCCTATACAATGATCTAGCAATTATTAAAAATGGCCTACTCTGCAAAGCAAACTTCTTCTTTTGGTCTGTTGACATATTAGAAGGCAACACTCCATCTGTCAAAAATTGCACAATTTGGTCATACCAATTGTCAAAAGCTTGCCCTTGTATTTGAAACAATTCTGCATCCGAAAGTTGATCTGACACTCCATGTGCCTTTTTCACATGCTCTGATTTGCTAAGATAATCCACCACTACATGTTTGTTGCCTGGTGTATGCAGCATTGTATAATCAAATTCTTGTAACAAAAGCATCCATCTAGCAATTCTACCTTCCAACTTTGGTTTCTTCACCAAGAAAATGAGCACTTGATGATCCACATGAAAGATCACTTTATTCCCTAGCAAATAATGCCTTAACTTTTCCAATGCAAAAATCATCCCCAAAGCTTCTCTCTCAGTGACCGTATAATTCTTTTCAGCTGGTTTCAGCATCTGACTATCATAATATATAGGTGTGAACCATCCTCGGATCTTCTCCTGCATCAAAACTGCTCCGACCGCCATATCCGATGCATCCACAAACACATGTAATGGTAGCTGCCAATGTGGTGGTTGGATGATGGGGGAAACCACAAGCATCTTTTTCATAATCTGAAATGCCTTCTCCTGAGCATCTCTCCACACAAACCCAACATCTTTCTTTGTTAGATGCATCAAAGGTGAATTGACATCTGCCAAATACTACAAATACCGATTATGCCACTTTATTTGCCCCATGAATCTTGACACCACCTTCAAGTTGTCAGGTGCTACTGCCTTCTGGATTGCACTTATCTTGTTAGAGTCAATTGACATCCCTTCCTGTGAGATTATATGGCTCAACAATTTCCCTCTCTGCATTGCAATTGCACACTTGTAAGGATTCAAAGACATTCGAAACAGTTGGCATCTCTCCAAACATTTCCTAAGATACTCCAAATGCTTTACCTTTGCTGCAAACACAAAAAAGTCATCCATAAAAATCTGCATGAATTTTGTCAGGTACGACTCAAAAGTTTTGAAAGCTGCTTTAGAAAATGATGGTGGTCCATTCTTCAATCCAAAGCTCATAACTGTGTATGCAAATGCTCCCCATTCAGTTATAAATGCCATCTTGTCAACATCCTCGTCTGCCATTCGGATATGATTGTACCCTGAAAATTCATCAAGAAAGTTGTACATCTCATGTCTTGGGACATAATCCAGAATTGAATCCACAAGTGGCATGGATATGTGATTATTGCTACATTCAGCTTTCTATAATCCACACACACTCAAATCTTGCTTGACTTATTTGGAACAACCACTATCAGTGAAAGCCATTCTACCTGATCTATTGGGACAATGAAACCCACTTGCAAAAGCTTATCTAGCTCCTCCTTCACCTGCTTTGCATAATTTGAATTCATCCTATAATGTTGCTGAATCACTGGCACAACATCCTCCTTCCTAGCTCCTCCTTCACCTGCTTTGCATAATTTGAATTCATCCTATAATGTTGCTGAATCACTGGCACAACATCCTCCTTCAAATTGATCTAATTCTTATACACTCTTGGATTCATGCCTTTCAGGTCAAAATAATCCCAAGCAAATACATCCATGAACTCTTGCAACAACTTCTTAAGATCCTCCTTAAAGCCGTCATCCAAATTGACATTGCCTTTGACAACTTTTGGGCTAACTTTAGATCCCAAATTCAAATCTTGCAAATCATCCTCTTTGACCCGTAAAACCTTTTCCATCAGCTTGTCATACAAGAATTCAACTTTGGTTATTGCCTCCTTTGGTGCAACCTCCCCTTCGGCACATTCCAAATCCTCCTTCAGCTTTAACTAATGAGAAATTGTTGACTCCTGAGTCAGATTCTACTCTGCATCCACATCCTCTAATTTACCAAATGACTCCTTAATTGACTTCCCAGATTCCTCTTGACAAACATATTTTTGCATAATCCTTTCCACATCAACTTCAAATACTGGTACCACACTGGGATTGGCATCTAGAAAACATGCTTCCTCCTCACCTACAACATCATTAGCTAAATTAATAGTATGAGCCATCATTGGCTTTATTGATATTTTCAATCTCTTCATAGATGTCATTGGAATCTTTACTGAATTCTTTCCTTTCTTTAAAACCACTTCATTTCATTCCCAATCCTGCTTAAGCTTTGCTTATTGGAACCAAGGTCTTCCCAATAGCATTGAATACGCATTATTTGCATCTTACATTTTCAAAACAATGAAATTTGCCTGAAATGAGAACCCATGCACTTTGAGGGTTTTCCCTCTTAGCATCCCTATCGGTTGCACTCTTCGCTGGTCTGCCATCCTTACTTGAAATGGTGCCGGTTCAAGCTTTGTATTTGTCAGCCTTGAAAATTCAGCCTCTGCCAAAATATTTACTCCGGATCCACCATCTAACAAAACATTTGAAAATGTGCATCCATCAAACTAAGCTTAACAATTGGAATGGCAAAATCAACATCATCAGGACTGACCTGATATCTTCCAACATTAAAGGATGATGTGTCCATGGTGAAGTTTTTAAGAGTGAGTTTGACAAGGAGCTATCTACAAGCAATGAAATGGTTGGTATGTATGGCAGATGCGACTCTCTTGTGAAACTTGAAGAACACGTATTTGATAAATTGTCAGTTTGCAAATGCATTCTCTTGGAAGGCACTCATGGCTAGATATGTTGACCATGGGCATGGTGAAGAGGCCATTGTCACGATTAGATATGCCTTGAAAGCATGTGCTACCATAGGAGCAGCTGACAAGGGTTTAAAAACTCATAATGAGATTGTTAGACTGCCGATGTTGGAGGGCAAGATTGTGTTCAAAAATGCTCTTGTGGATAGGTATTCCAAATGTGATGCACTTACAAAAGCACAAGAGGTCTTGGACTAGCTTTTTGCCTAGGATGTAGTGTCTCACTGTCTTGGAGTGCTTTATTTTAGAGTATTTTACAAGACTTGAGATAGTATTAAAGTATTAAAGTATTAAAGTATTAAAGTCCCTTGCAATGGTGGAACAATCGCAACAATAAGCTCAGTTTGCCCCAATTGATCTGATTATGATGTATTCCATATCTAGAAAGCATAAAATCTTGTGAGCCCTCATTGAAACATGGCTTTTTCTTTTGCCCCACTGCAACCTTAAGCCAATGCAAGGTCTCCAAATTTCAAGCACAAAGTGACAACAAATACCTTGTGGTTGGATTGCCAATACATATATATATGAACTGATCAAAGCAATTCACAATAGAAAGGAACGGTCTTTCCAAAGAAGACTACTTAGTCCTCATTTTGTGGGACTAATGAAGGCTTTTGCAAAACAAAGGGATCTATTGAAGGGCACAAGGCTACATGAGGACATTTGCAAACAGGGATTCCTTGAAAGAAGCCCCTATATTGCAACTTGCAAGCACTTTAATAACTATGTGTGCTAAATGTGGTGCTCTTGCAAAAGCACATCAAGAGTTTGACAAACATATTCTTCATGAATCATGATGGATTCTCTTGGAGTACACTAATTGCAAGAAATGCAAAAATGGTCACATTGACAAAGCTCTAAAATGTTTAGCTTATTTGTGCACTGAAATCATGTGCTAGTGTAGGAGCACTCGTTAAAGGTGAACAAAATCGTAATGAGATTGTCACATAAATGTTGTTGGAGAAATATAACATTTATGACAATGCTTTAGTGAACATGTATGCCAAGTGTGGCGCATTGGGAAAGGGACAATGAGTGTTGGATGAGCTTCTCATCCAAGATGTAGTCACTTGGAACTGACTAATTGTAGGGTATGCATAGCATGGCCAAGGCGAGCAAGCATTGAGATGTTTTGATATGACACAACACGAGGGGCACAATCCCACTACAACAATGACCTTTATTTTTTGTTTGAAAACATGTGCCGATGTAGGTGCACAATACAAGGGTTATTCAAGTCAAGCAATTGGGAAACACAAACTTTAATGAGCTTTAATGTGAGTTTTGTTGTCATGATGGAAGAGAGCAGCCATCACTTTTACTTATGGCCCCCCTCTCCTTCCCTCTCTTTCATTGGGCCTTTTTTTTGCATGGCAGGTCAATGCCAAATGGGCATTGGAATCAAGCTCTCCTCCAAGTTCCTCTCTCTCTCTCTCTCTCTCTCTCTCTCTCTCTCTCTCTCTCTCTCTCTCTCTCTCTCTCTCTCTCTCTCTCTCTCTCTCTCTCTCTCTCTCTCTCTCTCTCTCTCTCTCTCTCTCTCTCTCTTATATGGCATCGCAGGAGATGGCTCGAGCGGGGGATACCACATCATGGTATTCACAGACTAGAGCTTGGTTTGACAGACATGGGCTGGACATTGATAGACTCCCACCTCTTCTATATGATACTCAGGCTCCCACTTACACCCTCTCTCTCTCTAAGAGAAACAGAGTCATCAGATAGGAGATATGGCACATTATTATACACAATTCTTGAGCATATCAAAGCAGGGATTCATAGAAATTTTGAGATATATGCAGATCTATATGCCACATCGATTGAGAGTTCTTATTGAACAACTCAAGGTATCATCACATCAGCTTATGATTGAGAGTGGCAGAGCCAGTGGCATCCCACGGGAGGAGAGGATATGCCCCCTTTGCAAATCAGAGGTGGAGAGTGAGGAGCATTTTGTTCTCAGATGCCCGGCATACTCAGAGTTGAGATCTAGATACACATTGAGCAGCTCACTTCAGGGATGTATGACTGATATGGATCAGAGATCATTTGGCTGTTTTCTGGGAGAGGCATGGCACATCAGAGAGCAGAGCACACAGTGGGTCCCAGTTAGAGAGGGGCCCACCCAGATGACTATTACACAGTTCTTTCAGACAGACAGAGTGAGAGCTACTGTACCAGCCTCCAGCCAGACCTCCGAGCTCACACTACAGCATGCTGAGGACCAGCGTACCCGACGCCGCATGAGGATCCGTGGGTTTCGGACCCCACAGCCACACTGATAGGAGATCCATAGGATTCTTGATCTACATCGACAGCAAACTAAGATCCGACGACACTCGACACATTGGATCTCAGATCTCCAATTTGCTCTTTCTCCATCGCCGATGTACCACATCCTGCATCCAGGAGGGATCACCTGCTATTAGCAACTTCGACGATTGCTACTACATCCCAGGATAGTATATCTCCATGCATCTGTTACATATACACATCGCACCACTTTATCACAGCCAACAGTTGTTCCCCTATCACAGCCGACATTTGTTCCCCTTTTGTAGCCATTATCTGGAGTACTAGAGCTACATACGCACATACACATACACGACACTTATCACACTCACATCACCGTATTTTCAGTTTCCAGTTTTTAGCTTTTCATTCAGCACTTTTATTTTGGATAGCTAGACCTCATCAGTTGTATCATAGTTTGTCTCATAGGCCAGTTTTGGTCTTTAGAAGATGTTAATATAGCTTTCTCTCTCTCTCTCTCTCTCTCTCTCTCTCTCTCTCTCTCTCTCAATTGTTCACCATAGCCTCTTCCAATCGTCTTGACTCCTCTCCCAATCATTGAGCAGCAACCTGTGCCTCCTTCAATCAAGCGCAACGGCCTGTGCCATAGCCTACAATAGCATGGGCCTCAGCCCTCTTTTGATCACCAGTGTTGCTTGATGCCTTTTCCAGCTCGGCCCTCTTCCAATCTCACTAGTCAACCTCTTCCACTCGCTGCACTTGCCTCGGCCCTCTTCCCCTCGTGAGCTCATTGCTACAGTCGCCTCAGCCCTCTTCCAATTTGCCAGCTCACATCTTGACAGTCTCTAGTCACCAATTGTTGCTAGTTTCCTCGGCCCTCTTCCTATTGTCTCCAAGTCACTCCTCTCAATAGTCTCCAGTCACTCGCCAATCGCCAGTCATTAGTGCTGCCAGTCATCGCTAGTCGCCAGTCGTTAGCGCCAATTGCCAACTCACTACCAGTCGTTGCCCTTGTCACCAGGCAACTCGCCATGGCCTTTTTGGCTGCATTTTTCTACTCACATGCTTGCTTCCTTATCTTTGGTGACATATCTGGTAGGCACATGGTATCCCATGTGGCTATGTTTTGCAACTCTTGCTCCATCTGAGGTAAGATTTCTTCATCTGGCAGGCTATCCTATCCTTCTTCATTGTTTGGAGTTTGCTTAGTAGTAGCTGATGATCTTCTAGTAGGCTCTAACGACTCAAAGGATTATAGTTTTTTCCCTCCACAACTATCTTTCATCTTCAGGATTTACTTCGATATCCTATTGCTAGAGGATACCTCCTAGTTTGAGATACGCTCAACTGTTTGATATGCAGAGGTCATTATTTGTGTAGGACTATGTAGTTGAAATTTGATGCTTTTATCAACGTTACATTTGAATAAACATTGACATCTTCCATTCTATGCATTCTAAATCATGAATTACAAGTGCACATATCATGTTAGGGCCATAATGTATATCTCAAAGCTAAATGCAGTTTCTGTCTTGTATATGTGATCATAATCTAGTTGAATACAAAACTTATTTTGCCTAGGTTAGATAATTGTTAGATTTGAATATACTAACAAAGGTAAATGAGAGGAAAGGAAGGTGGGAAGGTTCATGATGCCTACGAAGGACTACTAAATTGACTATTTTTATGTTTTGGGTATCTAGGCTCATGAAGTATATAAAATGAGGCAAGCATCATAGAGGAGATTGAATGCCAATGTTGCTATACAGGTGATTCCTTTAAAGGATCTAGATTTTTTTCCATACCTTAATGACGAAGGGCTAATCAAAAATTGTAGTTTGCCAAATGCAAAAGCTAGTGTTTATGCAATCTTTGATAATGAGAAAATGCTACACTACATTGGTATCTCAAGGCAGGTGTGCAACGTTCCATAAAAGCTCATCAATTGTGCTTTGATTTCTCAGCTTGATGTCTGCAAGATTTATTACGTGGATGTTCAGTCATAGGATCTTTTCCAGGATCCTAATTCCTAGATAAGCAAATAAGGAAAAGTATAATCCATGTGTATGATGGCTCCAGTAAAAGTGTTATCTTCCCCATGAAATAATGGTGGTTTTGACATTTGGCTCTTGACTTTTCTTTTTTGATGATCTAGATGAATATTAGATTAGATCTTCTCTTTCTATTTTTAATGGTTTCTTCCTTTTCTTCAACATGTATGAGAAATCTTAGTAAAGAGACTAGGTGCCAAAGAATAAAATAGCTACACATACCTATTACCAACTCCAAAGGCATCCCATGAAAGTGTGGCATGTCAATGGAAGCATGAATTCAATATAGCTTTATAGAAGGAAGAGTTGGTTGCTTCAATGTATGTATACAAATACCATATGCCTAATGTCTAAATCAAGTAGTTGCACAAGTGAGGATGTGCCAATATTTAAATTGTGCATTGTGACATTGTTTAGCAAGCCCAAAGCCATATAATAATGAATCTCACCTTATCTTGAGGAAATGTTTAGATAGAAAAATATTTAGCTAGAAATATCTCTCTCTGTGTGCTAGGATTTGTGGTTTGGGTGTGACTTGTATTTAGGTGTGACTCGCTTAGATGGATTGTAGCTCACACTTTTTGCTTTGTGTTGGCAACCAATTTCATTTAAGGTAGCAATGAATCTAAAAAAGTATTGTTAGCACAAATTCGTTCTAGGCTATTCAAAGGTAAGGGATTCTTGAAACAACTTAAAGTACACACAAGCATTTTGAAGCAAACCACATAGGGATTGGATTGGGACTTAATGTTAATGCGAGGTGGTGTTTACCATTGACAGTAGGATACCTTACCACATGCCAATTGTTTTCAAGAATACCATTAAAAAAATATTAGAGAGTAGGTGGTATGGTGTGTGTGGCAAGAGAGGCCCGTTGTTGGCATGCGTCGTGAATTCGGTGTATGCATGTCATGAGATAGTCCTTTCTTGTCACGATGTGTGCATGTATGTGTGCACACATCCACGTGCGTGACAAGAGAGACCATTTGACTAGCATGCACCGTGAATTCAGGATATGCATGTCAAGAGAACCAATAAGGCAATCCTCTCCTATGACTCACTATGCGAAGGTGTATACTCTTCACACGCACATGTATGGCAAGGGACCATTGACTGGCATGTATGTGTGTCAAGAGATGGGTCTCTTGACATGCACCATGCATTATTTTTATCTTTGATTCTTTGTGCATATGTATTTTGTAGTCACTTGTGAGATACGTGGATTGGCATGTGTCGTATATTCAATGTATACATGTCATGATACTTGTCTCATGATGTGTGTGTGTGTGTGTGTGTGTGTGTGTGTGTAGGGATGAAAGGTGCTTGTCAAGTAGGCACTCAATTGTGAAGTTGGCAAGTGAGTGTCTTTTGACAAGTATGTCACAATTGACTTGGCATTGAACTCAACATAGATGTGTCATTTTGATTGTGACACCCTCCCTTCCCCCTTGGGTATGGATGGGCACTTGGTCGTGAATTCGCCTAGATAGTGTCCTGATGGGCTATAAATGAATAAATATGTGATGGGCATTTGGTCGTGTTTTTAGCTACATAATGTCCTGACACGCTAGTTATTTGGTGTTACTTGATAGGATGGGCATTTAGGTCATACACTCGACCATAAAGTGTTCTCACATGTGTAGATCTTTAAAACTCTAGCAATATTTTTGTGTATTTATGCTTTTATGAGAAAACAACTTGATGCAATCTATGTTGCATCTTCATTGTTCAATGTCTAAATGATATCATGTAATTTTAACTCAATTGAAGTCTATATACAACACTAGTATAACCGAAGATTGGTATCATGTAATTTTGTTTTTAAACAAGGATTGTATATCAAATGTTTTTATTCAAGTGATGTAATCTAACTTACGATTGGGAGGCAAGGTCTCGGGTGCCATGCTTATATGCTTTTTTTCCTTTGTCATAGACTGGGGGAATTGGCCTTGTTGAGATGGCTCTTAATGTTTCCAAAGCACTCCGCATTTTCTTGATAAATGCCATATCGTCTAGTATAGAAGAGCAAATATCATTCATTAATAGCAACAATGTTGCATTTGTCAACTTTTGCAATCGAGCATGTATAGCTATGCATGCCTTGTTGCAGCAACAAGGGCTTTCATACTTGGTTACTGATGTAATCATGGATCCTGAGAAAAACTTGCATCTTTGTCGCACATTGCTCAGAAATGCACCTAAGATGCTTGAAGAACTTAGGGAGTTAGCACCATCATTTGTATCAAATGAGAAGTTGGCCTTATGGAACACAAAGTGGAGAGAGGAGGTGGCACATTCAAAGCGAGCGAAGGACTTGTCTGGTGCCTCCTCTCTGCCAAAGCATTTGAAGACTACAATAGGTGCAAGTCCTAGTCCCACTTCCATAGGACAACAAGATGATCCGCCATCAGGGGCAAGAACTATGTGGCGGATATTGAGGAATCACCAATGTGTGCCAACAATTGGCATTCCTTTTTTTATGCAATCAAGCTAGGTGGAGACATTAGTGAAGGCTCCTTCGAGCCGTGTGTGGAAGCCACAATAGATAATATAAGTTATTTTCCTTTAGATTTGAAATTTGTGCCAAAATGTACAAGGGATCTAATAATGCCAAGTTACAATAGTTTCAAGTGGAGTGTGTGATGCAAAAGGTCAATGCATTGATTGTGCAATGCACTGCCTTCACTTTTGAATCCCCCTTGGGTTACAGTCTTCCCCTTATTCAATGGTGGTACATTGAATGATGTATTGATGTGGGGTCCTTTCAAGGAATGTAGATATAGAATAACAACCGAGCGCTTGCGCAAGACATTAGTGGGATTTAGCCCTAATCCTAACATGATGCCTAATGCAGAGGAGAGAGCTAGGATTGTGGGCATTATCAATAATATTCCGAACATTATTCATGCACTAGTGGATGGGATGAAGGCCATGCATAGTGCTGACATCATCCATTTAGACTTGCATGCTAAGAACATGGTACTAGAATTTACCAAAGGGAACATCCCTAGGGTTGGCATCATAGACTGGGATCTAATGCTCATTTCTGGCATGACAAGATCAACAATCAAATGTGGTGGTCCAAGTGATCCCATGCACCTCATAGATGAGCATTGGCGGAAAGGAGAGTTGGAAAGGAGAAGACGACCTTGGATTGCACCTAAGATCTACGACCCACTATGCCAGTCTACCTATAGCAAGGAGTTTGATGTGTATGCAATTGGCTAGCTCATCATCTGTCTTGTTGAGTTTTGGTGCTTAGGCCAAAACTTGTGGTTGTGTAGAAAGCAAAGGGATGCCCCAGATGAAGTGATCATGCATTTGATAGAGTTAAAGGCAAGTGATCGCATGTTGGTAGATGATAGGGTTGCATGTATATCATTTGCAAACCTCGACGACTTTTTGAGGGTAGAGTGTGGGATTGATCCTACAAATGCACATAGACCCCTTGTAGAGCTTGGTCCTATCTTAGCTCACCCCTTTTGAGTAACCTGCCGACTCCCACAATCTCTACTTGCATTTTGTAAAAAAACTATCAATTTTTGGAGTTTCCATGACTTGTGAATCCAAACATGTCTTGAAAAGATTGGCAACTTTGTAAAACTCTATACTCCATGGAATGGGACTCATAATTTGTGAGTATAGATAAAGTTAGTTAAGTGCTTTTAATTTTAGGAGTAATTATTCCAAGATTTCGTGTCTATCTTATTCACGATTTGTTTTGTATGATTGATAGTTTTTTCAAGTTTTGAAATTCACTATTTCCATTGTGTCATGTTTTATATCATGGTGAAGATTTTATATCTATAAATTATTTCGAGTTAGCAAATGTGAAACACTAGTTAGTATTCTAATGCATACACAAGGTTTATGAGTGCGAATAATCATACCTTGATATTTACATCATAGACCACAATGCTTATCATGATGCACTTAATAAAGGTAACACTTAGAAAATTTCATAGTCACTAGAACCACTGAGAGATTTTTATCAACTTTTGATAGCTACTTTGCGATTAATTCCATGATAAACTTGGATATCAAATTATTAACCATATCACATTCTATCTCCATTGAGCTAGTGTCATTATTTAGTAAGGTTTTTTAAATGTGCAATGATGTATGTGCACATGCGTGTGTGTATGTTATTCCTTGCAAATAAGATGCTTTAATCCAAAATATTAAAACCAATATTTTATGGGTCATAATTAAGTTGGTAATGGTCTATATGTTTCTTTCAATTTCAAGTTATATATTCTTTTATATGCAACTAGTACAAAATGTGCAAGGATGTGTATGTGCACACATTTAAGGGTGTTGTTCCTTGTTGCAAACAAGGTGATTTAATCTAAAGACTTGAAACCAATCTTTTATGGGTCGTGATTAAGTTGCTAATGGTTTATATGTTTCTTTAAATTCCAAGTTATATTTGGATTTATGTGTAATTGGTATAAAATGTGATCATATCTGTGTGTGCACAAGTGTGTTGTGTGTGTTGTTTCTTGCAAACAAGTTGCTTTCATCTAAAAGCTTGAAACCAATCTTTTATGAGTCATAGTTAAGTGGTAATTGTTTGTATGTTTCTTTGATCTTCAAGTTATATTTGTATTTATGTGCAATGGGTATTCTTTAGAAGTTGATATAATTTTGTAGTAGCATTGTGAAGAAACAAAATCTTAGGTATTATTTTGTGTGTTTTTCTGTAGGCATGGGTATATTAAAGAAACAAAAAAATTGTGAGGTTTCAAAGGGAGATATTACAACATTTTTTGGCCATCCAATAAATACCCCTGCAACCACAAATGTTATTAATTGATTCGCAGACATCAACAAATCAACCAGATACATCTATTTTTGGAAATGAAGCAAATAATGAGATTAAAACACCATATCAAATAGCAAGAGATCAACAAATTTGTGCCGCTACTAGTGTTGGAGTAGTTGAAACACAAGTTACACCAACTGTACAAAATGCTCCATGTCAACCTATACAAAAAAATGAAGAAGAGATGTCAAGTTCCTCGAAAATCACACAAGCTAGTGAGAAGAAAAATAAAAGAATTTGGAGCCTTGCAAAGCATACATTTCAGCTAGATTGGGTTAATAAATTTCCATTCATTGAACCGTGTATATCAGCTGATGATTCTACTCCAAAAAAGGCTCAATGTATTAGTTGCTCATGGAAAAAGGGAGATGATTACACACTTCAGCTAAAAATTAACACTATAGAGAAGCATGTAGGCAAGGTATGTGAAAAAGCCATTGTTGATAGGCAAGAAGTAAGTCAAGTAAGATGGAAGTCTAGTGAGGAGTGTGTACATCTAAAGAATGCAAGACTACATGAGAAACATTCGCTTGAGCAATGTAATATCTCCGCACAATAAAAGTTAGTTGGTTGGTTTGTAAGTTAATTAGTCAATTAATAAGTTAGTAAGATTACTAACTAAATACTAACTAAGGTAAAAACTAACTAACATTAATTATTGATAATTTTTATTTAATTTAAAATATTTTATTTAGAAAAATCAAGAGTCATAAATCCGATATTTTTCTCGGATTGGCAAGGACCGTAGCCACCCTTCACGTAAATTACAACGTGAACGAGATTTATGAGTTATATTAATCACTAGGTTAATGTGTATAGTTTGGATGGTCCAAAAATGTTAGATATTGGGCGGAACTAGTATATTTTAGATACTTTAGATATTATCCTTTTTTTTAAAAAAGATATGGAGATTTTTAGAAACTGGATGTCATTTAAAAGAAAAGACAATAGATATTTTAGTTAGTTAACAGATTTTATAAAAAGAAAAAAATAAAGAGAGGATTTGCGAAATCGCACGTGCCGCGATCGCAGTACACAGGCAGTGGACAGCACTTCGAACAGAGAAAAGAAGAAGGAGTGAACTAAGAGCTTTCTAAACAAGCATCTAAGAGTCTTGGGGTTTTACCCCCCTTTCGGAGCCAATGGAACTATCAGATTTATGATCTGAGCATCAGATCACTGATCTTTCCAAGATCCCCCTTCATAAAGAGCTCTACTTCTCAACCACAAGCCCTCTTCTCTAATTCACTATAAATATGAGGCATGGGAGAGGCATAAAAAGCATAAGGAGACCCCGAGAGGCTACGAGAGAGAGGTAGAGAGGAGGATACTCCTCCAAGAGATTGTGAGGAAGAGCTTGAAAGAGAGCTTGAGAGAGAGAGAGAGAGAGAGAGAAGAGTCACCCCGAGAGGCCGCAAGGAAGAGAATTAGCTCAATTCCCTCTATCTCGGCCCTCGACTTAACCATCTTCTCTTACGATCTCCCATCTTGAATCTATTCTACCTTCTTAATCTCTTGAGTCTATTTGCGGACGATGGCCTCCAAGCAAAGAATGTCGCGTGTGGATGACAATCCTAAAACCAGCAAGGCTTCGGGCAAAGGCATCACTGTTAATCCAACTGCGGTTCCGGTCGTAAGTAATGTATTTTCAAATTAGATGCTTGCTTTGATTCTCATATGAGATACGTTAGACCCCATACTACGATGCACGAGTGTAGGTTATGGGAAAGGATAAATTTCATCTCACCTACTCGAGAGATGGAGTTTTTAGAGTGCATATATCAAGGGGAGATAATTGCACCTAGTAACATATGACTTATTTGCTAGTAGAGCAATTACAAGGAAGAATTAGTCAAGCGTTATGAATGGCATAGTCGCCAAAAGAACGACATTAAAAGATTGTGCATACAGGTGCTAGATTAAAGTATAGTCAAGAGTTACAAATAGCATAATTACCAAAAGAATATGACATTGAGAATCATGAATAGAAAGTACTAGTTTAAAGTTTAGATACTTCAAAAATACTTAGCCTAAGAGGCCAAATATTAAGAAAAACTAGATTCTAGGTCAATGCAAGGCCTATTGGAGTCTAATTACTTGAGATCATCTTGCACTTATCTTATCAAGTATTTATACATTGTGCCTATGCTATGTTTGATATATGAGGATAATTTTCTAGTTGCCTCATGACTTGACTAAGAGCTAGTACAAAAAATTGATCATAAGGGTTAAAGCTAGGATGTCTTGAGATCCGTTGGATAACGATGACTTTTGCCAATCCAAATTCAGGGTTGGGTTATCAATCAAGGTAAGTGACCTATAGAACTTACATCATGAATAATGTTTGAACCCTTAACATACGCCCTAGCCAAAGGAAGGAAGTGTTAAGAACATGTTTGCATAGTATTGCTCTTAGATCCCAAGGGGGAGAGCAAATATACGATGGAAATGTTATATCGTCTATTCTTGCATTGTTTGGAAAGAATGCAATTGGTTTTGTTGATTGATCGAACAACATCCTAAATGTTTTTACATCAACTGGTTGTTAGTTGTTGTTTGGGATGATTATTCCAAGTGCTTGTGATTTATGGTAAATGCATGGCAAAGGTCTGTGATGACAAGTCGCCATGGGAATAAAAGAATGTTTTCTTGGAAAATGATATTAGGCTGAATGTCTTGTTTGTGCTTGATTCTTAAAGGATTTAATTAAGGAAGGATATATTGTACGGGTGGACCACCTCCATGGTCGCACCGCGTATTAACCCGAGAGGGGATTGCTCGATTCATGGGCCGAAGGTCGAGTGGTGAAAAGGCCAACCACGGGAATGATGTTTCGCTCCTAGATAGCTTGCGGGTTAGTTGGAGCTCTGGACACCCCTTGCTAGGTCTAGAATGGAGTTGAAGACCTCCATGGCCCCCAACATCTGGGCATGTTGGGAGATCCTATTCTAGATAATGGATTGAGTTTGTGGTGCCATGTGAATTGGACCAGTTACTTTTGCAGGGCAGAAGGGATACTTCTGTTGGACAGAAGCGATACATAATTTCTCCTGTATGGGCGGGAGACAAAGATTAACTTGAAGATAAGTTAAGGAACTTGTTTGAACTTGTTTGTCAATAGATTGCTTTGCTCTGTTTTCGCGTCTGTGCTATAAGTTATGCGAATGAACCCTGTTCCCTAAAAGGCTTAATTAATGAAGCTAGCTTTAAGTGTCACACATAAATGTGGTAGGACCTAATTAGAAAACTAAAGCTATTAAGGGAAGCAGGTGGGCGGAACCCCCAACGGGTCCATTCTACAGCAGGGTGGTCCTAGAGAACTGGGAGGCTTCTCACAAGGTTTACCGTCTTCGACCTTTAGGTATTGTTAGGTCATGGTGGCATCTACAATGCCCGTGCCCACAAAAATCTGCAAGAAACACCCTTCCTCTCAACAAGAAACCATGCTCACACACAAGAATCCAGCACACAAGAAATATAACCATAATCCTCATCCTCACTCTCTCCTTCTTCCATGGAAGAGATAAAGCAAGAAAGCACAAGAAAGGAAAGAGAGCAAGAGTTGTGCCAATGCAAGAGAGAAAAGAAGATACATGCAAGTAGCTAGATAAAGGAGAGGAAGAGAAGTTGTAACTCCCCAAACCACCTTTTCCCTCAAATTGCATAGCTCTTCATTTCCACCTTTTCATATTCCTTTAAGGGTTTGTTTTACATGAGTATTCTTAGACCTTAGAAAGGAGGACTATGAACATTGAAACATTAAAACCTTTCAACTTTTGCAAAACACACACACTACTTCTCATGCTCATGGCTTTACAATGAGGACCCACTAAAATACCATGGCAAATTACAAAGAATATTATCAATGATAGCTGGAATTTTCTTTTTGCCGATGTAGACCACATTTTGTGCCTTTTTCTTACATAAATTTTCGGTTATCACCCTATGGGCAGAGAGGTCGAGCAGCGCATCCCTCTTGTTTTCCATTCTCTTTGAACCAAGTGCGGCATGGGTCTGCTTCGGATTGGGTATCTCTGCGTAAAGTAGGATGTCCAAAACCCGACGCTAGAATGCTAACAGGAGATCTTGACAACTAGGAACCCGAATTTCAGGTCGATCCTAGTGGGTTCGGTCGTGAACATTTCGTTGCGAGGCGGATTAGGGAAACCCTAGGCGACAAAACTCGAAACATTCCCTGGGAGTGCCGGGCAGCGACGCTTAGATTCATTTCTTGATAGACCGCTAAAAGAGTGCTTGGAAAGCCGATGGGCAAGCACCTCACAATTGGTATCAGAGAGAAATTTTGTAATGATACATGATTGATTAATGTATGGTTTGTAGACATATCCTAAACAAAATAATCTAAGGAGTATGGCTTGATTGTTAGGCACCTTCTGCACCCACGAATGTTGACATGCAAGAGAAGAAATTCCTTCTCAAGAAAATTAAGGCACCCGAGTTTGATGGAGAAGGGATAGACATTACAGCAGAGGCAGAGATATGAATTGAGTCATTGGATGACTATTTCTTTGCTTCGGGAACTGCCTCTACCAATCAAGTAATGATAGCCATGTTGAGATATCGAGCTCCACTCGTTATATGCCAGGGTGACCGTTGTGCATTTATGTCACCGACTTGTCAGTTACAGATACGGTTGGTAGACCGCCCATGAATAATAGCTAGATGACAGCTATCCCTATCTACTCTAGTTCGTGGCTTAGTTAGTATACCACCTTAGTTAGTTGAGTTTGGTTTGAGACCCATATATAGGGTTCTTCTATTTCTATGTACTAGAGTTCCTTTTGGCTTACACAACTAAGAAGAGGAAAACTGTTTTCAGCCTCCACCCTTGTGTGTATTCTCCCATTGTGCAAGCAAGAAAGCTACAAGTGAGACTCCTTCCTTCTCTCCCACAATCTTGACAAGCCAAACTTAAGTTAATTGGCCAGGCTCGATTATGATGGAAGCAATGGTGCAAAGATGAAGGTGTTTCTGAAGCCGTTGTTACTTGGGTTCAGCTGAAAGCTGCTGTACGCAGATGATACCTTCCACCAACCTACCAGACTTTGAAGATGAATGAATTCTTCAAGCTAAAGCAACTAGAATTAACTTTGGAAGCTTACTACTCAAAGTTTGTAACCGTACTAAAATATGCACCACCTATGGATATTGCGCAGCAAGTATCCAAGTTTTGCCATGGCCTAAACACTCCTCTAAACCATTGTCTTGAAGCAATGCGTCCAACGGACTTGCAAGATGCATTACTCCGAGCGAATCCAATCGTCCAAGAATTTAAATTGGAAAATTGTAGTAAAGATGACTCTCGAGATCTAGGTAAGAGATGCCATACATGTGGAGAGATAGGGCACATCCGTAGGAGATGTCCCTACCGCCAATGTTTCCATTGCAATGAGCTAGGACATGTCCAAGTCGACTGCCCTAACTTAAGTCTAGAAGATATGGAGCCTCCAAGAAAACGAAGCTACACAAGTGCAATCTTCGGATATATAGAGGAATCAGATGAAGACGAAGATTTAGAACCTACTACACCACTTCAGGATTATTAGAAATCCTAGAAATTTTATCGACATGAAATACAACTTGTATTGGAATAAACCTTACTCTTGTGACTACAGTTAACTTGAGTAATATGAGTTGCATCTATTTTGAGCCTAAAACTTGCAAATGATTAGAGATACTCTTGCAAGGAATAATAGTTATAATGTGCAATGAATTTCTCTTAAGTCATTTCTTCTCAACTAATATAGATTGGGTCTTACCAGAATGTCGAAGCTTGGAAGTATTCTTTAGTATTACAAGCAAAGCCAATTGTCCATGGAGCTCAGTCCCGAACTAAGGGCAAGACAATCTGGAAATGTAGTTTCCAAGATAAAGGACCACTCCAATCTGCTAAAAGAATCCTAGGACACTTTGGTCTAAAGAAGAAAATCCTACCAAGGACAACCAAAAAACTTGTGACCACAAGTGATAAAGCTCCACGTTGTTTCTATTGCAGGGAGTTAGGTCATTTCAAAAGGGAATGTCCAAAGCACCCTAAACACCGATGCTCTGAGTGCCACAACATTGGACATAACTATATCAATTGTCCCAATGGAACTCGAAGAGAACTTGAGCTTACAAGAAATAAGCCATACAAGCTCCAGTGATCTAGAATATACCAAGTGCTTAGGAAAAACCTAGAAGATATCCATGAGATGTAACTACAACAAATTTTCTATTGTAACCAAGACTCAAATATATCAAATACCATAGGTTGTTTTTTCAAAAGACCGTATGTCTGTGAGAGATCAGAGTAGCGCAGCGGAAGCATGGTGTTCCATAACCCACATATTCCAAGATGATACTCCATGTTTCTCTCGAGATGAGGACATCTCGATTTCTCTAAGGGGAGGAGGATGTAATATCTCCGCACAATAAAAGTTAGTTGGTTGGTTCGTAAGTTAGTTAGTCAATTAATAAGTTAGTAAGATTACTAACTAAAGACTAACTAAGGTAAAAACTAACTAACATTAATTATTGATAATTTTTATTTAATTTAAAATATTTTATTTAGAAAAATCAAGAGTCATAAATCTGATATTTTTCTCGGATTGGCAATGACCGTAAGCCACCCTTCACGTAAATTATAACCTGAACGAGACTTATGAGTTATATTAATCACTAGGTTAATGTGTATAGTTTGGATGGTCCAAAAATATTAGATTTTGGGCAAAACTAGTATATTTTAGATACTTTAGATATTATCCTTTAAGAAAAGATATGGAGATTTTTAGAAACTAGATGTCATTTAAAAGAAAACAAAAGAGATATTTTAGTTAGTTTGCAGATTTTATAAAAAGAAAAAAATAAAGAGAGGATTTGCGAAATCGTGCACGCCGCGATCGCAGTACACAGGCAGTGGACAGCACTTCAAACAGAGAAAAGAACAAGGAGTAAACTGAGAGCTTTCTAGCCAAGTGCCTTGGAGTTTTACCCCCCTTTCAAAGCCAATGGAACCATCAGATTTATGATCTGAGCATCAGATCACTGATCTTTCCAAGATCCCCCTCCATAAAGAGCTCTACTTCTCAACCATAAGCCCTCTTCTCTAATTCACTATAAATATGAGGCATGGGAGAGGCATAAAAAGCATAAGGAGACCCCGAGAGGCTACGAGAGAGAGGTAGAGAGGAGGATAATCCTCCAAGAGATTGTGAGGAAGAGCTTGAAAGAGAGCTTGAGAGAGAGAGAGAGAGAGAGAGAAGAGTCGCCCCAAGAGGCTGCAAGGAAGAGAATTAGCTCAATTCCCTCTATCTCAGTCCTCGACTTAACCATCTTCTCTTACGATCTCCCATCTTGAATCTATTCTACCTTCTTAATCTCTTGAGTCTATTTGCGGACGATGGCCTCCAAGCAAAGAATGTCGCATGTCGATGACAATCCTGAAACCAGCAACAAGGCTTCGGGCAAAGGCATCATTGTCAATCCAACTGCGATTCCGGTCGTAAGTAATGTATTTTCAAATTAGATGCTTGCTTTGATTCTCGTATGAGATACGTTAGACCCCATACTACGATGCACGAGTGTAGGTTATGGGAAAGGATAAATTTCATCTCACCTACTCGGAAGATGGAGTTTGTAAAGTGCATATATCAAGGGCAGATAATTGCACCTAGTAACATATGACTTATTTGCTAGCAGAGCAATTACAAGGAAGAATTAGTCAAGTGTTATGAATGGCATAGTCGCCAAAAGAACGACATTAAAAGATTGTGCATACAGGTGCTAGATTAAAGTATAGTCAAGAGTTACAAATAGCATAATTACCAAAAGAATATGACATTGAGAATCATGAATAGAAAGTACTAGTTTAAAGTTTAGATACTTCAAAAATACTTAGCCTAAGAGGCCAAACATTAAGAAAAACTAGATTCTAGGTCAATGCAAGGCCTATTGGAGTCTAATTACTTGAGATCATCTTGCACTTATCTTATCAAGTATTTATATGTTGTGCCTATGATATGTTTGATATATGAGGATAATTTTCTAGTTGCCTCATGACTTGACTAAGAGCTAGTACAAAAAATTGATCATAAGGGTTAAAGCTAGGATGTCTTGAGATCCGTTGCATAAGGATGACTTTTGCCAATCCAAATTCAGGGTTGGGTTATCAATCAAGGTAAGTGACCTATAGAACTTACATCATGAATAGTGTTTGAGCCCTTAACATACGCCCTAGCCAAAGGAAGGAAGTGTTAAGAACACGTTTGCATAGTATTGCTCTTAGATCCCAAGGGGGAGAGCAAATATACGATGGAAATGTTATATCATCTATTCTTGCATTGTTTGGAAAGAATGCAATTGGTTTTGTTGATTGATCGAACAACATCCTAAATGTTTTTACATCAACTGGTTGTTAGTTGTTGTTTGGGATGATTATTCCAAGTGCTTGTGATTTATGGTACATGCATGGCAAGGGTCTGTGATGACAAGTCACCATGGGAATAAAAGAATGTTTTCTTGAAAAATGATATTAGGCTGAATGCCTTGTTTGTGCTTGATTCTTCAAGGATTTAATTAAGGAAGGATATATTGTGCGGGTGGATCACCTCCATGGTTGCACCGCGTATTAACCCGAGAGGGCACTGCTCGATTCATGGGCCGAAGGTCGAGTTGTCAGAGAGAGAACTAGGGAGAGAAGAAGAGGAGAGAGAAAGACTGCAGTGGAGAGAGAAAGACTGCAGGAAGAGAGAAAAATAGAGTGACGAGGAGAGAGAAAGACTAGAATTAGAGAGAGAAAGACAGGAAAGATGAAGAAGCCATGGAAGCTTGGAGCAAGAAGGGAGAGAAAGATTGTAATTGTATTGATATGTCAAAAAGATTATGAAAAATTACAACTTATCTCCTTATATACCAATGTCAGTGTGACATAGCATATTATCAACATTTAACTATTTCCAACTTCTTACAATCCATCCCTTCCCAAAAGTTTTTGTCCTCAAAAACAAACCTAGAAACAAACTAAAGAGGAGATGGATAGAACAGAGTACTACTCTGTACAGCATTACAAGGGATAAAAGAAAAGATTACCTAATACTCAATAGTAGTACTAATCTATACAGGAGGTCAAAATCAGCCTGTAACCTCCCGGATCAAAAGGAAAGTTGTATCTTTGCCATGCATAGGATCAACTTTCATAAGATCGAAATCAAATACTGCTAGAAATATGATCATCATGATAGTACTCACTAACAAAGTCTCCATTGCATGATGGTCTTCCAAGTCCACACGTTGTCCATAATCTGCCTTCTTGAACTGAACTTCTTGTTGTTGAACTTCTTGTTGTGGACTCATACCAGAATGGTCTTCAACAAGATGTTCTTCATCATCTTCAACAAGATGTTCTTCATCATTTACATCATAATATTCGAATAGCAATATTATTTTGGCAGACCTTGCACTACATGTGGCTTGGTGGTTACAAGATAGTGGCTTAGCACAACGATAGCATAAGCCCGCAGCATGCAGTTCCCGTATTGTATCACTAGTAAGGTGTCTAACAAGTTTAGCTTTAGATAGCAATTTACACACCTGTTCATCACCATTAGTCAGCTCTATGATATTTTTGACATGCTGCTCATAGTCATCTTGCTGCTCATGCATAACAGATGGCTGTCCATGCTCATCATGTACAACAGATGGCTGTCCATACTCATAACCATATTGCTCATGCTGTCCATACTGCATATGGTGATAATAGTCCTGCTGCACATCAGAGGGACAGTTAGGTTGAGCATATGCAGTTGTTTCCACTGCAGTTTGCTGCTCACATTCATAAGCATGTTGCCTTTGATCATTGATCCCACTGTATTGGTCATAATCACTTGCTTGCTGTTGATCAAAGCTAGAAGTGTACTGATAGGCATAACCATTTCTGTTACATCCATAAGAACTATGTTGCTGAAGAGATGGATGCTCATAAACATAAGCATGTTGACCATAATAACCATTCTGCTGCCAAGGTTCAATGGAATGATACTCTGCATTATGATATGGTACAGATGTACTTGCATACTGCTCATATTCATTTGCATATTGTTGATGTTCGTATTCATAAGATGCATATGGATCATAGTGTGTACCATCAGCATATACATGTTGTCCATAAGCATAAGCATTTGATTCAGGTGTACCATCAGCATATTGATGCTGGCCATGAGCATAAGCATTTGATTCAGGTCTTGCTATTTTTTCCATATATGCCTTTATAAGAGCAATACATTGTTCAGTCGAAACTACAAGTTTGTCAATATTAGCTTGTGTTTGAAGCCAACGTTGTTCACTATAACTGGAACTATTGTTCTCAGCTGCCATTGCAGTCAAGTTGAAGAAATATGTTGTTCCTTGAAAAATAGAAGTCCAAATAAGGTGTATGATAGCTTGACTCGAAGATTAGGATGTCTAGTATCAAGTAGAAATCCCGGTTATTAGGATGTCTAGTATCAAGTAGAAATCCTGGTTTGAATTTAGGAGTAGCAATACCCCTCTCTGTTTAAGAATTTCCAGAACTGTCCACAGTAAACTGCTAGTGAACTGCCGGTACCAAATAGGCTCTAGCTCGAGAAATATGTGTCCAAATGAGACGTTTGATGGCTCCACTCGAAGCTTATGATGTACAGTATCACTTCCAATTGTTTCTCTGTCGTTAGAATGATGCTACTAATTTCTGTAGCAACTTTTCCAAATCTGTCCCTGTTTGGACTGCACCCTGTTTTGGCCCTGTTCCAAGCGTTTTGAGTACTTCAATCTTGTGCTATCCATAGACCTGAGAAAAAGATATGTATCTGTAAATCTGGAGCATTGCACAAAAATAGGAAGGAACTCCCATTCCACACTGAATTTGGTCCTTTAATCACATAGAAACAGTGGCATGGTTGCAAAGGCTGAAACAACAAAGTTATTTAGCTCTGACAAGCTGCACCATTCATTTGCATTTGGAGCATCCTTGCCTGAGTTTAGTAACTTAATGTCTACCCCACTGAAGAACATGTATTTCCATTCTACCCCCCCAAGTAATGCACATCATGATTTCCAGTTCTATTTCACATGCAGAGTGATCTTTCACATCTTCAAAATCAGCTAGCTCTCTTGATATTCTCTGTCTCTTTCTCCTGGCCTCATTCGAAGCCCAACAGGTTCTGCCTCAGCAACAGTGCTACTCCCATCTTCTTCCATGTTCTCTTCCATAGTACTTTCATCATGTTCATCTGGAGCTTTCACATACTGTGAAGGAAGCTCCTCCAAAAGACATCTTGCAACTGAAGCAAAGTTCACTGCCAATTGCCAGGGACATTCCTACACGCACAGGGCAGATCCTGAGGTTTCTAAAAGGTTACCAAGCAGGCACACATGAGAGGGAAATAGAGATGCAGAATTTGAGGGCAGCCGTCTGAGAAAATCCGGCAGGGATAAGGCCAAGTGATGAATAGAAAATGCCCAAATGCCTTTGCTTACAAAGACCTATTTCAGTGAAGGGAACCTTTGAAAGAGAATTGGAATTGTTAAAATCTCTGTTGCAAAGCATTCATGGAATGGCATCCATGGAGATTGTTCTCACTTTACATGCCGCAAAGCAAGTAGCACAACAGTCTGTTCTAAACACAGGATAAAGCTTTTGGTACTGTCATGTTGTTCTGGCACAGCTAATAGGATGTCACAAAGCAGAGAGAAGAGTCTTCTTTCGGCAAGATATTTGATAAGTGATCCGCTTTGGCACTTTTCTTCCTTCCAGGCCCCTTCAACATTACTTGACGATGCTTCTCCTTCAGGAATTCAACCACGACCCTGACAGTCCATCATCATGGAGAAGGAGAAACTCGAAGATGTTCTAACTCTGCAGAAGGAACTCCTGCTCACAAAGAATGCTGCATGTACTATGGCAGCGTCTTCCCCGTGGTCAGGATACTTCTGAAATATCATCAATAATGATTGCAGACTACCTTGCTACTGTTAAGGAATGGACAAACTTAGAAGTTGAGTCCGAGATGTCATTGATCGAGTCTGTAGTAAAATCAATTCGATCTTTACAAAATGGATATCTACTAGAGCCAAAGGAGAGACCACAAGGGTTGTTGCTCTGTAGAGCTGCAAATGCCACGGTCGTCTCTCTAGATGCAGAACTCCTTCCATTTGTCTGTCATGATAGATGGCTTTTGATTAACCAAAGTGATGGCCTGCTACAGTTAGTGCTCTAACCCCTGCTAGCCATGAACCAAGTAAGAAGGTGAATCCATGATTAGCCCGAACTTCTTTCTTTCTGAAGCTCTGGCAGTGGTGTGAGATTTCACAGGGCTGTTGCTAATACCCTGCCTCTGAATGCAGAGAGACGATCGGATGTCAATTTTATCACAGTATTCGTAGGGAAGACTTCGTTTGGGTAGCTAGTCTCTGAAAGGCGATATGCTGCTCTGCCGGATATTGATGCAACAATTCAAAAACTGGAGGCTGATACGAGCGAAAATGGCATGCTAACCAAAACTGTTGGTCCTGATCAGATGGCTAAGGTAGTGAGTCGATGGACGGGGATTCCAGTCACTAGATTAGGACAGAATGAGAAAGAGCGCCTGATAGGTTTGGCTGAACATCTGCATCAGCGTGTGGTTGGCAAGATCAGGCGGTTGATGCAGTGGCTGAAGCTGTACTCAGATCCAGAGCTGGACGATGGACGCTTGACTGATGGGCAAGGTCGAGTTAGTTTCTCGTACACAGTAGTTATCTTGACTTCTAATCTTGGGGCGAAGCATCTGCTTTCTGGCCTGATTGGAAACCAATCTATGGATGTTGCAAAGGAAAAGGTTATGTCTGAGGTGAAATTTCTGGAACCAAAGAGTCTCTGGTTTTGGTGAAGCTAGCTTACATAGAAGCAAGCAAAGAAAGAGCAGCTCTTCTCGCAGCCAAGAATGCTGACAGAACCTCTGATCTTTCAGGGCAAGACCTTGCAACCATCCAGGAGCTTGAGCTCAAACTCGCAGACTCAGGTGAGCGGGTAGCGATTAAGAAAATCAATGACATCTTTGAACATGTCTCTGATGCCACGCGAATTCTCTGAGAAATCAAGCTTCTCATACTTCTTCGGCACCACCAGAGCACTTCAGATCTGCATCAGGTGATAAAGGCAAACGATGATCTTACACCAGAGCACTATCAGTTCTATCAGGTGATAAAGGCAAACGACGATCTTACACCAGAGCACTATCAGTTCTTTCTTAATCAGCCGAGCCTTGAAATACATTCACACAGCCAATGTATTTCATCGAGACTTGTACTCTCGCCCTCGTTCTTCTGATCCCGCAAGAAGCAGCAATGGCACACGTTGCAGGAGCGAAAGAGCCAGTCGAGCTTCAGAATGACATGGAGTTGGAAGAGCTCGCCAAATTTGCCGTGGATGAGCATAACAGCAAACAACATTTCGACCTCAAATTTGTGAAGTGGAGGACGACGGGGCTGTGGACATTGCTGAAAAATGCTTCAAGATCCACAGAAAGGATCAATAGTTTGGCTAGGCACATTTGGCACAGCAGAAGAAGCAAAACTTTGAGTCGGTGAATAAATGGAGAAAGATAAGACAGGACAGCAACGATTTTGCTCTCTCTTCACCAAAATACCTCCAGCCATAGTTGTGTAAACTCCAAAAACTGCCATTAATGCTCCTGCATGCAGTCCTTGTGGTCTGGAGGTGTAAACTCCCAAGAAACAACTGTCATTAATGCTTCTGCATGCAGTCCTTGTAGTCCAGAGATGCTTTGGAAACTCCCCTACTGCTCCCGTACTTGTGTACCTGTGACTCAAAATTCCATGTAACTAGAAAGTTCTAACTAGGTGAAAATGAGGGACCAACTGGGACCAAGAACCAAGGCTCTGATACCACTTGTCAGAGAGAGAACTAGGAAGAGAAGAAGAGGAGAGAGAAAGACTGCAAAGGAGAGAGAAAGACTGCAGGAAGAGAGAGAAATAGAGTGACGAGGAGAGAGAAAGACTAGAATTGGAGAGAGAAAGACAGGAAAGATGAAGAAGCCATGGAAGCTTGGAGCAAGAAGGGAGAGAAAGATTGTAAATGTATTGATATGTCAAAAAGATATGAAAATTTACAACTTATCTCCTTATATACCAATGTCAGTGTGACATAGCATATTATCAACTTTTGAACTATTTCCAACTTCTTACACGAGTGGTGAAAAGGCCAACCACGGGAATGATGTTTCGCTCCTAGACAACTTGCGGGTCAGTTGAAGCTCTGGACACCCCTTGCTAGGTCTAGAATGGAGTTAAAGACCTCCGTGGCCCCCAACATTTGGGCATGTTGGGAGATCCTATTCTAGATAATGGATTGAGTTTGTGGTGCCATGTGAATTGGACCAATTACTTCTGCAGGGCAGAAGGGATACTTCTATTGGACAGAAGCGATACATAATTTCTCCTGTATGGGCGGGAGACAAAGATTAACTTGAAGATAAGTTAAGGAACTTGTTTGTCAATAGATTGCTTTGCTTTGTTTTCGTGTATGTGCTATAAGTTATGCGAATGAACCATGTTCCCTAAAAGGCTTAATTAATGAAGCTGGCTTTAAGTGTCACACATAAATGTGGTAGGACCTAATTAGAAAACTAAAGCTATTAAGGGAAGCGGGTGGGCGGAACCCCCAACAAGTCTGTCCTATGGCAGGGTGGTCCTAGAGAACTGGGAGGCTTCTCACAAGGTTTACCGTCTTCGACCTTTAGGTATTATTAGGTTAGAACCTGATTCATGCCGTTTTAGGGGACCGGAATGGGACTATGCCCTATGGGCAGAGAGGTCGAGCAGTGCATCCCTCTCGTTTCCCATTCTCTTTGAACCAAGTGTGGCATGGGTCTACTTCGGATTGGGTATCTCTGTGTAAAGTAGGATGTCCAAAACCCGACGCTAGAATGCTAACAGGAGACCTTGACAACTAGGAACCTGAATTTCAGGTCGATCCTAGTGGGTTCGGTCGTGAACATTCCATTATGAGGCAGATTCGGGAAACCCTAGGTGACAAAACTCGGAACATTCCCTGGGAGTGCCGGGCAGCGACACTTAGATTCGTTTCTCGATAGACCGCTAAAAGAGTGCCTGGAAAGCCGATGGGCGGGCACCTCACAAGCAAGCACAACATGAGAAGCTATCAATTAACAACATGCTCAAAAAAATGAAAGATAAGACCTTGCAAATTAAAATCCTACAATTGAAGGTATTTTTTTATAATTTATAATTATTAATATATTCATTTTATATTGTGTGTAATATCAAATTGTAATGGTTTTTTTACGTGCAGATTGTTTTTTATATCTTAAGGCGAGGAAGACAGGAATTCTTGTCACAATTTCCTATTGATAATTTTCCACAATCGCATTGGTCACACAGTTAGTGGATGGGATTTGGCAAATGCATTAGATGAGGTTTTCAAAAAAGATTTGAGAGAAAAAATCAAATCTTCTCAAATTTTTACTCTCTCGCTAGATGAGACCACATCTAGAGATAATACTAGTTGGGTTTGCATGACTGTTTATATTGTGAAAAATCATGTTTATCGTATCGTGCATATTTTCTTACAATAAACAAAATGTAAAAATATATCACAGTAGAGAACCTATTTTTGTTAGTTGAAGAAAGCTTGATGAGTATGTTGCAATTATCAAGGGTTGAGATTGCAAAAAAACTAATTTGTGTGGAAGTTGATGGAGCAACAGTTATGCAAGGCCATTGCTTAAGAATTTGTGTCTGCCTACAAACTTCTATAGTACCTTTCATGTTAGGAATTCATTGTATGGCACATAGAATGAACTTGGCCTGTAAAATAGTTGATGAGTTTGATAGTGTTGCAAAGGTGGAGCAGTTGATTAGCACATCTAGTAGTTTTTTTTAAAGGAGTTCCAAACGATATTTAAAGTTCCAAGAGATGGTGAAGGGTTTAACAGAGGGTAGAAAATTATTGAAGCATGTGAATACAAGGTGGATCAGCTTATACTTTCCAGCTAGGAGATTATTAGAGGAGTATCCATCTTTAGTAGGACTCATGGATAGATTGGTAGCTTAGAAGTCAAAGGAGACTGACAAGGCATTAGAGCTTTTAACAGCTTTGATAGATTTAGAGACATTACTTACATTGATAGATATTTCAATGTTTTTGGATTCATTATATTGCTTGTACTTATTTTTCTAACTTTGATATCTGATATTTTATATCTTTGTTTTATAGGAATTGTTCCTTTGCTTGGGGAGCCTTGTGAAGCTTGCTGAAAAGGAAACAATTTAAATGACGGAATATAGCAATATTCGGAAGATGGTAAGCTTGGCATTAGATTCTTTTTATGCAAATATGAATCATCCTTTGCATGAGGAGAGATTCAAAAGATGGCATGAGATCATGAACTTTCAATCAAAACCTAGCAAGAGCTTTTTAAATATAAACAAAAATGGTAATGTATGCATCAAAGTACATTCAAGGTTAGTACATCTTTATGTCTCTAGGAAGCAAGTTCGGGGACGACTTGTTAGAAGACAGCCTGTAAAGATGGAAACTTTTAACAATGTAGTGGAGAGTGTTAAAATCACATTAGCACAAGTTGCACGGTCTGTGTCACAGGAAATAAGAGAACGGTTTCCAAGAGATGAACTATTGGAGGCAATGTCAATAGTTATCCACAATTTTGGAACCATCAGTAAGACATGTGTGCTCTTCAAGTAGTTTTCAAGAAAAGAGTTCATGTTCTTAAAGATCACTTTGGAAAAATGTTACTATTGCAAGGGTCTGATCCAACCTTCTCGGTAATAGATGGAGATGCACTTTTGCAACAATCACAATGCTTTGGAGATACCATGTGGCATCAATTACAGAACCTGTAGAGCCTACAAAATCCGATGCAATTACTCGATTATGGAACAGGTTGAGCATGAGTCAAGTTCTCTAAGATCGTATGCCTGAACATTTTTGACTTGTTGGCTTGGCTCAAACAATGATTTTAGGATTCGTGGAGGATGAAAGAATGTTTAGTGTTATGGTGTTTTTAAAAAACAAAGTGCGCAACAAGTTAAGTACAAACTTGGATACTTGCATGAGTTTGTATGTTTCCCATCAGTACTCAGTAGAGAACTTTCCCTATGATCGAGCTTTAGCATATTGGATATTAGTCAATACTCGGTGAAATCAATTGGATATCAACATAGGGTCGACATCAGTACCATCATCATCATCAACAAAACTACATGAAAATTATGAAGTTCTTAGTACTGATGGATGTCAAGCCTAAGACAATCAAGTTGCTCTTTGTGTAATCAACCTGAATGGTGAAGCTTTTGTATAGACAATCCAAGTGAATGTTGCACTGTGGCTCATCAATACATTATTTATAGGTATTTTCTCAAAGGAAAGTTGAGCTTTAATCAATGTGTATTGACTTGATTTACCTTGCTTTAGTTGTACTATTTTCTTTGCAATAACATGGTCATTGGTTGAATTATCTTTCATTCAATGTTTTTTCTATGTTATTATTAAGAAACCTTTACCATCTTGAGTTCAAAAATAACACTTTAAAACTTTTATTACTTTATTATTTTGATAAGAAATATTCACCAACTGATCATAGGATATATTTGGTTTAGAGAACAAATTGCCACACTTTCGAGAGTCTAAAATACAAGTTTTGCCATATATTCTATAACATGAAAGTATACATTGGCTCTTAAAATCATCTATGACTGTGTTGTATTCACAAAGCAAAATTCCTTTTTTTTTTAATTCCATATGTTAAGCTAGGTTGTATTTTAAGTTATTTAAAAAGCATTTTACATGCAAATAATGAAATGAACTTAGCCTATCTTGAATTAAAATAGTAAGAAAAATAAGAAACAATACATGAGACAATTAGCCATAGCCATGCCATAGCTAAAGCTTGTATTAAATTATAGCACAATGAAGCCTTAGCTAGATTGAATCAAGAATTAATGAGAATCACAACGATGAAGCGGCTATAAGAAACCTACCTCTTGCAATGGTGGGCATTGATTATTCACCCTCATTATTGGTGGGGAAGGTAGAAACCCTAAAGCCCTTAAAAATGGAGAAAATTAACAAATGAGTAAAAGATATATTATATTGACACTACCTTTTATACTCCATCCTAAGATAAGCTAGTTTCCTAAACTAAAGGGTATGAAAAAAAAAATTAGGCCATGCTTGGAGTTAATTTGGTTCCCATAGAAGTAAAGAGGATTTTTCAAAAATCTCCCATGACTTTTTTATCCCTATCAGAAACAAACTTCATGGGTAATCCATGAAGTCTAAAAATTCCTTCCATGATAGAACTAATATGGCTGAAAATTCCTTCCATGAGATGATCTATCATTGACTTTGGTAGGTATGAAGTGGGATGATTTGATAGAACAATAAATCAAAATAAAAATACTTTTCCAAACCTGCTTAGTGGTAGGTAATCTTATAATAAAATCCATGCTTATGTCAATCCATTTACCATGTGGAATGGATAATGGCTAAAGTAGACCACTAAGCAAATAAATCAGAATTTTTATTCTGTTAATATGGTAAGCACTGCATCACATAACCTTTGACATCTTTCCAAATTCCTTTTTAATAAAAGCATTTATGGATCTTATCAAATGTCTAAAATAATCCTATATGCCTTGCCAAAGGAGAGGAATGCATCTCTTGTAAGATGTGTTTCTTAAATGATGTTTGAGGAGTCAAATACACTCTCCCTTTGAATCAAAGAAGGCCATATTGCCACTGAAAATTGGGAAATTTTGATTCATTGCATTGCTATAATTTCTTCACTATATTGACAGTGTGGTCATCCAACAAATATTCCTTCTATAAATCCTAGATCCAATATTTATAAAGGATAGAAATAGTAGAAACAAACATGCCCACATCCTAGATAATGTATCTTCCACTACATTATCATTGTCTTCCATATATGAGATCTCAAAGTTATAGTCAACCATGATGTCTTTACTTAGGAGAAAGATTAGGTTGTGAAAGAAAATACTTCAATACTCGATAATCACTTTTGACATTGAAATGGATCCCATAAATGTAGTGATACCACTTCTTGATGACATGAAGTATGTGTTGGGGGTAAAGGAGCCTCCACCTAGCCGCCCGTGTATTACCACACTGACAATACCCACCACTACACACTGCAGGTGGGTGGTGAGTGCCCATCACTGTCACTTTATTCTTTATTCTTTTAGTGACAATTTGAATAAAGGAAGGCCCGGTCACACATTGTGACTGATGGAGTTTCCATTTCTTGTCTCTCTCTTTCTTGCTCTTGCTCTCCTGCCATAGCTCTCCAAGTGCAAGCTTTGATCCTTCTCACCTTTCAATTGGTATCAGAACATGGTTTCTTGAGCATTCCAACTTGGTTCATGGTATCTTTAGATTCCTATTGAATCCCTACACTCATTGGGTCTCCTTTCTAGCAGTCATAGCCGACTCTCTAGAGCTCCTATCAATCCCCGGCTTCCCGAGGGCCTTCCCTCTCCCTTTGGGCACCATCAAGGCATTTCATTAGAGGTATTTCTTCACTTGCTTTAGGGTTTCATTGAATTCATAGGTACAGTAGGGTTTGGAAGAGCAGGGGTAGCCATAACTCCCACCATTGGAGCTTGTTCACACCGTGTCTTGATTGAAGCCTTTGTAGGCTATCTTGGGCTTGCACTAGGTCTTCATTAGCTCATGATTGAGCTCCCTTTGACCTTGGATAGCCTCACTAGCAACAGCAAAACCCTCCAACCTGGCAGTGTGATTTGCACTAGTTCATTGCAACCCCTGGACAGTTCATCTTTCACTTGTTGATGATCATGGTTGTTTTCTTGAGCACTGTGGCATTCTTGGCAATGATCTTTGGCATGTTTTGAGCCTTTAAGAGGCCTTGGGCACTGAGAGCTCCACATTGATTGTATGTACAGTAACATGCATGGTTATACTTGCAACTGAAGCTTATTGAAGCATTGGAGCTCTCTCCTATACCGATTCATGTCGTATGCCTATGCAATGCTTACCCAATGTTAGTGGATGTATGCCTGATGGATGACACTCATTTTTTGATGATTTGAGCCACTATCTGCTCAATTTCGGATAGTGATTTCATGCTATTTACAACAGGGCTGATCGTACTTCTCAATGAATATTTAATGCCTATTGGATTTGGGCTATGTCTTGGATGTATACATTGATGTAGTGACTCTCAGGGATCGACATAGAGCTTGGATTTGCTCTCAGATCATTGGTTGAGCTTGAGCTTGGTGATGTACTTATGGCATGTACTTTGCTTATGTCTGACACCGGTCTTGACATACTTGGCTTATGCCATCTCTATACATGCTACTTACATTGTCTTGGAGTTGATTGCTACTGCGACTTACTTGGGCTTGACATTTGATTGCCCTGAGCTTACTTTGGCTATCTCTTGGCTTGCCAAAGTTACAGTTTGGATGTACTTGATGTCTATGTATGCTATGTATGGATGCTACACGGCCTACATGCTTGGCATGTCTCATTAATGCTTGATTGTGGACACTTGTCACTGGTGCAGTCTTACATGCTATGTTCGAGCTTTCTTGCTTATTATTTATGGCTTTTGTGCTAGTGGGAGCATCTTGATACACTTGACAGACATAGAGCAGGTGGGTTTATGCTACTTGAGCATTTGGATACTTGAGACTGGGATCTTCACTTGGATGTTGTGCCAGTGGGAGCATCTTGATACACTTGACAAACATAGAGCAGGTGGGTTTATGCTACTTGAGCATTCGGATACTTGAGACTGGGATCTTCACTTGGATGTTGTATGGTTGATATGACGTGGTCCTCATAGATGTACTTGGGACTGATTTGGGCTTTGCACTCCCTGAGCATACACCTATTTGTGTCAGGTCTTGCCAGTGTTCTATACACTTTTCCCTATTACACAGGGGATATGTTGGCTTATTGATGGATTCATTTGACATGCTTGGGTGTTTGTGTTGGAAGAGAGGGAGAGAGACAAAGTAGAGCAGAAGATGAGCCTCATCTCATTGTTGTTCTTCTTCCATTATTCTTCCATCATACTAACTAAAATAGACTTACACACATAGGTATGACTAGCCAAGACTAACTGTGGTTAAGTCACTGACTACACCAACTTATTGAATGTCACACATGTGTACAATTGTATCCCAGTCACACACATAAAGATAGACTAACTAAAGAGTAATGAGCACTTGATATTCTAACACTCCCCCTCAAGCTCAAACCATCTGATAAACTCCAAGTACCTGTCTGAAATATATGAGCTTTTCTTCTCCAAGAGACTTGATAAATATGTGTGCTACCTGCTCTTCAATCTTCACATGAATCAAGACAATCTGCCCTATAAGAACCATTTCTTTGATGAAATGGTAGTGAACCTCAATATGTTTTGTTCTAGCATGGTAGACAGGATTGCTAGCCAACATTACATTGTTGAGGTTATCACAATGCAATCTTACTCTACTTTCCAGTTATATTCCCAAGTCTTTCAGCAGTTTCATTAACCAAACTGCTTCACAAGCCACTAAGGCAACTCTTCTGTACTCAGCTTTTGTAGTAAACAATGCAACAGTAGGCTGTTTCTTACTCTACCAATAACTTATCATACTGTAGCCCAATCCAAATGCATAACCATTGGTTGACCTCCTATCATAGGCACAACCAGCCCAATCAGCATCAGTAAACCTTATCAAGTCAAGAGATTTTCCATATGCATAAAACATCCCATAATTTGTAGCACCCTTTACATATCTCATGATCCTCTTAACTGCATCTAAATGTGGTTTGTGAGGCTTCTGCATGAACTGACTAATCAGCTCCAGTGCATAACATAAGTCAGGACGGGTAATAGTCAAATATATCAAGTTGCCCACCATCTATCAATACATGGTCACATTCTCTATGTCATTCCCAACATCAATCTGCAGCTTGACATTCTGATCAAGAGGTGTCTCCATAGGCTTGCATTCATCCATACCATATTTCTGTAACATGTCATGAGCATATTGCTTCTGTAGCAGCCATATAGCTTGAGGCATAGAAACTACCTCAATCCCAAGAAAATACTTTAGTTCACCAAGGTCTTTGACTCTGAATTCATCCTGTAAACATGATTTAATTTCAGCAATGCCCTCTTCATCATCTCCAGCGATGATAAGATCATCTACATAAACCACTAGAAACACATATCCATGATCTGTCTTCTTCGTGAATAGAATGTGATCTGTATCACCCAATCTAAATCCATGTTACTGTAAATAACTATTGATCCGAGCATTCCATGTTCTAGGTGCCTGTTTCAGTCCATATAATGCCTTTTTCAGCTTACATACATGTGTAGGAAAGTCCGAATGAACACAGCCTTCAGGCTATGTTCATTCAGACTTCAGTCCATGTTCTAGGTGCCTGTTTCAATCCATATAATGCCTTTTTCAGCTTATATACATGTGTAGGAAAGTTTGAATGAACACAGCCTTCAGGCTGTTCCATATATACTTCCTCAACCGAATCACCATTCAAGAAAGCATTATTGATGTCCATTTGCCATAATTTCTAGCCTTTGCATGCTACTAAAGCAATGACAGTTCTGACTGTTGCCATTTTAGCCACCCGACTGAAAGTTTCCTCATAGGCAAGGTCATATTGTTGTGCATACCCTTTTGCAACCAGCCTGGGATTATAGCATACTAACAAACTATCTGACTTGCACTTAACCTTGTACAACCATTTGCAGCCAATGGGGACTTTGCCTTTAGGAAACTCAACCAATTCCCATGTCTCATTTTCAGCTAGGGCTACATACTCCTCATCCATGGTAGCACACCAGTTATCATCTGTAACTGCATCATCAAACTTTATAGGTTCTTTGTAACTTGTCACACTAGCCATATATGCATAATGGCGGGCTGAATAACCAGTGTATGTAAACATGTCAACTGGTTTTCTAACTCTCTCAAATCTCCGTAACTATGGATCGCTCTAAGCTTGCCTCTCATGAGGAGGTACATAATGACTCTGCCTTGCTCCACGTGTCATAATAGACGGAATGCCCAACTCACTATCCAAATTATCACTGTTGGATGACTCATAACATGTTGTAAGTGGACGTGTCACATCCTCAAGCATATTTTCTTTTCCCTTATCCAATCTCCCCCTCACTGACATATCCGTGTCAGTGGACGTAGGAGTACGATTCCACAAGCATCCTGACCAAGGACTTACTATAGGTGACCTATCACCTGTAGGACCACTCATAGATGTACTCACTGTAGGTGTATTTTTAGCATTACTAGTGATGGCTAATCCATCAGTAGCCACTGCAACAGGATTACCATATCACGATGCCAGCTCATCAAAGACAACATCTCTACTAATCAATGTCTCATGTGTGGATGGTACATAACACTTGTAAGCTTTCCGATCTTGTGCATAACCAAGGAACACACTCTTGACAGCTTTAGGATCCAATTTCTTCCTCTTTTCATCAAGAACATGCATGTATACAATGTTACCAAATACCTTCAAGTGTGAAATGTCAGGCTTATGACCATACAACCTCTCATATGGAGTTACATCATGAATCCCTACTGTAGGAGTTCTATTCAGCACATAGACAGCAGTCACTACTACTTCAACCCAATAACCATTTGGCAAACTCTTCTCATTCAGCATAGCTCTTGCCAATTCCATCAGTACCCTATTTTTCCTTTCTGCTACATCATTTTGTTGCGATGTATAGCTGCAAGTTAACTGTCTTCTCATCCCATGTTTAGCAAGGTACCTGTCAAAGTAATTAGATACATATTCTCCACCTCCATCTGATCTAAGACATGAAATTTTACAGTTCAACTCATTTTCATCATGCTTCTTGAAGTCCTTGAATGCATCAAACACATCATCCTTATGTTTCAATACGTAAAGCCAAGTATACCAACTAAAATCATCAATGAAGGATACATAGTAACAAGCACCACCAAACAAAGCATTATGAGATTGAGAGCAAAGTTATGAGCCCGGGATGTGCCTAGAATTTTCCAAAAAATCTGAAATTTAGGGGAAAAATATTTAACATCGAAGGCGGCGGCTCCAGCTAGGACGATTTTAAGCACCAAGTGAAAGACAACTCTTAAAAGGCGCCCGAGCGACATTTGTTGATTTTTGATAATTTTTCAGACTGCCATGTGGGTTGTCAGGAGTTGCCAGCCAATGCGAGATGTCAAACCAAATGCCCAGGATTTTTCAAAGCTCGATTTGGATGCCAGACAGGAAAATGGCCACAAATTGGGCAAGATATGAAGAGGTGGACTTGTTTTTTGCCAAAGTGGGCATGACCTTTGGGGCCTTGGGTAGCATTTTATGAAACATCAAATCATGGGCATGAAGAGATGAAGAAAAAAAATGTGGATGAAGGTGCCTACAACACGCCGATTTTTGCGCCTCAAATCATGGAGATGGAGATGCATGCTTGAATGCAACCCACCCAACTGACAATGGGGCTTGACTACCCCTTCCCTGCTGAGCATATCGCCGTCCTTTGCTCATCCAATGGTGGCCTGGATGAAGATTTCTGATTCTATTCTTTCTCTCTCCTCCCTCTCTCTCCCTTAAGGGGTTGTTCTTACGTGCAAGAGGAAAATGAAGAATGGTGAAGGAAAGCTTGTCCGGTTGGGACCAGATTGCTTCCGGATTGATGTAGACATGAAGATTGCTGATTGTGAAGATGCTAGACATTGAATGTGGGCTGACCCGCAGTCCCGTACCAAAACCGAGATCCCGAGCCGTGAAGCCTAAGCAGTATTTCAATTTTTATGAAGAAAAAATGAGTTTTTATGCTATTTGGTTGATGAAACATTGTTCCCATGGGCTGAGTAAGCATCATGATGTTGTTTGCTATGATTTTGATCATTTTATAATCAGAAAATCAGAAAATCATAAGTGATATGGCTAAAATTAGTGTTATAAAACCCGTAAAACACGTGTTTAAGGGGTAAAATGGGGGTTTTTTGCAAAATAAATGAGAAATATGAGATATAACATCAATAAAACCTTGAAATTTTACTGTCAAGAAACCTAAGGGCCACAGCCCACAATCAATCTTAATTTCTAGTAATTTTTTATTGAAGAAAATAGAGGAAAAATACCAAAAATGGTGGAAAATGAGATTTAAATGGGAGAAAATTAGGAAACGGTAAAAGAAAAATTCCAAAAAATTACATGTGTGTTTGTGCAATGTATAATAAACATAGAGCATGAGGTTGGCCTCGATTTACCCTTGTTTCTATGTTTTCGTCCATGTTTATCGCTTTCTTTGTAAAGAAATACACATAAAATGACTCTTTCACCTATCAACGCATGCAAAACATTAAATGGTAGGGTGAGAGGGGAGTTTGAGCGTCAAAGTATAATCTTAAATCTAATTTATGTGTTGCATCATGCCTATAGGATGTTGTTTTAAAATAAAGGGAAAGGCAGCATGAGTGTAAGGCTTGGTGTCTTTTCTCATTACATAAACGTTAGCATGGAAAGGCAGCATGAGCGTAAGGCTCAGTGTCTTTTCTCATTACATAAACGTTAGCATGGAAATCATTAAAAGATTTATTTCTCACGATGCACAATGTTGATTTTCTTGTGTTTGTGCACTAAACCATTCACATTATGCACTATGCACGGTTCATGGTATCAAAGGAAAATCTCATGGACTGCATGGCAATTGTTTTCTTAGGACTTTGACCCACGATTGAGAGTGTAAGGCTATCCCTTGCCGTAGGATAGAGGGTCGGTTTCCTAAGGGATTGTGAAGTGAGGAAACATGGTATATCTCTTGGAACTACGAGAAATGTAAAAGAGAGGAGTTTGTGTTCGTTTGTGTTATATGTTGAGCAGCACATCAAAGGGCCAATCCTTGCGATGTAGGAGAGCTGCAATGGGGCTGCGGTGTTTCTACCGAGAGGTTACCTCCATGTGTGTGATCGTGGCATTGCCAATGTGTAAGGGTTCTCCCTTCGAGGAGTTTATAAAAAAGGGAAACGTTGGACTATAAACTATAAACGCATAGATTAAGCTTTAGGGCAATTTGTCCTTTAGCATTAGATTGACACTCGTGGTCCGCGAGGCTGTGAGGGTGTTTGTGTGTCATGAGCATGAGGTCCGGCTAGTGCCATAGCTAGTGCCGGCCCATTTCAGGTCCCATGAGTGGTGCATCTGCCAGGAGCTACCAATAAGTGGTGGTTCTCGAATCTAGGGTTTCTAGGGACCAAAAGAAAGTTGGTTTATGTCCTCTAACAAGAACCGTCAAGCCGAAATACAAAAAGCAAAACGTGCTGAGAGGGCTAGACAACGGTTGGAGATCGTAAGTCATTATTCTCCTCAAAGAAATAGCCCGATATGCATAAGAGGCAGTGGTGTTAGTAACCCAACTGCTCCACATAGTCCTTTAGGTGCAGGAGGAAGCGTAAGTTCTTCCTCTCTTCCACCAAGTCAACCCACTTCAAGTAGGGGTGTGATTTCGTCAGTTCAAACTCCCATTGCTAATCCGATTGTCGCCATGGCACAACCCATTGCAATTCCTGCAGGGACGCCGAATTTGCTAGCTTTAGTAGTTTCTTTGCCCATTTTTAATGGGTTAGCTGAAGAAGATGAGGAGTTTCGCATTTGTGAATTCCAAAGATTAATGTTTAATTATCGCATCCAAGATGAGGGACATCTTATGATGTTCTTTAATATGACGTTAAAAGGAAGCGTTGCGGTATGGTATCATAGCATAGAGTCTGGGACCATAACCACAATCAATCAATTTTATGGAGCTTTCTGAGGAGAATATGCCCCTAAAAGAGGTGGCCAATACTGGTTGCGTATTTTGAATGTAACACCCCAAGACCCCCATGAGAATGTGAAAGCATATGCCAAGAAGCTTAAGGAAGTGTTTCATAACTTACAAACTTACATTTCTATTCCATCAGGGATTGGATTTCAACATTCAGGTACAATTGAGCAGTGTGGCTTTGGCTGATATAGACACCGCCATTGCACGGGCAGAAGGAGTAGAAGCACGATTACAAATGGCCTACTCCTCTCGAATAAATGTTAATGCAGGTTTAGTACCTGGAGGCAAACTACCATTGACAAATGGAAGTCAAGGGATGCCTATGACTAACCCTAATGGGAGAGGGAGCATGGTTCAAAATGTACCTTTGCTACCAGCTCCTCCCAATGTGACTATGCCTATGGCAAGTCAGTTGGCTCCACCAAATGTTGGAGGCCAAATTTCGAACCCTAGTATTGTTCCTATGAGTCAACAACCAATGCCCAATCAAATTGTTAGGCCAATGGAACGACGGATAGACGATCGAGGCTATGAGTCGAGTGCATCTAATGTCCTTGGCAAGGTTAAGGATATGATGAAGCACTACACTGACATGATTTTCAAACAATATCGACAAATAGCTACTGACGTCAATTTCTTGAAGAAGCAGCAGAATCTAATAGGGAGTCAACGCCCTAAAGAGGGTGGTAACTCAAGATTCAGCTGTAAGTGGTGTGGCGGACAACATTTCCCTAGAAACTGTCCAAATGTTAAATGTGATATTTGTGGAAAGTCGGTTCATTTAGCCGCTACCTATTGGATTAAGATTAGTTCCCTCCAACAAGGGAGTAAACAGCCAGGTCCAGTTAATCATAGAGCACAAGGTAATAACCTGCAACCAAATGATGGACCAAGACAAATACTGCAAATGGGAAAAACCACTATAGAAGAGTTGCCACAAGGCAATGGAGTCAGCCTTATTGAGGCTGTACACGTCAATAACACTGAAACCTCTAACCTAAGAGCTGTGACAAGAGGCCAAAAGGCTAAAGAGGTTGACAAAGATAATGCAAAACCGATCGATGGAAACCGTAAGCAAGGGGATAAGGGGATGCAAGTCCAGAATCCTGGCGTGGAAGGGGGACCTCTAAGGCGTGTTGAAAAAAAAGTCGATCCTAAGAAGGATGAGGAAGTGCCAAGAAAGAAGGCAAGAGCTAAAAAAGAAGCACCAAAGCCGGTTCTGAGACCAAAGGAAAGAATGGTATGGTGACAAAAGAGAGCTTTGTCTACCTATCATGATTTTGATTTAGCAAGTTCTCTTTGCGAAGTCAAACCAAATGTGAACCTCTTACAGTTGATTAAATTATCTACAGGAGTACGCAAGGAATTCAAAAAGATCCTGCATATTGGGTATATTGTAGAACCTTTGGGCATAGCGCAAGTAGGGGAAGATTGGTTTGATCATGCTGAAAAGAATTGCCCTAGGGTTCTAGCATATGTAGATGGAATATTAGTGGAACATGCTATCGTAGACACTGGGTCCTCCGTCAATATCATGAGTTCAGAGTTGATGGAGAGGCTAGGTCTAGGCATCCAAAAAGATAGCTCCACCCTTCTTAAAATGGCTAATGATAGTCTAAGACAACCAGAAGGTTGCGTTACTAAGGTCTATGTTACAGTTGCAAGTGTAGAATGCTTCTTGGACTTTAGGGTGATAAGATTTGCAAGATGTCCTAGCTATCGAGTCTTGCTAGGCAGACCTTGGATCTTACGAACAGACTGTCAAGTTGATATACCCGCCGGTCGAGTGGTTCTAGACAGAGGTGCTAATTGAGTAATAGTCGATGCTTACCCTGAGTCTCCTCAGAGTGAGAGAGCTCCTTTATCCTCTACTGAATTAGAGACAGTAGATGATCCATCTCGTAGTGAGACATCATCCAGTGATAAATCTAAAGAGGGGTCCACTATAGAGGATATTTATCAGATAACTCTAAACGAGCCGATAGAGCTGCAAGATAGGATAAGAGATGCAGATGTGATTAAGTTGGACCTTGGCATGCCAAATGATTCACGGCCAATTAAATTAGGTTCCATGCTCAGTTCAGTAGAAAGGGAGGACTATGTGTCCTTGATTCAAGAATTCTGCGACATCTTTGCTTGGAGTTATGATGAGCTGAGAGGCATTCCTCCTAGCTTGGTTGTTCATACTATTCCTGTAAAAGAAGGCAGTCGTCCAGTGCGTCAAAAGGTAAGGCGTATGCCTTTTGAATTGAGGGACAGGCTGTTTGAGGAGTTGCAGAAGTTACGGAAAGCTGGTTTGATTTTCTCTGTACAACATACAGAATGGTGCTCACCACTTGTTATCAGGAAGAAGAAAAACAACCAGATCCAATTATGTGTAGATTTTAGAGAGTTGAATAAGTAGACGGTTAAGGATTACTACCCATTGCCATTTATTGACCAGATTTTGGATCAATTAGCAGGTAGGGAAATATATTCATTTATGGATTGCTTTGCAGGATATAACCAGATGGCAATTGCAGAAGAGGACAAGTTGAAAACAACTTTTATTACTGTCTTTGGTACTTTTGCGTACCATGTGATGGCCTTTGGTTTGTGCAATGCACCTGGATCATGGCAACGAATAGTAGACAAGACCTTTGGTGACATCTCCCCAGATGAGTTGAAAGTATTTATTGATGACCTGGGGACAGCCACTATAAGGGAAAGGATGTTGATTATCTTAAGAAAGGGCTTTGAGCAATGCAGACAATTTTGCATCGCTCTTAACCCACGGAAGTGTGTTTTTGGAGTGTCTTATGGGCTATTGCTAGGCCATGTGGTCAGCTCAGTAGGAATAGCAAATGACCCTGAAAAGATCAAGGTTATAGTCGCTATGAATCCCCACGCACTCCGAAAGAGGTTCATAGCTTTCTGTCCATCGATAGGGTACTATCGAAGGTTTATAAATGCCTTGGCAGAAAGGACATTTCCATTAATGAACTTGTTATCCTTTAGCTGTCTATTTGAATGGAGCGGCCCTTGTAAGGTAGCTTTCGAAGATGTGAAACAGGAGCTAGTAAAAGCACCCATTTTAAAAGCACCTAAAATGGGCGATATATTTTACATATTTTCAGCAGCCACCATGCATAGCATCAGCTACTGTTTAGCCCAAATTTGGGAGGAAAAGTGGTATCATCCGATAGCTTTTGCTAGTCAAAAATTGGGCATATCAGAATTAACTACACCTACATGGAGAAGTTGTGTCTTGCGATGGTCTTTGCAACTAAAAAATTCAAGCACTACATCATCTATGAGAAGGTAGTATTTTATACGAAGGTGGAAGGGCTTAGATTGCTTATGAACAAGTTGCAACCGCCTGATCGTTTGGCAAAGTGGTTAATCACTTTGCAGGAGTTTGATTATGAGATTAAGAGTAAGCCACCAAGGTTGCAGGGTATTGTGGAATGCCTTGTGGATTTCGGGGAGCCGAAAGAGACTTTGGTTGAAGTGATATTGAAGAAATGTTTAAAATTGATACAGCTTCTATCCCATCTTGGTATGCTGCTATTACGCATTATCTATCAACAAGAGAGACTGAAGCTGGTTTATCAAAATCAAAAAAGAGAAAAATCAAACAACAGGCTTTGAAGTTTTCGTTGATTGCAGGAACACTATATCGGCAGGGTGTTGATGATATCTATCACTAATGTGTGATGCCTGATGAGGTTCCTTTCATCTTGGAAGAGTGTCATGACTCTGCATGTGGAGGGCACTTCGCGGGACGGTTGACGACACAGAAAGCTTTAAGAGCTGGATATTGGTGGCCGTCCATCTTCCAAGATTCCTTTGAATATGTTAAGAGATGTGACACCTGTCAAAGATATGATAGCAGAGAGAATAGGAAACACCCATTTACGCCTATCATGGCTATCCTTCCATTTGAGAAGTGGGGCATTGACTTTGTAGGTCCTATCACCCAGTCGTCTACTACCCAGAAGAGGTACATTATAGTAGCAACTGATTATTTTACAAAATGGTCAAAAGCGCGAGCGACAAGGCAGGACAATGCAGAAGAGACTGCAAGTTTCCTTTTAGAGCAGATTATCTGCCGTTTCGGTCCACCAAAGGAATTAGTGTCGAACTGCGGAACCCACTTTTTGAATAAAGTGATCAAAAGCTTGATTGAAGCTTGGCAAATCAAGCACAATAAAATGACCCCCTATAATCCGCAAGCAAATGGGCAAGTCGAAAGTACTAATAAGGAGCTTGTGGGTATCTTGTCTAAAATAGTCTCTAAGAAAAAGCGAGACTGGGACAGGAAGTTGTATGTGGCAGTATGGGCGTACAATACCGCGTTCAAGCGAGCTACTGGCCATACTCCATTTAAATTAGTTTATGGGGAAGAGTGTGTGTTACTCTTCGAAATCGAGTTGCCAACCATACGGTTTGCAATTAACCACTCTTTGGGGAATGAGGATTCGCTCTTTGAATGTTTCACGGCCATAGCCCATCTGGATGAGCTGAAATTGCAGAACTTATTACACCAGGAGGTAGCTAAACGTCGAATAAAGCAATTGCACGACCTCAGAGCAAAGAAGTATACCTTTAAAAAAGGGCAATTAGTTCTGTATTATGATGCACGTAGGGAGCTGTTTCCAGGGAAGCTGGAACCTAGATGGGATGGCTTCTACAAGATTGTCAAGATAGGGAAAAATAGGTCTACGGTTCTACTAGCTGATCTGCATGGAGTAGAGTTTAAAAATAAGGTTAATCTTAATAAGATTAAACCTTATTATTTCTAAGTATGCCAATATAGAAAAATGCATTGCAGGTCCATGCTGGGGCTGATTTGAGACCTACAAAAGAGCTTAAAGCCGGTTGATGGGTCGGTTAATTCCTTATTTGGAGCACCCATATTTGGAGCAGAGATACCATCAGGGCAAACTTATCTAGTGGAGCAAAGGATACAAAGTGATTGAGCAAGAAGATGGAACCTTTGTGTGGGAGATCAAAGTCTTCTTCCATCCTGCTTACGACTGTTGACAAGTATCCCTGTTGAGTTCAATGAAGAAGGTGGGATGGTGCCGTCAGTTCATCCTCTAAACATGCTAAACTTTGACTATCATAATTACGAATAGAGGAGTTCGTGATGGCAGGCTGTGTAAACCCATTGTGGACATACACATTATATTTCAATGGAGCATCCAGGGGCCCTAATAAAAAAGGGAGTGTTGGAGTAGTAATCCGAGATCCTCGACGTAGAGTTACAATGAAGTTAGCTGCTTATCTGGGGGTAGGATTCACTAACAATATGGCGGAGTATAAAGCCTTGATTATGGGACTACATATTGCCAAACAAGGTGGTGTTTGGCAGTTGTTAGTAAAAGGGGATTCCCAGTTGATCATGAATCAGCTAGATGGGACATACACATTGCAGAATCCCATTCTTTGTATGTATCATCGAACTGCGATGACCCTATTTGAGGAGTTTGAGAGAGTGTCTTTTCAGCTGATTCCACGTTACTGGAATCAGTTTGCGGATTCACTGGCAAATCTTACTTATGAAGAAGACCTTTTCTTCAATTGTGGTCCTAGTTTGGATATTGTTATCAATAATGAAACAAGACCCAATTGCTTGTGGAAAATGTTATCAGAGCATGCAATATATGGCAGACGATGGTTGATATGGGTGATGCAGAGAGTAGCTAAGACCAATCTACCGTTATTGTCCTAGACCCATAGGCTAATTAGACATCATGTTATGCGTACACCTCTTGCTATATATGCAGGAGCGATGGGTCATAACCTTATACATTTAGTTTAGGGCTATGAGCCCTGTTTTTCCTCCTTGGAAAGGAGCCTATTATTGTATATCTGTACTATTCCAGGGAGGGATGTGTAGGTGCTATTATGTTTTATCTCGTTAGGCCAAGAGGGCCAGTTTCGTGAGGTTTTGAATGCTCTATTTCGTTAGGCCAAGAGGGCTGATCCAGTTGTGTAGTTAAGTATTTTATTTCATTAGGCCAAGAGGGCCAGTTGTCTGTTTAGTACAAGTGTAGTTAATGGTTTCTTGTTTTAGTCTTGTACTAAACAGGTTCGAAGAAGAGCTTGGAAGGAACCTTTTGTTGCGTGGAAGCTTCTTGTGGCCCTATCCAGGTGATATCTCTCATTTTCGAGTACCGTGTTTTTATGCTCTATGTGTATGTGTACTTGTAGGGGATTTTCTTTTCTTTTTGGGGACCGGCGTCCAAGGCATGAAGTCCCAGGGTTAGGTTTAGTATGTCTGAGGGAGGTCTGAGTAGTCGTTGCCTCTTGTGAAGACATTGTCAGGCATCGAAAGACCTGTTTTAGAAGGTAGTTCTAGTGACACTGTTCTGCTAGCCTGCTAGGCAGCCTTCCTAGGAGTTCTTGTTAGTTGTGAGGCAGTTAGAGAAGCCTACCGGAAGAAAAATGATGATGATAGAGAGAAACAAAACCCTGACTATCTTAAGGAAAATAAATATATACAAAGGTGTGTAAAAAGGGGTTCTAACTCCTATAAAAATAGGAAAAATAAAAAAATGAAAATTTATAAGCAGTTGATCATCGCCTTGTGAAGGCCTAGTAGGTTCCTGGGGACGAGTCAGACCCGGGGCCGATGCCTTGTCTTCCTAGGGGTGGCATCTTGCTGGACAAGAAGAAATTAAGGAAGGTTGGAGAGAAAATAAAGTGAGCATCAGAAAAGGATTAAGTGTCGCCTTGTGAGGGCTTGGTAGGTTCTTGGGTACCGAGACAGGACCTGAGGCCGATGCCCTATTCTCCTTGGGTCACTACGCTCAGCTCCCTCCTTTTTACATGCCCGAGTATGGACAAATAACAAAACCTTAAAAGAAGAAATGTGCTAAAAGAAAATACTTCTTGATCAGGCTATAGGAGTCCTCGCCTAGTAGGAGCTCTTGGTTGTGTTGTCCTTCGTTAGGTAGGTAGTTCAGACCGCCACTTAGGGTGACTTCTTTGATAGTTCTTTTTAGTTTGGCCGTGTTGGAGCAGTCAGTTATAGTGACTAGCTTCGGACCTTCTATCAGATTATGCTAGGCCTACTCCTTGTGGATGCCATGCCTTGAATTTGTCAGGGGGTAGGGTGAGCATTGTGCCATGTTTAGTATGTCTATTTTGTATCAGTTTGATGCTTCCTTTGGTTGTTTTGTGCAGATCTGTTGTGGGATTCGACGGGCTGAGTCGCCCTATCCCGTGGTCGCCAAAGAGAGAGGAGTTTTGAGCCCGGGATGTGCCTAAAATTTTCCAAAAAAACTGGAATTTAGGGAAAAAATATTTAACATCGAAGGCGGCGACTCCAGCTAGGATGATTTTAAGCACCAAGTGAAAGACGACTCTTAAAAGGCGCTCGAGCGACACTTATTGATTTTTTATAATTTTTCAGACTGCCATGTAGATTGTCAGGAGTTGCTAGCCAATGCGGGATGTCAAGCCAGACGCCCAAGATTTTTCAGAGCTCGATTTCGATGCCAGACGGGAAAATGGCCACAAATTGGGCAAGATATGAAGAGGTGGACTCGTTTTTTGCCAAAGTGGGCATGATCTTTGGGGCATTGGGTAGCATTTTATGAAACATCAAATTGTGGGCATGAAGAGATGAAGAAAAAATGTGGATGAAGGTGCCTGCAACATGTCGATTTTTGCACCTCAAATCATGGAGATGGAGATGCCTGCCTGAATGCAGCCCACCCAACTAGCAATGGGGCTTGACTACCCCTTCCCTGCTGAGAATATCACCGTCCTTCGCTCGTCCAATGGTGGCCTGGATGAAGAATTCTGATTCTAGTCTTTCTCTCTCCTCCCTCTCTCTCCCTTAAGGGGCTCTTCTTGCGTGCAAGAGGAAAATGAAGAATGGTGAAGAAAAGCTTGTCTGGTTGGGACCGGACTGCTTCCGGATCGATGTAGACATTAAGATTTCTGATTGTGAAGATGTTGAACATTGAATGTGGGCTGACCTGCAGTCCCGTACCAAAACCAAGATCGCGAGACATGAAGCCTAAGCAGTAATTCAATTTTTATGAAGAAAAAATGATTTTTTATGCTATTTGGTTGATGAAACATTGTTCCCATGGGCAGAATATGCATCATGATGTTGTTTGCTATGAGCTTGATCAGTTTATAATCAGAAAATCAGAAAATCATAAGTGATATGGCTGAAATTAGTGTTATAAAACCCGTAAAACACGTGTTTAAGGGGTAAAATGGAGTTTTTTTACAAAATAAATGAGAAATATGAGATATAACATCAATAAAACCCTGAAATTTTGTTGTCAAGAAACCTAAGGGCCACATCCCACAATCAATCTTAATTTCTAGTTATTTTTTATTGAAGAAAATAGAGGAAAAATACCAAAAAAGATGAAAAATTGAGTTTAAATGGGAGAAATTTAGGAAATGGTAAAAGAAAAATCACAAAAAATTACATGTGTGTTTGTGCAATGTATAATGAAGGTAGAGCATGAGGTTGGCCTCGGTTTACCCTTGTTTCTATGTTTCCATCCGTGTTTATCGCTTTCTTTGTAAAGAAATACACATAAAATGACTCTTTCACCTATCAACGCATGCAAAACATTAAACGATAGGGTGAGAGGGGAGTTTGAGCGTCAAAGTATAATCTTAAATTTGATTTATGTGTTGCATCATGCCTATAGGATGTTGTTTTAAAATAAAGGGAAAGGCAGCATGAGTGTAAGGCTCGGTGTCTTTTCTCATTACATAAACGTTAGCATGGAAATCATGAAAAGATTTATTTCTCACGATGCACAATGTTGATTTTCTTCTGTTTGTGCACTAAACCATTCACATTATGCACTATGCACGGTTCATGGTATCAAAGGAAAATCTCATGGACTGCATATAGCAATTGTTTTCTTAGGACTTTGACCCACGATTGAGAGTGTAAGGCTATCCCTTGCCGTAGGATAGAGGGTCGGTTTCTTAAGGGACTGTGAAGTGAGGAAACATGGTATATCTCTTGGAACTACGAGAAATGTAAAAGAGAGGAGTTTGTGTTTGTTTGTGTTATATGTTGAGCAACACATCAAAGGGCCAATCCCTGCGATGTAGGAGAGCTGCAATGGGGCCGCGGTGTTTCTACCGAGAGGTTGCCTCCATGTGTGTGATCGTGGCATTGCCAATGTGTAAGGGTTCTCCCTTCAAGGAGTTTATAAAAAAGGAAAACGTTGGACTATAAACTATAAACATGTAGATTAAGCTTTAGGAAAGTTTATCCTTTAGCATTAGATTGACGCTCCTGGTCTGCGAGACCGTGAGGGTGTTTGTGTGTCATGAGCATGAGGTCCGGCTAGTGCCATAGCCAGTGCCGGCCCATTTTAGGTCCCATCAGAGATGGACCCCATACATCTAAATGTACCAACTGCAAGGGTCGTGAACTATTCTGTACATATCTCATAAATGGAAACCTTGTCTACTTTCCAAACTGACATGCATCACATACATGTCCAAAGTCATGATACTTGAACTTAGAAAGTCCAAGCACAATCTCCTTCTGTTGCATAGATTTTAGCTTTTGTACATTCACATGGCCAATCCGCTTATACCATATCTCAACATCCCGTATAGCACCATCATCATGTGCAAACATGGCTACTTTCAATTTTGGAATTGATGCATCAAGAGTAAACATTTTGCCATCTCTTCGGCCTCTAGCAATCAATTTGCAACCATTACCATATTCTTCAATAAATCATCCATCTCTATTAAATCTCACATGCAGATTCTATTCTGCCATCTATCCAACTGACAAAAGATTCTTGGCTATTGTAGGTACATGTAGTACATCATGCAAGCTCTTTTTCTTTCCATCAGGCATCAACAACGGAACAATTCTTGTGTGATGAATGTCATGTTGGGTGTCATCCCCAATACACATATAACCATTTGAACCTACAATCATCTCATCAAACCATTCTCCATGGGGTGTCATATGATTTAAAGCCCCTGAAGAATTAATGTACCATCTCTCATCTCTGTTCTGCCTAGATGCATTCTTAGACACATGCTACATGGTAAACAATCTGTCAACCTGCTCATCATGAGCACCGCCTGAAGATGGACAGTGCCCATGTTGTTTGCCCTTTGCCTTCATATCTCCATGCTTCTTGTAATAATCCTTTGCAATGTGTCCATATATGCCACAATAATGACAGACCTTATTTATGTTTGACTGATCATTTGGCTGCCATGAACCAGATCCACCGCCTCTACCATGGGGTGATCTCCCCCTGCCTCTAAAGCCGCTAGATCCATGCTGGCCCTATCTATTTGTGCCATGCCAGGCATTCTGTTGATGCTGTCCATAAGCATTTCAAATGTCTCCTCAACCTCGAAAAGAGCCACAGCCTCTACCACCCTGGCTAGAGTAAAGAATATCATCTCTGCTTTGAGACATACTAGAACATGTGTTCATTAACTTCCTCATGCAGTAGCAAAGCAATCAGCTCATCCCAATTAGGGGATTCAGCTCTCATAGAAATAGACGTATCAAATGCTTTATACTCTTTCCCAAGTCCATTCAATGTCACTACAATCATATCATCCTCAAACACTGAAGATCCAATGGTGGCAAGCCGATCCGCTATGTTCTTGATCTTTGTAGTGTAGGCTTGAATGCTTCTGCCATTCCTAGACATGTTACTGAACTGTTGCTTTAGTTGAATCTTTCTTGCATGTGTTACATTTCCATAATTCTTCATGAGTATGTCCCATGTATCCTTTGGAGAACTGCATCCAGTAATCTATATAACCATAGCATTTGATATACATAAGAAAAAACAATGTAACAGCTTGCATGCTCTCTCACTCTATAGCTTATGAGCCCTTTTTTGATCATTTGTCGAATTACTTTCATGCATTTCAGGTTCAGCCTCATCACCTGTACATAAATCCCAATAACCTCTACCAACCAAAAATTTCTTCATATGGAACTTCCATAAAGCAAAATTTTTGTTGTCCATATTTTCTCCCACAATTTGAGTGATATTATCAGTGCCTTGAGCATTTTCCATAGTTGCAGCTTAGGTATTCAGTGATGTATACAACTTGCAAGTATCTAACTCCTTTTTCTACAGTTCAGGACCAGTTTCCTACTATTCATGACAGTTTCTTGCAATTCATGACAGTTTTCTTAACACTCTTGCTGTAGACTGTATTCCAACAATGAAAAAAACACGGTCAACTGAATATAAACCAAGCTCAAATAAGTTCAAAACATTCTATGGTAGTGGCAAAACATCCCAGCAACAAACTATATCCATACAAGTATCAATGTTTATATTGTATGCAAGTAGCAATACCAATTACAGCCAGCCCACTGCTATAATCAACAATACTTTCTCTATTAAAAAAAGATTAGTAAAACCTCAAAATAGCCCCAAAACATCTCATTCAATTGCCACTCTAAGTAGGAGTTGACACATGTCCAACCGGTGAGAATATATTGCATGTATGTCAAGTAAAGATGATAGGTATCCTTCCTGCAGACAATAACCACTCAATACCCTAGTATAACCAACAACAAATTAGTCCAAATTTTGGACTTTCAATACTCACAATATCCCAAAAATCATCTACCACTCAAGTGGTATGATCCAAGAATTTGTCAGTTAGCAAATAAGCATCATAGATACTTCAACCCTGTAAGTATATTGTTTCCAAATTCATGACAGCAACAACCAATTCATTGTTTCCAGCCTACAAATAAGCTCCAAAACTGAGCATTTAACACTCCAATATCATGCTCAAATGCATGATAATAAGGGCATATACATTGTTAAGATGAAACCCACTAGTGCCCTGGAATCACCTGCTATTTACTGCAGTAAACAGCCAGGCTGCCCAGTTCTGTGCTGAATATCTCAAAATCTGTGAGGAATTTGAAAAAATTTACTTCTACAAAGTTGTAGACCACGTCAAAATGGTCAAGAATATTGAGCCATTTCTCCAAAAACCATTTCTGTAGCAAGATATAGTTTCTGCAAAAAAATGAGCCGCATGCACAGTCTCCTTTGATGACGTTTTCTTCAAATCTGATGTTTTGATGTCAAATGGCCATTGCCAAGCCTTCAGGCTTCAGGCATTCAAGCTCTGATACCATGTTGGAAGAGAGGGAGAGAGACAGAGTGGAGCAAAAGATGAGCCTCAGCTCATTGTTGTTCTTCTTCCATTATTCTTTCATCATACTAACTGAAAGAGACTTACACACATAGGTATGACTAACAAAGACTAATTGTAGTTAAGTCACTAACTACACTGACTTATTGAATGTCACACGTGTACACTTGTATCCAGCTAATGTCGTCACACACATAAAGATAGACTGACTGAAGAGTAATGAGAGCTTGATATTCTAGCAGTTTTCTCAATGTCCATATGATTGTCACATGCTTATTTATGCCCACTTGATGCTGGTTATGCATTTACAGTCAGTGGGGCTGACTTGGTGTATTCATTTTGCCTATAGTTTTCTCTCATTGTACCTGGTCATAATTTATTATAGCAAGCAATTATACATGGACTGTGATGTATTTTTCATGTTGAATCATCCTGATTTTATGTACTTTTGATGGTACTTTGTGGATAGTATCATTAGCTATCAGTTCGTGGTCATTTTGCCTTGGTTTTGGTGGTATTTTGGTTATTTACAACAAAAAACTGTTGAGATGGCAAGCTCAACACATGTGGACATGGATGATGGACCGCCTGGTTAGATGGGTCCACACGTCTACACTTAGCACGTCGGTGGTCATTATGACTCTCACATGGCCACTGACTCATTACTTATTATATTCAGGTTGTTACACCTATTTACAGCTGGCATAGTTATAGCGCCAGTCGACTAGTGTAGTCGGTTATGCATTGTTTGACTTAGTAGGCCACTTTCCTTTTATGTTGTATCTTATCTATACTTTGTGTACATTGTAAAGTGTGTGGAAGAAGAAGAAGAAATCAGCAAGAAAACGTTTTGGCCTCCATCTCTCTTCTTGTCTCTTGAGTGAGCTTCTCCTTGTGCATTCTGTGTGTGTTCGGCGCAGCATCTTGAGCAACCCCCTCCACCACGCGATTCTTGACATGGTATCAGAGCCACACCACTGAGAGAGGCTGATTTCGAAGGTTGAAGCAAAGGAGAAGAAGCAAGGTTCGAGCAAGCAAGCCACGGGTAAGAAGCTCTCCCATCCTTCCACTCTTTCTCTTAGATAGTGCCTGTGGAGGCACCGGAAGCAGGGCAGAGCAAAAATCTCAGATTGCAGTGAGATTTGGTGTGCGCGAAGAGCGCTGTATATTCTGCAGATAAGCCCTTTAGGGCTTCCCCGTAGAGATTTTGGGCATTTGAGGCCGTTTCAGGGCCCATTTTTGAGCCGCAAGGTTGCGGAAAGCAGTTTCGGGATACACTGTGACTTCGACTGTATTGACCGAACATGGGTGCGCAGGTTACAGATTTCAGATCTGTAAGTTCAAAGGTGTTTACCAGTGAGTAAACACAAGGTTTATCTGCAAAAAGGTTGCAGATTGCATGTATTGTTGAGCAGACAGTAAAAAAGGCTGTCTGGTGTATTGCTGTGCACTACAGGTCAAGGGTTGCAGAAGATTTGCTTGCTGTTTGGTATTAGTTTTGTGATAATGGCAGAGAACAGTGGAAGCCCCATCATTGAGAAGCTCGACAAGAACAACTACCCATCATGGAAGTTTCGTGTCACGAACTTCCTTATTGGAAAAGGCCTCTACGAGTTCGTTTCAGGTGAAGAAAAGGAGCCGGAGGTGAGTGATCCTCCAACTGTAGAAGAGACAAAGGCACGAAAGGAATGGAATGCAAAAGACAAGAAGGTCATGTATTGGTTGTCTGCAGTAATTGACAATAACATGCTGGGACACATTAGAAATGCAGAGAATGCATATGCAGCTTGGACCATACTTGAAAGTATGTTTTCTGTAAATACAAAGGCACGAAAGATTCAACTCAAGCAAGAGTTGAATACATTGAAGAAAGGGAAGATGTCTATCAATGAGTATGCACTGAAAGTAAGAAGCATTGCAGATGCATTGGCAGCGATTGATGCAATGCCCGATGATGATGATTTGGTGTCGTCTACCTTGGGTGGACTTAACAATGAAAAGGCTTGGAAGTCTTTTGTAACTTCCGTATATGTCAGAAAGCCATTTCCAGATTTCGATGAATTGGTCTCCCTTATGATCACTGAAGAGATCAACATGCAGAGTGAGACATCTGAAAGAAGTGGTGAACAGGTCCAAGCTTTCTACTCCAGTTCTGGAAGGGGACGTGGCAGGTTCTCTTCAAGAGGCCGTGGTACAGGACGTGGTAGTGACAACCAGCAAAACAGATTGAATCAGCAATTTGGCGATATGCAGGTTTCAGGAGGTCGTGGTAACTTTAGAGGCAGGGGGAGCTTTAGAGGAAGAGGTGGATGGCAGAACAGAGGTTCTAACAACTCTGGTATTGTGTGCCACTACTGTGGCAAAACAGGTCATATTGCAGCCCAATGTTATGCTAAGAGAGATGATATCCGCAGTGGTAAGTTGCAGCAAGGAAACTATGCATCGTCTTCACGACAGAATGAAGACAAAAATGAACGTTTGTTCGTTATGCAGCATATGCTGAATGCTGTTACAGGAAAGGGAACACATGAAGATGTTTGGTATGTTGATTCAGGTGCATCCAATCATATGACCAGCCATGCAGAATGGTTTGGAGAGATGCAGGATTTGCAGAATGCAGGTTATGTGCAGACGGGTGATGACTCATGCCACCCAATTTCACACATTGGAAAAATTCCCTTGTCCTTGCATGATGGTAAGACAAAGAGTCTTTCAGATGTATTACATGTGCCATCTATTACAAAGAACTTGGTGTCAGTCGGTCAAATGGTAGAGCAAGGGCTGCAAGTCAGATTTAATGCAAAGGGCTGCTTTGTAGAAGACTTCAATGACAAGTGCAGGTTGGTAGCAAAGGGAAGTAGAGTTGGACGTATGTTCACTCTAGATGCTGGAATTCCTACTATGAATGCGGCTATGTATGCCAAAGGAAAAGGTGTTGTTGCAGACATTGAAATTTGGCACAAACGCATTGGACATGCAAATGTACAAAGGCTGAAATTAATGCAGTCCAAAGGGTTGGTTACAGGTTTGCCTACTTTTAAAGTTGCAGAATTTCAGAAGGTATGTGAAGCATGTCAGTTTGGTAAGCAGGCAAGACAACCCTTTTCACATGACAAAGATGTAAGCAGAAATATCCTTGATGTTGTGCATACAGACATTTGGGGGCCTACACAAAATGTATCTCTTGGAGGCAGTTCATACTTTGTCACATTCATTGATGATTGCTCTAGAAAGCTGTGGGTATATTTTATGAAGGAAAAGAGTGAAGCTTTTGAGCACTTTAGAACTTTCAAGGCTGCAGTTGAAAGAGAAACAGGCTTGAAAGTAAAGTGCCTGAGGTCAGATGGAGGGGGAGAGTACCTCTCAAATGAGTTCAGTGATTTTCTGAGGTCTCATGGGATAAAGAGACAGTTCACATGCAGGTATACCCCACAGCAAAATGGGGTTGCAGAAAGGAAAAACAGGCATATTGCAGAAGTTGCACGCGCCTTGATGGCTGAAAAGAATATGCCTAAGCATTTTTGGTCTGAGGCTGTTCATACTGCTGTTTATATTATGAACAGAACTCCCACAGCTGCAGTTCATGGTATGACCCCCGAAGAATGTTTTACAGGTAAGAAGCCTGATGTTTCACACTTGAAAGTGTTTGGCTGCATTGCGTATGTTCATGTGCCAGATGAGTTGCGGAAGAAGCTGGATCCAAAGGCTGAAAAGTGTATCTTTATTGGATACTCTTTAGAGCAGAAAGGGTATCGCTGTTACAACCCTATCACATGTAAGTTCAGAGTGAGCAGGGATGTCATCTTTGATGAAATGAGCAGCTGGTATGCATCTAGTGGTGATGCATTGGATGTTGATGATGATCATGACACTCATGTGCAGGCTGAAAAGCAAGAATCACGGACCCTTAGTGGACCAGAGACATCATCTAGTAGTCCTTGGTCTGGGAGACTAAGGAGTATCTCTACATCTTCGGGTGCATCTAGTAGCACTACAGGTAAAGACAAAGGAAAGAATAAGGTGTCAGAAGGCATTGATGCAGTTCTTGATGGAGACTCCAGTGGCTCAGAGAGCTTGGATGATGAGCTTGGCATTCCTTCAGTGAGGACTCCAGGTGTGCAGAGAGCACGTGTTAATGCAAAGACTCCATTGAGTGATCCAGTGGTACGCAAGTCTAGCAGGGTGAGATACCCTGTTAAAAGATTTGGTTTTGAGGGTTATGCAGCTCACCATTATGCTTATATGGTGAAACTAGTTGAGGATGTTGAGCCCACATGTTTTGAGGAGGCTGTTGGTCATGCTCATTGGGATGCAGCAATGGATGAGGAGATGGCTGCATTAGAGGCCAATAAGACTTGGGATCTAGTATCATTGCCAAAGGGAAAGAAAGCTATTGGATGTAAGTGGGTTTATAAGATTAAGCACAATGCAGATGGTTCTATTAGCAGGTACAAAGCTAGGCTGGTTGCAAAAGGCTATGCCCAAACATATGGCATAGATTATGATGAAACCTTCAGTCCAGTTGCTAGGATGGCAACTGTTAGATGTGTGATTTCTTTGGCAGCAGCCAAAGGTTGGAGGTTGCAGCAAATGGATGTAAAGAATGCCTTCTTGCATGGTGATTTGCAGGAAGAAGTGTATATGGATCAGCCAGCAGGTTATGAAGATTTAGAGCATCCCATGTATGTGTGCAGGTTGAAGAAGGCACTCTATGGGCTCAAGCAAGCACCAAGAGCATGGTCTGACAAGATTAGAGAGTATCTTGTCAATATTGGTTTTTATGTTTCTGATGCTGATCACTCACTTTATGTGAGAAAAGGAGATGCAGGTTTGGTCATCATAGTCATCTATGTGGATGACTTGATTATTACAGGTGATAGTGATAGTGGGATTGCTGAAGTCAAGGGCTGTTTGAAGATGAAGTTTGAGATGAAGGATTTAGGTGAGCTAAGGTACTTCCTTGGCATTGAGGTGATCAGATGTGATGATGGTATATGGCTGTCCCAAAGACAATATGGCTTGGATATGTTGTCCAAGTATGGTATGACTGCATGCAAACCACTTTCAGTCCCGTTGGAGCAGAATGTAAAGCTGAGTGCTGATGTTGGGGATGAGATAGAAGACCCTACTATGTTCAGAAGGATAGTGGGGAGTTTGATCTACATGACCATTACAAGGCCAGACTTGAGCTATGCTGTTGGTCTTGTGAGTCAGTTTATGCAAGTACCTAGAAAGCCACATTTGGATGGAGTCAGACGCATATTGAGATATGTGAAGTCCACATTACATTATGGACTTTTCTATGAGGCAGGTACAGATGTACAGGTGTTTGGATACACAGATGCAGATTGGGCTGGTAGTATGTCTGATAGAAGATCTACCAGCGGATACATGTTCTCTCTTGGTAGTGCAGCAGTTGCTTGGAGCAGCAAAAAGCAATCTACAGTTGCTTTGTCGAGTACAGAGGCTGAGTATAGAGGTGCTGCTGTTGCAGCATGTGAGGTAGTATGGCTGCAAAAGTTACTGGCTGATTTGGATGTGCAGGTGGAAGGTCCAGTTGTCATTTATTGTGACAACATGAGCAGTATACAGTTGGCTAGGAACCCTGTGTTCCATGCCAGGACAAAACATATTGAGGTACACTACCACTTTGTGAGAGAGAAGGTACTAGCAGGTGAGATTGACTTGGTGTATGTCAGCACACAGGATCAGATAGCTGATATCTTCACGAAGGCATTGGGTACAGAGAAGCTTCAAAAGTTTCGAAGCTTACTTGGAGTTGCAGAGATACAGTTGAGCTTGAGGGGGAGTGTTGAGATGGCAAGCTCAACACATGTGGACATGGATGATGGACCGCCTGGTTAGATGGGTCCACACGTCTACACTTAGCACGTCGGTGGTCATTATGACTCTCACATGGCCACTGACTCATTACTTATTATATTCAGGTTGTTACACCTATTTACAGCTGGCATAGTTATAGCGCCAGTCGACTAGTGTAGTCGGTTATGCATTGTTTGACTTAGTAGGCCACTTTCCTTTTATGTTGTATCTTATCTATACTTTGTGTACATTGTAAAGTGTGTGGAAGAAGAAGAAGAAATCAGCAAGAAAACGTTTTGGCCTCCATCTCTCTTCTTGTCTCTTGAGTGAGCTTCTCCTTGTGCATTCTGTGTGTGTTCGGCGCAGCATCTTGAGCAACCCCCTCCACCACGCGATTCTTGACAAAAACAACAAGCTATTTTGAATTGTCTACAATGGATTGCTGTATGGTATCTTCTTCCACTAACAGTGCTATCTTCAACATCATTAAGCTTGATGGTACGAATTATGCATATTGGATGAGCCAAGTTTGGCACGTATTGGTGTAGAAATCGCAGATAAAGCCACTAAGGTTGAGTGGAGAGCAGCTTGAAACTATGACTGATGATGAATGGATGGAGCTTGATGAGTTATGCAAGTCTACCATAATATTATCTCTCACCAAACAAGTGCACTACAATGTCATGTATGAGGCATAGACTGCATGGTAGCTTTGGAAAAAATCAAAAACCTCTATGACAAGAAAAGTCCAACAAGTCATATGTATTAGGTAAAGCAACTTATGGACCTACGCATGAAGGAGAATGTGACGATGTCTGCTCATTTGAGCCAGTTCCATGCTATTCTCAAGAACTTGACTTCACAGGGCATTGCTTTTATTGATGAGGTTACACCATTATTTTTGCTTGGAACTCTGAGTGAGTCATGGGATGTATTCCACACTGCCTTATTTACTTCTACTACTATTTTGAACTTGCCTAATGTAGAGAGTGCTCTTCTATAGGAAGAGATCAACCGCAAGAACTTGGATGCCTCTCGTGTGTCGCATGCTTTGACTGTTAGAGGCAGAGATGGTAGTGGAAAGAATGACCGTGGGAATGGCCATGGCAAAGACAGGCAGAAGTCTAGGTCTAAGTCACGTGGTAAGTCACACAGCAAGTCTCATGGGAGAAATGCTAATGTGGCATTCATCATTGCAACAAGAAGGATCATATACGTCCACAGTGTCATAAGTTGCGGAATGAGAAGCACAAAGAGAAGGGGAAAGACAAAGTACATGACAAGTCCTCTGATGGCAGCATTGTGCCTGCAAAATCCAGTGTGAAAATAGAGGAGATAAATGTGATGCAGACTGAGGACTCCAATAGGGAGTACATACTTACAGCCAATTCTTATGATGCTACACCATTGACCGAGGTCCACTCTATGTATGTGCAGTGCATTCTGGTGCTTCATTTCATATTACACCATGTCGTGAGTAGTTCCACTCCTACCGCATTGTCTTTGGTTCAATTCACTTGGGTGATGACACGTCACTTGCTATTGTTGGCATTGGGGATGTATGGCTGCAGTTCTCTATCATTTATGTCAGGATGTACATCATGTACCTATGCTTGCACACTGTCTTATGTCTGCACAGGGAAACTTGATGATGCTGGGTTTCATGTTTCATTTGGGGATTCTGCTTGGAAAATCACACCTGGCAGACTTGTGCTTGCTAGAGGTGCCAAGGATGGCAGCCTCTATCCTCCTATAGTTGATGGATCCTCTGTTGATCATGTTTTGTAAGTGGATTCCATCCCACATGTATCTCTTTGGCATGCCCATTTGGGCCATATGTCCTTGAAGGGAATGAAAATGCTTTCTGATTTGCAATACTTACCAACCCTTAACTATGTATATTTTGATTCATGTGACCATTGTCTTTATGGCAAACAGACTAGGAATACACATCAAAAGTCTGGTAGGACACGCATGAGTGAGCCCTTGGCATTGGTACATTCGAATATTTGTGGGCCCATGCCTTATGAGCCTATGGGTGGTGCAAAGTATTTTGTGGCATTTATTGATGATTTTTCGTGTAAAGTCTGGGCTTATCCCATTAAAGCTTAAGTCAGATGTCTTGGTTGTGTTTCAGAGATGGCTTGCATTGGTTGAGAACCAGACTGGGCATAGGCTTAAATGCCTTAGGACTAACAATGGGGGAGAATACATGTTACGTGCCTTTGAGCAGTTATGTGACAAGAGGGGTATTAAACGTTAATTGATCACCCCCTACATCCCACCCCAAAATGGTTTGGTTGAGTGGACAAATAGAACCATCCAGGAGCGTGTACACGGTATGCTCAACCATGTAGGCCTACCACAGCTTTTGGGCTGAGATAGTCAGTACAATTGTACATATCATAAATAGATCACCTTCAAGTGGTTTGGATTCCCAAGATGTAGAGGAGGTATAGATTGAGAAACATCTGTCTTATGTGCATCTACGTGTCCTTGGATGTGAGGAATTTTGCCATGTGCCCAAGGACAAGTGTAGTAAACTGGATCCTAAGAGTGTCAAATGCATTTTCCTTGGCTATGGAGATGCAGGTGAGATGGGTTACCGCCTCTGGTATTCGCAGGCGTGGAAAGTTATCTGTAGCCCATGATGTAGATTTCCATGAAGAAAAGATGCATAGGAAGCCTAAGAAGGTGGTAGAGATACATTGGGTTATATTCTAGAAGGAGCCACGTGCTCCAATACAGCCTGTACAGTGAGTTGGACAGCCTGCAACAGCAGTTGGTACACATGGCCAGGGTGTTAGACAGGATGCTAGACATGCAACAGAGCTTGTAGTGAGATGGTCTACTAGAGATAGACGTCCACTTGATAGATTTGAGCCCTTGATGCATTATGTCTTGGTTACAGATGCAGGAGAGCCTCTCACCTATGATGAGGCTATGCACACAGGGGTGACAGTCACTCCTGGGAGAGGGCCATGTAGTCTGAGATGGACTCCCTGCATAAGAATATGATGAGGCTATGCACACAGGGGTGACAGTCACTCCTAGGAGAGGGCCATGTAGTCTAAGATGGACTCCCTGGATAAGAATATGACTTGGGATTTGGTTGCATTGCCTAAGGGCAAGAAGACTTTGCCATGAAAATGGGTGTACAAGCTAAAAAATACCCGTGGGCACCCCAAGCCGGCTTATAAGGCAAGACTTGTTGCTAAGGGTTTTAAACAGGAGCATGGATTTGGCTCTGATGAAGTCTTTTCTCTTGTGGTCAAGATGATCACCCTACTCTTGGTTTTGGCCTTAGTTGCGCAGCTTGACTTGGATATGTATCAGATGGATGTCAAAACTACATTCTTGCATCGGGATTTGCATGATGAGATATACATGGAGCAGCCTAAGGGCTTCGCAAAACCTGGCAGGGGAGCACCTAGTGTGTAAGTTGAAGAAAAGTCTTTATGGCTTGAAGCACGCACCTAGGGAATGGTATCATAAGTTCAATGCCTTTATGTAGTCACAAGGCTACAATAGGAGTGCTATGGGTCCGTGTCTTTACATGAAGAAAGCCCATGATAGCTCATTGCTTATTTTGATACTTTATGTGGATGATATGTTGATAGCAGGGAAAGCTCATGATGAGCTAGATGCTCTTAAATCTCAATTGAAGAAGAGCTTTGACATGAAGGATTTGGGATAGACCTCTCACATTCTTTGTATGGGCATTAAGCGCGATAAGAATCATGGACTACTCTACCTCTCATAGAGGGAGTACATTCATAAAGTCCTTGAGTACTTTTGCATGCAAGACATGAAGCATATTGGCTATCCATTGCCTTCTTATGTGAAGGTATCACAAGCCGATTGTCCACAAACAGATGAGCAGAGGACCAAGATGGCCAAGATTCCCTATGCATCCAAAATGGGCAGTCTTATGTATGCCATGATAGCCACTCATCTCCGGATATTGCCTTTGCAGTTGGTGTTGTGGCATGCTATATGGCTACACCTAGTAAGAACCATTGGGATTCGTGAAGGGTATCATGAGGTACCTAAAGGGCACTGCAGATATATGCATATGATATGGCAGCCATGATAGATAAGTTGTGGGGTACACTGACTCTCATTATGTAGGACATGCAAATAGTAGGAAGTCCACTTCTGGCTATGTATTCACCTTGCTTGGAGGGTTGTCTCTTGGATGTTCAAGGTTCATTAGATGTGTATGGCTCTCTCTACGACTTAGATTGAGTATGTTGCAGCCACCACTAAGGCTTGCAAGGAGGCCATATGGTTGGGCCATTTGGTTCATGACCTTGAGATTGATGCAATACCTACGCTACATTCGGATTCTATGAGTGTTATTCAATTAGCCAAGAATCCAGTCTTCCATGCGAAGGCAAAACACATTGAGGTGAGATATCACTTCATATGTGGGGTCATGGAGGATGTCTGTTGACATTGTCAAGATCTCCACTGACAAAAATCCTATAAAACTGCTCACGAAAAGCCTCACTGAGCGCTTTGCCTTCCTCGAGAGATTGATGAGTGTTGGATAAGATGACGTTTTTCCTCATCCTGTTATACATGTATACATGTACTATCTTTTCTTTTTTTAATTTCACTCCTCACTTAGGCAGATTCGCCTTTAGGTGGGAGGTTGGGGGTAAAGGCGCCTCCACCTAGCCGCCCGTGTATTACCGCACTGACAGTACCTGCCACTATACACTGCAGGTGGCGGGTACCCATCACCGTCACTTTATTCTTTATTCTTTTAGTGACAGTTTAAATAAAGGAAGGCCTAGTCACACATTGTGATTGTTGGAGTTCCCATTTCTTGTCTCTCTCTTTCTTACTCTTACTCTCCCATCATAGTTCTCCAAGTGCAAGCTTCAATCCTTCTCACCTTTCAATATGGCTAACATTTTCTACTCATAGATTTGAAGTTTCCTTTCTTTGTCATCTAGCTTCCTACTTTTATAAGAAATAATGTCAAGGAGAGAACTGGAAAGTGAGAGAAACAAAGAAGTGAGAAAGATGATGAGGAGAGAGAAAGATTAGAAATGGAGAGATAAAGATAGGAAAGAAGAGAGAGAAGCCATAGAAGTTATGAACAAGAAGGTGAGACAAGAGACAATAATGTATTAATGTTCCAAAAGATGTGAAAAATTACATCTCTCTCCCTTTTATACTTGTGTCAGTATGACAAGGTATTATTATTAATTCCACACTAAACATATCATCTTCCTAGTTTTTTACAATCCATCCCATCCCAAAGGTTTTTGCCCATAAAAATAAACTTACAAGAGTTGGAAAGGATGGATAAATAGAGTACTACTCTATTTTTAGCTATACAAAGTAGGAAAATGAATGAAAGATTGAAGATATATTGACTAAAATGAAGACATGAGAGTAAGCCTTAGCTATATACATGATCTTGAGTTCTTCCAAAGAGTTTGGAGCCCTAAAGTCTTCAAAAAATAGACTCAAAATGAAAAAGATAGCTTGCTATAAAAACAGACTGTGCTGAATTAAATCTACCAAAACTTCTAGTAGAAGTATCAAAATGAAGTGTGCCACATGTCAAAACATAGATCTTGAAGAGTGCTTTGACTCTATGTAAGTGGTATATTTTTGAAATTTTGGTAGAATAAAAACTATTCTAAAACAAACTGTTATTAGGACCTTGTCTACACCATAAATGGCTCCACAATAATTATGCTTCAGTCACCGCCAATGTATCCAATAAATAAGGAAAGTCATCTAATATAGATTCAAGCCTCCAAGAAGCTTCTTTAGATGGTAGACCTCTCCATCTAGTCAAATATTCAATGATAGAGCGAGAGCAAAGCTTCTTATCATGCCACTGACCTATGATAGACTCAGGGATGTACAGAATAAGACCATTTTTATCATGGGAAAGAAGAATATATTGAATAAGACCACTTACCTCAGGATGTCTCCAACCACTTATTTCTCCTTTTTGTCTGGCCATCAATCTATGGATGATAAGCTGTAGAAGGAGCCAATTTAGTTGCCCATGGAGCTAAATCTCAGCTAAATACCTCCTACCAAAAGTTACTCATGAACTTTGGATCTCTGTCATGTACAATCACCTACAGATCTCTGTAATCTAAAAATCTACTCCATAAATTGATTAGCCACCTATCAAGCAATGAACTATGTCTTAGCCGGAATAAAATGGGGCTACCTTGGGGAGTCTATCCACCACCACATATATACTATTCTATCCCTTTTTGGTAGTAGGTAAAGCAGTAATGAAGTCCATGGTAATGTGCATACACTTGTCCTCATGAATAGGCGAGGAATAGACAGTGGCTGCAACAAGCCACCTTGCTTAAGGGTAATATCCTTATTCTACTGACAAGGCATACACTTCATGACAAAATCTTTAAGATCTTTCCATAGTCCTTTCCAATAAAAGCTTTTGGTGATCTTATCATAGGCTTCAAAAACTCCAAAATGTCCAGCTAAAGGCAAAGAATGCAACTCTTCCATAATTTTTCGTGTAAAAGAATAAGTAGAGGAAATAATAATTTTACCATTTAACCAAATTAGGCCATTTTTGAGCCAATAATGTGAGTTTTGTTCCATGATATTTTGCTATAAATTTTAAAAAACATGGCTAAGCTCATCATCCAAAAGATAGGCTTCCTGTAATTCTTCAATTCAGTCACTATATGTAGCTCAATCATAGCTGAAATTTTATATGCCCACATGCAAGGAAGAGATTTAGCCCCACTACATTGTCTTTGCCCCTTGTATGAGTAATATCAAAATCATAATTTTGCAGAGTAGCTATCCACCTATGCTACTTAGGAGTAAGATTAGACTGAATGAGGAAATACTTTAGGACCCTGTGATCACTTTGAACTTTAAACTGACTACCATACAAATAGTGGTGCCACTTCTTTACCGCATGTGAGATAGCTCTCTTGGTCTTAGACATTCATAGCCATTTCCTTATCTGTAAGCTTGCAACTTTCAAAGATAATAACTCTATGCTCCTGTAACAAAACAGACCCTACGTCTCGGCCATTAGCATCACATTGTATGGTAAACTCTTTCAAAAAATCAGAGCATACTAAAATAGGAGCAGAAATAAGGAGTTCCTTTAACTTGTTGAATCTAGTATTGCACAAGTGTGTCCCAAAAGAAAGCTTTTTTCTTCAAGATTGAGTGAAAGAAGCTGCAATGGCCACTTAATGCTTAATAAATCAATGATAAAATGAGAATAGACTAAGAAACCCTCTAAGTGAAGTAGTGGTAGTAGCTATTGGCCAATCTTTAACACACTGCACCTTCTTAGGGTCCCATGGAGTCCATCTATAAGAAATTATCTATATAAGGTGCGTTCAGGGGATATTAAGAAACATCCTTTCTTTACATAATATAAGGCCTTAAAATGATCCCTTTTACTTTACTAAACTTATGAACTTTTTTCAAATTATATTTAAAAATCTATTTTTATAAATATAATCCTATAAAATTTATAAATATAATATCCTTTATTTTGAACTCACGTGGTATCTTACATGTTCTATAAGGTGGACTCCACGGGCTTAGGGTCAACCTATATCCCTTTTTCATTGACAATATGGCCCAAATACTCTACCTCAGTCTACATGAAGAAAGAGCAATTTTTCTCCTTAGCAAAGAGTCTATGATGTCTCAGTACATCAAAGACCTTCCTCATATGTGATAAATGGTTCTATAGAGTTCTACTGTATATTAATATGTCATCAAAGAATGCTAGGACAAACTGAAAGAGGAAAGGCTACAAATTCTTGTTCATCAAACTTTCGAAGGTAGCTAGAGCATTAATAAGCCCAAATGGCATGACTAAAGAATGGTATAGCCCTCGATCAGTCCTAAAGACAGTCTTAATTGCATCACCCTATCACATACGGATCTGATGATACCCTAATCTCAAGTCAATCTTGGTAAAGAATCTAGCCCCTTTGAGCTCATCAAGCAAATCATCAACTCTAGGTATTGGGTACATGTTCTTCATCACTATGATCTTGTTTAGATCCTTGTAGTTAATACACATCCTAAAGGATCCATCTTTCTTTTTCAATAACAATACCAAAAATGCATAACTTCGACAATATATAAGGTGGCTTATTAATTGGCTTTGAGTTGGACTCTAAATGGATAGAGCGATCTACTGCTCTTTTAGGAGTTAATGAAGTAGGTTCTTCAAACAAATCCTTATACTCCTCAAAAAAAGCTTTCAAATTTGGATGATCTGCTAAATTTTTAGACTAATCTTCAACCTCTTTATTCATGTGCAAAATAAAAATCTGTGTTAGCCCTCAAACGAACAAAGGTGGAAAATCTGGAAAAGCTGAAGCAGAAGACAAGGCCAAGGCAAAAGTGAAACGGAATATGAAGGCGCCAAGAAAAATCTAGAAACACAAGAAGCGCAAAAAAGTCCTAAATAAGGGGAAAATGCACACAAGGAAAAGCGCAAGCCAATAATTTTGTAAAAGAGCACAAGCCCATCATGATTTAATTTAAGGAGCGCCGGGATCTCACCCGTGCAATTTGTAAATGTAGACGGGCGGTGGAAACGAAGCTAGAAAGATAGAAGGACAATGGGGAAAAGGGCCTAGGCCACGGCCGGCCATGTAAAAAAGGGGATAAGGGAATGACCGCCCAAAAGGGATTTAGCGTTTTGTATATAAAGTTGAAAAGTGAATGAGAAGCTCATTCTTGTGTGTGGCCAAAAGTGGGTCTCTTCTTCTTCTTCTTCTTCTTCTTGCTTGCTTGCTTGAGCTTGTGCTTGAGAGAGGGAATGTGAGAGTGTGAGGGATTGTGTGTGTGAGGGTGAGGGACCGGCAAGGAGAAGCTCTCCATCTTCTCCTCTTCACTTCTCTTCTCTTCTCTTCTCTTCTCTTCGCTTGCTCGCGGCAATGGAGCTTGGAGCGTGGAGCTTGAGGATGGAGCTTGCTTGAAGCTTGCACTTGGATCATGGAGCTACCGAAGTAAGCGGGAGAGGAGGTAACTCGATCGGCACGGAGGTAAGCTTACTACACCCGTAGATATGGATGGTGTGTCAACTATGTGAGAGGTAGCCATTAGTGCTCGGCTTGGAACGCTTGAAACAATAAGTGGTCCGTGGGTCTTGGCGGTTGAGCGAAAGCTACTAGATTTTGGTTCCATTGTTGGGACCAATGGATTCAAGCCTTGAGCGCTTGCACGCTTTGAATCGAGCATCGAAGTAAGGGTTTTTCCTCAAACCGGTGCTTGAGGTAGATAGGTAGGAAGCGAGGTAGTTTGAAGAGGTATTCGATCTCCTTAGCAAGTAGGTTTTTGTTGTTTTGGACTTGGGAAAGCATGATGGAGTAGCGTAGGTATTTTTCTTATAAATTTTGCTTGCATTTAGGAAGGATAGGAGCAAAACATCGGAGCAAACAATAGGGTTTTCTGTTGTTGTATAGCAAGCTGAAACAAGGAAAAGAATGGAAAAAAATGAAATTTTGGGTTAAATGTTAGTAAGGGAAGCAATATTGAGGTGAGTGCAGGCCTGGACAGGGTGATGAGGGGCCAAGAGTGGCAAGAAAGGCCACATTGTGCATTCCAGGGTTTCAAGAGAGCATGAGAGAGGAAGAAAGCTTCGTTGAGTGGATCCGCTTCGATCTTGCCATCCAGGAGATATTTGCCCAGCCCAGGTAATTCTACACCTTCCCCTACATGAGTAGATTGGATCTGGAGCTGCTCGACCAGGGGGAAGGCCTCCAACACTCGGCGCGGAAAATTTCGTGAAGTCTGGTGAAAAAATGTGCCGCGCTCGGCATGTCCGAGTGACGGCAATTCTAGGCCGAGTCCCAAAATTGGCCCTCAAACCTCACTTATGATCGCTCTAGGGACTTGATATCACAATCCACCAAGAGTAGCCAGCCCACTGGAGTAGCCGCTACTACTTCCGATTAGGGATCACAGCAGTCACAGCCCTTGGCCGTGATAATGCCCCTTGTGGAATGTGTCCTTAGCAGTTCACCTAGGGAGGAGGTGCCACAACTAGCATCCTTGACAACTCCAACACTTCCAAAGTGCTTAAAGCCTAGGCCGGAGGAGTTAAACAGAAGGGAATTGGCTGAAGAGCTAGACTCTCCAAAAAGAGAGGTAGTTGTACCCTCACAACCTAGTGAGGCTATTCAGCAGGCCACGGCTATGCCCCATGAGAACACACTAGAGAAAGAGAATGCTAAGGCCCAGTCAAGCACATCAACGACTGACCTAGTTCAGGTCCCGATTCTTCAAGGGATACACCTCGATTGCCTAAGAAAAAGAAGAGAAAAGAAAGAGAACAACAACGGCAATTGCAAGTGGCTGTAGACCCCAAGAAGATTGAAATCAAGAGTGCCGAAGAGCTAAGGAATAAAGCATCGAGACCATCCACCAATGAACCCATTGATGTCTCTCCTAATAGCGGTGAAACCTCAAACACATACGTGTGCTCTGAAAAATCGAAGCAGCCGTTACCATCAATGGTTGCTTTCAACACTCAATCCACCGACAATAAAAATCGCATTGACCAATCAAGAGTGGATACAACACTGTCACAACAAGGTGACAAATTTATACCAGTCACATCCAAGGAGAACCATGACGCAATAACAAAGCCTCAGGAGAAACATGGAAACCTCGAGAGCATAAGAAATCCTAGCATTGACCAATCTTGCTCATTTAGGCCTGAGCCCCCACCAGCTATGCTAAAGCCTAGGCAAACTCCTACAACCTTGCATGAGATAGCAATCGAGCAAGCCCTCGTTGAACATAGAAGTGTCACAGAATGCTTAACTGAGTTGGATGCTAAGCTCAAGGTGTTTGCACGTGTCTACGTCCTTGAAAACATGGGCGCATTCCCTAAGGAGCAGCTTGGAGAATACTTGCCATTTTTCCTATACTAGGAAGAGCAAGAACATCTTAATGAGCACTATAACAAGCTCCTACATGAACGCATGCGACTCACCTCTGACGAGAAAGCCGACGAACTACGCTTAACTGTAACATTCAATGATGTGCTCTACCAACCAAATCCCTTAGAGATAGAGCAACTAAATAACAATCAGAGGGTCGAAGTCAATTTGAAAAACATTGGTTTGAAAACCGTGTTGCAATGGCCAAACTAGGAGCCCAGATTATGACAGTCTCAGAGGAGCAATTGGCCAAATGGCGGTCTCAAAGAGACCAAACCTATGTGGCGCCAACTTCCTTTCAAGTGCTGGCTGCCATTTGGAGTATAGACTTAGCTGGAACTAGCCAAGAGAACTCTTTGGGCTGATAAGGTTCTCACTGAGGAGGAGCTACATGTTGCAAGTAGACTCGGACAAGGTACCATGATACTTGACGTTGCAAAATACATGATGTTATTAAGAAGGCTGCCACGAGTACTGGATGCATGTGCCACACTCCAGTACAATCCTGAGTTCTACAACTGATTTTTGTCCTCGTGAAGTGACATGGATTCGCAAATATGTATATAAATAAAAAATGAATTTTGTGACCCTGTATAGACAATATCAACACACACAAGTAATGATAGTCAAGCGCAGGGCACATAACCTGGTGGCTGGTCCATATAGACCTCTTCTTGCAAATCATCATGCAAGAAGGCATTCTTTACATCCATCTGATGTAAAGACCATCTCTTTGATGCAGCCATAGCAATGACTACTCTTACGGTTGCCATCCTTGCAACTGGACTAAATATTTCTTCATAATCAATGCCATATGTTTGTGCATACCCCTTGACTACTAATCTTGCCTTGTATCTATTCACAGAACCATCTGCATTGTGTTTCACCTTATAAACCCACTTACAACCAATTGCATTCTTATCTTTAGGCAAAGGTACCAATTCCCATGTAGCATTTGCTTCCAAGGCATCCATTTCTTCATCCATGGCTTTCTCCCATTTTTCTTTTCCCATGGCTTGCTCAAAAGAAGTGGGTTCCGGTTCCTGTATCACTTTGACCATATAGGCATAGTGAATGGCTGTAAATCCATCATATTTCAGCCTATCCACAGGATACCTAGCTCTGGTAGACCTGCACAAAGTAGGTTCACTCCCAGGTGCTCTCAAAACATCCATAATCTTCCTTACTCCAGGTGTAACAATAGAAGGAATACCCAACTCATCATCAATGCTCTGTTCTAAGCCACTAGATTCACCATCCACATAAGAGTGACCTGCATTCACATCAAACATGGGCTGATCTACCTTCTCTTTTCCTTTTCGTGAAACCTGCATACCACTATCTGCATTGTTTTGAGGAGATTCTCGTGATCTCAATCTGCCTGTCCATGGCGAAGAATGTGAACCACTACTAGAGAACACTCCAGTCCACTAATATTTTGTGACTACTGCTGTGAATTCTGTACAGCATTACCATTTTGTGCATCTACATCATCAATCACATTTACTGGTTTATACCAGCTACTTATCTCATAAAAAACAACATCTCTGCTCACTATAAACTTACGACTAGAAGGGTTATAGCATCTATACCCTTTCTGCTGCTGCAGAGAGTAACCAATAAAGATGCACTTCTCAGCTTTTGGATCCAACTTGGATCTCAACTCATCTGGAACATGAACATAGGCAATGCAACCAAAAATGTTCAAATGAGAAATATCTGGTTTCCTACCAGTATACCTCTCCTCTGGAGTCATCCCATGTATTGCTGCAGTGGAAGTCCTGTTCATTATGTAGACTGTTGTAGCAAGTGCTTCAGCCCAGTAAAAATATGGCAAGTCTTTTTCGTTGAGCATGGCACGAGATACCTCTCCAATAGGCATGTTTTTCCTTTATGCAATTCCATTTTGTTGTGGGGTATGACTACATGAATATTGCTGCTTTATACCATGCTCCTGCAGGAACCTTGTAAACTCATTTGAGAGGTACTCTCCCCCTCCATCTGACCTTAGGCATTTTATTTGTAGGCCTATTTCTTTTTCAACCATAGCTTTAAGAGTTTTGAAATGCCTAAACACTTCACTTTTCTTTTTCATAAAATACACCCAATCTTTTTTGCTATAGCCATCAATAAAAGTGACAAAATAATGACAGCCTCCAATAGATGCAGCTTTAGTAGTCCACACATCAGAGTGGATTAATTCCAATGGCTTCTTACTCTCTTGAACAAGTCTAGGAAATGGTCTCCTTGCATGTTTTCCGAATTGGCAGGCTTCACATACCTTATGCATTTCTGCAACCTTGAATTTAGGCAATCCTGTAACAATATTTTGGGCTTGCATTGATTTAAGTCGATATACATTAACATGACCAATGCATTTATGCCAGATATCAATATCTGCAACTACATCGGTCCCATGTGCAAACATTGATGCACTCAATTCAGGCATGTCTGCATCCAACGTAAACATTCTACCCTTCTTCTTTCCTTTTGTTATCAAGCGACCTTTATTTTTCATATCCTCAACAAAGCATCCATGAGAATTAAATCTGACCTGCAAGCCCTGCTCAATCATTTGACCAACAGAAACCAGGTTCTTGGTGATATTCGGGACATGAAATACATCTGACATGTATTTCTTTTTCCCATCCTGCATAGACAAATGAATTTTTCCAATCTGCACAATAGGATGTGCAGTATCATCACCAGTCTCCACAAATCCTAGTTTTTCCATTTTCCTTGCATCTTGCATCCATTCTACATTGTCATGTGGTTTGATGCACCTGAGTCAACATACCACACATTGTTGCTTTCTTATGCACTTGTCACAGAATTGGTCATGTGCTGCACCATAAACAAATTCTCATTTCTGTCATTACCCTGTCTACTAGAATATGCATAATTCCCTTTTTGCAATTTTCCATTCATGATGTCATTCTACTTTTTATAGCAATATTTAGCCATATGACCCATTTTACCACAGTAGTAGCATTCAATATTGATGTTTGCATTTTGGCCTCTTTGCCATCCACCATGACCTCTTTGGCTCCCCTGCCTCTAGAGTTACCATGTCCTCCTCCATATGACTGGTTTTCTTAAGTTTGCTGCATATTCTGATTTCTACCATGGCCTCCAGATCGGCCTCCTCTACCTCTGCCTCTACCTCTTCCAGCATTTGAGTAGAAGACAGCTTCTTTTGAAGTTCCTCCTGAAGAAGATGCACCACCATTTCTCTGCTCCTCAGAAATTAGAAGAGCCATCAACTCCTCAAAATCAAGAAATCTTTCACGGACGGAAATAGATGTTTGAAACTGTGCATAATCCTTTCCTAGACCATTCAAGGTCACAGAAACTAAATCATCATCTTCCACTAGCGACCCAATGGAAGCAAGTGCATCTGCAATCTTCTTCACCTTCATGTGGTAGTCATTGATGCTCATACTTTCTCTTTGCACATTGTGCAACTCTTGCTTGAGCTGCATTTTCTTGGCTTGCGTATTTGTGCTATACATTTTTGACAAAGTATCCCATACCTCCTTTGGCGTACTTGCATCCTGAATATGCACAATCATAGAGTCTGAAGTACTGATAGACAGCCAATACATAACTTTTCTGGCTCTCTCATGCCATCCTTTAAATGCCTGCATTTGTTGTTGATTGGGAACATCAAGAAGGACTGGTTCTTCTTAGTTTCCTACAAACAAATTCCCAATATCCTTTTCCCATAAGGAAATTCGTCATTCTAAACTTCCATGCTTGGAAGTTGTTCTTGTCAAGCTTTTCAGTGAGACAATCTGTGAAAGAGAATCAGACACCATTACAAAACACTGCAAAAAATTATGTCACTACAAAAGACACAGGTTCAGCCTCACAAGGGCAAATTTGCAAAACTGACGAAAGTGGTATTTGACCATACAGACACTTCCTAGTGACGATTTTGCATCAACAGGCAACAAGGATGATTCTGTAACTTCCAATGTCTCTGCACATAGGCATATGATGCAATTTCTATGGTAACTTTTCACCGACCTGTAGAACTGTGGTCGCACAGCAAAAAACGGGGTCTTTTCCTGAGTGCATGCGGAAAACTTCCGCCTCCAAAACAGGCCCCAAAATGGCCTCGAATCAAAAAAGCAGGGCAACCGAAGGCTAAAGCCCTCGCCCGGAGCATATATTGCCCTCTTGCTACACTGTGAAGGGCGTCTCAATCTGAGACAATGCACTCTTGCACTTTTCGGCACTACTACCTGCAGAGACTTGCTCCCAAACTTGAAAAATGAAAGCAACACTGGTCCTCTTACCAGAACTTCGTAAAATTGGTTTGCTTTCTTGAGCTCCTTACCACGAACCAGGCTCTAATACCATGTCAAGATTGTGGGAGAGAAGGAAGGAGTCTCACTTGTAGCTTTCTCACTTACACAATGGAGGAATACACACAAAGGTAGAGACTGAAAAACACTTTTCCTCTTCTTAGTTGTGTAAGCCAAAAAGAACTCTAGTACAAAGAAATAGAAGAACCCTATATATGGGTCTCAAAACCAAACTCAACTAACTAAGGTGGCATACTAACTGAGCCACGAACTAGAGTAGATAAGGATAACTGTCATCTAGCTATTATTCATGGGTGGTGTGCCAACCGCATTTGCAGCTAACAAGTCGGTGACATAAATACACAACGGTCACCCTGGCATATCACGAGTGGAGCTTGATATCTCAACAAACCATGGAATTCAGATAAGTGATATCTCCGTTGCGTTGCACTAGTTTATTATAGTTGTTGCATATGCCGTGCATGTACTCTCATGAAGTGACAATGAATGCAAGATGATACAGGTCTTTATGTGAAAGTGTTCGATGCCCAAGTCATCGCAAGACCATTGACCCCACAAAGAGCCGCGACAAAGCCACCCTGCCGAACGTAAAAATCACCTGTGCGAGTATCCATGTCGCATGGCCCAAAGCATGATCTTAACCACTTTGTCTTTCTGGGTTACACTACGCCGGGCACTCACAGCAGCTGTTACCTCAATTGTACCAACATCGCATGTTCCAAAGAGGGTTGCAATATCTCAAGTGTATCTCCCCATCTCAACAACTGCTTCTCTAACAACAAGGCTAGGGCACAATCATCCCTATAATATCCAATTCCTGAGCCTTCAAAGCTTGACATTTCCCAACCCATTGAAAGGCTGATAGCCTCAACATATTGCAATGGTTGTACTCAGGCAAGTCCAAAAAAAAAAAGAGAGAGAGAAAAGAGAAGAGAAAGAAAGAAAGAAAAAAAAAGCACAATAACAAGAAACAAAAAAGAAAACAGAAAAGGAAAAAAGAAAAGAAAAGAACGAAAAGATAAGAAGCACCCATGATCACAACACAGCACCTAGGAGTCCTCAAATTAGGTATGTCCAGTGACCTTGGTCGGCTGGCTCCATCCCTAGTCCCCTAGCCCCTTAGCATCACCCACACTTGTTCAGGGCACATCAAGGGTAGGACATACCTAGGGAGCTTGTCTCACCTATGGTTAGACCTGTCACCCTGACCCATTCGCACGATTTCCTCTTACACTCTATCTTAATACCATTGCAATCAATTGTGGTAAGCACCGCATGAATGGCCATGAAAAGTACATTGTCCTCATCACACACGTCCAATAGCTACCAGCTACCGATAGTACAGTGTTCTTGTGTTCAATTATGTTACGTCATGCACTCACAATGCAAAGGATGTCTCATACACCTTCACGTGTACTTCTTCTCAACATGGACAACTTTGCTTCATCCACACATTGTTACGAGAAACCAGCCGCGGTCTTCTAACTACGTAATATCTAAGTATGCACGAGCACTCACATAATATCTGCATCGAAATATATACACAATTTTGGTCCTTAAGTGCAGGACAATACTCTCAGCTTGCTTAGAGTTCCACCTGTCTCCCAAACTAATTAAACTATGTCTTGTGCACGATAGAGAAGACTAGCACTACCCCTAGGGAGAGACCACTTATGAGAGATTTTCAATTGCAAGTATTGAAGACTCCAACAAAAGTGTCGTTCGCTCTTCATAGACACTCAACTCCGAACTCTTATCCTTTATCATCCTGCAAGCTCGCCAAGAATTGTCATGTGCAGAATCCCCAACAAACCAACACTTGTGCTGGGCATCAATGCAATTCCCAACAAAGAACGGCCCTACCACCAACTCCAACAACCCTACCACCAACCACCTAGGCCATCAATGTGCCCCCAACGACCTTCCTTCACGCCACCACCAATACTCCTCCACAGCAACCATCGATGTCCCTTTCACCCACGTCTTCAGTGCATGCCAAAGCCTGCTACCTATGACGGTGAGTGCCATGGGGCTGACACTCGTCTAGGAGGGGGGTAATGTTAACCCTCAAATGAACAAAGGTGGAAAATCCGAAAAAGCTGAAGCAGAAGACAATGCCAAGGCAAAAGTGAAACGGAAGACGAAGGCGCACCAAGAAAAATATAAAAACACAAGAAGCGCAGAAAAGTCCTAAATAAGGAAAAAAGACGCACAAGGAAAAGCGCAAGTCAATACTTTTGTAACAGAGCGCAAGTGCATCATGATTTAATTTAAGGAGTGCTCGGCTCTCACCCGTGCAATTTGTAAATGTAGATGGGCGGTGGAAAAGAAGCTAGGAAGATAGAATGACAATGGGGAAAAGGGCCTAGGCCACGGCCGGCCATGTAAAAAAGGGGATAAGGGAATGATCGCCCAAAAGGGATTTAGGGTTTTGTATATAAAGTTGAAAAGTGAATGAGAAGCTCATTCTTGTGTGTGGCCAAAAGTGGGTCTCTTCTTCTTCTTCTTCTTCTTGCTTGCTTGAGCTTGTGCTTGAGAGAGGGAGTGTGAGAGTGTGAGGGAGTGAGTGTGTGAGGGTGAGGGACCGGCGAGGAGAAGCTCTCCATCTTCTCCTCTCTTCTTCTCTTCTCTTCTCTTCTCTTCTCTTCTCTTGCTCGCGGCAATGGATCTTGGAGCGTGGAGCTTGAGGATGGAGCTTGCTTGAAGCTTGCACTTGGATCATGGAGCTATCGGAGTGTGCGGGAGAGAAGGTAACTCAATCGGCACGAAGGTAAGCTCACTACACCCGTAGATATGGATGGTGCATCGGCTATGTGAGAGGTAGCCATTAGTGCTCAGCTTGGAATGCTTCAAACAATAAGCGGTCCATGGGTCTTGGCGGTTGAGCAAAAGCTCCCACAATCTGTGAGTGCCTCTTGTACTCCTTCTTGAGTTGTTGAATGGTGATAAGCTGAAAATCAGAGATTCCCTTTAAATGGATAGGCTATCCATCAAAGATCCATATACAGCTATGAGAAATTCATAGTAATCTTTTCTAATGTCATCAACCAATCACATTTGAGTACAACATCTATGGACCCCATTTCTAAAGTAATCGGGTTTACTTTTGCTTCATAATTTTTAGCAAGCTATAAAGAAACCTCTAGGCATATTTGAGGGCTAATTTCTTCTTCACCATTTACTATTTGAATTCTTATGGGCTACTGTAAATCACTAGGAAGACCATTCAATCTATCTACAATGAACGTACTCACAAAACTGTGTGTACTGCCACTATCTATCAAGATAAACACATCCTTTCCATGAATATTACCCTTCATACAAAGCATATTAGGGCTCTTAGAACCTATCCAAGAATCTGTGAAAATGGAATAATTAGTGGCAATATGTGGCTCATCATGAATTCCTCCCAGATCAAAAGGAATACTACCATCCATATCAAAAGAAAAGATGTCGATAGGATCATAAAAGTGTTCTTGCCCAACTTCCTCCTCAACATCCTCATTATCAATGGTAGCCACAAATACATTGGCTTCATCATTGTCATCCTCTAAATCCTCAAAGAGTAACATATTATGGACCTTGGCTTTTGTGTTCTTGTATACACACTTTGTTGTATGATCAGTTGTATACTTCTCCTCACATTTGAAACATAAGCCTTTTTCTTTTCTTTCTTTATAGAGGTCCATAGGAATATACTTTGGATTCACATTGGCTAAAGTAAATCTAACTTGTTATCCCCTTATTTAAAATCCACTCTTGGATATTTTTTTTGTTTTGAAATTGCCTTGAGATTTTGAAGCATTGAATGATGGATAAGTTGGCACTCTTAAGCTCCCACTTGGTGCTTAATTGCTACCATAAATATTGCCAATTTGTCCCTATTTTAAAATAGTTCTTGGCTGTCCATAACTAGGTTGAAATGAAGACTCTCTTCTGTACTTCCTTCCATAACATTCTGCAAGCTCAATAGGTTTAAAAAGATTGGTGGGGTTTTGAGCCATAACATTGGCTAATAAAGAAGGTTCTAAACCATACATATACTTGTGGAGTTTAGCTTCATCACACTAATGCTCTCTAGATACATGGTAAGATTGAGAAATTGATTTGTATAATCCCACACTTAGGCCTCTATGCTCTAATCCATACCATCTTCATGCCAATTTCTCTTTTTCAAGAGGAGAGACAAAGACTTTAGCCATAAGTGTCTTGAATGCATCCCAACTCTCTACTAGTATGTTCTCTTTTTTTATGTATCTCCACCAAGTATGTGCAAACCCTTCCAGATGTAATGATGCAAAATGGATCTTCATATGATCAATTCTAGAAAATATTTCAAAATAGGATTCTAATTTTATCCTCTAGATGAGATGGTGAAGATGACTACCCATTGTACTTTGCCAAAATGATTTTATCCTTCAAATCCCTTTCATGCGGTAACTTCTCAATGGAAGACTTCATTTGATTAGTAGACAATACCATCTGTTCAACTCTAAATAGTATCTCCATATGCCTTTGAGTATGCGTACTCTCATGTTCACACATGGTATTATTAAGTGCACTAATTTCTCCTTGCATTTGAGGCTCTTCAAGGCTCTCTTGAGAGGTGTATTTTCCAACATAGAATCTCTGATTTACTGAGCATATTCATCCTAGGCCTTACTCTTTCCCTTATGACTTGCCATAATAGTGCAATCTTGTAGTATCCCCTATCACAAAATTGGCTATAACTTGAGCTAAAAAACTCCAATTCCCAAACTTTTTGATTTGAAATGGATCCAATGATGCCCTCTTCAAGATGAGCTATAGTACTTCATAATAGATTTAGGATAGAAAATTTTGCAACTCAATCTCTGAGGCTGAATTGTCAAGGCATGCACCCTATTTTAACCTTTGAGTACCATGTTTCCACCTATGAGAGAAAAATTGTAGTACCTAAGGGCTTCCAAAGCCTATGGGGAGCTAGACAAGATCTATCTATAACCTGTAGTACTTGGAATGTACTTCAATGATGAACATGATACCTATAATAACTTGTATATACCTTGTAGTGACCTGTAAAATCCATGTTTCACTCTATTTTGAACTCCAAGGTACTTGAGTCTTTGAGAGTATTTCAATCTTCAATTCTTCATTCATTGTACCTATGAGAGGGATAAAACAGTAGGACATGCTCTCTACATAGGCTTCGAATCACTAGGAAGTGGACAAAGTTCCCCCCAGGTTAGTTGGTTGCACCCCTTCAAGATCTTTAATAGTGGGGGAGGGTCACCCCTCTATTCTCCTACTATCTCCCTCGGCATCCATCTTTTTCCTCGGTGGAAATATCAACATTACAGTAACATGCTACTCTAATCCATCAGCATGATATGCATTACTGAAATTTTCATTCAGCCTTTCATGATATATATGATTGATCAATGAAAAATTGGAATTAAAAAATGAGTGAGACTGAGGATCTTACCAATGCACTTTAGTGACTCACTAATTACTAGTGCTTACCCTTTTACAATATTTTAATATTAGATAAAGAAAATCAACCAACCAAATTAGGATTATGCATCAAGACATTGTAAATTATATCCATGACAGAATAAGATTGAAATGGATGCTGAAATTCAATGTAATAGACTCTAATTAATTATAAGAGAACTAATCTCTGATCTATTCATCAATTCAGAGAATCAATTGACCAATAATCTCCCATCAATAAGTGGAAAAGCTTAAAGCAAGTGGATATTGAGAGATTTCAGAGATTAAGCAAGTGGAATACCTTGATCAAGCCTAAGAAAGATGATGTATGCAAGCTTCAATCCAATTATTAGAAGAGTCCTCCATAATCCACCATGAATCCATCACGAAGCTTGAAGAGTCCATAAGATCAATCCATATAAGCTCAAATAAGGTTGAATTTGTGAAGAATCAATACCCTATTCTTGCTTAAACACTTGAATGTTGAAGATTCAAACTTCTCGAAGAAAAGCCCCAATATAATCCTTCAATATGAGCTTCAAGAACCTCAATATGCTGAAATTATTGCAATGCCTTCAATCTTGAAGTCTATCCTACTCCAAAATGATGGTAAAGAAGATTTGAAGGTTGAAGCAATTGAAGCTTCCCAATCTGAAGCTATGGCTGCCTTGCTATGTATTAGGGTTTCAGAGAAGAGAAATGAAAATTAGTGGCTTTCAAGGGCTTATTCCTGCAATGCCACAAGTAATGGTTTAGATGATAAGCAAGTGATTATTGCATGGTGTGGATTGTGAACAGAAAGCAAAAAATCAACATAAATTTTGATACATTTTTCGAGCTATTTCCTGATGCTTGTGCTCCATCACTGCTCATACTATGGTGCTCTATTTGTTTCATGATGCTTGTGCTCCATCACTGCTCACACTATGGTGCTCTATCTGATGCTCAAAGGCTGAAGAATCATTGCCCCATGGTCAGACAAGAAGAAAAGGTCACTGGAGAGTAGGATATTGCATTTCTTGGCAGCCACCATGAAATCTTTATCCAAAATCTTGAAAGAGAAGAAAAAGAAATCTCTACTCCAAAACATAACTAAAGTTTGAGTCTTTTCCAAGTCTAGCTAGCCCCTATTTAACCAAGTTACCTTCAAAATAGCCTATATTGGATGCACGACTTGCCATTTTAGCCACCATTTGACCAAATCTCTCCAAGATCTTTGTTAGAGCCCCAAGTTTAGTCTCTACTTCAAGTAGAACTCCTGCAAACAAGTACTTTCCATGTGGCTCTTAATGGAGAAAAATTAGAGAAAATCAAATGGACCAAAAGTCTATGCTCTAATACCACTTATCAAGGAGAGAATTGAGAAGTGAGAGAAAGAAGAGCAAAGAAGAGAGAAATAAATTATGAGGAGAGAGAAAGACATGAAAGAAGAGAGAGAAGCCATAGAAGCTGTGAACAAGAAGGTGAGGCAAGAGACAATAGTGTATCAATGTTCCAAAAGATGTGAAATTTTACATGTCTCTCCCTTTTATACCTGTGTCAATGTGACAAGGTATTATTATTAATTCCACACTAAACATATCTTCTTCCCAGCTTCTTACAAATAACATCGTGATCTTGGCATAAAACATTCCCAATACCATGACCATTAGCATTAGCAAATATGGTAAACTTCTTAGAAAAGTCTAGGCACACCAAAACAGGTGTTGAAATAAGAAGAATTTTCAAATCAATAATGCTCTTCATGGCTATAGCATCTCAAAAGAACACTTCTTTCTTCAATATATCAGTGAGAGGGGCTACTACATGGGTATAATTCTTGATGAATCCTTGTGTGGTATGGGCAAATCCTTGATGCACTATACCTCATTTGGATCCACCATGATTCCTTTCTCACCCACAATGTGACCCAAATATTCTACCTCACTAGCCATAAAAATACACTTACTTTTCTTTGTAAAAAACTTATGTCTTCTTAATGTGACTAGGACTTCACAGACATGATGTAAATGATCCTCCCTATTTCTAATGTATATAAAGATATCATCAAAGAATACCAAGGCAAATCTATATAAGAATGGCTATAATACCTTGTTTATAAGAGTTTGGAAAGTAGTAGGTGCATTGGAAAGCTCAAATGGCATAACTAAGAAGTGATAGAGACCCCTTTCTATCCTAAAAGCCATTTTGTACTCGTCTCCTTCAGTCATCCTAATTTGGTGGGATCCTACCCTCAAGTCAATCTTGGTAAATGCTTTTGCATCCTTGAGTTTATCCAACAATTCATCAATGTGGGGGGGATTTGGTGCTTGTTCTTGATAGTACTCTTATTAAGGTCTCTATAATCAATGCACATCCTATGAGATCCATCTTTCTTTTTTACAAGTAGTACATGAGAAGCAAAAGGTGATTGAATAGGCTAAATAAAACCCATTTCTAGCAAGTCTTTAACATGTTTCTCTACTTCTTCTCTTTCATACTTTTATACTTGTAAGGGGGTTTGTTGAGTGTCAAGTGCTAATTCAATAGGATGGTCCACTTATCACTTAGGAGGTAATTATGTAGGAGGCTAAAATATATATATTAACTCTTTTAAAAGAGTACATAGACATGGATCATGCTCCTTGTGTGAAGAAGATTGATAATTTTCATCAACCTTTGAAAGGAGAATTGTGTAAATACAAGACATAGCATTGATTTCCTTCTTCGTCTTCTTTTTGCTAATTATTTCCACGTATTTCCTCTCTATGGTGCCATTAAGTGTTACTTGTTATCCATTCTAAGTTAACCTCATAAACATACGATTGAGATCTAATGAAAATTTGTCAAGCTTTTTGAGCCAATCACAGCTAATAATGTTGTCAATATGATCCATATCTAAGATAATCAAATCCATCATAATAGTACAAGACTAAGATAACTCAATGAGAGTTTGTAGATGTATCTCTTTGCTCAACTCTTGAGCTTCATTTGCAACTTGTACCTTCAGTGGAGAGTCCATTTCTTAAGGTAATAACTTCAACTCATATAATGATTTTACATTGACAAAGCTATGTGTGTTGATTGTATCTATAAGAACACAAACAACCTTAGAGTTAATAGTACCCTTAAGTCAAAGTGTATTCTCTCCTTTGCAACCCATCCAAGCATCTTGGGGTATGGAACATAGCATGGGTAAACATGCAATGGGTGAAAATACGCCCATTTGTAATCCACCTAGATCAAATGGAAACCTATTGGCTAGCTCCAAATTCTCATGAGTATATCAATCATCATGCTCAAGCATCTCATCACAAGTAGGAACTACCTCTACCTATAATAGACTTTCCTCATGTACCTCATCATCATCGAGTCCTCTATGATTACCATGTTAGAACTTGGCACTGCTGGCTTTACATTTTTGTTCATGATCGGGTGATCATGTTTCATCACACTTGAAATATAATCCTTTCAATTTATCATTAGAAAGGAGCTTGTTGCTAATGTTATTAAGTGATTTTTTAGTTCCATTTTCAACTCTCTTGAAATTCCCTTTTAGTTTAGCATTATCCCTAAAGGTGTTGCCTTCTTTAGAAGTATATGCTATAGGATAAGTATGAAACTTGCTAAAAGTATTTGAAGCGGTGTTCTCTTATCTATAGCCTTCTCTTTTTTAGCTAAATTGATATCCAATTTTCATAGGTTAATTTGTATGATAACTAACTCTTGTTTAGGGTAGAAAATAGCTCAATCCTCTTCTATATTTTTTTCTAAATCTTTCTACATATTGTATGGCTACATGTACATTTGTAGGGTTTGTTGCTCCTACCTCTGCTAAAAGGTTTGGATGAAGACCAAAAATATACTCATTCAACTTTACTAAATCAAAAATTCCCTCAACATACATGAAAAGATTTAAGAATTAGTTGGAATACTCTCTAACTATATAATCTCTTTACCTAAAGTCATACTGTTTCCTTTCTAATCTTTATTTTTCCATTAGAGATATGAAAACTTGAGTCATGGCTAAATTAAAGTCTTCCCAAGTCTAAAAATTTTGACCAATTTTTATCATATATCTCCACCATGTGTGTGCATAACCCTCTAGGATTAGGGCTACATAACATACCTTTGTCTCATCATTGTGTGGGTAGAGGGTAAAGCATATTTTTAGCTTGTTTATCCATTATTCCAATTCTATTGGTGAATGGTTATCTCCTTTGAACTGAGGTATGCTAATCATTTCCTTGTATTCTTTGTCATAATGGTAAGGCTATCCGTTGTTGTTGGGTAGACCAATTGATTGTTGTCTATATGAGAGAAATTTCCAAATATTTGATGTCCATTTTGTTAAAGGAATGTTTTCATTTTTCTTGTTGCCAAAAGAATAACGACCAAGTGAAGTAGTTCCATGTGACTAATGATTTTGGTCGGGTTGGACATGTGGCATCATGCCATCAAGATCTTCCTTATGCTGAAATTTGTCCTTTCTTCTTGATTCCTCATAAATGTTTTGATCTGTCCATTCCTTGCATTAGGCACTTGAGTATTTTGTAGATAAAACCATTCATAGAAGGAGCCACATTCATGTATGTCATCATCTCTATCAGCATGCTGAAATTTATCTTGCTACCCAAGATTCTTTGAAGAGTTAAAAGTGAGTCTTCCCCTATTTCTTGAATTGAAAGGATGCTAAAATATTTCTTTGATTCTTGAAGGGCCACCATGTTCATAAGTCAAGTGTACAAATCAAATGGCTGCCTTTGACTTCACATTATCATTGGGAAGTGGTTTGCACTATTGTCATTGAAAGGTTGACTCATTTTGCCATTACTATTCAAGTTGCTAGGAATGGCAATCATTTGGTCAAACTTTGCACCCAATGCCACCCAAACTTCTCAAAATATTTTATGATTCAATTGAATGATATCTTCATTCATGCTTTCAATTCTTTGTAAGAGTTTTTTGTGCTCAACTCATTTGAATCATGTGATACATTTGCTTCAACCCCATAGGTTACACATCTTAATGATCTCTTGGCCAATACGAATCTCGATTAGTGTTTCTAATCCCATAACATTTTGCCCTTGCTTTATTGCTCTCATGGATGAGTTAATCTCAACATGAGAATTAGATGAGTCTCCATTCATAATCTCAAGCACTTGCTCCTTCTTGTTTCTGGCCATTGGAATAGTTGCAATAGAAAAGAGTTGACTTTCAATAAATGTGTGATATCTGGAGTTAAACTCCTCCAATCCTTATGATTATTAGATCTAACCAAAGCATATTATGTGACGGAAAGGTAGATTTACTGAAATATCAAGTTGGAATTAGATAAGGGATAGTTCCAAATCAAAATAGTAAACCTTGTCTAGCTATACAAGAGCTATCGATAATGACCACCTGTCAATAAAATGGCCATATCTTTTGATCTACAACTCAATTTGTCAAAATTTTTAGCTAGGGTAAAAGATAAATTTATCCTCTTTGAATAGATCACATGAAACCTTAGTTAAAATCAAGGTACCTATTTCTAAAACTATTTCTTTATGATTGTCCAGAATGAGAGAGCAAGCTATATACACTTATAATTGCCTTATTTATGCCATATTTTGCTAAATATGGCCATGGGTCTTCATCACACACCTCTAGCTACTAAAATACATCATGTGTACCCTACAAGTATCATGTAACCACCTATATATGACGTGTAAACCCATGAACCCCTACAACTCTTTAGTGCTCACTACCCTATTTTACCGTGTTTTAGTGCCAATGATCCCCAATGAATTTCAATATTTTTCCACTCATTCCCAAGTGGTCTTCCATAGTCCACCACCTATGGTGAGGGATAAGATGGTGGACGGGCCACCTAAATGGGCTCTAAAACTTTGAAAGGTGTGTAAAGTTCCTTTTGGCCAAGTTATGTACCCTCATGGAGTCCTAAATAGAAAGGGAGGGTCACCTCTATTTTTCTTGCTATCTCATTCGACTTTGACCTTTTTCCTCACAATCGGTATGTATATATGGCAGTGCTAGTGTTCTAAAAAAGAAGGATGATATGCATGGCTGAAATAAAGCTTTGGGCATTGAATGATATGCACGAATTTGAAACCTCAATGAATCAAAGAGGGCTGAAAAAGGTTTACCTTTAGTAATCGATGACTCACTAAAATTACTTAACTTAGTTTTTACAATTTCTTGGGTATTTCAATATATATCATCAACAAGATATCAGAATTCAAAGATTATCCAATCATATAGATAAGAAATCACTAAAATTTTCAAATAGCAATGTATTTGCATTCATGTATCAATCAAGAGAAGTATCAACGATGAAAAGCAAGTTGATGAGCTAAATTATCAATCATACAATTATGAAAATTCAATCTTCAATGGATGGGCATTAAATTTCAAACACCAATGTTGAGAATTTCAATAAAGCAATGAGGGTGGACCCAATTCAACCTCTCCTTCAATAATTGGCTATGCTTTAACAAATGGAAATGGAGATATTAGAAAAAAGTGGATGGCCTGCCTTGTTCAATACTTGATGATGATGATGAATGTTGAGATTGATCAAACTTCATCATAATAGTTAATGGAAAAACCATATAAAGGGAGTATATAAAGCTATGTGAAATACATGACCATTATCTTTTTTCCAATTAATCAATTCTTGTTCTTGAGGCTTCCTTATGTAGATCTCCCACTATAGCTAAGGGGTGAGTTCCTTGTTGCTACCATTACCATTTCTCTTGATGTATTACTTCACATTAATAATCAAATCATTGGCTATGATAATCTTGATTATGGCTTCCATAATTTCGTGAGTCTATTTTGTATTTCTTTGGATATGGAGTCTGGTTCTCTTACACATGGCATAATGGCTTACATAACATCTCTCTCTCTCTCTCTCTCTCTCTCTCTCTCTCTCTCTCTCTCTCTCTCTCTCTCTCTCTCTCTCTCTCTCTCTCTCTCTCTCTCTCTCTCTCTCATATTACATGTGTGTGAGACACATCAATCTATAAGCATGTGTCTTCCTATGTATGAGAAAATTAGAGTGTGTGTTATGACAGTGTATTACATGGATGTCTATTTGTGCATAAGGAAATTTAGGAAATTGTAGTGTGTGACACATCCATGTGCATGCATATACACAAGATATAAATGCACATATATATGTAGGTACTCACATGTATGTGAGGAGATGAGAGTGAGTGAGTGTATGTATAGGTACACAGGGAAGATACATGGATAGGGAATATATACTTACAATATTATCATATTTAAGTTTTAAATCACTATTTTATTAGTTTTTTATTTAAATTTCAGATGAGAGTAAATTTTTACTTTTAAGGTAAATTGCATTGGAGACCCATATGAATGAATGAAGATAAACAAATGTAAAGTGGCACATTGTAAGAAGCTGGGAATACTTAGAATACTAATAATATGCCATGTCACATTGACACTGGTATATAAGGAGAGAAGTTGTAATTTTTCACATCTTTTTGACATATCAATACAATTACAATCTTTCTCTCCCTTCTTGCTCTAAGCTTCCATGGCTTCTACATCTTTCCTGTCTTTCTCTCTCCAATTCTAGTCTTTCTCTCTCCTCGTCACTCTATTTCTCTCTCTTCCTGCAGTCTTTCTCTCTCCTTTGTAGTCTTTCTCTCTCTTCTTTCTCTCTCCCTAGTTCTCTCTCTGACAAGTGGTATCAGAGCTTCAGTCTTTGATCCATTATTTTCTTCCATTTTCACTCTCATTTTCCTATTTCAAAACCAATTTCAGACAAAAATGGTACAAGACAGTGACTAGTGGAGTGCTGCAGGACAACTACAGTTAGCAATGACTACATCTGGAGTTATCCAAGGTCAGATATGGCGGGTAAAGGCTTAAATGGTTGGACGTCATCAAATTTTATGCAAAAATGGAGGTAACTAGGGTAAAGGATAGTTAACCGGGCTTAGTTTGAGAACAAACTGTGGTTACTTTGAAAAGAGGGGTTTCTCTTTCCCCTTTCCTGGAGTTTCCTGCAGGTTTCATGGAAGATCAGCCCTAAAGATCAGTTCATCTCTCTCAAATCCCTGAGTTTCTTGGCCAACCATTACTTGGAATAGTTCCCCCATATCAAGACCTTCAGAATGAGCACAAGGTTGCTCAGTGTTGCCTCAGCCATGGAGCAGGAAACAGCCCCGAAAATTGCGGCGCAATTTTCGAGCTGATTCCAGCCTGCATCCTGCTCAGGTTGCTTCCTCATCAGCCCTTGGCACTCTTCCTGATCCCTTGGCAAGTTAAATCATCAGTAAAAAGGAAAGGATTCAGCTCCATTCATGATTCTTCAGCATCTCTTGAACCTTACATGAACAGTCCATGGGCAGCCATGAAAGCTTCAGCCCAAGCTTCTATTTCTTGACAATTTCTTGACGATTCTTCATCCTTTTGGCCCGTGGAATCATTTCAGCAAGGATTCTTCAACAAATTGCAAGGATTAAGCACGGGATGGCTTAAGATTGAAGATCAAGAGCTTCAATGGAGCAAAAATTTGGGGGAAACGGGTTTAATGCTTCAATTTCAAGCATTTGAAGCCTCAAGATTGGTCTCTACCATCAGATAAGCAAGCTTCTTGGATTATTTTGCTAACATTGGACAACCAGGAGCCCTATCAAGCATTTGGCAAGTTATTTTCAGCCATGTCAAGGTATTTCTCTTCAATTTTTAATCTCTCTCATTAATCCAATTGCTGAGCTTAAGCCATTTGACTGAGAGATTAAAGAATTGAACATTTTCATCCAATTCTCAGCCAACCTTTGCTTGAATTCATCTATTCATGAATGCAATGCTTGTCTAATGCATATTAGTTTCAATCAGTGAATGAAGGGCCTTAATCTGAGATTTCAGCATAACATTTGAATCCTATGGACTGAATACATTGATTGATTCCTTTGCTTACTCTAATCCAATTGATTGGTTGATTCTCTTTTGCCTAAATTGGAAAATTGTAAAGGGTAAGTACTAGCAATCAGTGAGTCACTGAATTGCATAGGTATCTCAATCAATTGCATCTCATGAAAGGCTGAATGAATATTTTCCAAATGCATATCATGCTGATTGCTTAGTACACTAGCCTCTGCCATGTTGATATTCCCACCGAGGAAAAAGGTGGATGCCGGGGGAGATAGTGGGACAAAAGAGAGGTGACCCTCCCTCACTATCGAAGATCCCGAAGGGGTGCAACCAACCGACCCGGGGGGAACTTTGCCCACCTCCCGGTGATTCGGAGCCCGTGTAGGGAGCCCGTCCTGCCGTTTTATCCCTCACACAGGTACAGCGAGTGGAGAATTGAAGATTGAAGACTTTCCAACGACTCAAGTACCTATTGGAGTAAAACAGGGTAAAACAGGGCATTTTCAGGTTACCCACAGGGTATTTACAGGTGGATACAGGTACACCCTTTGATACTGAAGTACAAGTGCAGGTACTACAGGGTACCCACAGGTCCTATATACCCCTTTGCAGGGTTTGGTAGCCTTTGGAGGTTACTTTCTTGCATTACAGGGTCAAAACAGGGCACTTACAGGTCTAAACAGGGTGCAAGACTGGACAGTTCAGACTCTGAAAGTCAGTTACAGAATTTTCTGTCCTAAACCTGTTATAGCGTGCTATAGCTCATCTCGAAGAGGGCATTGTAAGCTTCGATTCGCACAAAAAAGTTTTGCAATCGGAGTTTTCTAGCCAAAGTTATAGCCGTTTTACTGACAGGGGGTACTGCAGGACTGCACTAGTATGGCAGGGCATAAAGGCAAAAATAAGGTCCAGGAGGACTATGCACAGCAAATCAGGGATTCTATGATGGAAAGCACATTTCAAGAGAACCCTGAAGAGCCTCAACAAGGAGAAATTAGCATGCTCAATGATACTTTGTGTGCCCATGAACTAAGGCATAGAGAGCGACATGAGGCCATGCTATCAAGAATGGATCAGATGGTTCAATCTACTGATCAGACCAAGGCTTCCATTGATAGATTGGTAATGTCCAATGAACTACTCATGGCACAAATCTCTAAACTTTTACAATTACAAGTGGCATCAAAAGAAGCTAATGAAAAGGCCTGTTCAAATACTGATCCTTCAGTTCCACTTCAGCCATCCAACCAAAATGGTCATGGAGATGGAATTATAGGAAGAAGAGGCATACCCAATAGTCAATATGAAGTGGGAGAAGCTTCACAAAGGCATGATGACTATTTGGGCAGTTTGAACGGTGCAATACTCAAGCTTTTGGACTACATACACAGCATTCTAGGGGTGCTTTACCAACAGGAAGATTACAGGGTAATTCTCAGCCAGCTGTTGGAAGATTTCAATCTCATTTTGGGGGTTCTGTACTTGGAAATTCTGATCAGCCAGTTTTGGGACAGCAACCCTTCCATGATAGAGAATTCAAGGATAAAATTGTTTTATCCAAATTCAATGGCCAGTCATCTTCACCATCAGAATTAGAGGAATGGACCTCTAAGATGGAGTCTTATTTTGATATATTTCCTAAAACTGATGTTATGAAGATACACTTTGCCTCCTTGCACTTAGAAGGATTTGCTCACACTTGGTGGAGGTATATCAAGAAAGAGAATGTACTTATTGAGATTTGGGAAGCTTTCAAGGCACTTATGGCTGAAGTCTTTGTTTCACCTCTTGAAAAAGAGAAGTTAGAACGAAGATGGTATAACTTGGAACAAAGGAGCCTAAGTGTAAGAGAATATACAAACCAATTCCTTAACTTGACCATGTATGTGGAAAACATCAGTGATGAGGCCAAGTTACACAAGTTTATGTATGGTTTAGAACCATCCTTGTCAGCTGATGTTATGGTACAGAATCCTACTTCACTTTTCAAGGCTATTGAGCTTGCAGAGCGCTTTGGAAGGAAGTATAGGAAAGAGTCTTCATTTCAGCCAAGTTATGGACAGCCAAGGACTGTTTTAAAGCAAGGGCAAGTTGGTAACAATTATGGCAGCAACCATATGCCTAGTGGGAGCTTACGGATACCAACTTATCCTCCATTTAATGCTTCTAGGCTTCAAGGCAATTTCAGGACAGCAAACAGTCCAAAGGTTGAATTTAAGCAAGGTGATAATAAGCCTAAGTCTACTTCAGCCAATACAAATTCCAAAAATATTCCCATGGATCTTTACAAGGAAAGAAAGGACAAAGGCTTATGCTTCAAGTGTGGAGAAAAGTATACTCCTGATCATGCTTCAAAGTGTGTATACAAAAATGCCAAGCCAAAAATTCAGAGTATGCTAGTTCTTGAGGACCTTGAAAATGACATAGATGAAGTTAATGCAGTCCCAATCAATGCTGAAAATGAAGATTTCGAGAATGATGGTGGACAGGAGTACTTCTATGATCCATCTGACTCTTTTCCTTTTGATCCAGGCGGTGATATCCCATTTGATCCTGGTGGATTTTGTAATGAGTTGCATGCTGCCACTAACTGTTCTATCTCTATGGATGCTTGGACGGGATCTAAGAACCCTAATACACTTCGTATGAAGGGAAGCATATGTGGAAAGCCAGTGTTCATCCTGATAGATAGTGGCAGTACCCACAGTTTTGTCAATAAATCCATTTTGTACAAGTTGAATTGTGTTCCCACCGACTTACAGCAGCCCATTAGAGTACAAGTGGCTAATGGTGAAGAGGAAATCAGCACACAGATTTGTCCACAGGTTTCTTTGCAGATGGCTGAAAATTTCGAAGTCAAAGTAAACCTGATCACTTTAGAAATGGGGCCCATAGATATTGTACTTGGTTGTGACTGGTTGATGACCTTAGGCAGGATTACTATGGATTTCTCACAGTTATATATGGAGTTTTTCTCCAATGGACAGCTCATCCGTTTACGGGGGATCCCTAGTAAATTTGATTTTCAGCTTATCACCATTCAACAACTCAAGAAAGAGTACAAGAAGCGTTCACAGATATTTGTATTGCATTTGAACAAAGAAACACAGGATCAGCCCAATAATTCAGCAAACCATCTAGCCTTGACAGCTCTTCTTGAGGAGTACAGAGATCTATTTGAAGTACCTACTTCATTGCCTCCTAAGAGAGCGGTGGATCACCCCATTGATTTGGAACCCAACTCAAAGACGATCAATAAGCCACCTTACAGACTATCAAAATGTAAACGAGAGGAAGTAGCCAAGCAAATCAAAGAGCTTCTTGAAATGGGATTCATTGAACCAAGTTCTTCACCGTATGCATCCCCAGTCCTGTTAGTCAAAAAGAAAGATGGATCTTTCAGAATGTGCATTGACTACAGGGATCTTAACAAGATAACAGTGAAGAACAGGTATCCTATACCCAGGATAGATGATTTGCTTGATGAGCTTAAGGGGGCTCGATTCTTCACGAAGATTGATTTGAGATCAGGGTATCATCAGATTCGCATGAGAGAGGGTGATGAGGTCAAGACTGCTTTTAGGACTGATCGTGGGCTTTACCATTTCTTGGTGATGCCATTCGGCCTTACAAACGCTCCAGCTACCTTTCAAAGCCTGATGAATAAGATTCTACAACCTTTCCTCTTTCAGTTTGTCTTGGTATTCTTCGACAACATTTTGATCTACAGCAAGACTTTTCAGGATCATTTGTCGCATATGAGGAAGGTTTTTGATGTGTTGAGACATCATAGGCTTTTTGCTAAGGAGAAGAAGCGTTCTTTCATGCAGACTGAAGTGGAATACTTGGGGCATATAGTCAGTGAAAAAGGAATACAGGCTGATCCCAAGAAGGTGCAATGCATAAAAGATTGGCCAACGCCTACTACTACTACTACCTCTCTTAGAGGATTTCTTGGTCTATCTTCATTCTATCGCAGATTTATAAAGCATTATGCGGCAATTGCAGCCCCTTTAACTGACAGGTTGAAGAAAGAGGCTTTCTTTTGGGATTCTCTTGCAGATAGCAGCTTCAACCAGTTAAAGGAATTACTTGCCTCCGCTCCTATTCTTGTATGCCCGGATTTCTCTAAAGAGTTTACTATACAATGTGATGCTAGTGGCCGTGGCATTGGGGCTGTTTTGCTTCAGGAGCATGGATGAATGTTTATGATCAGGAAATGTTGGCTATTCTGCATGCAATCAAGAAATGGCACCATTACTTATATGGCAGCCGATTCAGAGTGCATAGTGATCATCGCGTACTCAAGTATTTCCTTACTCAGTCAAATCTTACTCCAAAGCAACGACGATGGGTAGCAACATTACAAAATTATGACTTTGACATCGCTCATACAAGGGGCAAAGATAACATAGTGGCTGATTCTCTCTCTCGTATGTGGGCCTGCAAAGTATCAACCATGACGGAATTACATAGTGATTGGATTGAAGAGCTACAAGAGGCATATCTCTTAGATGAGGAATTCAGCCAAATCTTTCAGAAATTACAGCAAGGTCTCATGGAAGAAAACTCGCACTACCAGCTTAAAAATGGTCTTATTTGGTGGAAGGGCAAGATTGTTATTCCCTCTACTTCTTCTTTCAAGCGAAAAATTATGGAGGAGATGCATTCTTCGCCTTTAGCTGGACACTTGGGAGTTTTCAAGACTTATGACAGGATCAACAAGAGCTTTTATTGAAAAGGACTGTGGAAAGATGTCAAGGACTTCGTTATGAAGTGTATGCCTTGTCAGCAAAATAAGGATAGCACCCATAAGCCAGAGGGTTTATTGCAGCCATTGCCTATTCCTACGGGTAAATGGACTCATATTACTATGGACTTTATCACTGGCTTACCTACTACCAAGAAGGGGTGGAATAGTATTTATGTGGTGGTTGACAGACTCACCAAAGCGGCTCATTTTATCCCAACAAAAATTCAGTTTACTGCTTCTCAGGTGGCCAACTAGTTTATGGAGCATATTTTCAGATTGCATGGATTACCGCAGGTGATTGTCCATGATAGGGACTCAAAGTTTATGAGTAATTTTTGGCAAGCGGTATTTACATCTATGGGTACCAAGTTGGCTCCATCTACGGCTTATCATCCCCAAACTGATGGATAGACAGAGAGAGTTAATAAATGGTTGGAGACTTATCTTCGCCATTTTTGTTATGATGTCCAAACCTCATGGGATTCTTGGTTACACCTAGCTGAGTTTGCTTATAATAATTCCACTCATGCGAGCATAGGAGTTTCACCCTTTGAGGCTTTGTATGGTTACAAGGTGCCCCTACCCACAGTCATTTTTAACGAAAAGATCAACCCTCATGGGAAGGAAGAGTTGGATAGAATGCAGACCCTTCTTCAGCAATGCAAGGTGAATCTAAGGAAGGCTCAAGATCAGATGAAGATGTATGCTGATGAGAAGAGGAGGCCTTTAGAGTTCCAGGAAGGAGAGCTGGTTTTGTTGAAGGTGCCCAAATCCAAGTATTCTACATTGAAAGATGGATCCAGTAATAAGCTTGCCCACAGATTCTATGGCCCTTACAGGATCCTTAAGCGGATTGGAGATTTGGCATACAAACTAGAGCTTCCCTCTTCTACAAAGATTCATAACGTCTTCCATGTTAGTCAACTCAAGCCCTATTATGGTGATCCAGTGGATTTAGTTGATGAGCTGCCACCTATTGATGAAGATGGTATTGTTCAGTACATCCCAGAGGCTGTTATAGGTCAGCGTGAAAAGAAGCTTCGATCACGTTCTATTGTGGAATATTTGATTAAATGGAGAGGTTTACCCTCTGAAGAGGCTTCTTGGAGACCTGATTCAATATTGGATGAGTATCCATACTTGAAGGATACATTGGTGGCTGAAGCCTATTGCTTATGGAGCTAGTATTGGTGCAGACTGGTTCAGGACAGCACACTGTTTTAGAACAATTTTTGTCGTACTTCATTTTCAGAATTGAGCTATCCACATGAGCTTAAAGTACTCTTCAAGAGCTTCGTTTTGATATGTGGTACACTTCATTTGGGCACTTCTATCAAAAGTTATGGCTGATTTGGTCCAGCAGGGACTGTTATTCCAGCAAGCTGTCTACTTTCTTCTGGAACTATTTGTTGAAGATTCTATGGCTCCAATGGCTTCTAAAGTTCTTCAAATCATGTATATAGCAGGGTCCACTTTTCGTACTTCAAATTCAGCCCTTGTAATGATAAATTCTTCACTCATTCCCTATTTGTAAAGCTGTAAAACAGAGTAGTACTCTGTTCTATCCATCTTTCTAGTTTTGTTTTTGGGGACAAAAACTTTTGGGAAGGGATGGATTGTAAGAAGCTGGGAATACTTAGAATACTAATAATATGCCATGTCACATTGACACTGGTATATAAGGAGAGAAGTTGTAATTTTTCACATCTTTTTGACATATCAATACAATTACAATCTTTCTCTCCCTTCTTGCTCTAAGCTTCCATGGCTTCTACATCTTTCCTGTCTTTCTCTCTCCAATTCTAGTCTTTCTCTCTCCTCGTCACTCTATTTCTCTCTCTTCCTGCAGTCTTTCTCTCTCTTCTTTCTCTCTCCCTAGTTCTCTCTCTGACACACATTACATCAAAGATTTGTTTTAATCAAACTTTCCAAATATAATTTTAAATTTTAAGCAAGAAATAGCTTATTTAATTTATACTTGAGGTAATAGTCATTATATATTTATATTAGCAATAATGTTTATATATATCTATGCATGTAGAGTCACACACAAACACACATGCACATAGCATAAAATTAGACCTTGATCTGAAATATTCACCTTCCAAATTATAACCCGAACCTTACAATAATTATTTCATATATTTAATTTAGTTTTGTATTCAAGTTTCCAATTATCTCCAATAACATATTAGAAGAAGACATTGAGATTGTATGTTCCAAGTAAATATGTTCAAGTTAAACAATTATGTTATATGGAAGATTAAAATAGCTCGATATATGAGTATTTAATTGAAAATATTTTTATATTTAAGTTGTACATATAAAAATTTGAAAATATTTAAGTCAAATTACTCTAGTTATTTTTTAATTGAAATTACTTCTCAAATATAGTTTTATTTGAATTATGATTGAATTCATATCTCACTTGAAAATAAATCTTATAATTATATTATGATTTAAGTTAAACTTGAGTTGAAAATAAATTTAGAATATACATTATTTAAGTTATTTTTAATGAAATTTTTAATCACTTTATTTTAAAAATATATATAAATTTAAATCTAGACTTAAATTTAAGGGTTAAGGTACATTGCCTTCATGACTTAAAACATAATTGCACGCGCGCACACACACACACACACACAATCCTAGGCACATTTTGCCTTGGCCTTTATGCCACATAACTCTAGGATGCTATCCCCTTAGAGTTTGGAGTTACAAGGCATAAGGGCCAAGGTAGTAGGTGCCTAGGATTCTCTCTCTCTCTCTCTCTCTCTCTCTCTCTCTCTCTCTCTCTCTCTCTCTCTCTCTCTCTCTCTCTCTCATATTGCATGTGTATGAGACACATGAAGCTATAAATGTGTGTTTGCCTATGTAAGAAAAAATGAGAGTGTATATTATGAGTGTGTATTAAATGGATGTCTTTTTGTGCATAAGGAGATTCAAGATATTGTGCATGTGTATCACACCCATGTGTATGCATGTAGATAAGATGTAAATGCACCTATACATGTAGATACTCACCTATATGTGAGGAGATGAGAGAGAGTGGGTATATATGCAGGTACATAGCAAATATATGTGGATAGGGAATATATATATAGAATATTATCATATTTAAGTTAGTTCAATATTCAAGTTTTAAATTGCTATTTTATTAGTTTTTAATTTAAATTTCAAATTAGGTTAAAATTTCAAATTTAAGGTAGATTGGTTTGGAGACTCGTATGAATGAAAGAAGTGAAACAAATGTAAAGTGGCACATGGCATCAAAGTTTTGTTTTAATCAAACTTTCCAAACATAGTTTTAAATTTTAAGTGAGAAATAATTTGTTTAAATTATACTTGAGGTAATAATTTATATATTTATGTTAGCAATAACTTTTATATATTTGTGTGCATGTAGAGTCACACACAAATACACATGCATAGAGCATAAAATTAAACACTAGCTTGAAATACTCACCTCGTAGACTATATCATAAACCCTATAATAATTATTTCATATATTCAAGTTAGTTTGATATTTAAGGTTCAAATTATCTTCAAAAATGTACTAGAAGATGACATTGAGATTATATGTACCGAATAGATATGGTCAAGTTAAAAAATTATGTTGTACATGCAATCCGAGGGTAAAGGGGCCAATGAGGTGACACCCCCAAAAGCCTAGGGTAAATGGGCCCCACACACACAAACAAAGAATCCTAGGCACAATTTTCATTGGCATTTATGCCACATAACTCTAGGGTACTATCCTCTTGGGGTTTAAAGTTACGTGTTATAAGGGCCAAGTTAGTAGGTGCCTAGGACTCTCTCTCTCTCTCTCTCTCTCTCTCTCTCTCTCTCTCTCTCTCTCTCTCTCTCTCTCATTACACATGTATGAGACACGCATCTAATAATTCTTATGTATAATCGAGCTAGTTTTATATTTAAGTTTATAATGTGAATATTCTATATTTAAGATTAAAATATCTTAGAATGTGAATATTTAAGTCAAATATAATTTGATATTTAAGTTTGATATACAAAAACTTGAATAGATTTAAGTTAAATTATAATTTTGACTTTTTATTAGAAATAACTCTTGAATATAATTTTAGAATATTCTCATGTTTAAGTTAGTTTTCATAAGAGTCTTAATCACTTTTATTTGAAAATTTATTTTTAATGTAAATTTTAAATTAGTTTACACACATCAATCTCATAAGCAAACATATTCTTGCACTTCAGACCAAAACAAATTTTGCCATTGGAAAAATTACCATTCTCAAAAGAAGTCAAGCATATATTGACTTTGGAACAAGAAAAAAAAATTCAATGGTATGACCACCATTCTTCAAAAGAAAATACATCCAATGAAAGTCTCAATAAGGTGGGAAGAAATTGCTAAAGGATAATGAACAACATGATAACTTCCATAAGGAATGTTGTAGATTAAGAGTTTTCATCCATCAACATATTGATGAGGATTTATAGAGACTAGAGCCATTTTATAGTCTCTCTTGATACTCTTGTGTAGGATGCTTCTATTATAGTGCCATTATGATGGAGTTTTATGGAGGTTTACAACAATGGAAAGGAGATTAGAGGGGCCATGAGAAGAGGGAGAAGTGTGGGAAGGTAGGTTGCATGAGTTTCCTATTTTCTTATAGTATACCGTGGGGTTTGAATCAAAATAATGAAAATAAGGTGGGATGATAGTGGGTCGGAAACAATTTATGTTTTTTGTTTCAAAACTCATTTATGCATGATGTGCATGTGGCATTGACCCTCCTTCATGTGCCCTTGAAGTACTACGCATCACATGGATTGGTTGAGAAAGCACATAGAACTAGCACACCATGTGTTATTCTATGATTAGTGAGTTCAATTTCTCATTTGTACTTACTAGGAAAAAAAGGCTTTTAAATGTAATTAATTCTCATTTTTTATCGTGCACACACACACACACACACAATTGTTGCCTATATGAGCCACCGCATAAATATTCCATAGTCACTTCACTAGTATTGTGTGAGGATATGCTCTATGTTAGGCTTTATATATGTTGAGATGGCAAGCTCAATATGTGCAGACATTGATGATGAACCACGTGGTTAGATGGGTCCACACACCTACGCTTAGCACATTAGTGGTCATTATGATCCTCACATGGCCACTGACTCATCAAAGCCGTGTTCCACTAAGAACTCCTCTAATAAGCCGCATTATCAAGAGGAGCATGAAGTCCAATTAAAGCTCACACCTCATTGAAACCTAAGAAAACGGTAAAAATTAAATAAAGGGTTGTTCGAAGAACATGACCTCCAAAATCTTATCTTAAGATATTACATATGTATGATTTCCAACCTTTTTCATCTTTACAACTTTAAAGTTGGCTATCATTTGTTGTAAGGCTATCAACTTTGCTATTTGGTTTGTACTTGACCACCTGTAAAGGACTAGACACTGCCATTTCTTAAGGCAATAGGTAAGACCTTCCTATAATGGCCATGGCCTATGCAGATGTAAGGCCTCAAATTCACAAGATCAATGGAAAATATTTCCATCCCTGGCAAGTCTTGGTAAAATATAAAATGATGGAACAAGGCTATTGGCCCTTCATAAAAGGCACCAAAGTTATTGTCCCATCCAATTCCCTTGATGTAGAAGATGATGAAAGAGCTCTGGCCATCATCATGCTTCATTTAGATGAATCTTTAATTCAACATATTGACCAGCTCTCCACTGCCAAGGAGAACTAGGATGAACTTGAAAGCTCTACGGCACTATAGGAAAAACTCCAAGATCTTTCTAAAGATTGAGTTTTTTAGCTTGGAGGTATAAACAGGGAGAAGATCTAAGCAAGTTTATTTCACATATGAAGGGGCTCATGGCACAACTAGCCTCCGTTAAAGCACCAATTCATGATGAAGACGACATTGCCATCCTTCTGAAGTTTGTGAAGAAGGTCTTTCCAACCCTTGTGACTACCCTAACTAATATCCCAGACCCAACCTTGGTAAGTACCATCCAATCATGCCTGGATGAAGATAAGAGGAACCATAATGAAGGGACTTCAGCATTTACTTCCCGTGAGTAAGTGTTAGTCCATACACCTTCTACAAAGTACTCCTTCTATCATAAAAAAGGGCATATTGTAAGCAATTGCTGGAAAAAACATCCTAACAAAATGAAGTGTAATAAATGCAAAAAGACTGGGCATATCACCAGTAAAGTGTCCTAGTATTCTCGAAGTACCTAAGGAATTGGAGGCCAACTTTGCCCCCCAATGCACAAATAATCGACTCTTTTGTGTCTTGTAACACTCTCTACCTATGACCTTCTTTTGTAGCCTGATTTATAAAGGCATCTCATTGTGGATTAAGGGGGGGCATCCTATCATGCTTTATCCAATGCCACCTACATTGAGGGAGGGGGGGAGGGGCTGTTGAGAAGTAAGCATGGGAACTCTCCTTATACTCGAGAGGATAAGGGTAGCTAGGTGTATGGACTAGAGAACAAGGGAGCAAGGGAAAACCCTAGCCCTAACTTCTCCAAAGGCTATATAAACTGCCTAAAGTACACAATCACAGTTGAGGAGTATACTAGTTGTACCTTTGAATAACTTACTAAGCAAGATCTTATTCTTGTACTTGAGCTCTCTCTCTCCCTCTTGTGCACACTCTCATGCTTCCAACTCTTATTTGCCACACCTTTCAGTGAAGTGCTTGAGTCATTGTCCAACCACACAAGACTATGTTTATGAGTCCAAGTCTCAATCTTGGAACCTAATTCACTTGTGCGACATTCTATCTTCAACTCTATGTCTTCATGAGTGCACTCTATACCTCCAAGCCACCATAACCATGCTCTAGATCCATGCATTTCAATAGGTCAAATGATAGAGTAAGGACTACATGTTCAATTTAATGCAAAATGTTATTTTGTAGAAAAATTTAATGATAAGTGTAGATTGGTCGCAAAAGAAAGTAGAGTTGGTTGCATGTTTACTTTAGATTATGAAATTTTTGCTATATATACTAAAGGCAAAGGAGTAGTTGAAGACATTGAAATATGGCACAAACATATTGGACATGCAAATGTGCAAAGACTAGAATTAATATAGTCCAAAGGATTGGTTATAGAGTTGCATGCTTTTAGAGTTGCAGAATTTCATAAATTATGTGAAGCATATAAGTTTGGTAAGTAAGAAAGACAACATTTTTCGCATGATAGAGACGTGAGCACAGATATACTTGATGTTGTGCACACATATTTTTTGAGACCTAAAATGGGCCCGACACTGGCTCTCTAGCACTTGTCGAACTTCGAAGACACACAAGACACCCCATACGGCCTTGCGGTCAGGAGAGTCTAAGGCTCACACTACACTAAACTCTAATATTAATCTTGCGTTTGTAATAGGACACATTCCAACATTTGCCGCCTTTCCTTCCTCCCCAAAGGGATTTTCCATAACATATATGCATAATACCTCGTAGCACAAACATAGGGAAGACTGCCATAGCTCCACTGCAACTCTCCTACATCAAGGGGATTGACCCCGAGATGCGCTGCTCAACATATAAGACATAACACACAAACTCCACTCTTTTCTTGTTTTGTACGATCCAAGAGTATATAGATCCTCACCAAACAACCTCAACCTTTCCCTCTAACGTTTAGGTTGTGCTGCATTACATAGGTATAATGCCTTATTTCGTATGTATTTTTCTCATAAAATGGAAAAACCCATGAAGTATGACACATAAACAAAGCCGAATTGAAGCAAAACTTCATGCCTCAACTTTGTTATACAGCCACAACCATGAATCATAATTTTCCAGATTTTTATAATGCAAAAATCCTTTTTTTTTATTTTAGCTATTTTTCTCTATTTGTTTGTGCATAAAATAGATTATTTTCTTATCTATGATTAGTGACTGATTATGACAGTTGAGAAATGGTTTTTATCAAAGTTTTATCCCACGCGCATCTCTTTTTCCCACCCAAACCCAACAAAATCTTCAATTTACATAACACACAAACTCCACTCTTTTCTTGTTTTGTACGATCTAGGAGTATATAGATCCTCGCCAAACAGTCCCAAGGAAACTGTACAACTAACCTACAGCTTAGGCTCCTTTTCACTCCACGTATAAGTCATGTCCTAGGAAGACAATTGCTATGCATTCTAGGAGTGATACCATGTCATGCATCATGCATAGTGCATATGACCCTAGTATACAAACAAAATTTATCAAATCAGCATTTTGTGATGTGCAAAAACAACCCTTTCATGATCTTCACTAAATGTATGCTTCAATGCATGGGGACTAGCATCGATTTCTCGTGCTACTAGCCCCTTAAACTGAAATATCGCAATTCCAAATGAAATGCACAGTCAAATATTTCAAAGAGTCACACCTTCTCAGCCCTCTTAATCTCTTAACCTCACCCTTTTCCTCTAATGTTTAGGTTGTACTGCATTGTATAGGTATAATGCCTTATTTTGTATATATTTTTCTCATAAAACGAAAAAACCCATAAACTATGACACAAAAATAAAGCCAAATTGAAGCCAAAATTCATGCCTCACCTTTGTTATACAGCCACAACCAAGAATCATAATTTTCTAGATTTTTATAAAGTGAAAATCTTTTTTTTTTTCATTTTAGTTATTTTTCTCTATTTATTTGTGCATAAAATAGGTTATTCTCTTATCTATGATTAGTGATTGATTATGACAGCTGAGAAATGGTTTTTATCAGAGTTTAATCCCATGTGCATCTCTTTTACCCACCCGAAACCAACAAAATCTTCAATTTTACTCTAAAAAGGCACTCTTCAGGGTGTAATTTCATTATTGTGACTATTTATTATTATGGTTCTGCATTTCTTTTGTGCACAACCCCCAATCATAATGCAAACAAGATCCAAAAAAAAAATCCATATGAATCTCATTTAGACCATCAAACATAAAAAGGATTCAAATTTCCTTTGTAAAAATGAGGCATACCGCTTATACGCATCTTGCAGGTTTTTAGAAATCTGATTTGGGACAATAAAATAGTCCAACATTGATGCTCCACCCTTCTCCACTCATCCATCTTCAGCCCCTCTCAATTTGGAAGCAATCCGGTACACCGTCGGTGGATGAGCATTCATCAATCAAGCTTCTTTCACATAAATTGCCTCTTAGGGGAGAGAGAGGGAGAAGAGAGAAATATTGGTTTTGTATATTCTGATTTGGGTAGCCATTGGAGGAGCGAAGGGCAGCGATTGGAAGCGAAGGAAGAGTGTAGATTACTGTTGTAATCAGTTTATAGGGTTGTATTGAAGTGGCATTTGCCCCTCTCCCTCTCCCTCCATGGATTCGTCACCTGCAAGAATGGCACCTTCTTTTCCTTCACGTGCTGCAACCCCCCCCCCCCCTCCCCCTCCCCCCCAATCGTCAAATTTTGGGGTCCCAAGGGGTCCCCAAAGACACCCTTTTGATTCTCCCTATTGGCCCTCTTTTCCGGCCTATCTTCCACGTCCAGTGCCCGTTTTGCACACTTATCTCGAAGTCGCCCACTACGGGCATCTCTTGGGATCCAATCTGGCAGTTGAAAAATTTATAAAAAATCTGCAACTGTCAATTGGTATATCTTGAAGCACATTTGGAACCTATCTCTGACTTGCCGCTTAAAATCGAACTAACTGCAGCTACTGCCTTCAGCGGGGTCCAAAATTTCCCTAATTTTTGGGTGTTTTGGCAATTTTCTAGCACATCTTGGGCCTCAAAACTCAGCTCTCAATATTTTTAGGGGCCTACACAAAACATATTTCTTAGTGGCACCAAATATTTTATTATATCTATTGATGATTGTTCAAGAAAGCTACGGGTATATTTCATGAAGGAAAATAGTGATGTGTTTGAGCACTACAAAACTTTCAAGGCTGTTGTTGAAATAGAAAAAGGCTTGAAAGTTATGTGCTTGAGATCACATGGAGAAGGAAAGTACATCTCTAATGAGTTCAATGAATTTTTGAGGTCTCATGGGATAAAGAGACAATTTACTTGCAAGTACATCCCATAGCAAAATGGGATTGCAAAAAGAAAAAATAGGCACATTATAAAAGTTACATGGGCATTAATGGGGTTGAAAAGAATTTGCCAAAATATTTTTGCTCTAAATTTGTTCATACTATTTTCTATATTATCAACAAAAGTCCCACAACTATAGTTCAAGGAGGGGACGACCCATGAAGAATGCTTTACATGCAAGAAGCCTAATATGTCACACTTGAAAGTGTTTAGTTGTATTGCATATGCTCATGTGTTAGATGAGTTACAGAAAGAAGATTGATCCAAATGCTAAAAAATGTATTTTCATTGGATACTCTTTAGAGTAGAAAGGTTATTGTTGTTATAACCCTATCACATGTAAGTCTAGAGTGAGCATTGATGTTATTTTTAATGAGATGAGTAGTTGGTATGCATAGTGGTGATGCATTGGATGATGATGATGATGATGATAGTGCAAAAAGAAAAGCAAGAATCGTGGAGCCTTAGTGGACCAAAAATATCATGTGGTATTATATCTACAATTAGCCATTGGTCTAGGAGACTAAGGAGCAGCCCCACATCTTTATGTGCATCTACAAGTACTACAGGTAAAGACAAAGGGAAGAAAAAAGTGTCAGATGGTAATGATGTATTTGCTAGTTGTTTGGGATTTCATGGAGATTCCAATGGTTTAGAGAGTTTGGATTCCAATGAGTCATAATGGATGCATTTCAAAACCACTTACATGATTTCATTGAGGTATATCTAGATGGTTTCTATGTCTTCAATCTACTTTGCAAGCATTGGGGATACTTGGAGCAGTGCTTTGATCACTATCGGAAGTATGGAATTTCCCTCAACCTTGATAATGCATATTTGGAGTCTCCGTAAGAGTTTTTTTGGGCCATATTATCTCTGCACAAGGGATAACAACAAATCATACAAAGATTGAGAATATTGCTACCCTAATCACACCAACTAATCTTAAATAGCTTAGAGGGTAGTGTAGCAGTTATGTGGAGCAGCAAAAAACAACCTACATTTTCTTTATTGAGTATAGAGGTGTAGCTATGGGTGTAGAGAAGCTTCAAAAATTTTAGGATTCAGAGAAGCTTACTTGGAGTTATAGAGATATAGTTGAGCTTAAGGGGGAGTGTTGAGACAACAAGCTCAACATGTGCGGACATTGATGATGGACTTCCTAGTTCAATGGGTTGCAAATCTACACTTAGCACATCAGTGGTCATTATGATCCTCACATGGCCACTAACTTATTATTTATTATATTTGGTTTATTGCACCTACCTACAACTGACATAGTTATAGCGCTAGTCGATTAGTATAGTTAGTTATGAACTGTTTGACTTAGTAAGCCACTTTTCTTCATGTTGTATCTTATCTATACTCCGTGTACATTGTATTGTGTCAAAGAAGAAGAAGAAACTAGTAAGAAAATGTTTTGCCATCCATCTCTCTTCTTATGTTCTTGAGTGATCTTCCTCTTGTGTGTATGGTGTGTGTTTGGCACAATAGCTCAAGCAGGTCCCCCCACCATGCAATTCTTGACAATATAAAGATTGATGTGAGTGCCATTGATTACTTTGTATACATTGGAAAACATATTGAGAGCTTAAAATGTGAATTATGCTCTTTAATCTTTGGCAATATGAAATAGTATTCATTAAGGATACAATTTCACTATAAGAATGAATATGATAAGATGGCAATACTTTCCAATTGTAGGCTCCCCAATGCCAAATGTGTTAGCTATATGATGAGTCATTATGTTTGATTTGAAATAATACAAAGTTTAGTGCATTCTTTGGCTCAATGAAGGATGCTACATAAGGGGACGAGTTTAAATGGTAAATGGCTGAAATTGTGTGAGCCCTAAAGCAGTAGGTGAAAGTGATTGAAACTCACAATGTCTCTTTTACAATATAGATAATATCACATATGAATTTCTCACAACCAAATAAATTTTTGCATCCTGAGCCAAAACAAATATTGCCATGGTAAAGCCCACCATTCTTAAAAGAAACTAGATCCAACAAAAATATCAAGAAGATTAAGAAGCAATTGAGAAAATATAATAGTCCAAATGCTGAAGGAGATTGATACTCTTCTTCCATCAAACTGATTGAGGAGAAAATACATAAAACATGGGTCCATTTGATAGTCTCTCACTTGTTGGATACTCTTATGCAAGATGCTTCTATTGTAGTGTTTTTGCAATGGAGCTTGGTGGAGGCTAACAATGTCAACTAGGAGGTGAGAGGGGACAACAAGAATGAGGAGGTGAGAAGGGTTCAGATAAGAGGAAGGAGAGTGGGAAGGTAGGTTGCATGGGTTTTGTGGGTTGTTGGACTGCACCATGGGGTTTGAATTAACATAATGAAAACAAAGTGGGAGGATAGTGGGTAGGAAATAATTTAGGTTTTGTTTTTAGAAACCACCTATGTGTGAGGCTAATGTGTCATTGAGCCTCCTTCATATGCATTTGAAGCACTATGCCTCCCCATAGATTGGCTAAATAAGTACATCAAACTAGTACACCATGTGAATAGTGGATTTGATCACTCATTTGGAATCACCATGAAGAAGTGGATTTTTTAGTGTTTCTTTTTAATGTGGTAATTTTTGAAATGCTTGTGATTGGGTTTATCCCAATCGCTACACTCCTATGGGTAAGGCGTTGTAGAGCCATCATGGTCATATAGCTTGAATGATGGTTGCCCTACTAATGGCCCACATCATATATGATGCCTTATTGGAATTGCCTTTATCCCCTAATAAAGCTTGCTTCTAGTCAATTTTGTGGTGCAATTTAGCTTTCTCCATAATATTCACTAGCGTTCCGTGCGCACTTCCCGCGCGCGGAATGCTAGGCCGCTTCACGACAGCTTCACTGCCTCAAAGCGGTGATCGAAGTAGCCATGCTATCGCATGGCAACTTCGCTCAACAATCCATTTCTCATCTTTCTCTTTCCTCTGTTTCCCCTCTTTCTCTCTCTCTCTCTCTCTCTCTCCAAATTCCCTATGTCTAATTCTCTCTCTCTCTCTCTGCCTTCTATTTTAGTTTATTTTTTCTCCTATCCTAGTTCTCTCTCTCTCTCTCTGCTTTTTTTCTCTTCTCGCTTTTCTTCTCTCTCTCTCTCTCTCTCTTTCTCTCTCTCTCTTTATTCTCTCCCCTCTCTTTTCCTTCTCTCTCCCTCTCCTCTTTTTCCTTTTTCTTTTTTTCTTCTTCTTCTTCTCTCTCTCTCTCTCTCTTCATTCTCTTTTTTATTTTTTTCTTTTCTCTCTCTCTCCTTTTCTTCTCTTTGCGCTTTTCTTCTCTCTCTCTCTCTCCTCTCTTTTCCTTCTCTCTTTCTCCTCTATTTTATCTTTTCTCTCTCTATAATTCTCTCTGCATGTTCTCTCTCTCTCTCTCTCTTCTTTTTCTTCTTTCACTTTCTCCCCCCAGTCTCTCTTAAAGTATGTAAATTTTATCTTTTCCCTATATATAATTCTCTCTCTTCTTCTCATCTCTCTCTCTCTCTCCACCCTCTTTTATTCTTCTCCCCTTTCTCTTTATTCTCCGTTTTTTCTTCTCTCCCTCTCTCTCTTTTAAATTTTATCTTTTTCTTCTCTCCTTCTCTCTCTTTTAAATTATATCTTCTCTCTCTCTCTCTTCCCCCCTCTCCCCTTATTCTTTCTCCCTTCCTCTCTTTCTCAAAAAATATTTAAATTTTAAAAAGACTTTTCTCTTTTCTCTTTTTCCCCATCCCTCTTCCTCTTTCTTATTCTTATTCTTTTTTTCTCTCTCTCCCCCCCTCTCCTCTCTTTTCTTTCTCTCTCCTCTTTTTTCTTTTTTTCCTCTTTAATTTTTTTCTTTTCTCTCTCTCTATAATTCTCTCTTTGTGTTCAAATTCTCTCTCTCATTTTCTTCTCTATGTCTCTCTCCCCCCTCTCTCCTCTCTTTTCCTTTTTTCTTTTCCTCTCTCTCCCTCTCTCTTAAATTTTATATTTTCTCTCTCTATAATTCTATTTCTCTCTGTTCCCCCTCTCTCTCCCTCCCTCTCATCTTCTTTCTTTTTTTCTCTTTGTATATTTCTCTCTCTCTCTCTCTCTCTCTTATTTTAATTAAAAAAGTAGCTATTTTTTCTTTTTTTTTCTCTCTTTAAATTTTTTCTTTTCTCTTTCTTTTAAATTTTATGTTTCCTCTCTCTATAAATCTCTCTCTGTGTTCAAATTATTTTTCTTCTTCTTCTTATTTTCTCTCTCTCATTTTCTTCTCTTTATCTCTCTCCCCCCTCTCCTGTCTTTTTCTTTTTGCTTTTCCTCTCTCTCTCTCTTAAATTTTATATTTTATCTCTCTATAATTCTCTTTCTTTCTTTTAAATTTTATATTTCCTCTATCTATAATTCTCACTGTGTTCAAATTCTTTCTTTTCTTCTTATTTTTTTTTCTCTCTCTCTTTCTTTCTCTCTCATTTTCTTCTCTCTGTCTCTCTTCCTTCTCTTTCCTCTCTTTTTCTTTTTTCTTTTCCTCTCTCTCTCTTTTAAATTTTATATTTTCTCTCTCTATAATTCTCTTTCTCTCTGTTTCCCCCTCTCCCTCCCTCCCTCTTCTCTTCTTTCTTTTTTGCTCTTTGTATGTTTCTCTCTCTCTCTTAGATTAAACTTTTAAATGTAAACTTTTTGTTTAATTAAAATAGGAGAGAGAGAGAGAGAGAGAGAGAGAGAGAGAGAGAGAGAGAGAGAGAGAGAGAGAGAGAGAGAGAGAGAGAGAGAGAGAGAACCTAGGCCCTACATGTGAGAGAGAGAGGGGGAAGGGGGAGGAATTTAATTAAAAGGGGAGCTTGGGGAAAAGAAAGAGAGAGATTATAAGTGAGAGAGAGGGGAGGGGGTTTTAATTTAAAAAAGGGAGGTAGGGAGGGGGGGAGGGGAAGCTTTACTAAAAAAAGGGAGGAGGAAGAGAAAATAAGATATTACACATGAGAAAGAGGGGAGGGGAGGGGAAAGGGAAGGAGATTTGGAAAAGGGGGTAGGTTCGGGAAGCCCTCTAGAGATTTGGGGCTTTTCGAACCTATAGCTAAAATAATATAGTAGTAAGATATTTCAGTTTATTTTTTCTCCTCTCATGGTTCTCTCTCTCTCTCTCTCTCCCCGCTTTTCTTCTCTCTCTTTTTATTCTCTCCCTCTCCTCTTTTTTTCTTTTTTTCTTCTTATTCTCTCTCTCTCTCTCTCTTCATTCTCTTTTTAAATTTTTTCTTCTCTCTCTCTCTCTCTCTCTCTCTCTCTCTCTCTCCTTTTCTTCTCTTTGTGCTTTTCTTCTCTCTCTCTCTCTCTCTCTCTCTCTCTCTGTCTCTCTTCTCCCTCTTTTCTCTCTTTTTCTCTATCTATCTCTTTTTTAAATTTTATATTTCCTCTCTTTATAATTCTCTTTCTCTCTGTTCCCCTTCTCTCTCCCTCTCTCCCTCTTCTCTTCTTTCTTTTTTGCTCTTTATATATTTCTCTCTCTCTCTCTCTCTCTGTCTCTCTCTTTCTCTCTTTATTTTAATTACACAAAAAGTTTACATTTAAAAGTTTTATCAGAGAGAGAGAGAGAGAGAGAGAGAGAGAGGAGAAATTTAATTAAAAAAGGGAGGGGAAAAAGAAAGAGAGAGATTATAAGTGTGAGAGAGAGGAAGGGGTTTTATTTAAAAAAGGGAGGTGAGGAAGGGGGAGGGAAGGCTTTAATGAAAAAAAGGAGGGGGAAGAGAAAGAGGGGAAGGAAAAAAGAGGGAGGTTTGGAAAAGGGTTTAGGTTTGGGAAGCCCTCTCCAGGTTTGGGGCTTTCCGAACCTGTAGCTAAAATAATATAGTAATAAGCTAAGATGATGTGCCTCCATTATTTTCAAACTTCTCACTAGCCAGACACTATATATTTTATTGACTAATCCTCTCTTTTTACATAGAGGACATGTTGGATCAATCTTCATAAATTTGATATGATCCTTGGTTTGGAGTGTTCTAGCCAAAACTCTCCAAATCATCATGTTCAATTTAAAGATGGTGTTAAAGACCAAAATATTTTAAACCTTCTCTTCCAAGTCTCCATTGTGCTTCTTAGGTCTAGATTCTTTGATGCTTCTTTAGCCTTCTCAATCCCAAAAGCACTAAAACCAAAAATATCAAAACATTTGTTTAGTGTATTAGCCCTCTTCATAGATGGCATATTATACCCTTGAATAATTCTCCCTCCCTTTACATGAAAGGCAGTGGACCAGTCATCTTTTTGCTTTGAAAATATAACTGAAACCCTAATATCCCCAAAAAATCTGCTTTGTGTTAGGGTTGGATTACCACTACATAAACTTAGTATATTTACTTGTTCACATGTTCGGTGTGAAGCTATCTTTATATTTCAAGTGATAGTTGGTTGTTCTTAATCAAGTAATTGTGATGTATTGATTTTGTGATGGAATAATTCAAGATGATTAAGACTGCACCTTCTCTCTACTATTCATGATGAATTTTAAATTTCTATACTAGTTTCTTGAAATATGTTTGCTAAATGTTGTTATTTTTTAAATCAAGCAATTTATGGCTCAAGTTATGGATATTGTTGAATATTCAAGCATTTTGTATTTGACTAAGGAGATTGAGCAAAAGGCATTGCAATATAATGCTAGAGAAAAAGTGTTTGCTCAACATGTTAAAGTTCTTAAATAGGTGATGGGCAAAGGACAAAGTCTTAGTTGGATTATTTAAGAAGTGGACTGAGGAGCTATGAACTAAATGTGTGGTTGAAATGATAGGCTTTATGGATAGTTATGCATCTTTCAAAGTTGAACACCTTTAGGCATTTGATTACATTGCTTTCAGTGACTAAGTGTATTGGTAAAAAACCAATATAAGCAAATACGTACGACCCAAATAGGGGCACTCTCGCTTCTCTAGCAATATTGTAGCACATGCATCACCTAGAGATAACAGGGCATGCTAATTTGATTTCATCTCATCTTCCTCCGACTTATCACCTTTGTAAAAGTCTCTTGTTAGGTTCTAAAAATGGTAATGGCAATGACAACATGGGACTCAACCCAACACCTATAGGCACAAGTTGTCAGCAACATCTATTTAAATTAAAAAGGTGTTTTTGCTTGGGCTATCATTCTAGGAGCCAGGGGACATACCTTTCAAGTACATCAATTAATTGGAATGAGAGGACATATGCTAGCTAAAAGATTGCAACCATTTGTTGAGATAGAGCAATCAATACTTCAAAATTTAGAAATTGATGTAGATATAGATGTGGTTATGCAATCTAAATGTGGAAATGAAGAATGCATTGGTTAAAGAAGTTTGTAATGCTTGGAAGTAGATTGGAGGTAGGCTTTTGGTTGTTATCACTAGACCATATGACGTGTTGGAAGGCTCCCTTTTATGTTAAAAGCACATGAGAGCGTGTTGCATGATAAAGATATGCTCGCTAAGAAGGTTGAGGAGTTTCAAGGTCATTGCAATGTTTTAAGTACTAAATTGGATAATGCTTTAGATGAGAAAATGAAAAAAGACAAGTACATTATGAAAATTATGTAAGAACAATAGTAAGTTAACGATGATGCTCAAAACTAATGTGGTTAGAGAAGTCATTATTTGCATTGAGAAAGATGCATTTGTGCCTAGTGCTACCATGGAAGATGTTGGATTGTGTGTAGTCCATGTTGTGGAAAAGGATGTCGTGGGACATCATACATAATTGACCATTTGTTGGGGTTCTATGGTTGGCAGTGAGGTTTCACAGTCGAGTTCTAAGAATGATCAATGAGATGAGGCTGCGAATTATTTTGTTCCATGCAAGGCCTTGGTGCCTTATTTTCCATTCAGTTTCACATGATGATCACTATATCCATTGTATCTCTTCATTATGCCTATGCATAACATCTTATGACTTTTTTGTATCTTGCCTTTTTATTCATAATGTGGCTTTTAGGAGATATTATGCAATTGCATAACATGATTATGGGCTCTATCCACACTTGCTTGGTCTAAACCATTAAGAGGTGTAAGGCTTCTGATGGGGTATAATAGGATTCTCTAAGTCGGATGGATGAGGCATTTCATGGGTTTGAGTCTTGATTGTGACCGGATGGCTATGCCAAGTGTTAGGGCTTGGATTATCACTATATCTACTTGTATGCATGTTGGGCATGAAGAAGTCTCTAAATTTCAATTGATAGTTGGTTGCTCTTGATCAAATAATTGTGATGTACTAGTTTTGTGATGGAATAATGCAAAAATGATCAGGATTGTGGCTTCTCTTTGCTATTCACGATGATCTTTGAATTTTTGTACTATTTTCTTGAAACATATTTGTTAATTACTATCATTTTCCAATTCAAGCAATTTATGGGTTAAGTTATGGATCTTGGTGAGTTTTTAGGCATTCTATATTGGCTATTATTATTTGTTTGTGTTATATGGTAAAATAGGCTAATACACTTCAACTCCATATCATGATCAATGCCAAAGCACAAATGTAAAATTGCACAATGTATCTTTATTGTACATATGAATACAAAATATGCAGGGCACAAAGACCTTGGCAAAATCTAATTCTTAATGCCATCACCTTAAAGAGAACATTATATGGAAAATCTATAATTGTTAGTAGTCTCTCTAAATAGTAGAATTGAACCAATTACATTTTTTCAATCTCAACTTTATATCTCCCATTTTTTTTGCAAGACTCTGTGATCACTTTCATGCGAATTTCCCAGTTCATTGTTAGGTCTTTATTAGGAGAGGAAGTCTCTTTCCACACTCACACGCGAGACTTAACAAAACCCTTATCTTTTGGAAATGAGATATTGAACCCAAAGGCAAAGAAGAGACCTTTATAAGTTTCCTTCACAGAAATCATTCTACATGTATTGAGATTTGGGACATAATTTAACTCCTACTAATCCATAAGGATTGTGTATCTTATCTCTTATGACATTAGCTTTATGGATCCTCTTTTTTGCAGCAATCAGGAGTTGCTCATTGGTTATGTTGATCTTCTGCATGTCTTTGACCAATGCTTTAGGTGCAGACTTCATGTCCATAGTTATCCCTTTCATGTGATACACACATATCTTCACTCCATCTCTTGATCTGCATCTATACTACTATATTATTTTCGTTGTAGGTTCGGGAAGCCTCGAATCTCCATAGGGCTTCTTGAGCCTACCCCTTCTCTCTCTCTCTCTCTCTCTCTCTCTCTCTCTCTCTCTCTCTCTTGCATGCGATAGGGCAGCTTCCCTTGCATGTGCTTGGCTGCGAAGCGTAATAGTATTTGCGTAAAACTTTGCTTCCTTTGCATCCACTTTCATAGCTGTTGCAAAGTGCTATCTTGCATGCCTTTGACTTTGTGAACACCTTGCTCTTGTTCGCTAACCTTGTCCTCCCTCTTCCCTTTGCATGCATGCATGGGGGAAGGTTGCATGTGTGAAGAGAAACTTCTCACCTTGTGTGTGGTTCTTGGCTTTGTGCTCGGGCTGAGAACTCCCGACTTCTTTCCTGGTAGCTTCGAGAGCTCATGGGAGTTTTATTTGTATTCCAAGGTTTTAAAATTGTTAAATTGTTAGAAATTCTCATTTTGTCAATTAGTTAGCACCGCACCGCACCACCCACCAACATCCATGGCCCCGCCCGGCTCTGCGCCGCCCACAAAGGAAAAAAAGGTAACCATGTAAGGTAGCCGATGATTGACCAATTTCTTCTCTGTTTGACTAGTTCGATGGACCGAATTTGTCCTGCCGTGTGGCATGGTGCATCTGTGAAACTAGCTAATAAGGTCAATCTCACGAACGGGGGGGGGGGGGGAGGATCGGGGGCGGGGGCGGGCGCCGGGCGGGGCCCGGGGGGTGTTTTAAGAAGCGGTGAGAAGGGAGTCACGCGGGTTGACGGGAAATGGTCAGAATTGAGAAAAGGGCGTAATTTGTAAATAACGACCGAGTTCACTTTTTGATTTTGTGAAATTGTAAGTGGTAGGCGAGTCGCCTGCTGACTCCTACGCAGTCATGTAGTATTTTGCGGAAGAATGGATTTGCCGTAGTCTGCCGTTCATACCGCCAAAAGGCAAAAGGACCGGTCCGTCCGTCTCTCTACCCACACACGAAGTCACTCGGTCAGTCTCGTTCTTTCTGTAGGTAGCGAAAAAAGAAACCCGAGCTCGTATAGCCTTGATTGACGCGGCCCCTTCCCTCCCTCCCTCTCTCTCTCTCTCTCAAAATTTAGAATCTCTCTGTGTCTCTCTCTGTCACACTCTTTAGCCTTCCGCCATGGCGGCTACCCCCATCTCTTTCAGTCTCTCTCTCTCTCTCTCTCTCTCTGTCCTGCCTCCATAGCTTTCAATAAAGCCCCCTAACTAAACCTTCTTCTACAACTCCCCCCGCCCCCCCTCTCTCTCTCTCTGTCTCTCTCTCTCTCTCTCTCTCTCTCACAGATGTATACCTTCCCCCCTCCCCCTCCCCTCCCCCTGCCCTCCTCCCCCCTCCCCACCCGCCCCTGCTAATGGACGTTCTGCACCATGGTTGCACCACAGCCTTAGCCCCCCCCGGCCCCTCCCCCGTCCCTCCCCCATTCTCACCCCCCTCCATCACCCTCCACATTCTGTTCTCCCTCTGCTTCCTCTGCTCCCTTGCCCATGGCCTCGGCTCCATGTCCACCCTCGCCGTCAGCTCCTCCGCCGACGGACGTGCTTATGTGTGTGGCATATTGCAGGGACCTCTGCAGGGCGTTCAATGCTGGAACTCCTTGGACAATTCCTTAGCCCGTGCCTCCCCTGCTGTGTCTCCATTCTCAGGCATCACCGGCGGCCGAGGCTTTCTCTGTGGAATACGGGACGACACCCTCCGGCCACTTTGCTGGGATTCCAGCAACATCTCCTTGCCCAAGCGCCTCAAGAATGATGCCTTCTCAGACATCGTGGCCGGGGACTCTCATGTCTGCGCTTTGCTGGCCAATGGCACAAATGGAGCTGTGGCATCATGCTGGAGGAATCGCACTATCAGTGCAGGCGTCCCACCTTCTCAACCTTTCCTCACGTTGTCAAGCGGAGCCGATTTTGTGTGCGGTTTGAAGGCTTCTGACAGGTTGGCGCAGTGCTGGGGATTGTCAGCATCATTCAGCATTCCGAACGCGTCGTTCATCTCCATCTATGCAGGAACACATCATGCTTGTGGCTTAACAGCAGCTTTCAATGTCCAGTGCTGGGGAGATGACACGTCCCATCAAAGTACACCTCCAGATGGGAGGCAGTTTTTATCTCTTGCGTTGGGTAAGTCCCATAGTTGCGGTATCGATGCCTTTTCGCGCACTGTAGTTTGCTGGGGAGATGGCTCATTAAATCAGACCTCTGCACCAGCTGGCCTCATGTTCTCCACCATAGTTGCTGCTGACTCTTTTACATGTGGGCTGTTGTATCCCAATTTTTCTGTCTTCTGTTGGGGTTCTCTGTTTGGGTCTGGAAAGGTTGTGCCATTGGGTCTGAGCGTTCCGAGCACATGTTCCGCTACAGTTTGCAACAATGGAAGCTTCCAGGTTCAAGGCAACATTTGTGCTACTTCTCAACAGCATTCATGTATGCCTTGCAGGATTGGTTGCCAGCCTTCTGAGATTCAAACAGGACAATGCCAAGCACAGCAGGACACCACGTGCTCCCCTCTAAGCCCATCATCATCGCCAGGAGTCAGCCCTTCACCAATCTCAAGCTCACCTGAAACAATAGTGGTTAGGTACACTAATAGGCTTAGCAAGGGCCTGATTGTATTGACAGCCTTTGGTGCCTTTGGCACTCTTTGTGGTGCTCTAGCCATAGGCTGGTGCATCTGCATGAAGTTTGGTATTCATGTGGGATTTCCATGTGATACATCACAAGGGAGAGTGCACAGTTCAACAGGGGGAGCACCATCTTTGGCTGTTCCATCTCCAAGGATGATAAGACGGCAAAGAAGCTCGACATCATCTGTGCGGAGCAGAGGAGAAGGACGATCTCAGGCATTTACAATAGCAGAGATGGCAGCTGCAACCATGGACTTTTCAGAGGACAACAAGATAGGAGCAGGAAGCTTTGGGATAGTGTACAGAGGAATGCTTCAGGATGGCAGGGAGGTGGCAATTAAGAGAGGTGAACGGGAAGCCGTTGCCAATGACCGCAAAGTGGAGGAGAAGGAGAGTGCCTTTCAGTCAGAATTAGAACTTCTGTCCAGGCTTCATCATAAGCACTTGGTGAGTCTGGTCGGTTATTGTGATGAAGAGGATGAACGGATGCTTGTGTATGAGTTTATGCCTAATGGCACCCTTCACGACCATCTTCATGGAAGAGGTAGAGGAGCAGGCAGGGAAGGGGCTCTACCGTGGCAAATGCGGATAAAGATAGCTCTTGAAGCTGCCAGAGGTGTGGAGTACCTTCACACTTATGCTGTACCTCCCATCATACACAGGGATATCAAAAGCTCAAACATTCTCTTGGATAGCGGATGGACTGCCAGGGTTTCTGATTTTGGGCTTTCAACACGTGGTCCTGGTGAGAACTCGCATCTTTCTTTGATGGCTGCAGGCACACTTGGCTACATGGACCCTGAATACTATCGGCTTCAGCACCTCACTATCAAAAGTGATGTGTATAGCTTCGGTGTTGTATTGCTTGAACTTATCACAGGGGAGCGGGCTATTCACAAAGCAAGCCATGGACCTGTGAACATAGTAGACTATGCAGCACCCAGGATAGCAGAAAATAAACTGGTGACCGTTCTGGACCAGTGGCCAGGTACTCCTACATTGAGGGAGCTCAAAGCACTGGAGATCATTGCGCAGCTGGCTGTCAAGTGTGTCCAGCTGGAGGGCAAGGAGAGGCCCACCATGACAGAGATAGTCGCAGCACTAGAAGAGGCCATGACATTGGGTAGCAATGGGCGTAGCAAGAGCTACTCAGCTGGAGGTGCCGTGTCAGTTGAAGCTGGTCACAGCAAGAGTCATTCAGCTGTTCTAGCTGGAGGTGGTACCGAATCGCATGAAGCTACAGCTGCCACTTCGGAGGTCAATGCAGGAGATGGTGGTAGACCTCCAGCTTAGACACATGGTTTAATGGTGATGGCTCATGCCGACTTGGTTTGCCACATTAGCCCTGATCTTATGCAGGCTATAAGCTTGAACTATGAAAGTTCGGCTGTGATTTTTTTGATCAAGGGGGGCAGCATTGAAGGTTATTGCGGAAGCCTTCTTTTGCCAGCACCATCTAATGCAAATGATCGAGAGGAGGTTGATTGTCAACCTCTTTCTCTCAAACGCTAGATTTGCCTCATTATGGCATTGGCAACATAGGACATGGCAGCTTCTTTTGGCAGGCATTCTTTTAGATACCAGCTTGTTTAATTCACCTCGAAACTCCCAGAGCTCTGAGAGGATTTTTCCATACCTCATCCATGTTCAGGATCCATTCTTTGTTGTACAATATTTTTTGGTATAGTTCTCAGAAGGCTTGCAGGAAAGTATACATTCATCTGATTCATTACTTCCTCCAAAGAAAAGATTGTGAAGCCACTGAAATTATGCAGGTGGTAGATTACACAGCCTTGGGGCTTAAGTCAAATAGATCATGTTAAACCAAACCACTCTCTTCAATTTGTGTGCACAAAACCCAATCAATGTATGGGCAACTCATTTTTGAGAATTGATCTCAAATTTTGGAAAGTAGTGCAAGTTTCTAATGTCTGGGTGCTTCATACGGCGAGAGTCCGTTGAGGTTGTTTTTCGCTTTGTTTGGTTGAGTGGTTGTTAGCAACCACAGCAAGGACCCTTGTCTGTGAGGCTTTACTTTTGTTGTCATTGAAATAGCAGCGTATACACCAGAAAATAGGAGGAAAACAAGGCTTTAACGTAGATCAATTGGTGCGATCAATTAGTTTTGGTGGCTTAAGCAAGGGCAGGGTTTCATGGGTTGTCTTGATTATTTGTCTTCTTACAAGGCAGGAGTGACAAATTATTTGAGAGTTTGAATGAATATCAGTGGCATATGCATGTGTGGAAATGATGGCATGCCTATGGAATCAAACATGGCTTTGAAATGGGACCTCTGGAAAGAAGCTATTCTATACTGAAAAGAGCAGGTAAAACACATACATCAGCAGCTGCAAGCATACAATCTCTCTTTGTACTGTTATTAATGTTTATAAAATGACTTGTCGCTAATGGACTAGCTGTCAAGTTTCAAGGAACTGTATGGGTCTGGAAGGGGATTGATAAACAGCCATCTCGTTGCTGTCTCTGCACACACACGCACACACACACACACAGAGACACGCACGTGCACGCACGCACACTCGCACGTGAATCAAATGAACAACAGCATGTCAACTAACAAGAAGAACTACACACAATTTGAAACTGGACAAAAAAAAAGGGGCAAAAATGCACTTCCAGCAAACAAGAAATTTTCTACAATTCAAAATGTCTTGTTGGGTATGAAATAACATCAGCAAGCCTTCTTTCAAATCCTCTTCAGATAATTTCAATATGGAGGTTAGAATTTAGGTATCTGGCAAAAAGGCAGAGCCTCCTTGAGTGACATCAGCAATTCTTATTTCAAAGGCCTTCTCAAATATTATAATGTGGGTGGGTGGTAGAATTTAGGCACCTGGCAGGGAAGCACCCTCATGTGTTTCAATGTGAATGGGTTTTTATGGTGTGAATGTGTTTTACTAACGGGCGGGTTTTCGTATATTTTATGATGTGAGTGTTTAGGATTCAGGAGTGAGAGAGAAAGCAAAACCCCCCTACCCCCCCCACCCCACACACACACACACACACACACACACACACAAACACACAATGTAGCCTGTATGTATCTTTGTGCTTTCCTGTAGGCTGTTGTCTTGCCCCCATCAGCAATCATCTTTCCTCATATTTTAATGCCAATGATTATTGGGCTGTCAAAAAGCAACCAACACCCCCCATAATGTCACTTGAATAGCTGGCAAGGAACACCATCAGCTCCTAATGTTAATTCTACCACCCATTAAACAATGTTACTGCATCACACTACACATTAAGCAATCTCATCAAGCACAATAGATAATAGATCTCAATCATTAACAGGACAATGCTAGGAAAGGGTCATTGTTCTAGGCAAGCCTACCTCTTCCCATTCAACAGATTCTAAGTGTAAAATGAATTATTTTGTACCCTCTCTTTAGTTGTTTAAGGAACAAGACTCCGCTTTGCTTCCTTACATTATTAGTTTAAAAGCGTATGTACAACCCACTTTACTTTGTCATTTAAACAGCCTTCATGGTTGGAATTTGTGAGCCTTTGTTTTCATTGTTGAATTCAAGGTGGCTGGCCTCCATCACCAACCTTTTCACCTTTCTAGGTAACTCCACCCAAGACATTTGATGGTACACACACATGCCAGTATTTGTGAACAAGTCTATAACTTAGACTAGATCCTAGCATATTCCTACCTTCCTACATGGGATTAGTGATTAGGTAAGAGTTTGGTAGCCTTGTGGACTTACTTTGCTAAGGGGCAAAGATATACAAGAACTTGGGAGTAAACATACCTTCATTTCTCTTTAACCTTATTTGAAGATTTTCACCTTTCTAACCTCATGTTTTCTTTGTACCACTCTTATCTCCAGGGAGAAATGCAAGCCAGGGTGACCTTGATAGAGATTGGTCTAGTTAGTTTGTGCTTGTCTTACATTAGTTCGTTGCTTGTCCTATATTGACAAGCTTCTTTGTAGCCTTTCCATGCTTGTCTTTCACAATGGTTGGGTTGCCATTTGTACACATAATGAAGATATCCGTACAATTTTTTTGAAAAGGAATCTTGAACCTTGTTATACAAGAGTCCATGTAGTGTACATGTCACAAGGAATGTTGAAGCTTGTTATAAGACAATCCATGTAGGACATGCCACTTGGAAAGGTACCATTCTTCATCCAAAAGTTGAAGGTCCCCTTTCTAAAAATGATAAGGGTTTTTGAAGGTTCCCATTCCAACTACTACCAAATTACTCTCATTCTCATGAGTTAGAAGCTGGCATAGAGGAGGATCAATATGGTTGCACATGCCCATCATGCTCTCTCTCTCGTTCTTCCAACCCTTCCCATAGAAGCCTTCACCACTGTAAGCTTCATTCTACAAACCTTGACATGTGACCATATTAGAGGTTGGATTCAAATTCCACATTCAACCACTTCAATATGTGAGATCCATCATGAGAACTTTATGATCACCAAGAATGTGTACTTAACATAACTTCACAACAAAACTTAATACTAGCAATAATAATAAAATCGAGGGAAACAATTGTATGATTATCAAATGCAAGAATTTGATGATGATGTTACGAACCATTGTCACTTTTTACTTACATCAATTACATGTTCACTAAACTTGTGACATAACATATAATAGTAGGGCATCTTTGTTTCATGCTTAAAGCATGGCCTTATTACATTTTATGTCACACTTTGTTGGATCTAAAAAACCTTGAAGAAAAAGTTCAAAGCTAACACTTGTTTCTTAGCAATTACATCATTCCACTTGTTAATTCATGATGATCTGATTGGTTAGATCTTGTTGTTGATAATGATTGCCATCACACTTCTCGACTTATGCATTCCTTTCAAGAGAAAATTTTTATCGTTCTTAGAAATGGTGGTGAATTCTAGAATAAGAATAGCTTATAGATATAAGCACTTTAGAATGCTTGTGCATGAATACTTAATGGAGGAGATTGGAAGCCATACATATCAAAGCTCGGTGCTAAAGTTTAGTTTTTATGGATGTGAGAAAATGTGATGTTGTAAGATTAATGTGTCCTAAGACTGTAGTATTTAGACATTTTCTTGGTCTAAAGACATCATGAGAATAATATGTCTAAGACTTTTAGTATTTAGACTTTTTCTTAGTTTGAACAATGTTGTGAGAAGAATGTGTTGAGAACTTTGTACTTTTGCTTACTTTAAAGACAAATTGGGAATAATGTCTTCAAACAAATCTCTCCACTTCAACTCATTCTTAAAGTATCTTAGTTACGTGTATCTTTTTGCTTTTTCCGTTTACATCCACATGCCATTGTAGGAAAAATTTCCCTTCTATGAATATTGTGAAAATTTAACTTTAATTTATCGAACATATATTATAGTCTCTTTAAGTCTATGAATGTGCACATGTAAACATTGACTTATAACAGGGACATGCATGCATGCACACATGCGTGTGTGCATTTGTGCGTGTGCATGCACATGTGGCACGCACAGGCGCGCGCACACACACACACACACACACACACACACACACACACACACACACACACACACGTGTGCACATGTGGCACGCACAGGCGCGTGCGTGCACACACACACACACACACACACACACACACACACACACACACACACACACACACACACACACACACACACACACACACACACACACACACGTGTGCACATGTGGCACGCACAGGCGCGTGCGTGCACACACACACACACACACACACACACACACACACACACGTGTGCACATGTGGCACGCACAGGCGCGTGCGTGCACGCACACACACACACACACACACACACACACACACACACACACACACACACACACACACACACACACGTTTGTGTGTGTGTGTGTGTAGACTTATGATGTTCATATCCTATGATTTTCCTATCCCTTAAAGTCTAGGAACTTCTCACCAAAAATTAATGTTTAACTATATGTATAAACATATGCACACCTATGAAAATATAAATTATCTACATATAGAATGTTGAATATCATGTTCACATGAAACAACATCCCTTGAATGTATTTGATGATCAAACTATTTTTTTAAAAAAATGCCAACTATGAAAACCTTAGTTTAACTTTAGATTCTCAACTAAGGCTATAAAACATTCTAAGTGTAAGATAATTGATTTAGGATCTTAATTGGATGAACCTTTAGCTTAACACAACTATCATAGGAGTTGCTCTTCAAGCCTTTACTTGAATAAAGCTATATGTTGTCAATGATTAACACATGCATTATAGTGAGTCAACTTGCCTTGCCAGCTTTATGGCAAGTCAATTTGAGTAGGTGATAGTCCAGATGATCAATGGTAAGGTCCACAGTTAGCCAGATCAATGTTCACAAATAATTGAGATTTGATATTAAAAAACCTTTGAGAAATTGTAAAAAGACCCTTCAAAGTTTTGTGGGAGAGAGCGTAAAAGATGAGGCACACAAAAACCTTCATATTTAATCTTCATAGGCTTTCTTAAGGTTAGAAATGATATTTCACAAATATGTTACTAAAATAACCCACCTCTAAAAACCTCTTCTGTGAAACTCTTAAGGGATTTTAAAACAAGTTTTTTGTTATTTTTTGACATTAAGATCAAGTTTATATATACTTTAAAACCAATACAAAGACTTTCATCTCTGCCTATACTGTATCCAATGTGATTGGTCTTGTGATAAACACAATTAACCTTATACTCTTACATTTAGTAATTTGGTGTTTATGATTTCTAAGGCAATCATCATTTCAAAATTCATTTCATGCTTATTACTTAATAGTATAGCCTTGATATATGTATTCTGTTTAATTGATTATGTTAATTATAATGCTTGATGATAATTCTATGTTTTTCAATGGTGGACTTCTAAAGATATATGGTTGAATCTCATACAAGTTTCATTTACTTATGGATCTAAATGGATATATTCTACTACTATTAAGTCACATGGTAAATATGGTTTTTACGCATTCAAATTTAATGTAATGATAAGATGACTATATCACTATGATTTTTTTGACCATCAAGACAATCATATTAGCAAGCATATTACATTAGCATGATGATCTCGATAAATCTACACATGATATTTCCATGATCATAACATTGTTAGCTAATACCCCTTATGGCCTTTCTAGTTGTTGTTACCATTAAGGTTGCCAAGGTTATGCCACCATCACAACATACCTAAATGAGTGAAGGTCATAAAGGTTCTTTGTTAAGAGTTAATTTTTCCTATAACATTGCATGACGGGATCATGTTTAAACATGAAGAGTAGTGAGCTTATTTGGGCTCCTTATGTGCTTTGTTGGGACTATTTTGGAAATTTTCTTTCAATCAATTGCTCTAAATCATTAAACATATGTCAACAAGTGGTTCCATCAACTTTACCCACCTCTTCATTTTAAGATAATTTTGCCTTCCCCTCTCTTTTTTCTTGTCTTTTGTGTGCTCTGAGATAGAACTACTTGATATTTTGGAATTGAATAACCATTTAATAGAATGGATGGACACATTGCTCTTGTATAGTCATAACCATTTAATGCTGTTACATGTAGAGGTTTTTTTTGTTGTGTTGTTTCCTTATCATTTGCTAGCCATTGCTCTTAGGTGGGAATAGATAGCTTGAATTTAAATAAATAGCATTAGATATAAAGAATTCAACTAGGCTACATCACTTATAATGCTAGCAAAGTCCTTATTGCTACATTTACATGATATGGTCGAAAACCATTTAACGTTGAAGACTAGATGCTTCTACCTCTATGTCCTGATGAACAATCCTTTGGAAATGTGCCTCTTAAATCAATTTTAAGGTAAAGCTCCTAATAAAATGAAATGCTAACTCCTTATGTGGATTGCTAAAATATGTAGGTCCAAATATGCAAAAATCCATGCTAGGATATTCATCAAATTGATTTTGCAAGCTTAAAAGGCCAAAATGAGAGGGGATTGCAAGCCTACTACATCATTATGGCAATTGACTACATGACGAAATGGGTTGAATGATTCTTGTATTATGGGTAAGTTCTTATGGAAGTAAGTGATTTCTCAATTTGGCTATCTTATATAGTTGGTAAATGATTAAGACATATTTTCTTATTGAGGTCATTATTAAGAATGTACTGTTTGTTGAAATATGTCTCTCTAATAAGCTTATATGAATCCTCCTCTATTTAGTGGAAAAGGAGAGATGTATTAGACCCATGAGAGAAGATATAAATATACCCATGTGTGGTGCTAGTTGGATTCCCATGTGACAATGGTCACCTATGATGTATGTAAGAGCAACTTGCCTATGCCTATAAAAGAGGCTCTATCCCACATTGTAACAAGATTTGATTCTCTCTATCTTTTCTATCAATGCGAGTACAACTCTATTTTGCATCTCGCTTGTGACATGCTTTAACATTCTATCTCACACACAATCATGAGTACTCTATGGTACCATCCTCCATAGCTATGTCATGAAGCTCATGATCATGTGGATATATAAAAGTTTGACACTCTCTACCTTCTTGATCATTCAACACATGTCTTCCCCTTGCTATCCATTAGAGCAATTTTGAGGTCATTTAGAGGGCCTTTTAAGGTGCCACATCATCAAAGCCTCCCAAAAAAGAGCAACCCGGTAAACGTCTCCAAATATCTATCAAAACCCCATAACATGACATATCATTTGAAAGGCCTTGAAAAATGGAATCTAATGATCTAAGGTCCGAATAAATTTGATGAAATTTGAAAAAGTTATGCCATATTTTGGATAAATGTAGATTTTTGTCAACGTTACGTTGATTTGAATTTACCTTTTTCTAGAGCTACATGAAGCCAATGTCAAGTAGAAGCATGCTATATATCATTGGATTGCATTTTAAGAGTAGATTTCAAATATCCAACCTCCGAAAAAGTTCAAGTTCATTTGCAAAAATTTTACTGGTCCCCTCTTTTTGGAACCTTGCCACATCATCAATTTCTTACAAGGCCCTGCAAAATGACCTCAAAATTGCTCTAATGCTCAAGCTAATGGTCAAGTAGATCCAAAAACAAGTGTCCTAACCAAAATTGTGTTTGCTTTGTACTCAATTTGTGTTTATTTTGTGCTCCAATCTAGACAATAAACTAATGGCATCTTTATGGGCCTATATAATGGCCTACAAGATAGCTACTAGCCAAAAATCATTTTAACTTATGGCCCATAGATGCTATCATGACTGTGGAATTCTTGATTCCTAGTCTATGCATTGTAGTAGAGGAGCATTAGGAAGATACTAAAGTTTAGGTTGACTACCTTGTTAACTTGGAACCTTTCATTGACACTCGTCTCTTGGAAACACATGCCCTACTTTGCTAAAAAGGCCCAACGAAAAGCCATGTTTGAAAGCGATCCTTTGATAAAGGTGAATTGATGCTCTTGTACTCTATAAAAGGCCATAAGGAGAAACAAAAACTTAGAGACATTGGACCATATCATGTCCATATGATCGATAGGATTGGCAGTGTTGCGCTAGAAACCTTGATGTGGGGGAAAGCATTGGCCACTTCAATGGTAGTCACATCAAGATGTATTACCCCCCCCCCCCCCCCCCCCCCCCCCCCCCCTCCCCACACACACACACACACACACACACACACACACACACACACACACACACACACACACACACACACACACACACACACACACACACACACACACACACACACACACACACACACACACACACACACACACACACACACACACACACACACACACACACACACACACACACACACACACACACACACACACACACACACACACACACACACACACACACACACACACACACACACACACACACACACACACACACACACACACACACACACACACACACACACACACACACACACACACACACACACACACACACACACACACACACACACACACACACACACACACACACACACACACACACACACACACACACACACACACACACACACACACACACACACACACACACACACACACACACACACACACACACACACACACACACACACACACACACACACACACACACACACACACACACACACACACACACACACACACACACACACACACACACACACACACACACAGAGTCATTACTCATATGAAACCCCCCCATGAAATAGCCTAATGTACCTATTAGCTTGGTCATGATGGTAGAACATGCATGGTATGAGCAACTTCAGCTATCAATTCCTTGCACTATCAACTATGTATATACATGCATCCAACTCCAATTTTTTGATTCCCAAATTGACTCTACTTTTAGTCAAGGGGATAGATTGGTCAAGCACGTGAAGATTACTACCTCCACCCGTCCTTATTAGAATAACACTTTACCTCATCAGCTACTCCACAACTAGAATGAAAAGAAACTTCCAATGCATTAGTCCTAAGAAGCCCACTTTGTCTTAGAAGCCAGTGTGCTTCCAGTGTGTGACCTAAAGTCCCATTGTAGGCCTTACAACCTATTAAGGCTTCCCTGTCATTGCACCAAAATCCAATCCAACACCATGGGCCCTAGTTTGAACAAACATTTCTAACCTCTAGCTCTCTTGTACTCTTCTTGAGGCAAAAGGCTACTGTCAGGGTAATCACTACATTTGGATGCCCAAGCAGATCAAGCCAAAGTCTATTACTCAAGCTTCACCTAATGAGCTCTAGGATGACCTAAGCACATACCTTTCTATTTGTGGAAACCATGATCCATCCAACCATAAGATGTGCCTCTCCAAATCCAACTATTCCCTCCAACATCACATCCATGCCAAAGTAGTTACCAACCGATTTAACTATTGTGACTATTGTCCCTCTGAAGTTTCTTAGTTCTAAGTGGGTCCTCCATTTCATTTCTTTGTTCATCCTTCTTCCCTTTTTACAAAGGAGACCTTATATGTGCCTCGTGTTGCATCCTCTGCTACCTTGCAACCCACCCACCAATTAGGCTTGGCCCAAGATGCTAAATTCCAACATGCTTGAGGGGCACTTGTTCAAGCCCACTTATAAATCAGTTCTAATGCTCATGATCCTTGCATTGGTCTCAAACCACTACTTTAGTGCAGATCTCTTAGTAGCATGGCTATTGAGTTGGACAACAAGGGCAACTCAAGATGAGACAAAAGGGCAGCTTCAATTTGGTGCCACATTTACTACCTTTGCCAAGTCGTTTAAAATGATAGACTTGGGCCTCGGCACAATGACATGATCCAAATCACTTCCAAATGGCACTGTACTTGGGAGGAGAGTGAGCATTTCTTCCACAAAAGCCTTTGGATTATTTTTTCTTTGTTTTTCATTGTTTTACTCTTAGTTTACACAGACACAATTGATTGCTTTCTTTTCTTACACTAGCCAACTAGGAAGCTTGCTAGCTTCCTATTGTAGGGGGGAAATATTTTGATTAATACAATTTCTTGGTATAACAAGTGAACATAACATAATTTGATTTGTTTCATTTGTTTTGTTGGATTATGAAATCCTCATGGCAAGTTTTTTGATGTACCTATGCAAATGGCTGTTACATAGGTTCTAAAAATCAAGGCATGTACACCTACTCTTGTTTCCATCAAGGATTCTTGTAATAGTAAAGATAAGATCATGTTTTTGATTGAACAACAACACGAGTTCTTTCTTCAAGCTAGGATGTGGGGCTTTGGAAACTTGAGATTTTGGCTACTCACCAATTCAGAGAGCATCATTAACAAGTATCCTAGGATCAAGGAGTGGGTGGCTAAGTATAGACTGAGAGACTATGTTAAGGCAACAATTCATTTTGTCACATGCTTTGACTTTATCCAAACTATGATCCTAAGACTAGGACAAGTTTCATGGGATACTATGGGTAGGAAATGATAGAAAGTTACCCAAGTTTCTCTTATTTCAAAGTTGCTTGAAACTTGATGGATGGAATTTGTTTGCGAGTCTCTTACCAAGGCTTATAAGGATTCTCACAAAACCTCAAATGAAAAGCTTCTCTTTGCCAAGCCAAAAGAAAGTATAGTCAGCTATGGGAATGCTCTCACTAGGGTCATTAGTGTAGCCTTAGGGTGAAGTTTGTTAATCCATGCAAGACATGCCAGATGAAAATGTACCATTCTTTATCCATAATATATTTTGAAGGTTCACATTGGAGGTACTTCTACCAAATTACACTCATTCTCCTAAGTTGGAAGTTGGCACTTGTCTTCCATCTCTCCTTATAAGTATGCTTGAACTTTTCATGAGTTGGAAGTTGGCACTTTTCTTCCATCTCCTCCTTGTAAGTACATTTGAACTTTTCATTCCTATTTATGAACACCTCTTGATGCCTTTTTTGAACTTCAAGAAAGCGCAAGAAAGCATGGCTTACCACAACATGTAATGTGCACAATGCCAATGCCATTAGTACATTTCCTATGAACTTCTCCCAAAGAACCTTGTGGTTCCCAACTATTTAGTCATTGATGAATTTCCATTGGTCATTGTATGATTGCTTTTCCTAGTATAGAAGATGAGCATCAATAGTTGAGTTCTTCCAATGCTTCTCATAGAAGCTTTCATCATTGTGCATAAAACTTGACATGGGACCACATGAGAGTTTATATTCATATTCCATATTCAACCACTTCAATATGTAAGATCCATCATGTGAGTTTTATGATTACCAAGAATATCTGCTTCCATAACTTTGTAAAAAAACTTAATACTAACACTAATAAAATTAAGGTAGAAAATCATGTGCTCATTAAACAAGTTCCTATTTAAATGAAATGCAAGTGCCAAAATTTGGTGATGATGTTATGAACCATTGATGCTTTTTACTTATGTCAATTACATGTCCACTAAACTTGTGATTGCATTTATTGGATCTTAATAGCTGGGAAGAGAAAGTTCAAAGCTAGCACTTACTTTCGGCAATTACATCATTTGACTTGTTAACTCATGATGATCTAATTGGTTAGCTCTTGTTCTTGACAATGATTGTGACCACAATTCTCGACGTATGCTTCCTTTCTAGAGAAATTTGTTGTTGACCTTGGGAATGGTAACGAATTCTAGAATAAGAAAATATATTGAAATAAGCACTCTAGAACTCTTGTACAATGTACATGGAAGAGATTCTAAGCCATACATAACAAGACTTGGTGCCAAAAAGTAATTTCATGGATGTGGACAAACTTGATGATATAAGAACAACGTCTCTAAAGACTCTAGCATTTAGAAATTTTCTTGGTTTGACGACATTGTGAGATTAATATGCAGGAAGACTCTAGTATTTGGATCTTTTACTTAGTCTAACAAATACTATAAGAACAATGTGTTCAAAGACTAGAACTTTGTACTTTTGCTTATTGTAGAGACAAATTAGAAATAATGCCTTTAAACTAAACTCTTCACTTCAACTCACTTTGAAAGTGATGGTGATAGACCATAGTATTCTAGTTGCATGTATCTTTTTGCCTTTTCCTTTGATATCCACATGCCATTACATGAGGATTTTCCCTTAAGTGAACACGACTAGATTTTTTGCTTCAATTTCTTGCATCTTACTACCTATATTATTTTACCTATAGGTTCGGAAAGCTGCAAACCTCCAAAGGGCTTCCAGAACCTACTTCCTTTTCCAAACCTCCCTTTTTCAATCAAAACCCCCTCCCCTCCTCTCTTTCTCACGTGCAATATCTCATTTTCTCTTCCCCTTCCCTTTTTTCATTAAAGCCTTCCCTCTCCCCTCACCTCCCTTTTTAAAATTAAAACCCCTTCCCCTCTCTCACACTTATAATCTCTCTCTTTCTTTTCCCCATCCCCTTTTTAATTAAATTCTTCCTCCCTCCCCCCTCTCTCTCTCACATGTGTAGGGCCTAGGTTCTCTCTCTCTCTCTCTCTCTCTCTCTCTCTCTCTCTCCTTTAATTAAATCAAAAGTCTCTCTCTCTCTCTCTCACTGCTAGATTAAACTTTTTAATTTAAACTTTTCTTTAATTAAACATTTTAAAAGATTTTTTAATTTAAATTATTTTGAACTTAGTTTTTCACACACTTTAAGAAGGTGATAGAATACAAGAGAAAGAGAGAAGAAGAACAAGAAGAAGGATAAAAAGAAGAAGACGAAGAGAGAAGGGGGAGAAAGAGGAAAGAGAATAGTCTTTTTTTAAGTAAACATTTTTCTTCTCCCCCTCCCCCCTCTCTCTCATGTGTAGGGCCTAGGTATTCTCCCTCTCTCTCTCTCTCTCTCTGTTAGATTAAACTTTTTAATGTAAATATTTTGTTTAATTAAAATAAGGAGAGAGAGAGAGAGAAAGAACAAAAAAGAAGAAGAGGAGAGGGAGATAGAGGGGGAATAGAGACAAAGAGAATTATAGAGAGAGGAAATATAAAATTTAAGAGAGAGAGGAAAAGAAAAAAGGAAAAGAGAGAAGAGAGGGGGACAAAGACAGAGAGAAGAAAATGAGAGAGAAAATAAGAAGAAGAAGAGAAAGATTTTGAACATAGTGAGAGAAGTATAGAGAGAGGAAAGATAAAATTTAAAAGAAAGAAAGAGAATTATAGAGAGGAAATATAAAATTTAAGAGAGAGAGAGAGAGAAGAAAAGAAAAAAGGAAAAGAGAGGAGAGAGGGGGGAAGAGACAGAGAGAAGAAAATGAGAGAGAATTATAGAGAAAGAATTTGAACATAGAGAGAGAATTATAGAGAAAGGAAAGATAAACTTTAAAAGAAAGAGAAAAGAAAAATAAATGAAAAAAAGAGAAATTTTCTTTTTAATTAAAATAAGAGAGAGAGAGAGAGAGAGAGAGAGAGAGAGAGAGAGAGAGAGAGAGAGAGAGAGAGAGAGAGAGAGAGAGAGAGAGAGAGAGAGAAAAGAAAAAATTTAAAAAGAGAATGAAGAGAGAGAGAGAAGAAGAAGAAAAAAACAGAAAAAAGAGGAGAGGGAGAGAGAAGGAAAAGAGAAGAGAATAAAAGAAGGGAGAGAGAAGAAAAGCGGGGAGAGAAAAAAGAGAGAGAGAGAGAACCAAGAGAGCATAAAAAATAAACTAAAATAGAAGGCAAGCAAAGAGAGAGAGAGAGAGAGAGAGAGAGAGAGAGAGAGAGAGAGAGGAAAAAGAGGAGAGAGAAAGATGAGAAATGGATTGTTGAGTGAAGTTGGCGTGCGATAGCACTTGCTTGCCGCTTCGAGGTAGCGAAGTTGCCGCGAAGCAGCCTTGCGTTTTGTGCATGCAAAGTGCGTGCGGAACGCTAGTATATATTATTGTCTCTTAGGTGTGTGGATGTGCACATGCAAACATTTACTTGTACACACGTACACATGCGCTCATGCACACATGCACGGACACACGCTTTAGGTGTGTGGATACGCACATGTAAACATTTATCTATACACACATACATGCAAGCATGCATGTACTCACACACGCTTACTCAACATGCTCATATGCTATGAATATTCCTAGGCCTTAAAGTCTAGGAACTTTTAGTGAAAAGTTGGTGTTTAACCATATGTCTAAACATATGCCCACCTATGAAATTGTGCATTGTATACACACAAAACGTTTAAGATCACGAGAACATAAAACAACATTCTTTCTATGTTTTGATGATTAAATGCCATTTTTACATTAACGACGAAAAACCTTAATTTAATCTTACATTTTTTCTTTTGTTTGATGAACATTAGACCTAGTGTAAGATTATACGATTGACTCTCTTAGTTAGGTGAACAATTAGTTAAGGAATCTACCATAGAGTTGCATTTTAAGCCTTTACTTCAATAAAGCTATAAGTTTTCAATGGTTAACACATTCATTATGGTGAGTTAACTTCCGGCACCAACTTTATGGGCAAGTCAAAATTGAGTAGGCGATAGTCCAAAAGATCAATGGTTAGGTCGATCTATGTTCATAGAAAACCAAGATTTATGTCAAAAAACAAGAAAAAGTTGTATAATGGCCCTTTCAAAATTTTTGAAAGAGGGTTTCAAAGATGAGGTATGTGAAAATCTTCATCTTTAATCTTTCTAGCTTTATTACGGTTACAAATGATATTTCAAAGAACATAATTTAAGTAGCCCCACCTTTAAAACCCTCTTCCATGAAAATTTGAAGGGTTTTTAAATTCCACAACTTGTTTGACATTAAAGATAAAGTTTACCTATCATACTTTATAACCATAGAAAAACCTTCACCTCCATCTATAATGTATTCAATGTGATTGGTATTGTAAGAGACACAATTAATCATATACTTTTTACATTGCATTAATCTAGTGTTTATGATTTTTACGGCATTGATCATTTGAAGGTACATTGTATGGTCTTGATAGATGTGTTTATTTAATTTGTTAAGTATGATGCTTGATGATAATTCTATGTTTTTGAGTGGCCAACTTCTAAATATATTCGGTTGAATATCATACATTTATCATTTATGTAATTATGGTTCTAAATAGATATTTATTACTATTATCAAACCATCATGATAAATATAGTTTACTTTTAATAGGCCACCATGAGAACTATAGTTTTTGCATATTGATATTTAATATAAAGACAACATGATTATATTACCATGATTTCTTTGACAATCAAGAAAACAATAGCAAGCATATTACATTAGCATGATGATCCTTATATTGAGATTTAATATAAAGACAACACGATTATATTACCATGATTCTTTGACAATCAAGAAAACAATAGCAAGCATATTACATTAGCATGATGATCCTTATATTGATATTTAATATCAAGACAACACAATTATATTATCATGATTTCTTTGACAATCAAGAAAACAATAGCAAGCATATTACATTAGCATGATGATCCTTATATTATCTAGGAAGTTTGGATGATTATAATATTCTTAGCTAATACCATTTATGTCCTTTTAGATTGTTGTTACCATTAAGGTTTTCCAAGGTTGTGCCACCATTATAACATGCTTAAATGAGAAAAACACATCATAGGTTCTTGATTAAGAGTTAAACCTTATGTAGCATTGTGTGATTGCCTCATATTGAAATATCAATAATATTTAAGTTATTTGTTCCCTCGTTTTGTGCTTAATTGACACTATTTTTGGAAATTTTCTTTCAACAAATTGTTCTAATGCATTAAACAATATGTGAAGTGTTTCCACCAACTCTACCTACCTCTTCATTTTGAGATAATTTTGTCTTCCATTCTCTTTTTTCTTGTCATTTCTATGTTTTTAAATAGAGTTATTTGATATTTGAAATTTACTAATCCAACCTTTCATGACTACCATGGCTAGGGTTTTGAAGAGAAGAAGGAGCTTATAGGAGAGAGATGAGGCTTGCTCTTGCTCAAATATGAACCTTGGTAGATGCTAATGGATAGACAAAAGAATAAGAACAATAGCTAAGAATCATAGGATGATTTTGTGGGATAAGAGGAGGTTGAAAATCTAGTGCAAACTGCCCTTGAAGTCTTGGTAGCCCACGTGGCTCATAATTTGCTTAATGACTTCCTTATGATGCCAAGAAGGCTCCCTTAAAGTTCAGAGTTGACAATGGTGGAAGATCAAAGAGAAAATTGGAGATCTTTTGCCTCAACTTTCATGAAAGCTTGAAGGAAAATAAGAAGTCACTCAAAAAAGAAATTGTGGTTTTAGTCTTCTCTAGTTGCTACAATCCCCATTTTACCAAAGTACCTATCAAATTGGCTTGAAATTGATGCATGACGTGCTAATATTTTAGCCTTAGCACTACCAAATTTGTTCCAAAATCCTACTAAAGCCTTTAAAGATGGTCACAGCTATAGGTAGAAGGTCTGCTAGTCCTTGCCATGTGTTTGATGGACTTGTTGCATTGGATTTTTTTGAAGTAAAATAGGAGAATGGATATGGAAAAATGGAGAAATCAAATGGATCAAAAGCATAAGCTTTGATACCACTTGTAAGGAAGAAGACTAAGAGGAGAGAGAAATACTAGAAATGGAGAGAGAAGGATAGGAAGATTAGAGAGAAAGAAGAAGAAGCCATGGAAGTTAAAGAAGAGAAGGTTGGAGATGAAGAGGATTTCTAGTATTCAATGAATGATTAAAAAAATAATCCTCTTACATCTCATACTCATGCTAGTGTGGCTAGACTATTTTTTACACATTCTCTCTTGAAAAAAAGTGTCTCTTTTCCACTTCATTAGAACAACTACATCAGTTTAGACTAACTCACCTATATGTAGCTTTTCCTTGACATGATGATCATGTACCTCAACATGCATGTAAGTGTATGAAATATGGGTTTTTATGCAACCACCAAAGCACCCTAAATGTATAATTATAGGTGAAGATTGCATAATGTCAAGATTAATGCCAAGTTTCTTCAATAGAAAGTTTTACCATTATAACTAAGCAAGGTGCATTGCAATCGATTTCCTAGTTTGATACTATAGTTTTCTCCTTATCGATCCATGAAATGAATGAATCACCAAGCAAAACTTATTACAATTACTTGATATATGGGTATAATAACATCTTCCAAGTAATTTTCTATGCCAAAATTCAAGCATAATGAAGATGGATTCCATAGAAAAGTGTAGGACAATGGGGTTCTTTGAGGAGAAAAGGACTCCCTTATATGGATTTCCAATGTTGAGTGCTTTGACAATACATAAATTTTCTCAATTGAAGAACATCATATTGTAGAGTCACACATAAGCAACCCACAACTTGTCAATAAATGGAAATGCCCAAAGGATCTCCTACATCACCAATTATGCTAGATTTCATAGTGTTGAAGAAACTTCTCAACCCCTTCTTGATATACCTACACTGTGAGAGCTAACTACTTCGTGAGTAAGTGTATAACCAAATAATAGTGCAAGAGACCAAAAACTATGACATACTATGCATGCTTCAAACTTGCAATAAATGTTGAAATTTTACCCATACCATTTATGAGGAAACCATCCACATAAGGATTCACAATGAGCTAATCAACCCAATCTCAAAGGACATAAAGTGTACTATTTTGAAACTTGAAATAGACCAAGTAAGCACGCTCTTTTGTTACCAAGCACAAGGAGTTTGTTTCGGCCACTAAAGTGCTTTATGTAATTTCCATACATTATGCTTAATCAAGCCAAGAAGCTTTAGTATATATAAATTCTCTTCAAATCACTATTAGTTTTGATATCCACTTGATGTAGATGAACATATGTACTTTTAGCTAATTAAAAAATAGTATGAATGGTTGGTTAAACATACTCAAATCCCTTCCATAGTATAGAACATTTGGCAACTAGTCAATCCTTGTATCACTTGATGGATCCATTTACTCTATCCTTGACCTTAGACACCTACTTTGTACCAATTTCTCTCTTTCCTACAAGACAATTATGTAACTCCCATGTACCATCTTTCTCAATGGAATCCAACTCAACATAGTCGGAAACCAACATTGATATTTTAGTGCATCATAATGAGATCATAGTTTCTCAATTATGGATGTTGCAATAAGAGCAACATAAAACAAACGTGCATAAGCATTGTTGGTAGAAAATTGAGCATGTGCTAGAATCAAATGAGTTTCTTTTGCATAACACCAAAGTCTCAACCACTCATCTAGGTGGATGTTGTACTTCAAGATTCTCAACAATTTCCTCTCACAATGCATTCTCCAAACTTTCTAGTTCAATGTGGCAAAACATGATCAAAATTTGAAGTGCTTTGATGGTTGAATGTTTGGATTTCTAGCCATGCTAGTTGGCTACACATCAACTTGTAGAAGCTCTAAAGCATCATCGGTTAAGCTAAACAAATATCATAATGTGCATAATACATCATTGAGCCCATTAGAAGGTATTTGTTTATATTAAAACAAAGGTTGAGATGCATACTGATGAAAATAAAATCCCTGGTTTCAAGTGATCTTCTCTAAAAGGAACACAGTTGGGTAGACCTTATTTTTATTACTACAACTCATAATGATATCTTTATAAGATTAAGCTTATGTCTTTGATGTGTTGGCATATGCTTACATTACCAAACCTTTAAACACTTACATATGAGTTCTAGTAAGTGCACTTTTTGAGTCCATGCCACTTAAATACTCAAATTGATTTCGATGATTTAACTGGACAATGATTGTCTATAGTTTGCATCCCTAATTTGAAGCCAAAATCAATAAGAAAAGTCCTTGCTTTTAAGCATACATTTTCCCAATTTCCATTTAAGTGTGATTATGTTGTTCAACCATTTTTGTGGTGTTAAAGGAATAGAAAATGATATGTAATTCCACAAGATTGCAAAAAGTTTGAGGACTCATCTAATGTTTTATTTTCCCCATGCAATTTCATAAGCTTATGTTCTCTAGCATTTTTCAGCTAAAGGAAGAAACATGTGGAAAGCAGGAAATACACTTGATTACCCTTTAAGCTAAGAACCCAACAAAATCAAGAAATCTTAGCAATAAAGATAATGAAATATTGATTCTCTAGTAAGCAAAAGCCCAATTTGTACCACGTAAATCACTATGCACAAGCTATAAATTTTTTGTAGATCATATAGTGCTAAAAAGGGTAAACACTACATCTTTCCAAATTATACATCCCTTATATACATGCTTAAGATAAACCTACATAAGAGGAATATCATGAACCATCTTTGGATGTGGAATGTCTATAAGAGAAGGGAAATTAAATTGGCATTTCTAAATTATAATCTATTGCATAAATGGTTAACATAACCTACATGAAGGCAACCTTTCCAAAGTGTAGATTTATTGCATAAATGCTTAAGATAAATTTGCACATGAGGCAAATCATGAACCATACTTTGATGTGTAAGTGTATTAGAAAAGGGAAATTAAAGTGACCAAACTGAGCTTGTAATAACTCATTATCACAAAATAAATACAAAGTAGAAGTAGCCATTCAATCTTCATGCATATTGTTACTTTGCTCATACATATCAAGTTTGTGAAGGCCATGAAAGAAAGCACCAAAAAACACAAGTGAATAGGAATCTTGGCTCTCATACATTGCACAACAATGACATGAAAATTTGACTCCAAACCAACCTTAATAAGCACTTAACAAAAAAGAAAATATTTTAGATCCCAACTCTCTACTAGCTACATGTGTGCAAGAGCAAATATTCATCCACTATATGATGTCAAATCTAAATTATTGATACCTTTTATGACATAAGATGCATCATGAACATATGCAACCTTCCCACTACAAAAGTACATCTCAAAAAATAGTAAACAACTTCTTTTTTGAAGTGATGTGCTTTTAAGCATCACTTTTAAAGAACCAATTAGATTTTTGCTATTCTAACAAGAGTGCTAGAAGATTAGCAAAAGAATAAAAACCAATAATAACAAACTTTGATGCAAACCATGGAGTACAATAGAAGTAATAATAGCATATGATGTGATTTCATTAGTGTTAATATTTTCTCTTAAATCCTTTATGCGAGGGAATAGCCATCCATATATTATCCTTCGCTTATACACTCTTCATAAAGATTTGTATAGATAAGCAACACAAAAGTCATCATAAAATTGGTAAAGAGAGGCAAGTTTATCCCATTCTTCCTTTGTAGACTTGCACAAATGGATGAGATATAACCTACCTTTTACATGAGAAAGATATCAAAGCATGCCCCTATGCATCTTTTGCATTTGAAAAAGTTCATCTTGTTGCATAAGGTGCACTTTGTTGAGAAGCTCTACTTTGAAATGAAACCAAATATTAGCCCTCTATCAATAGATCCATCTCCTTAAGAGGAAGCAATAAAACTAGAAGCAACATTATGTGCATTTATACTGATCCCTAGAAACATACACCAACATGCTTATGCACAAGTTATTTGCTAGTAAATTCTTCATCATGAATTTGCACACGGGATAGTTGGTCCCATCCAATTTATTATTACTAGATAGTATACCAAATAAATTACCATGTTGCTACACATGATTACTGCAAATGCTCCTAAACAAACCTCAAATATGCATACAAGTGATTGTTACAAACTAAGCACTACTAGCAAAGAGTGCAATGTTCAAGCCCACAATTGCAAAATACATTAATAGAGACCAAAAATAGTGGCTAGAAATGGAAACATTTAGTACTAGATTTTGAAACACTTCTAGAATCTACATTAACTTACAAAATACAAATCTACATGGATTTACAAAATCTATTACAAAGCCTTTAGAGTGTCTAAAGGTTGGTTCAACTCACTAACATATTAGAGCTCATCGATGGATGAATTTATTGAGTAACCTAAAAAAGAGTGGCTAAATATGAAATAGCTCTCAACGGGATGATGAATGTGCATTAATACCCTTGTTGAAGGAGGGAGGAGGATCAAAGGTCTCTCTCATAGACAACCACACATGTAGTATGTACATAGATTGTGAACATAAAGAACGCTAGAAATGTAATCAATGTTGATAAGCGATAAGAATATATGAGCAAGAGAACTAATAGTACTCCTAATTCTTAAAGCCCAACACACACTAGCATGCTTATATGGATAAAATATCCTTGTCCAATCAAAGTAAAAAGTACTTGTGTATGAGACCTTGTTCGCATTTGAACTTCCAAAGGTAGATCTTGTAGAAATTACACGGCATAGTGAATAGAATTTAAGCAAGGAGTAGATAACAAAAAAAGAAGAAGAGAAGAACAAAGATTGCTTAAAATTCAAACGAACTAATACAAAGATGGCTCTCTCCACCCATGCACTTCCACTGTGAAGCTTAGATTGTGATCTAGATAGGTGATAGGCGAATAGCTTAGGGTAGCTGTTGATTGGGTGAAAGATAGATTGATGATGGCTTTAGAGGGGTCTTACTTTTATAGCATGGGAAGGTAGTCTAGCCGACCATATTATGAACCTTTCATAATCAGCCAAGGAATATTCCAAGAAATATTCCCATTACTGTCGGGGATTGGGGGCATGGCCCTTGGACCCCCATTAGGGGGACCGATGGCCCCTTTGAGACCCCCCCAGCCAGGGGCCTCTTCTGTGGCCCTTGGATCCCAAAATAGGGATCCCTAATAACTCCCACACCCTGCAACTTGATGCATTGTGCCTTGAGTTGCTACCAACATAACTACTCTATCTAACCCAAATGCTAGATCCACAAAGGTAATCTTTTTGCTATTTAGTCACATAGACCTTATTTGAGATACAAATTAAGACCCACCCAATGTTTATGCTCCCACATGGATTCTCCTCATAATGGGGGCATTACAACTTTGAGCACCATGGATCATTGGTGGCACCTTACGAGGGTAGGGCATTGAGCATATCTAACATCTCCTCTCAATGTCCACCCCCACACAACAAGTAAACTACATTCTTGGCCCAACTTGAGTACTATTATTTAGCAAGCTCTTCATTTGGAGCTTTTTAGGTGCTTCTTGAAGCTTTTTGGTCATCACTTGGATTTTTTTGGTTATTTTATGGAGCTTTTTGTTTGATTATGTTATCGCTTTGAGTTTAATTATTTTGTAATTGCAAACTAATTAGATCAATTATGTTAGGACGTGGAATTGTAAACTAATCGTGAACTCTTGAATGCTTTGATCTCCAACAAAAAATAGGTATGCAACTGCTTCTAAAGCATAAAATTTTAGCATCATTTTATACTTTTATGAAGTAATCCCAATTTAAGTGAGATCCAAAATCCATAGAGTCATACATCATTCCCAAGTATCATCAAGCCCTGTGGCATGCACTACCAATACAAGGCATCATATTAAAAATAATGTAACTACAAATCATGTGAAATCATCATCGTCACTAGGGTGCAGTCCACATGCCACATCATCGTCACTAGGGTGAGTCCGCATGCCACATCAACCAAGCACTAGTTGTAGAGGCTAAAACCACCCTCAAGGCACATGCAAAAATGATGCATCTCTGTGCATGATCTACCAAGGCTGCCACAACTTGAAAAAATATCTAGCACATAGTTGAGATTGTTTATGAATGTAGCAAGGAGCCACCTCCAAAAGAAACCATTTGGTGACATCCATAACAAAAGCATGATGTATCTCAATGCAAATTATAAACTAGTCTAAGAGTGTATAACATACCTATAAAAAGCCAGTGATCTTTTGCACCCCCTCGAACCTCTACACCATCCACATAAGTGTGCTCAAATGATGTGCCTTGGAGGTCTGTCTCAAAGAGGAAGATACGAGAGGCAGGAAACATGTATGGGCTAACCCTCTCGCCAACCTCTCTATCATATGAAGAGATACACATCCCTCGATAAAACAAGCCAATAGTAAGGTCCATGACCTAGAAATATACAATCATCTTGTTACCTATTAAACTTTTATTTTAAAAAGTTATAGGTTTGTCTCCAACACACTTACCTCCTCTCGAGTATTAGGGTGTCTATATCCACCCTCACACATGAGAGTCCATGTGCGATGGAGCTTCAATCCAATGGCACGAGCTCCTCTAAGAACTTTTCCAAAGTGTTGTGCAAGTCCCAAAGTTCACCAAGAACCCCTCATCTGCTAAGAATCTATGGGCTAGGTCCATGACACCTTTGACAAGTGCACTAGAAAATGTATTCCATTCAAGAATCCCTTTCAAATGTAAAGATATATAAGACCATGCAATATCACATGAGTTTATAAACTAAACTAATGCAAGCACATATACCTTCTCCCTCAAGGCCAACAACAAGCAAAGATGTAGGAAAATCTGCAAACAACAACTTAGCAACCTCATATGATGGGACACCATCACGCTAGTAAGAGTTGATGGTATTTCCCTCCATGAAGCGCTGAATGCTAAAATCGAAACATAATAACAGAGCTTAAGCAACCATTACAATAGATATGTATATAGAGGGTGGTGAAAAATATACCCATCCAATGAAAAATCGCCGATCGATGTCACGTCTACCAACAGAGCATCTACGATAGTTTGGTATTGAAATCCTATCATCAAAATAAACTTTACTTACAAATGTTGATGTTGGATAAATGTTAAGTATAGAATGTAAAGCTAGAAACCTACATACCTATCTTGTGTATAGCGGGACGTCTACAAGACTCTTGTATAGGCTTTGATGAACTGACTCATGAATGACATAGCCCGAGAAGGTGTAGTATGTTGCAAAGATCCCTCAAAGTGACCCTTACTTTTTACCATTTCTTTCCAAATGCTATGCATATCAAAACCATCTTTTTGGCCTAAATTTGTAAAGAAAATTAGGAAAGAAAGCAAATTATTTAGTGTTTAATGTTTAAAATTTACATTATCTTTAAAAAGATAGAAAAAATATACTTTTAACATGACTCCAATAATCCAAAAAATGATACTTGATTCACCTTCTATTTCTTCATCCAATGAAACAACTTTGTCTTTGTGTTCAGACCTTGATTTCGTTGTACCAACCTCATTTGATTCACTTATATTACACAGGCAATGTATAGCCAATAAAGTAATACTTTAATAAATTGACTCGTCAAATGAAAACCCTAAACTCTATCATTCATGTAAATTGGCTTACCCTTGCCATGCTCCAATGCATCATCTATCATGGGGATATCCTTTCATTTTCTTATGGACTTTTTCTTCACTGTAGTATCAACAATTGCATCACTAATGGTACCTAAGTAGTGTGAAGTCAAAAAAATACAATATTATATTCATGCAAATTAGAAACAAGGCTACTTGGATCAAACTAAAACTTTGCACTCCATCCAATGTACCCTTTGCCATGCCAAGTCGTCTTTATTCCCACAACATGAGGAGGGACCATGTCTATTGTATTGGACATTTCTAATTTGCAAAAACAACAAAGTTAAGAAAACACACAAGTCTAAAAAGTTATGATAACTTTCATGTTAAAAAAATACATTTTTAGAAAGTACCATTTCCTTCATCCTCTTTTTTGTGCATAGAAATTACTCTATTTTGTTCCAAGAACCCTGCATATAAGGAAAGTATTACTAAAATAAATAGCTAAGAGCAAGAGTTACCACACATTTACTATGCTTGGCTCTCAAAGTAATTACTCTCTTTGAATTCAATGTCTTGCCGTGGAATGTCATCTAATGGATAGTCTATCCACCATGGACAAACACGCATTTTCCATTCCGACAGACCGCTCTCAATCAATGCTCCCTCCTCCACTAGAGGAGGGAGGCTTTCTAGCACCCCACTTTCCTGTAGACTATGCAACCATCTTTTCCAAAAACATAAGAACAAACAACAAAAGCACCCTTAAGTTAGAATACGTTTGTACATATGCTATTTAGAAAATATGATTTCTTTATATTAGAAATACCTGTACATGACCTCTTACTTGATTGTGTGAGCTCTGGAACCTTCCCAGAGTCTCCAACATTCTTCATCTCACCAAAAGTATTTGCAAATGCTTTTAAAATATGTAAAAGTATTTGGCCTTTTAAAAAAACATCAAAGCCTCTTGGAATCTCAGTGCCATCAACTTGTAAGCTCCTGATCAATAAGGAGCATTCTCCAATCATATGAAAGCAATACACCTCTTGCTTCATGTAGTTGCGAAATCTCCTTACATCCGCAAAGTGTGTCATAGTGGAGTCCTTGAATTTGTGACAGCCATGAGAAGTAAAATCTCCCTTTTCCTAATATATTGGTTATTAAACAAAAAATAACTTCAATGTTGTTGAAACAAATTAAGTTCAATTCCAAAAAATAAGAGAACATTAGACCATGAGAAAAAAAAAACCTATTCGTAGAAATATTAGCACTATAAATGGCATAGAATTTGTCCTTGGTAATAGCCATCATGTTCTTTTCATCCCAATTCAATGGAAACAAAATAGAAAAGAAATCCTCTCCATGTGCAAGATTAGATATTCCAAGGTACTTGTATCCTTTGTCCCTTAATTTATCTTGCTATTTGTTTATGAATTGTTTTCTTTTTGCCTCATAATTTGCCTCTGGCAATGCAAGCCCCTTGAGGCGGGCCTCCTCTTTGAGTATGGAAGAGTTATAGTCATCCTAAATAAAAAACCAATACACAATTCTTAGTTATGGTTAAATTCAAGATGCCATAATTTGTTATGCTGAAAACTAAAATACTATACCAAATTTTTTACCTTCCACACCAAAAGCAATATTACCAAACATGGGTTCTTGTACCATGGATCATTGCCATGGTTACTTTTGCCTTCAATTTCATACTCTATTTCAGCCCACCATCTTTGAGAAGGGCTCATCCTTTCCAAAATGCTTTGTTTATCGGCGATGCCAAACTTTTGGAACATGAAAATTTCATGGCCTAGGTTGGGTTTTACATGTGCTCTTGTTACACTACAACATTGAAAATTGTCTTTGAATTTTCCTTTTTTTCATGGTAGCAAATTTCTAGGGCAAGGAGGGGTGGGTGGAAAAAGTTACATTTTCAAGATGTCTACTAAAGGGCCTGGCTTTGGAGTGGAATTGGTAAATCGAATGCGAGGCTCAGGAAATGGAGACCTTTGCAAGTCTTGGGTTCACTTTGACTTTACACATAGAATAGATGATTGGGCAACAATGTCTTGTTCTGTGTATGATCCATGGTTCATTTGGGAACCTTACTTGTTATCAATTTTCGTTGATATGTTTAGTTGCTAATCACTGCATTTTTTATTGTAGCTTGAAGGGGATCATGGTGATTGCTATTTGTGATACAAAGGAAGAGGATACAAAAACACAAATTCTGTTTTGGAGATGCCTTAATAATGTGATGCTCGAATGTGGACACCCTCCTGCAGACTTTGCAGATTTTGTGGTGAATGAAGCAAGTGCAAATTGGATGGCGATTCGCACTGTTTTTGATGGGGGACCTGAGAATGTGTTGGAAGGAAGAGAGAGATCATGTTTGTTTCACTGGGAACAAAGCTTACAAAAGCACACAACAAAATATGTGCCTTCAAACCTTCGGAAGCATCACTTGAATTTATGTGAGAGATGGCACCTTTCAAAATCCATTGAAGAGGGCAAGAGGAATGCCACAACTATACAAAATTGATGGCAGCAAGTAGGACTACCTCGAGATAGTGTAGTAGCATTGAAGAGATGTATCAAATGGTGGGAGAAAAGGATAGACCATTGGGGTAGTACTACACATGTAAATGCCTTTATTTGTTTCTATTTGTTACATGGACATGTACTAATATCATTGGGGTGGGAGTACCCAAGTACGAGAACAAAATAGACATGTAAGAGGAATTGTTGACTTTTTTATTGGGTTGCAGGCTTCCTTGAGTCCTTGGGAGAGGGCTTGTATTCCCAACACAAATCTTTCTGAGAGTGTGCATGCAAGTTGGTTGGTAGGGGAGCATGGAAAGAAGAAAATTGGTTCATATGATGCATGCGTCACTTACTTGATCAACTCATATATTCAATGTTCAAGGCAATTGGCCTTCACAACTAGAAGATACTTTGGAAGTGGTCCCGACATGGGTGCTCTTATTAATAGGGTGGTTGCAAGAAACACCCCTTCACCTGCATTCATAGCTCGAACAGTTCAAGGAGCAATTCTTGGCACCCCCATGTATGGAGAGCCTTTCATTTCTGGGAACAAAGAAATAGTTCAAAGGAAAATAAGAGCTCTAGATGGTTATGGCTCTCATAAACCTGGCTATGCAATGGAGTCAAGGGATAGAAAACAAAAAGGACCACCACGCAAGATAAATTTTCAAAATAGAAATGACCAACCTATAGAAGTAGGCTTGGACCATGAGGTGCATGCAGTGCCAATTGAAATGGATCTCCCACTAATATTGTCTTAGAGGAGGAAACACATAGAAGTTTGTGGGCCATTTGTAGAATGCCCGTTCATTGCAAACAGATTTTTTTTGGTGTTATAAATAGAAAGAAGTGCTGCAATGTGATAGAAAGTAGATCACTTGGGTTATTATGCCCTTCATTTTGGTTAGAGAGGGAATTTCAAGGTAAGCCTATTGCACAATGGTTCTGGTTTTGTAGTCATGATGTGGAGCATACATGGGATGTTGATAAAAAAGTTAAGCATGTGCCCTTGAGACCAAGGATTTGGTCAATTGATAAGGACACCAATGCTTCTGCTGCAGAGGAGATTTCAATTCTTATTAAAGGAGGTTTTGCATTCAAGCATATTGGCATTCCACTTACCCCAAAAATACTACAACCCATGGGATAGGACCACTTACATCTTCAAGTGGCAAGCGAAGCAAAAAATGGAGACATGGTATTTCTAAGGATGCAGAAAGAAAAATTGCATTGGCTGAGGCATTGGATGTAGTTATCATGGAAGAGAAAGTAGTGGTGGAAAATGAGAAAGTTATATTTTATGTTATGTCAGAGCATTTGTATGAGGTGCATGTCAATCCCGAGCCCTTCTATACATGTCCTGACTTTCAAAAGAGAGAGTTGGAAAGTAAACCCTTCTTGGCCTACAAGCACATGTATTATGTCTACATTCGTGTGCTTGGGATGGACAGAAATCAACATATGATGATGCATCAACCTTCCCTTAAGCAAATTGATTTAAAATTTATGCTTGCCCTTCCTCGATGCATAAAATGCAAAAATCAAAGACTTGAGAGTTTTATTTTGGCTATTGTTCAATGAGATGGGAACCGTGCACTAGTGAATGGAAGATTTGAAGGGCATATGAAGAAGTGGAAGTGGATGTTCATTTTGGATACATGATGTGAAGGGACCACATATTTGGTATTTTTCTTTTTGAGCATAATGAGAACTCTAGTAAAAGTAGACATTATTAATCATGGACCAGTTGTCCATTTGTGGACATGATTGGACGAGGATCTAGATATGGCTTTATTGATAATGTTTTTTTGATTCATTGAGGGGGCCATCTATTTATAGGTTAGGGATCTCTTTATAAAACTATGCTTATTTAGTATGCAAAGTAATTTCATTTTTCTTGATTTTGATGCTCCAACTTCATTTTTGTTGCTTGAGCCATTTTTTTTTCAAGGTAATCCAAATCTTGCTCCTCTGCTCCTATTATGAAAAATATGCAAGTTTATAGTTTGCCTTTTGCTATGAAGAATACATCCATAAAGCTTGGTATTCACTGAGCGGGCTACCTATTTGTAGGTGATGGATCTTATTATAAATTATGCTTATTTTGTGTACAAAGAAATTTCATTTTTCTTAGTTTTGATGCTCCAAGTTCATTTTTTCTAGTTGTGACAAATTTTTTCTCAAGGTAATCTCGATTTTATTCCATAAAGCTTGTTGATCACTTTGTTTTAATTCCCCTCAATGGGTTGTCTATATCCCTTCTAGATATGTTAGAGTTGAAGCTCCCTACAACCATTGCATATATGAGAAGCTTTGGAGTGATTAGTGAAGAAGATGAGGAAGATATTGACCTTTGTTGCTGCCAAGTCCACATATCGATACTATATAATAGTTATATATAAGTGGCTTTCATAATTTGCCTAAATAGCTACAAGAGAAATAATTATATTTTCCTATATTGAGTTCTTTTTGTGTTTTTTTTAGATTGACTCATTATCTTTGATGCGTTGGTTGTATGCTGAATCAGGTCAAAACACTGTCAGAATAGCTTGTAACTAAGGCACACAGTGCATCTGCATTCCTTTGTTTCCAAGCTCGTAGAAGATCTGCATTTAGAGGAATCATAATACTCGAATTTGATGGGTTGGGGGTGGGTTATGGTTTTGGGTTAGTCTTCCCAACGCCATCTCTAGAAGCTCATAAGAATCAAGGATATTTGCGATTTCACAAAGTATAGTTTGTCCCATCTAACTTGCCTTTGTTGAAGGTTGGTGGACGAATCCTCAGTGTTGAATTACCGGTACAACAATGCCACCACACCTGATGTGCTAGTATCGCTACTTGATATAGTAGTAGGATGACATTTCCTCTCTTTGTTGTTGAAGCCCTTGTCTCTCACATACTCTTCACTCCTCAAAGCCCCTTGGGCTTTGATACCATGTAGAAGTTACATGGCACGTCAAACAGAATCTGAGCAAGGAGTAGAGAACACACAACAAATATGAGAAGAATAAAGTCTACTTAAATTTTAGACAAATTCATATAAAGATGTCTCCGTCCACTTGTGTGCTTCCACTGTGAAGTTTAGATGGCGATCCTGAAAAGGCGAAGAGCTTAGGGTAGCTAGAAGAACTTTGATTGGGTGGAAGATAGATTGATGATGGCTTTAGAGGGGTCATCCTTTTATAGCCTAGGAAGGTAGTGTGGTCGGCATGTCTGACCATATTTGAACCTTCTCTTGTCAATTAGGGAATATTCCAAGGAATATTTCCTTTATTGTCGCTCTCTAGATCCCTATCAGAGGGGCCATTGGCCCCCTTAAGACCCCCTAGCTAGGGGCCACTTTTGTGGCCATCAGATCTGCAACTCAATGCATTGTGCCTCGAGTCGCTATTAGCATAAATACTCCATCTAACCCAAAGGCTAGATCTACAAAGGTCACTTTTTTGCCATCCGATCATATGGACCTCATCTAATATACAAGTCAGAATCCACCCAATGTTCGTGCTCACACATGGCTTCTCCTCATAATGGGGGCCTTACAACTTTGAGCACCATGGATCATTGGTTGCACCTTACGAGGGTGGGGCATTGAGCATATCTAATAGATCTAAGGGCAATATTCTTATGCCAACGCTAATGGTATATCCTCAAAAATTTCAAACTATTTTTGATATTAACATGGAAAATGGTAGTTTTGATAAATATAAACAAACTCTCATTTCAAACCATGATAATATTGAAAATAATAGTTTTGATACTCATGAAAAATTTCACTCTTAACATTATTAATCATATAGGACTTAAAGGAGCTATTGTATCATAACATCTTTACGGGATTTATAGAATCTTAGATCTTAGTGTAAGCCATCAAGTTGATTGAGTTGCTTTTACAAATATAGTTTCTTACTATTTGCCAAAAGCTTCTACTCCACTTTCTTGAATAAAACTTTTCTAAAAATTGACATGCTAGCTTCCTGGATGTAATGTCATTATTATGTAGTTCAAAGGGAAAAAAAAATTGAGATTCAAAACAACCAAATTCATGTGTGAGAATTGTTGAATAAGTAAATTTGTTAACAAAATGTGAAATCTTGATAGACTTCCACATTACACATTTTAAAGCATGGGTATAACTAACTATATAAAAGTATCTCATGAAGTGATTTGAAGGGTGAAATAACTCCAAAGTCCCTCTAATTATAAATGCAGAGCTAAGCCATGAAATGCATTGTTGAGGTATAGCCTTTGGATTTCTAAGGAGCATTATTTAGCATAAATAACAATTCCTAAATGGATATTATACCATTATTTGAAGTTATGCCAAATAATCCATGTATATTTGAATATAAAATCTTTTGATGAAAAAGATTTGATTGAAAGCTTTTTGATCGAGTAGTAAATAACTGTGACTAGACACACAAGAAGGAAATTCTAATAATGGATTAAATCTTTTTGACAAAAAATTTAAGTATTATTTGGTTGTTCTCTAAAATAATTATGTGTCCTTGAATAATATATCCTAATATTGATAAGTAACATAAAATTTAGCTATTATTTGTAATGAAAGAAATTTCATACCCTTTAGTTTAGGGAACTAGCTTATTTTAAGCTAGAATGTAAAAGACAGGAAGGTGCCAATGTAACACATCTTTTACTCATTTGTTAATTTTCTCCATTTTTTGGAGCTTGAGGGTTTCTACCTTCCCCACCAACATTGAGGCTGAATACTCAATGTCCACCATTGTAAGAGGTGGATTTTTTGCATCAACCTCATTGTGATTCTCATTGTTTCTTGATTCAATCTAGCTATGGATTCATTGTGATGTAGTTTAGTACAAGCTTTAGCTATGAAAGGGCTATGGCTAATTGTCTTGTGTGTTGTTTCTTGATTTTCTTGCCATTTTAATTCAAGGCATGCTAAGTTCATTTCAATAGTATCACAACCTTGCTTTTTATCCATTGGCAAGGTCATTTTCAAGCTTAGATTTGGTTTCTAGTACCATACAAGGTAATTGGAGTTCAAGATTTGGTTACAAGACTTGGTACAATTCAAACTCACTAGTTAGGATTCTCTGTAGTAAGTTGGAACTAATTCTAGAGGTTCTTGGAGAAGATTTGAAGAAGAAATGGCAAAATCTTAGACATTTTAGCAGTTCGTGAAAAAGGGTTACTTTTAGTCAATCCAGGGTTTCTTTCTCTTCTCTCAACTTGCACCAAGCTTCCATGGCTAATTTCATGGCCTGATCTTCTCGACAGGATGTGATCACCTTCTTCCGAGTGCACAATCTCATTCCTTCCATTCCCATGAGCAAGTTAAGCTCATCATCCAAAATCTCCGAACCACTAGAATCTCCATCAAATCCCAAATGACTTGTAGATGCATCATTACCATCCAACACTTTCTTCTTTCCTTTGTCCTTCCGTGCAACACTTATAGATCCACCTGAAGATGTGGGGCTACTCCTTATTCTCCCAGACCAAGGGCCCATTGTAGGTGTAGTACCAGATGATATTTCTAGTCCACTAAGACTTCGTGATTCTTGTTTATCTTTTTGTGCATAGCTACCCTGATCATTATCATCATCCAAAACATCACCAGCAGGTGTATACCAACTTTCCATCTCAGCAAAGATAACATCCCTTCTCACTCTGAACTCACTTGTGACAGGGTTATAACAACGATACCCTTTCTGCTCTAAAGAGTATCCAATAAAAACACATTTTTCTGCCTTTGGATCAAGCTTCTTCTGTAGCTCATCTGGCACATGAACGTATGCAACACATCCAAATACCTTCAAGTGCAGTACATCGGGCTTCTTGCCAATAAAGCATTCTTCAGGAGTCATCCCGTGAACTGTAGTTGTGGGAGTTATATTCATAATGTAGACAGCATTATGGACAGCCTCAGACCAAAAATGTTTGGGCATATTCTTTTCAGCCATTAATGCATGTGCAACTTCTGCAATATGCCTATTTTTTCTTTCTGCAACACCATTTTGCTGTGGGGTATACCCGCAAGTAAATTGCCTCTTTATCCTATGAGTCCTCAAGAAGCCACTAAACTCATTAGAGAGGTACTCTCCTCCTCCATTTGATCTCAAGCACTTCACTTTTAAGCATGTTTCTGTTTCAACAACTACCTTAAAAGATTTGAAGTGCTCAAACACATCACTCTTTTCCTTCATAAAGTATACCCATAGCTTCCTTGAACAATCATTAATAAATGTGACAAAGTATTTGGCGCCACCAAGAGATACATTTTGTGTAGGCCCCCAAACATCTATATGTACTACATCAAGTATATTTCTACTCACTTCTCTATCATGCGAGAAGGGTTGTCTCGCCTGCTTACCAAACTAGCATGCTTCACAGACTTTATGCAATTCTGCAACTCTAAAAGAAGGCAACCCTGTAACCAATCCTCTGGATTGCATTAATTTCAGCCTTTGCACATTTGTATATCCAATACGTTTATGCCATATTTCAATATCTGGAACTACTCCTTTTCCTTTAGCAAACATAGTAGCATCAATTGCAGGAATTCTAGCATCTAAAGTAAACATTCGGCCAACTCTACTTTCTTTTGCAACCAACCTGCACTTATCATTAAAGTCTTCTACAAAACAACCTTTTGCATTGAATCAGACCTGCAACCCTTGCTCTACCATTTGGCCAACAGATACTAGATTCTTTGTGATTGATGGCACATGTAATACATTTGTCAGAATCTTTGTCTAGCCATCATAAAAGGACAAGGGAACCTTTCCAATGTGTGAATTTGGGTGGCATGAATCGTCACCCATCTACAAATAACCTAGGTTTTGTAAGTCCTGTATCTTTCCAAACCATTCAACATGACTAGTCATATGATTAGATGCACCTGAATTGACATACCATACATCATCATGTATCCCCTTTCCTGTAATTGCATTCATCATATGCTGCATAACAAACAAACACTCATTTTTGTCTTCATTCTATCGCGAAGAAGATGCATAGTTTCCTTACTGCAATTTACCACTGCAAATATCATCCTTCTTAGCATAACAATTGCCTGCAATATGTCTTGTTTTTCCACAATAATGGCAAACAATAGCAGAATTTCTAGAGCCTCTGTTATGCCATCCACCTCTTCCTCTAGAGCTCCCCTTGCCTCTAAAGTTTCCTCTGCCTCCAGAAACCTGCATTTCACCAAACTGTTGATTGAACCTGTTTTGCTAGTTACCGCCCCCATCACGTCCCATACCACGGCCTCTCGAAGAGGATCTACCACGTCCCCTTCCTGAACTCAAGTAAAATGCTTGGACCTGTTCACCATTTCTTTCAGACAAATCACCCTGCATATTGATCTCTTCAGTAATCATGAGAGAGATCAGCTCATCAAAATCTGGAAATGGCTTCCGTACATATACTAAAGTAACAAATGATTTCCATGCCTTCTCATTGTTAAGGCCACTCAAAGTGGATGAAACCAAATCATCATCATCCGGCATTGCATCAATCACTGCTCCTCACCCTCAACACATACTCATTGACAAACATTTTCCCTTTCTTCAAGGCATTCAACTCTTGCTTGAGTTGAATCTTTCGTGCCTTTGTATTTATTGAAAACATGCTCTTAAAAATTGTCCAAGCTGCATGTGAAGTTTCTGTATTCCTAATATGTTCCAGCATAGTATTATCAATGATTGCAGATAGCCAATACATCACCTTTTTGTCTTTCGCATTCCACTCTTTCCATGCTTTTAACTCATATACAGTCGAAGGGATACAACTCTGGCTCCTTTTCTTCACTTGAAACAAACTCATAAAGGCCCTTTCCAATGAGGAAGTTCATCACAGAAAACTTCCATGAAGGGTAGTTGTTCTTGTTGAGCTTCTCAATAATGGGATTTCCACTGTTCTCTGCCATTATCACAAACAAGGATACAACACAGCAAGCTAGTCTTCTGCAATCTTTCACAACACGTGCATAGCAATACACTAAGTAACCTTTTTCACTAATTGCTCAATAGTTCATGTAATCTACACCTATTTGCACATAAACCTTATCTTTGCTTCCAGAAACACCTCAAAAATTATAGATTCGCAATCTGTAACCTGTGCATCCACTTTCGGTCAATATAGCCAAAATCACAGTGTACCCTAAAACTGTTGTCCATAACCTTGCGGCTCTAAAATGGGGCCTGAAACGACCTCAGACACCCAAAATAACTACCGACAAGCCCTAAAGGGTTTATTTACAGAATATATAGTGATCTACTCACACACCAAATCTCACAGCAATCTGAGATTTTTGCTCGACCCTGCTTTCGGTGCCTCCACAGGCACTATCCAAGAGAGAGAGTGGAAGAATGGGAGAGCTTATTACTTGTTTCTTGCTTGCTCGAACCTTGCTTCTTCTCCTTCACTTCAGCCTTCAAAATTAGCTTCTCTCAATGGCATGGCTCTGATACCATGCAAGAATCGTGTGATGGGGGGATGTGCTTGAGTTGCTACACCAAACACACACTGTATACACAAGAGGAAGCTCACTCAAGAACACAAGAAGAGAGACGGAGGCCAAAACGTTTTTTTGCTGGTTTCTTCTTCTTCTTCCACACACTATACAATGTACACAAAGTATAGATAAGATACAACATAAAGGAAAGTAGCCTTCTAAGTCAAACAGTGCATAACTGAGTACACTAATCGACTGGCATTATATCTTTGCCAGCTGTAGATAGGTGTAACAAACTGAATATAATAAGTGATAATTCGGTGGCCATGTGAGTATCATAATGACTACCAACATGCTAAGTGTAGACGTGCAGACTCATCTAGCCAGGCGGTCCATCATCAATGTTCGCATGTGTTGAGCTTGCTATCTCAACAATTTGGTCCTTAAGTGTCAGATATACCTAGAAAACCTCAACTTTCCTTGCATTAGAACCAATACCTATTTGCACATCCATCCACCCTCACCATAAGTCACCCTATCCCATAGGTACACTACTTCCTTACAAGTACAATATGTGATATGGCCCACCAAGCTCAAGCCATACTTCATGATTGAGCAACCTCTTATTATCTTTTACCTTTGGACTTGAAAATTAGGTATTTCACCAAGTGCTATGGGGCTGGCACTCAATAGTGAGGGGGTAATATCAACTCTATTCAATTGAAAAAGTGTACAAATATAGAGGGCATATAAAGATTTAAGAAAAAGATGCAACATGAGATGAGGCATGAAGAAGGATATAGTTGGAAAATTTGATTGGAAAAGCACTCTAAAATGACAAAAAAAAAGTTTCAAACACTCTAACACCATATGGGGTATTAAATATAAGGTATGGAATTCCCAAATAGCTATTGTAAACTCTTTTTTGAGAATGGGCTCACTCTCTTGTAATTTGTAGCTTAAACTTGAATATATGTAAATGTTGTGATGGAGTGATTCAATGAAAATTAATTTAGATGTGTCAAACAAGTAAATAACCCTATACTTACATGTAAAACCGTGACTAGTTGTGGACTCCCAAGAGTTAAAAATGGGCCTAACCACATGTAAAAGAATTTATCCATATTGAAGTGGAAAAATCTTAATCAAATGTCATTCCAATGGTTCCAAACCAAAAAAAGATCATTCTCTTGCTTTCTTCTTCTCTTTGTTGATCTATTTGTCTACATCAAGATTTCCTATCAAGTTGCTAGTTGCTCTTAGAGATATTGGAGTAAGTGGGATGCCTTTCTTTCTTACTTTCTCATTATGTCTATTCCTCTTCGATATTCATCTTGCTACCACATTCACACACACACACACCCATATTACTCAATTTTGGCTTGAAGTGTTCAAGCAATGGATTTAGCTATCTCGAGCATAAGCTCATAGTAGGGGGCAAAGCTTGGATGTTCACAATCATTTTGGGATCTATGGAGCTTGAGAGCTCATATGAATCTTCTAAACTAGAACTCATTGAGTCCCGTTGTTCCATCTATTTTCTGTTTTTCTTTATTCTGATTGAACATGGTCTTTTCCATCTCTAGTGGTGCCTAACCATACTATATATGCATCAAGTATTTTTCATGCTCTCTTTTGCCCTCTACCCCTTCCAAAATAGTATTGTCCCATGAAAACTTAATCTACTCTATTTTATCTCTTGCTCTAATGGAATCACTTAGTGACATAAGTAATCATAAGAGAAGGGTGGATCTTCATGTTCATGTAGATGAGGAGTATGCAATTGCAAATTTCCCTTATAGCAAACATGGGCTAGATGCAACAACTACTTCTCAATATCATTTAGAGGACAAGAAAAATCTTGGACTTTGGGTTGATGGTTCCTTGTATCCTAATGATCCTAGCACTAGGCTAAATCCACTTTTCAATTCCACTTCTTCATTGGTTACATTTGTCGAGGATGGTGAAAATGGTCTACTAGTAGGTTATTGCAAACACTTGTATAAAAATATTCATATGTATCAATATTATCAATCAATGTTATATAGCACTCATTAATCTTTATTATAATCCTAGGGTTCTTTAAATGTGTTGCAAAAGCCCTACAAGATCAACAAATAGAAATAAATAAGCTTTAAGAAGAACTGAAGCAATATAAAGACAAGGGACAAGACATGGCAATGGACAACAAAGAGATTCAACCTTGGAGTAGGAGAATTTTTCATTAAAATCGCTTTTTTGGAGTAAAAGGAGAAGGATAAGAACATTGCAAAAACAAAGTTGTAAAGGTGCAAGCAAACTTCCATGGGCTCCAATGTTGTCACTATCCTTGAATGATGGAGTGTGGAAAAGATGCCTGCAAGCATTAAGGTCAGTCATTTTCTATTGAAAGACAATAGAAATCTACTTTAGTCCCCAAAATGTATATTTCTTCTCAAGAACATTTTTTATGATGCTAAGGCCAAGGGCCAACAAATTGAGTTTCTAAATGCATTCTTAAAACACAAGCATTTGATTGGAATTTTGAGAGACCCTTGATATCAAGCCCTCAGACTTATTGCTTTGAATGAGGTTCTTATAGATGTTCTTAATAGTTTTTCCATAGAAGAATTTCAAAATCCACTTTTTTTTTTCATATTTTCAAACTACTCATTTTTCCACATTTTTCTCCTTTTAAGCCCCTTTCCTACCATGAAAATTGAACTCTTCCTAACATTGGGGGATGGTCTAGTGGACATTCACTTCATGCTTATTTTTTATAAATTGAATAAAATTACAATAACAAAATATTTATTTGTGAAAAATAAATTAAAATTTTATTTATTTACAACTAAAATTGCAACAACCATTAGAAGAAGTAATGGTTATAATCTAGTGACATGTAATGATCCATGTCATATAGTTTTATGCCAATGTGGGTGATGTAGGTTAAAACACTCATTAAGAAGTCATTTGAATCTATTACACTAGCAATGTGAAGATCTTCCTCTCTCAACATTGTATCCAACATAATATGTGATTGTTGGAAGAGAGGGAGAGAGACAGAGTGGAGCGGAAGATAAGCCTCAGCTCATTGTTGTTCTTCTTCCATTATTCTTCCATCATACTAACTGAAAGAGACTTACACACATAGGTATGACTAACCAAGACTAATTGTGACTACACCGATTTATTGAATGTCACACACATGTACAATTGTATTCAGCTAATGTACACACATAAAGATAGACTGACTGAAGAGTAATGAGAGCTTGATATTCTAACACTCCCCCTCAAGCTCAAACCATCTGATAAACTCCAAGTAGCTTTCTGAAGTATAAGAACTTTTCTTTACCAAGAGACTTGGTTACCAAGAGATTTGGTAAATATGTCAGCTACATGGTCTTCAGTCTTCACATGAATCAAGTCAATCTGCCTTGTAAGAACCATTTCTCTGATGAAATGGCAGTGAACCTCAATATATTTGGACCTAGCATGGTAGATAGGATTGCTAGCCAGCATAACACTACTGAGGTTATCACAATGCAATCTCACTCTACTTTCCAACTATATTACCAAGTCTTTCACCAGTTTCATCAACCAAACTGCTTTGCAAGCCACTAAGGTAGCTCCTCTATACTTAGCTTCTGTACTAGACAATGCAACAATAGGCTATTTCTTACTCTGCCAACTAATCATATGGTCGCCCAATCCAAATGCATAACCACTGGTTGACCTCCTATCATAGGCACAACCAGCCCAATCAGCATCAGTAAACCTTGTTAAGTCAAGGGATTTTCCATGCGCATAAAACAACCCATAATCTATAATACCCTTTATATATCTCATGATCCTCCTAATTGCATCTAAATATGGTTTGTGAGGCTTCTGCATGAACTGACTAATTAGTCCCACTACATAACATAAGTCAAGATGGGTAATAGTCAAGTATATCAAGCTACCCACCATATGTTGATACATCATCACATTCTCTATGTCATTCCCAACATCAATCTGTAGCTTGACATTCTAATCAAGAGGTGTCTCCATAGTCTTGGATTCACCCATACCATACTTCTATAACATGTCATGAGCATACTACTTCTGTAGCAGCCATATACCTTGAGGCGTAGAGACTACCTCAATCCCAAGAAAATACTTTAGTTCACCAAGGTATTTGACTCTAAATTTAGCCTGTAAACATGATTTAATTTCAGCAATGCCCTCTTTATCATCTCCAGTGATAATAAGGTCATCTACATAAACCACTAGAAACACATATCCATGATCTGTCTTCTTCATGAACAAACTGTGATCGGCATCACCGAATCTAAATCCATGTTGTTGTAAATAATTATTGATTCGAGCATTCCATGATCTAGGTGCCTATTTCAGCCCATATAAAGTATTTTTCAGCTCACATACATATGCAGGAAAGTTCAGGTGAACATAGCCTTCAGGCTGCTCCATATATACTTCCTCAACCAAATCACCATTCAAGAAAGCATTCTTGAAATCCATTTGCCATAATTTCTAGCCTTTGCATGCTGCCAAAGCAATGACAGTTCTAACTATTGTCATTTTAGCCACCAGACTGAAAGTCTCCTCATAGTCAAGGCCATACTGTTGCGCATACCCTTTTGCAACTAGCCTAGCCTTATAACATTCTAATGAACCATCTGACTTGCATTTAACCTTGTACACCCATTTGCAGTCAACGGGGACTTTGCCTTTAGGAAACTCAACCAATTCCCATGTCTCATTTTCAGCCAGGGCTGCATACTCCTCATCCATGGCAGCACACCAGTTATCGTCTGTAACTACATCATAAAACTTTGTAGGTTCTTTGTAACCTATCAAACTAGCCATATATGCATAATGCTAGGCTGAATAACCAATGTATGTAAACTTGTCAACTAGTTTTCTGATTCTCTCAGATCTCTGCAACTGTGGCTTGCCTCTCATGAGGCAGTACATAACGACTCTGCCTTGCTCCAGGCATCATAATAGACGGAATGCCCAACTCACTATCCAAACTATCACTGTTGAATGACTCATAACCTGTTGTAAGTGGACCTAACACATCTTTTATTTTCCCTTATCCAATCTCCCCCTTACTGACATATTCGTGTCAGTGGACATAGGGGTATGACTCCGCAAGCGTCATGACCAAGGACTTATTGTAGGTGACCCATCACCTATAGGACTCACTGTAGGTGTATTTTCAGCATTACTAGTGCTAACTTATCCATCAGTAGCCCACTACATCCGGATTACCATACCACGATGCGAGCTCATAAAAAACAACATCTTTTCTAATCAATGTCTCATGTATAGACGGTACATAACACTTGTAAGCTTTCTGGTCTTGTGCATAACCAAGGAACACACTCTTGACAGCTTTAGGATCCAATTTCTTCCTCTTTTCATCAAGAACATGCCTATATTCAATGTTTCCAAATACCTTCAAGTGTGAAATATAAGGATTATGACCATACAACCTCTCATATAGAGTTACATCATGAATCCCTGTTGTAGGAGTTTTATTCAGCACATAGACAACAATCACTACTATTTCAGCCCAATAACCATTTGGCAAACTCTTCTCATTCAGCATAGCTCTTTCTGATTCCATTAGTACCCTATTTTTTCTTTCTGCTACACCATTTTGTTGTGGTGTATAGCTACAAGTTAATTGTCTTTTGATCCCGTGTTTAACAAGGTACCTATCAAAGTAATAAGAGACATGTTCTCCCCTTCCATCTGATCTAAGACATGAAATTTTACATCTCAACTCATTTTCAACATGCTTCTTGAAGTCCTTGAATGCATCAAACACATAATCCTTATGTTTCAAAATGTAAAGCCAAGTATACATGCTAAAATCATCAATGAAGGATACATAGTAACGAGCGCCACCAAACAAAGCATTATGAGACGGTGGATCCCATACATTTGAATGTACCAGACATGCATCACATACATGTCCAAATTCATGATACTTGAAGTTAGGCAATCCAAGCACAATCCCCTTCTACTGTATAGATTTCATCTTTTGTACATTCACATGGCCAATCCGCTTATACCATATCTCAACATCCCGTATAGCACCATCATCATGTGCAAACATGGCTGCTTTCAATTCTGGAATTGATGCATCAAGAGTAAACATTTTGCCATCTCTTCGGCCTCTAGCAATCAATTTGCAACCATTACCATATTCTTCAACAAATCATCCATCTCTATTAAATCTCACTTGCAGTTTCTATTCTGCCATCTGTCCAACTGACAAAAGAGTCTTGGTTACTGTAGATACATGTAGTACATCATGGAGGCTCTTTTTCTTGCATCAACCAATGGAACAATTCCTGTGTGTTGAATTTCATGTTGGGTGTCATCCCCAGTACACACATAACCATGTGAACCTACAACCATCTCATCAAACCATTCTCCATGGGGTGTCATATCATTTGAAGCCCCTGAATCAATGTACCATTTCTCATCTCTGTTTTGCCTAGATGCATTCTTAGACACATGCTACATGGAAAAAAATCTGTCAACTTGCTCATCATGAGCACCGTTAGAAGATCCATAGTGCCCATGTTGTTTTCCCTTTGCCTCCATATCTCCCTGCTTCTTATAACAATCCTTTGTAATGTGTCCATATCTACGACAGTAATGAGTCCTTATCTTTGTTTGATTGATCATTTGACTGCCATGAACAATCCACCACCTCTACCATGGGGTGATCTCCCCTTGCCTCTAACGCCGCCTGGCCCTATGTATTTGTGCCATGCTAGGCATTCTATTGATGCTATCCATAAGTGTTTCAAGTGTCTCCTCGACCTCAAAAAGAGCCATGGCCTCTGCCACCTCTGCCACGTTGGCTAGAGTAAAGAACATTGACTCTGCTTTGAGACATACTAGAACATGTATTCAGCCCAAGCTTAACTTCCTCATGCAGCAGCAAAGCAATTAGCTCATACCAATTAGGGGATTCAGCTCTCACAGAAATAGACGTACCAAATGCTTTATACTCTTTGCCAAGTCCATTCAATGTCACTACAATCATATCATCCTCAGACACTGAAGATCCAATGGTGGCAAGCTGATCCGCTATGTTCTTGATCTCTGTAGTGTAGGCCTGAATGCATCTGCCATTCATAGACATGTTATTGAACTGTTGCTTTAGATGAATCTTTCTTGTATGTGCTACATTTCCATAATTTTTCATGAGTATGTCCCATGCATCATTTGGAAAATTGCATCCAATAATCTATATAACCATAGCATCTGATATACATAAGGAAAACCAATGTAACACCTTTCATTCTCTCTCAGTCCATAGCTTATGAGCCCTTTTTTGATCATTTATCGGATTCCTTTCATGTATTTCAAGTTCATCCTCTCATCACCTGTACATAGGTCCCAATAACCTCTACCAACCAACAAATTCTTCATACGGAACTTCCATAAAGAAAATTTTTTGTTGTCAGCTTTTCTCCCACAATTTGAGTGATATTGCCAGTGCCTTGAGCATTTTATATAGTTGCAGCTTAGGTATTCAGTGATATATACAACCTATAAGTATCTCTGACTCCTTTTCCTACAGTTCAGGATCAGTTTCCTCCTATTCAAGACAGTTTCCTGCAATTCAGGACATTTTTCCTAACAACCTATTGATTGTAAACTGTATTCCAACAATGAAAAAACATAGTCAACTAAGCATAAACCAAGCTCAAATCAATTCAAAACATTCTATGGTAGTGGAAAAACATCTCAGTAACAAACTATATCCATACAAGTATCAATGTTTGTACTGTATGCAAGTAGTAGTACCAAATACAGCCAAACCACGGCTATAACCAGCAGTATTTTCTTTGTTTAAACAAGAGTATTCAGACATCAAAACATCCCCAAAACATCTCATTCAGTTGCCACTCTATGCAGGAGTTGATACATGCCCAACCGGCCAGAATATATTGCATGTATGCCAAGTGAAGATGATAGGTATCCTTTTGGCAAACAATAACCAATCAATACCCTAGTATAACCAGCAAAAAATCAGTCCAAAATTTGGAATTTTAGCACTCAAAATATCCCAAAAAGCATCTACTACTCAAGTGGTATGATCCAAGCATTTGTCACTAGCAAATAAGCATCACATATACTTCAACCCTGTAGGTATATTGTTTCCAAATTCAGGACAGCAACCAGTTCACTGTTTCCAATCCACAAATAAGCTCCAAAACTAAGCATTTAACACTCCAATATCATGGTCAAGTTCATGATAATAAGGGCATATACATTGTTAGGATGAAAGCCACCGGTGCCCTAGAATCACCTGCTGTTTAGTGCAGTAAACAGCTAGTCTACACATGTCTGTGTTGAATATCTCAAAATCTCTGAGGAATTTGAAAAAACTTTCTTTTGCAAAGTTATAGATCACTTTGAAACGGTCAAGATTCATGGGTCATTTCTTAAAAACCATTTCTGTAGCAAGATATAGCTTCTACAAAAAAACAGGTTGCATGCATAGTCTCATTTGATGACGTTTTCTTCAGATATGATGTCTTGATGTCAAATGGCCACTGCCAAGTCTTTAGGCTTTAGGCGTTTAGGCTCTGATACCATGTTGTAAGAGAGGGAGATAGACATAGTGGAGTGGAAGGTAAGCCTCAGCTCATTGTTGTTCTTCTTCCATTATTCTTCCATCATACTAACTAAAAGAGACTTACACACATAGGTATGACTAACCAAGACTAACTGTGGTTAAGTCACTGACACACCGACTTATTGAATGTCACATACATGTACAGCTGTATCCAGCTAATGTCGGTCACACACATAAAGATAGACTGACTGAAGCGTAATGGGAGCTTGATATTCTAACAGTGATATGTCCTAATAAAGGTATACCTAACTTTTCTATAACATGTGTGTAAATAGTGTATAGAAGTGACTTTTATATCATTTTGAGTGTGTGGATAAATTTTGGTAATGGAAAATATTTGTCAACATTTTTCTCACACGGAATGCATCTTGCCTTTAAGCTTAATTATGTGGTTAAACACAGTAGAATTTGGTCTAATACCATCTCATGGGGTTGAAAAGAGCATTGAGAAGAACTTTCTCTTCTCTCACACAATTTTGAAGATATGAATCCCCAAAAATGAAAGATAATATTTTTTCCACATAAAAATTTGAAATACATATTGTTCTGTTGCTTTTGCCTTTCTTTTGTTATTTTGGTAAGTTTTGCATGTTTATAATGAATTTGGAATATAATGTCAATCTTTGGTATGTGCTCTCCTTGGAAACATGCCTTGTGGGAAAAGCTTTTTCTAGATGTGTGAAGCCGTTCAAAAAATAACTAATTGACATAGCCATCATTTTTTCCTATAAATTCTAAGATTGAGACTGAGATTGAGATTGAGAGTCAGATTAAGAATGAGATTGAGTTTGATTTTGAGATCCCTCATGTACATGAATATATCTCAGGGGTGGTTAGGTGGATCATGTTTCATATTGGAGTGCATCTTTTGAATGCACTACTAGTTGGTACTCCTTGTAACTTTGACGTACCATAATATAGATCTATCTTCCCTTCTCTCTCTTTACTTTATGATTCTTTTTTTTAGTTGTATATTATGCTTATTTTGTAAGATTGTGATTAGTCATGTTTCAAGTGGTATCAAATCAATTCTAGTCTACACTAATGAAAGTCTTAGAATAAAAAGGCAAAGAATACAAAAAACTTATCTATAGTAATTGCTCCCTAATTTGAAAAGAGAATGAGTTGTAAGGAATTTGAGAGGGCACTTGATATTGTTGTAGATTTAGGTGGTGAAGTGACAACACAACTAACATTGATGGTTCCAATGGTGAGCTTCTACAACAACCGAGTATGCAATAGATACATAGGAAGGAAAGAAATATCAAAGAAGATTCAAGAGATTTTGCTATTAAGCAAGTCTTTAAGAAAGTGAAGCTTGATATGTTCAATGGTGAAAAGAAGACTAACGAAGATCTAGTGGCCTACATCAAAGAGCTTGATGATTTCTTTGCATCATTGGGAGAGTTTTTAAAAGAGTCAATGTCTAATATTTCAGTCTTGTTACTTTGTAGTGTAGCAAAGCTATAGTGAAAATCCTATGTGCAAACTAGAACATGAAGTGGACTCGTTCTATGGGAAAAGTTACGCATGCAAGGTGAGGAAAGATATTATTCTCATCACAACATGGAGAAAAAGATGGAATTTTACAATTTTAAACAAGGAGAAAGGTAAACATCATTTATGTAGTGATGATTATAAAGAGACATTTCTACAATTGCATAAATATATTCCTAAAGTTATAGTAACTAGAGATGCTTTGAAAGTAATTTTATTGAATAATTAGGGGATGATCTAAAATATCAAGTTAAGAGATCACGATGCATTGATTTCCTAGACATTATAGCGAAGGTAGAGAACTACGAAAAGATGCATAACTAAATGAGAAGAAGGTACCCTCTTCTAGCCCTTGGATTATTTCCATGAGTCATCGTCGACAAAGATCTTTTGCTGCTATATCAAAAAATAAGCCAAACAAGAATCTAAATGCTAATAGAGGCCATGGTAATACCCATAGAGGAATCCAAACACAAACACATGCCAGAGTATTATCTGAAGTGGACCAATACATGGTTTCTTAAAAAGCATTAGTGTAGAATCAAAATATCTCCAACAACAATAATGATCAAAAGAAAAGACGAACTTTTCAATGGCAACTAGACTTAGAATTCCTTAAATGAGCTAAAAGATTAGGATCGTGCCAACTAAATGGGGAGCAAGGATATCACGCTTTTGCATGCCCAAACAAGGCATTGGTCACTCCGTTTGCAAGCCAAGAAGACTAAAATGGACACTATGATTAAGTGGATGAAAAAGTAAGTGCTAGAACTCTTCCATTAAATGTATGACTTCTTCTACTCAAAATGTAAAACCTTTTATCATAAATTTTTTTAGAAAAATTAGTGAACAAAAGGTAAAAGATATTTATTGATTCTAAAAGTATGCACTACTTTATGTCCCTAGAACTTGCAAAGCCTGTGACATTCCTTGTGAGTGCCAGGTGGTGCTTTCTAGACTCTCTTCCCAATGGGCTGCTAAGACGTGTCCCACAAGTGGACAAGCGGACACGTTACACATGGAAGTCCCCAATTCTAGCTAAGGGTAAAATTGGTGGTTGCCTACAGTGGAGTCTGATTTGTGGACTAGGATATGATCGAATAAAAATTATGCTTCTTTATTTTTACTTATAATTGTGTTTATGCTAATCTTATATGAAGGAATGAGTTCTAATGGGTTAATTAAGAAAGCTATTTTTATCAGTGTAAGGATTAATAAGAAAACTAAAACTATACTTTTGAGAAAAGTGAGTGGGTGAATCCACAATGTATTCATCCTACAGCATGGTGGTCTTAGTTAGCTAGGAGGTTTTTTAGAGAGATGTTAGACTGGAGTTTTCATGAAAAGCTGAATTGTCCTAGAGTGTTATCTTGGAACCATGTTTTAGGGGATCAGAGTGAGACTTTACCCTATTGGTAGAGAGGTTGATTTGCCTAGCTCCACCTCCCTCCACCTCCTTTCTCACTCTCTTTGAGCTAAGTGTGACACAAGTTTACTTTGGTTTGAGATGTTTTTGCATAAGTAGCTACCTTAGACCAATGCCAGAAATTCTTTTAGGAGGCCTTAGAAGTCAGGACCTTCTCTTTTTCTAGGTTGATCCTTATGGGGATGAGGTGGGCTTTCCCCTACTAGGGTAAACTCAAGTGATTCTAGGTCATGAAATTAACAGATTCCTTGGGAGTTTTAGATGGAGTTTACCTAGATACATCTCTTGATGGACTACTAAAATTGTATTACCAAGGATCTGTTAGATAGGCATATTCCACATGGTGATATACCAAGGAGGTCATCTAGGAATACATTCTTATAGTCATTAAATAATTTTTCTATGCATTTAAGATTCTTCTATATCTCTTATGGCTTCAATTCCATAGTAACGATTAATAAGGTTTCATATCCTTGTTTTTTTCCCTAAAAAATTTTGTGGCCGAGATAATTTAATGATTTATATTCTCTCCCCCTTCACTAAATATTGTGAAATTTATATTTGAGAAATAAGGTTTTTTCTTCACAATCAAGTCAGACATGTTTTTCAATTAATCAATTCATCCTAATTATTACATCTCTTTCTCCCATGACAACTAGTATATACAAGTATTTGTTATGTGCTTTATTATTTAAAGTGAAGGATAGATTTTGTATCAGAACCTTGGTAGCATATTTACTAGGTCTTCCCGAGTCTGCCCCGAAGCGGAAGTATCCGGCCATTCCTACTTAGGACCGACCTAAAGTCAGGGTCTCTTTCCTATCAACAAAGTCACTAGGAAGTAGCTAGCGTCGAGCTCCAAATGAACTACTTTGCGTAGGAACAACAGAGTCGAAGCGCATTTATGCTGCACTTGGTTCATGGAGAATGGGAAATGAGAGGGATGCGAAGCTCAACCTTTCTGCCCATAAGGCATAGTCCCATTCTGCTCCCCTAAAACAACATAAATCTGGATTCTAACTCTATTGACTTTAGGTCTTCACAATCTCGTTATCACATCTTTTGAGAAAAGTTCCTAGCTAATCGGGACCACCCTTCCGTAGGACGGGGACCCAAGTCGTGTCCACCACACTTTCCTCAGGTTGCTTAGTTATCTAATTACCTACCACATTATGTTTGACATGCAAAAGCAGCTTCCTTAATTAATCAATTTAAACACAGGTTCCTTCACGTAACTTAGGCACTGACATTAAAAAAAACAATGTCAAGCAAGTTTCTTTTTCCAAATATTTGACCTTTATTTATCATAGTCTTGGAATACATCAAGTATCATGCCGAAGGCTATCCTAGCAATCAACAGGATTGCTGCTCCAAGTTTCTCTCCGCAGACTAGTACACGGGCCTCGAGATCCCATCCCGAGTCACGTCGGCCTCTTGTGTGGGATTAGGAGGCAAGGAATTTACAGCCAGAGCCTCCCCTGGCACCCAAGCGTCCTCCCACTCCAAGTAGCACCCACGGAGAGACCTCTCGTGGCGGTTGGGTCCATGCACCCGGCACGGCTAACAACCCCCTTGGATAGGGACAGGCAGGCAGTCGGAGGTAATTAAACCTGCCTTTCCCTCCAGGCTATTAACCTAAAGCATTAAGTGTTTGGCCTTGAATTAGTTCCTTGAGCAAAGAAGTTCAAACAATGTACCTAAGCGTACAATCAGGATCATTTTTGTGGTCGTTCGTATGACCAACTGCTAAGGTGTGATTCCTTTAACCCAAATACTCCCAACATTCGATCTTGGATCGTTCGTGACTTGGTGAGATTTCAAGGGCTTGGCAAGCTAGGTTGCCTGTTTCCCCTTTTTCTTTGGGTTAGGGTTTATACCCTACCGACCCTAATTATCCTTACCTTAGGTCTCCTTGTAAAATAGATTGTGGACAACCTCGTCGCCCTCGGTTGGTTGATTTGCTTCTTGGCAATTCACAATTTCCCTAAGTTTGACAAATCGGTCCCCAAGAGAGAGAGTTGTAGTAGGGCAACAACTCGACTTCTTAACGAATCTAGCTTGTAATTAGGTCTCGTCTCCCTTGGCCTAAGATGTAGTAGTAGCATCTTATGATTTAGTTGCAATAGCATCTGACCTTGCAGACTAGTTGCACGAGATAGGTAGTAGTGCCTATCTTGAGGAATTACATCCCTTTGTTGATATTACTAGTATTCGTGTCCTAAGGCTTGGTACCCTCTCATTACTCGCAACATAGAATGATCTAAATGCGAGATCGTTGGATTAACTTTGCAAGCGCCTATCTTTTCATATTGATTGTAACTATCACTTCATGCCTGTTGCATCCTATATTCTTTTCACCAACTAAAATATAACCCTTTTCCTTTTCATACATTTACTTATGCATGCAAGTTGCTTATGCATGTAGGTTATGCTATGTACAGTTACAGTGATATTGAAATAAAAACATAATCTTTTCCTTTCCCATGCAAGTCACGCAAAATAGAATGCAGTTGCTTACGTGAAAATATAACCCTTTTATTCCTCTCCATAGCAACTACCTATTCTTTGATTAAACATCATTCCACGAATCAACCTATTTACGATCGTCATAATGGATTTTTTTAATTCCACAAATGCATTGTGTACAACATAACTCATTCTTGCCAACGTTAGTTACCCAATGCAAACCTTCCAATGCACATGAGCATTGCAATATATATTTAACCTATGTGCGCGATGCAACTAGGACATTTATTGCATGAGTGCATCTTTTAACACACGAACCATATATTCACGAATGCAACAACCTTTCATCATGATAGTGCGAGGAATATAAATACCTTGTCATGTAATTTAAAACTTTCCTGAACATCCCTATGATCTTTTAAAAAGATAGCTTTCTAATAATGCAACTAAGTTTTCCCTATGCGAATTTATACTTAATGTACCCATATCATGCGAAAATGAAAAGGGCAAATTTGATGAAACCTAAACTTCCACAGGAGGGGTATTATTGGCTTCCATGCTTTGGGTGGGGACTCCTACATGTGCCCCTCTTACTCCTGCGTGTGCTCCTCTCGTGTGGCCCTTTGGGGCCATTGAAATTGGGGCTAGGGCAGGTGGAGGGTGTGCTGAAATTCCCTATAACTAGCAATCCTTCCCTCCCGCAAGGGAACTCCCTTCATGGACGAATTCCGTCCTCCCGTGGTCTACAGGTGAAACACCCCCTAGGAAGCTTTTTTTTTTGGAAGCTTATAGGAAGCTTCTTTAGCTTCTTCTTTTCTAACAGTTGTCTGCATCTCCTCCTCAACCCGTTACGATGGAAAAAATGATGGTGGCAGGGGGGTATGGAAAAAATTTAAAAGGGGGGACTCTCATGGGGGAGGCATGGGGGGAGATATTACATCCTCTCCCCCTTAGAGGAATCGAGATGTCCTCATCTCGAGAAGACCTGGGGGTATTGTTTGTTGAGAGTATTTTCATCCATCCAGGTGGCATCTCCTTCGGGATAATCTTTCCACTGGATGAGGTATTCTCTCAAGGTCCTTGATCTCAAATGCCTCTCCCTAACATCTAGGATTCTATCAAGCCGTAGCTCAAGGACTCCTTGGCTAGGCATTACAATTTGTTGATTATCAAGTACATGATTCATATTAGGTAGATACTTTTTCAATAGGCCAACGTGGAATACATTATGAATCTTTAGAGTTGCGGGCAGCTGTAGTCTGTAAGCATTAGGCCCTAGGCACTTGATGATCTTATAAGGTCCACAATACCTTGGACTTAGATTCTTGTACTCTCCCAAGGACAGTGAACTCTTTTTGGGGTGTACACGAATGAAGACCATATCACCTTCCACAAAGGATCTGTTTTGTCATTTTGAGTCAGCGTAGGCCTTCTATCTATCCTTGGCAGCTTGAATGTCTTGTCTTATTGATTTGATTTGATCATCCATGTCTTCCAGCATCTGTCTTGAAGCTTCTACCCTCAAATTTGGATCTGAGAGGTTCAAGGGGGTACGACAATCATGCCCATAGAATGCTTGAAAAGGGGTCATCTGAATAATCTATTGGTAAGAAGCATTGTAAGGAAACTCAACCAGTGGTAAGTATTGAATCCACTTTTTGCGTTAGCGACAACAGTATGCCCTAAGCATATCTTCAATAACTTGATTGACTCATTCTATTTGACCATCAGTTTTGGGATGGTAAGCTATGTTGAAACAAAGTTGAGTTCCAATAGCCTCAAAGATAGCCCTCTAGAAGTGTGATGTGAAAAGAGAGTCACGATCACTAATGATTCTTCTAGGTAACCCATGAAGTTTGAATATTTCCTTGATGAATAATCTTGCAGTGTCTAAAGCTTTATGGTTCATCTTGATAGGGATGAGATGTGCGACCTTGTTGAGCATATCTACTACAACCAAAATAGAGTTATATCCTCCTTGAACTTGGGGTAAGCCAACAATGAAGTCCATACTAATTAACTCCCATTTCATTTGTGGAATGTCAAGTGGTTGCAATTTCCCAGGCATTTTAACATGCTCTGCCTTAATGCGTTGACAAGACAAACATTCCGTGACATATTTGAGTACGTCTCCCTTGAGCCTTTTCCAATAATAGCTCTTTCTGACCGTATTAAGGGTCTTGGCATAACCAAGATGCCCTGAGAAAGGGGAGTCATGGGCTTCCCAAAGTATCTTCTGCTTGAGAGTTTGGCTTGCAGGGATACATAATCTTGTCCTAAAGTAGACAAGCCCATTACTGATGGAGAATTCTTGATACTTCATCTTTAGCTTTGGGTCTTGATCCTTGATGGGGATCTCCCTTAGCATTTTCTGATAGACTGGGTCATGATATGCTGCCTCTTTTGCTAGCTCAAGAATCAGGTTGTTTGGCATTGATACCTTTGTGGCTAGAGACCTTGCTGTTGATGGATCTTGCAAAATGAGAGAATTTAGAAATGCCTTGCGGCGGCTGAGTGCATCGACAACTACATTCTCTTTTCCAGGCCTATATTTGATTTCAAAATCATATTCTTCTAGCACTTTGATCCATCGACGTTGCCTCATATTGAGCTCATTCTGGATGAAAATCCATTTAAGACTCTTGCGGTCTGTTACTAAGGAAAATTTGTTACCTAGCAAGTAATGTCTCCAAAGTTTGAGAGCATGGATGATAGCCAATAGCTCCAGGTCGTGGGTAGCATAATCTCTTTCATGGCTCTTCAATTTTCTTGAAGAATATGCTACGGGATGACCTTCTTGCATAAGTACACATCCTAAAGCAAGTGCGCTAGCATCAGTTACCACTTCAAACTCCTTACTAAGATCAAGAAGTTTCAGGATGGGTGCTGATACTAAGCTTTGCTTTAGTTTGTCAAAGCTGGTCTGTTCAGTAGGTGACCATATAATTGCTACTTGCTTCTTTAGTAGATCAGTCATCTTGGCATCGGCTTGAACAGCCCTTCCCTTGCCATCAAACTTAGGTGGCTTAATTTGTTTGAGAATGAATTTCTTCTCTTGAGCCACAGCTGGACTTAGTGCAGGAGTCAGATTTGGAACTTGCGCTTGGGGTTACGTCTGAACAATAAGATTCTTTATGTTAACATCTTATCATACGTTCTCATATTACGTTAATATGAATAGCACAGCTTTTTAGCTAAGTGATTTAATCACTTAACACCTTAGTTAACATTTATGATCAAGATAGACAATGGTAAAAAGTTTTATTTATTCATGAGGGCATAACCCTTTGAGTACATTTATTTGGATAAGTAGGACATGCTGATTGATACATCAGTTTGGGGAAAATAGGATTGTGTTACAATCGGCTACATGGACGGAACAATAATATGGAGTGGGGTCATGGATTTTTAGGAAATGATAAGTCATTGGAAGATTGGGGTATCACTTCCTTTGATACCCGTTCTTCTCATAGAATCCTAACACTTTGATTCTGTCATTCAGCAGAGATCACCCAGGTCACTTCTTCATAGACATACTTGTTCTACTTGACTTTCCGACCACTAACATGCAAAGTTGCATTTACGCGAGCTTCAACAAAGATGAACAGCTTCATGATCTTTAAATCCTCCATCCACTTGATTCTCTTCAAGTTGGTCTGAAGGTATGCGAGATGGTGAGTTGCTATATAGTATATTCCTGAGTCTCCCGTCCATCTCCGCTCTGCATATAGGGGTGAAGGATTATAGATGCGGTCCAAAATATTCATCATGCCAAGCCTTTGATGATAATTTGAAGCATGCATTGCAGTCATGAACATGACCTGGAACACCAAGAACTTGCTCCAGTCGAATATAGAGAGAATCTATTTATTGTTAATATATGGGTTTGATCGAGTGGTATAATGGAGGATCAATAAATAGGTGAAGGAGGGAAACAATTCTATGAGCAAAATAGACTCATGGAAATGATAGATGCATTGAGAAGGACAGTGTAGACTCCAATCCAATCATACTAGGGTGATCTCTTGATGCCCTATCATCTTCTCTTCTTGCATTCCCTCTCTCTCTCTCAACTTGATTCAAACATGAATAAGGGATCAACCTTTGAGCTTAGCCCCCAAATGCTACTTATACATCCCTTAATGATGGCATTTACAATAATGATTGCTATAGGGGCAAAAAGAGTTAGCATATCCTTTCATAGTGATTTTCCTTCTCTCTTCGTCAATCGAGGGCAGCCTGATTTCGTTGTTGCTCTCTCCATTTTCATGGATTTCGGCAATCTTGAGAGGCTGTCATGAAGCCCTCCTTCTCTCCACTCCTCTTTCGTGAAGATGATCTAGTACTCTCCGTGGTTTTGAGCATTGTCTTCCTCTCCATGTTTGCATAATGGCGGCCTAATCTATACAATGGATGGAAAAAATAAATGATTAATTTTTTAAAATATTTATTAGTGTTATTTGTTCTTTCTAAGGTTTTCTTTACCTAGCCATTGCTATTCTCCTAGCTCGTGTTCATACATACACAAGTTATGTCTTTTATGTGTAGCTCCCTCGTGTTTGGGTTAGTCTCGAATGTTCTTATATGTGTGCATTCTTATTCATGTTGAGAGAGACATTACATTATCTCTCCCTTAGAGGAATATAAACATCATCATCTCAAGAAAAACTACCAATAATCCAAGTAGCATCCTCTTCAAGATAGTCTTTCCAATGGATGAGGTCTTCTCTAATGATTCTGTTTCTAAAACTCTTCTCTTTTACATCAAGTATTTTCTCAAATTGAAACTCAAGGACTCTTGTCTTGGAATTACAACCTATTTGTCATCAAGAACATATTTAGGATCAGGTTTATAATATTTTGGTAAATTAACATAGTGAAAGGTGAGAAGGATTGAAGCTTTCTTGGAAGTGAGCTATGGTGGCGGAGAGCAAGAGCAAGACACAAATGGGAACTCCAACTATCATAATGTGTGACCGGGCCTTCCTTTATTCAAACTGTCACTAAAATAATAAAGAATAAAGTGATGGTGATAGGCGCCCACCACCTACAATGTGCAGTGGTAGGTATTGTCAGTGTAGTAATACATGGGCTGCTAGGCAGAGGCACCTGCAGTGTCTAGTGGTGGGTACTGTCAATGTAGTAATACACGGGTGGCTAGGCAGAGGTGCCTTTGCCCCCAACAACCTCCCACTAAAAGGTGAATTTTCCCCAGTGAAGAGTGAAAAGAAAAAGAAAAGGCAATACAATGTACACATGTACAATAGGATGAGGAAAAATGTCATCTCATACAATGCCCATCAATCTCCTAAGGAAGGCAAAGCACTCACTAGTGAGGCTTTTTGTGAGCAGATCTGCATGATTTTTATCAGTGGAGATCTTGACAAGGTCAAGAAACTTTTCCTCCACGACCCCACGTATGAAGTGATACCTCACCTCAATGTGTTTCGTCTTTGCATTGAAGACCGGATTCTTGGCTAGCTGAATAGCACTCATAGAATTCGAATGCAACATAGGTATAGTATCAATCCCAAGGTCATGAACCAAACGGCCCAACCATATGGCCTCCTTGCAAGCCTCACTGGTCGTAACGTACTCAGCCTCAATGGTAGAGAGAGTCATACACTTCTGAACCCTGGACATCTAAGAAATATCACCTCCAATATAGGTAAAGACATAGCCAGAAGTGGACTTCCTACTATTTGCATGTCCTACATAATCGAAGTCTGTGTAGCCCACAACTCCTGTATCCTGGCTGCCATAGCAAATACACATATCTACTATGCCCTCCAGGTATCTCACGATACCCTTTATGGCATCCCAATTCTTTTTTCCAGGTGTAGCCATATAGCATGCTACAACACCAACTGCAAAGGTAATATCTGGATGAGTGGCTATCATGGCATACATCAAACTACCCACCGTTGATGCATAAGGAATCTTGGCCATCTCGGACCTCTACTCATTTTGTCTCTGTGAACAATCGGCCTATGAAACCTTCACATAAGAAGGTAATGGATAGCCAATAGGCTTTATGTACTGCATGCGGAAACGCTCAAGGACTTTATGAATGTACTCCCTCTGTGAGAGGTAGAGTAGTACCTGATGCATGTCACGCTTAATGCGCATACCAAGAATGTGAGAGGTCTACCGTCCCAAACCCTTCATCTCAAAGCTCTTCTTCAGCTGAGATTTAAGAGCATCCAACTCATCGTGAGCTTTCCTTGCTATCAGCATATCATCCACATAAAGTACCAAAATGAACAATGAGCCATCACGGGCTTTCTTCGTGTAAAGACACGAATCCATAGCACTCATGTTGTATCCCTGTGACTGCATAAAGGCATCAAACTTATGATACCACTCCCTAGGTACCTACTTCAAGCCGTAAAGACTTTTCTTCAACTTGCACACTAGGTGCTCCTTGCCAAGTTCTGCAAAGCCCTTAGGCTGTTCCATGTATATCTCATCATACAAATCCCCATGCAAGAATGCAGTCTTGACATCCATCTAATACATGTCCAAGTCAAGCTGCACGACTAAGGCCAAAACCAAGTGTAGGGTAGTCATCTTGACCACATAAGAAAATACTTCATCAAAGTCAACTCCATGCTCCTATTTAAAACCCTTAGCAACAAGTCTTTTCTTATAAGCTGGCTTGGGGTTTCCAGGAGTACTTTTCAGCTTGTACACCCATTTGCATGGCAAAGTCTTCTTGCCCTGAGGTAGTGCAATCAAATCCCAAGTTATATTCTTGTGCAAGGAGTCTATCTAAGGCTGCATAGCCCTCTCCCAGGAGTGACTGTCACCCCTACGCATAGCCTCATCATAGGTGAGAGGCTCTCCTGCATCTGTAACCAAGACATAATGCATAGAGGGCTCAAATCTATCAGGTGGATGTCTATCTCTAGTAGACCATCTCACTGCAGGCTCTACGGCCCGGTCCAATACCCTGGCCATGTGTACCAACTGCTACTGCAGGAGGCTTTCCAATCACCTTTGCAAGAGCACATGGCTCCTCCTAGAATATAACCCTGCATATCTCTACCACCTTCTCAGGCTGCCTATGCATCTTGTCTTTATGGAAGACTACATCATGGCTGTAGATGACTTTCCGTGCTTCTGGATCCCAAAGGCGGTAACCCATCTCGCATGCATCCCCATAGCCAAAGAAAATGCATCTGACACTCTTGGGATCCCCAACTTAGTACTCTTGTCTTTGGGCACATGGCAGAATGTATCACATCCAAAGACTCGTAGATGCACATAAGATGCAAGTTTCCCAACATTCCATACCTCCTCTACAACCTAGAAATCCAAACCACTAGAAGGTGATCTACTTATGACATGCACAGCTGTACTGACTGCCTCAGCCCAAAAGCTCTGTGGTAAGTCTACATGGCTAAGCATAATGCGTAGACGCTCCTGGATGGTTCTATTCATTTTCTCATCCAAACCATTTTGGGGTGGGTTATAGGGAGCGGTCAACTGATGCTTAATACCCCTCTCGTCACATAGTTTCTCAAAAGCACGTGACACATATTCTCCCCCATTGTTAGTCATAAGGCATTTAGTTCTTGAGAATAGCATGGAACTGGCTCAAATGAGCAGACATTGTCATATTCTCCTTCATGCACAGGTCCATAAGCTGCTTCAACCAATACATCTGACTTGCTGGACTTTTCTTGTCATAAAGGTTCTTAATTTTATCCCAAAGCTGCCAAGCACTCTGTGCTTCCTTAACCACATTGTAATGCACCTGTTTAGTGAGAGACAAGATAAGGGTGGAATTATATAACTCATCAAGCTCAACCCATTCATCATCAATCATAGTTTCAGGCTACTCACTATGTATTCTTAGTGGCTTTATCTACAAATTTTGTACCAATACTTGCCAAACTTGGCTCTTCCAATAGGCATAATTCGTACCATTGAGGGCTAAAAAGATGAATGGGTAGTTGCCTCTTACCCACCCAACCTCCAATCCTCACTAAGAGAACTAAAGAGGGGCACCACCTAGCCAAAGGGAGGATGGGCTAGGACATCCCTTTTCTCAAAGAGAATGGAAAGAACAAAGACACAACTTCATGAGAGAGAATATATGTACTAGATACCATATTAGAATATTATATATATATATATATATATATATATATAAGAAGAGAGGGAGACAAGAGGAGAAGAGGTAGAGGAAGCTTGCCATTATGCTACATAATAAAAGAACTCACTCATAGCTTACCTCAAAGAGATGGACTAGCATGAGGGTATTCTAGAGTGCTCTCATGTGCTTGTCATTGTGTCTCTTTATATCTCCATGGACTCCTTATATAGCCTCCATGAGGGATTAGATTAAGTGAATCTTCTTTATTAACATAATCCTAGATTATGTATGGAATCTTTGAAAATAAGGAGAATAGTGGATGGGACAAGTCTCCACCTTGGTCATCATGCAAGAAGCCAAGGGTGGTGGTAGACAAAATAGAGAAAGGAGCTAGATTACAAGAGGTGGGTGCCCAAAGCACATTATTATAATATATTTACAAGAAGGATAAAATGAAAAGTTGATGTGGTGAAAGAGAGAAGAAATTTGCATGAAGCCAACAAACTGCACCTTCGTAACTTCAAATCGGTGAAGAATCTGAAAAAAGTTTCTTATGCAACTTTGTAGATCCGAAAATGGCTTCTAAATCCAAGGGAAAGCAAATTTCAAGATAATCCTTGGGAGTTCTTGAGATGATAAAAAATGGCTTCCAAAAGCTGTTTTGACTTTAGTTCCTTATATATATATAAATACATATAAGCATGTGACAAAAGGGATTCATGCTTGTAAGCTTTTGTGTAAGATCCAAATGACACCATGATGTGGATATTGACTTGTGTACTAGGGTGAGGTGTCCTCTAATGATGGTGATAGATTCTAAATCTTAGTGATACAGGTGGAACCCACATGTAGTTGGAGGCTAGTCCTTTGAAAAATCTATGCACTCACTCAACTCCTAGGTGTAATCTATTTCCATCTTCACTAAGATAACAATCCCCTTTACCCTTTATATTGACATCCCTCGTAAGAACTTATTCCCCCCATTTGCTAGAGTTATCATAGTCGAGAAGCAATGTAGCATACTTAGTGCTTGAAGAGTAAACCCAAAGTGATATGGTAAGGCTCTTGATAGGGATTTTGGCTAAATTTTGTGGTAGAAATCCGGTTTATAAAAAATCCGGATCACTATCAAGCTTAGTGATGTTGAAGGTAGCATTGTCAGTGGAAGAAGAACCCATAACGTAGTCCAAAATAGTGCATACAGTTCAAAACTGCTTGATGTTTCCTACTGTAAACAACCAAAATACCACCAAAACGAAAGTAAAATGACCACGAATTGATAGATAATGATGTTGCCCACCAAGTACCATCAAAATTACATAAAATTAGGATGATTCAGTATGAAAATTTGACATCAATCCATGGATAACTAATTCCGGTAATAAATTATAGGCAGGTACAATGAGAGCAAAGGGTAGGCAAAATCAATGTACCAAGTCAACCACTGACTATCAAAGCATAACCAACATCAAGCAGGCATAAATTGGCATATGACAGCCATACGGATATCGGGCAAACACCCAAGCATGTTAAACAAATCCGTTAGTAAGCCGGTACACCCTTTGTGTAATAGGGCAAAGTGTACACAACATTGGCAAGACCTGACACAAAGAGGTGTATGCTCAGGGAGTGCAAAGCCCAAATTAGCCCAAGTACATGTATGAGGACCACTGTATGTCAACCATGCAACATCCAAGTGAAGAAGATCCCAGTCTCAGAAGACTTAAAGCTCAATAGCATAAACCACCTACTCAATGTCTGTCAAACATCAAACGATGCTCCCACTTGCACAAAAGCCGTATGGATCAAGCCAACAAGCTCAAGAAAGGCATATGAGAGCACCAATGACAAAAGATCCAAGACCAGACATCAATAAGGCATCATGATCATATAGGCTATGTAGCCTCCAATTAGAGCATCCATAGACATCAACTGTATCCCAAATACAGCTTTGGCAATCCAAGAAATATCCCAAGTAAGTTCCGAGAAGCCAGATGCAAGCCAAGACAAGGCACTAGTAGCAATCGACTCAATGTAACTAGCATGTAGTAGTGGCATAGGCCAAGTATGTCAAGACTAGTCAGACATAGGTAACATACATATCATATGTACATCCAAGACGGAGCATCAAATGCATTCCAAAGCTGATCTCAAGCTCAAATGAAGATCTGGAACCAAAGACAAGCTCGATGTCATACCCCCAAAGTCAATACTTCATTGCATATCCCAAAGACAGCCCGAAACCAATCGGCATAACCAAATTGAAGGTAAAATAACGTGTCAACCAAGGTAGCATAAATCCCAATCAACAACAAAGTGTCTATATCCAAATCAAGGCTCAATAGCTCTCAAATAGCATATACGGGCATAAACCATGATGACCAAGCAATACGTCCAACAGGACACCCGAATGTCAAGAAAGAGCATTATGCATAACCCGTCCTTGATAAAACCTTGCTGCCCAAACAATTTATAGTAGTAAATCCTTGCATAAATCAAGCTATGAAAGCTCAAACCAAGTCCCAAATCATCTCAAAACATTGGGCAAACATCCCAAAGCATCTAGGCATCAAATACCAAGCCTCGAGAGCATCACATAAGCTAAGAGCATGACATTTTCTTGTTGTAAATCAACTTAGATCTATTGCAAAAAAATGTTGTGATCAAAATTTCGCAAACCTGGCATTGCCATCATGTCTGGAGCGTGTCAAAACCCCAAGTTAGACTCTTACCTTACCTAAATTGGATTCCGAATGCGCGAGATATGAGAAAAAATGGGATTTTAGAGCCAGATTTTAAAACAAGCGTTAAAAAACGTGAGATACTACTATGGGGTCTGCTGGTTATGCTGAGGATAAGGGAAAAAATGGGGGCATACAAGGTGCCCAATGAAGCCAAGGAACACCTACAAAGAGCCTATGAGGGCCAAGGAGAAGCGGGAGATGAAATCTTACCTCGGGGGGAAGAAGCCATGGTTGGCATTGAAACTCTAAGCTCTAGGTCTTCAATCTGGGCTGAAGTAATACCAGGCCAAGCTCCATGATCAAGCTCTGATCCAAAGCTCTAATACTAGTTGAAAGGTGAGAAGGATTGAAGCTTGCTTGGAAGTGAGCTATGGCGGAGAGCAAGAGCAAGAAGAGACAGACACACAAATGGGAACTCCAACTGTCACAATGTGTGATCGGGCCTTCCTTTATTCAAACTGTCACTAAAAGAATAAAGAATAAAGTGACAGTCATGGGCACCCGCCACTTGCAGTGTGCAGTGGTGGGTACTGTCAGTGTAGTAATACACAGGCAACTAGGCAAAGGTACCTTTACCCCCAACACATAGAAAACATTGTGGATTTTCAAGTGCTCAGAAAGTTATAACTTGTATATAGGGGTTTTTAGGCACTTGATAATATCATAAGGTCCACAATATCTTGGGCCTAACTTCTTGACTCCACCTAATCATAGAAAATTCTTATTAGGATGGACATGAAGGAACACCATATTGGGACTATATCCTATTCCTCGAAGGTTCTCTCCTACCTTCCAAGATAGACACATGCCTTATGATGATTCTTAGTAGCTTGAATACCATATGTTATTACCTTGACTTTCTTATCCATTTCCTTTAGCCTTTTCTTGGAACCTTCCTCTTTTAGGGTGCGATCAAAGAAGTTGAGTGAAGTAAGGCAAGCTTGCCCATCTAAGGCCTTAAATGGAGTTATCTTGACGCTTTGATGATAAGAGGTGTTGTAGGAAAACTGTACTAAGGGTAGATATTGCACCTACACTTAAGTTCTCTACATCAACATGCTCTTATATATCTTCTATGATTTGATTGTCTTTTTCTATTTGACCATCACTTTGTGGGTGGTAAATCATATTAAAGCATAGTTGTATTGCCTCAAATAATAAATAAAAAAAATCTCAATCATGAACTATCCTTTTTGGAAACCCATGAAGCTTGAAGATCTCCTTGATAAATAATCTTACAATGTTAGAAGCATAGTTTTTCTTTTAAGGAAGAAGATAGGTAACCTTGGTTAGAATGTGCACAATCACCATGATAGTTTTTCCTTTAAGGAAAAAGATAGGTAACCTTGGTTAGAATGTCTACAATCACCATGATATAGTTATAAGATAACCTTGCCCCCAATACCTTCTGCTTCTAGGTTTGGATTAGGCTCCTTGAAAAAGGGGCTTGGATTTGGGAATTCTAGAGATCAAAGGGTCACATAGCTTTTAGTTGGATATCCGATAGAGGATTTAAACCCCGGAAAAACCAAGCCACTTTAAACTCACCTCAAACTAGTGAAGGATGAATAATTAATTTATCAGCAAGATAAGGTAGGAAGATGGGAGATATCTTCTATGCAAATCGTATTTCATTTGATCCCTTGTGTAATGAATTATGAGATTCCACTATTTTGGAACTACTATTTCCACCATGGCCATGCTTCCCTTGTCAATTTTAGCTTGTCTATCATGGCTTGATTTGGGATACTAATCCCTACTAAGAGGAATTAATCCTCCATGTGGTATCAAACCATAACTCACCATCCATTTCAACATCTTTATCCTTACCATCAAATTCAGGTGACTTGTTTGAGAAGGGATTCCTTCTCTTGAGTTTCAAAGGTACTAGCAATAGGTGTCACACCTTGAATTACATTTCAAGAAATTAATTTAATATGACTTACCAATTTTTCATGTAGACTTTTCCTTGTTTCCTCACAAGATGTAAAGAGATGAAAAAAACTACACAATTGGAACAAAAAGAAACATATTTTATTTAAATTTTGTATAGCCAAAGATACATCATGGAAGGGACTCTTTATTAAAATTTATTCACAAAATTTAGTTACATCAATAGTTTTATAAACTAGAGGCTAAGAAAAAATATCGAGGGTTTTATATTGTTGAGAAATAAGGTCTAGATAACCTTCTTTACAATAGTTGTGGCATCAAGAGCATCTTGAAATAGTGACTCTCTTAGTGCCAAGATTACCTAAATCAATTGCATAAATTTAGCAGTTTTGGTGAATCCACTATCCTCCCATGTGATGTATAAGACTTAGATTTTTCAAAAATAAGTAAAGTAAAAACTTTGAGATTCAATTTGTTCTGGAAGTAAGTGAGGTGATTAATGTTGATGAAACAATGTAGACTATTCCACATCCAATGCCTTTCACAATACAATGGAGTTGGATTATGAATTCAATATAAGAGTACATAAAGTGATCTCTACAATCAAATCTATGAAGTGTATGGTTGATGTAAACATAGATTAAAAAACTAAGCAATGTTCCAAAGCTCCATCACTCCAGAAGAATTCCACCACATTAGTGCATAAATAGTCATCTACTTAACCAAAGTTTTTTTACAATATTTACAAAAAATATTCCTAAGTTTGTAGCTAGAATTTGTGCTTTGATATCAAGTGTAATATATGTATCTAGTGAATCCTTGATAGCATAATTATGGTATTCCATCAAGGGATGTATTTGTGAGTGCTCATGCAAGTGTAACTAGGAGATGGGTTGACAAGCTTGGAGTGTTGTCCCATACTTGAGGACTTGATGTTGTTCCACACTTGAGGACCTAGTTAGTATATGGTTTTATTGTGTGGTGCAACTCTTAGGTGACAAGCCCTCTAAGCAAGGCTAGGTTTTCCTACAATTGATGTGCTCTGAGATTGTGCTATGGGGGAAAGGTCTAGGGTGTCAACAGTGGAGTCAATTGATGGAGACCACTTGTACCTAAGTTGAGGACTCCTAGGTGCAGAGATCATGTAGTGCACTTATCTAAATTGGAGCTTTTTCTCTGTTTTTTTATCCCCTTCTTTTACTTGCTTTCTTTCTCTTTTTTGGTGATTTTATTCCCCCAAAAATGGTTAAAAGGTGCAATTGAGACACTACTTGTTGAGCATATAGTCTTTTTCTACTTATCATAGCTTAATGGAGGACTTTGGATAGATGGGATGTGTATAGAAGGCAAATCGACTATCCACCATAACCTCTTGTAGTGCCACACTATAAGATGGGAGGAGTGCAATGTGTAGGTGTAGTCGATGAATCATGGCTGCTCTATCTATACTTATGTTGATATTAAAGAATAATAAGAGCTTCCCATCTTCACAGGATGTTGGGTCTTGCTCCAACATTTTGATTAGAAGCTAAAGATAATTACATATGGTATTGAAGGAAAGTTCAAGGTCATTGATGCTAATCTTGCAATATCATCAGAGACTCTAGGATAACATACCACCATTGTGACTTAAGCTTTCAGACCTCATGTCTATAAATCTAGATGTTCCCCTTGGGCCTTTCCCTATTGAAGCTAATAGGCTTTGCAAAGAGGGTGTTTTCATCCTACTGCTCTTTCCATTTCTTAGTGATACTCTTTTTTTCCCAAATCAATATCTGCACAGTACTTATAGGCATTTGACATGATTATATATGACATATCTTGAATCTTATGCTCCATAAAAGCTTGGATTTCACCACCAGCAACTCAAAATCTAACTCCCCAAACTTCAACTTGGCCTACAGGTGTCTAAACACAACATTCCCATGAAATGGTCCCTTTCAAATCCTAAAACCTTGAAGTCAAACAATATAGCTTTCTCTCTTCATTTCTCTTGATATATCTTCCCTAGTCCATCCAAGCCTTTTCACTATAGCTTGCTCTCTTCCTTGCTCTTGATATCTCTTCCCCAGTCCATCCAAGCCTTTTCACTATACTTCACATCCTCCATTGTTAAGAGGATGGTTAGTACAAGCTTGTAATGCACTCAAAAGTCTCTCAAGTGGTGCTTCTTGTATATCTCTAGCACAAACTCTACCACTAATTGTGGTCCTTGAGGTGCATCACCAACTCCACTAATAGTGGTCCTTGAGGCGCATCACCTGCATTGTCCCTTGAGATTTCAATTTACCATGGAAGATATAATTTTTGGTGGCTCTATAGGATATACATGCTTCTCTCATTGGGGCTGGGGTTGAAAGATGAAGTGCTTGGCCAAATTTTAGATTATTCAAAGCTACATTGGCCAAGCTTGACTATGATCTTAACCCTACTACATCCTCTGGTGGCAAAGGTGGAAGGTGGATGTATGGCTTTCTTATAAGTTTCTATTGGTTGTGAGATTTCATATTTGTACACATTTCATGTGACTCAAGCTAATTTTATATGTATAGTGAAGTTGCAAGCTCAATAATTAGCTTGGTCAATGCGTCTCCAAAAGATTTCCTCACTTCATACTCAATCTGGATGATGACTCCAATCAAACTTGCATCGATGGCCTATTGCAGACTCATATAAGATACCTTCATCTATTCCTAGACCTTCAAATTCTCCTGTATTTCTCTTTCACAAGAAGAGTTTTTTTAGCCTTCTCCTACTCTATTTGGATCATTGAGTTTGCACCTCTTGGTATCTTTTTTGTAGATCTTCCATCTCCCTACTTTCAATTTCTAATGCCAAGTTTCTTCCTACTTTGGAGCTCTTGTTTACCTTGAAGAAATTCCTTTTTATTCCTTCTAAGTTCTTTGTGTAGCAATTCTAAGACATTCAGGTTTCCATTTAACACTAGACTGCACTCTTATGGGACTATGGTGGACTCCATATAGCATCATAAGTCACCTTGTGAAGGGATTGTGGCCTCTTCCATGGGTTTCATCTTCTCCAATTTGGTTACTTTCATTTGTATATTTTGTATCTAGACTAACTCATAGAGAATTTCTTCATCAAAGTTTTGTGAGATCTCAATAGTTTTTTCTTTTCTACTACTCAAGCTACCTTCTTCTCTCTCTCTCTCTCTCTCTCTCATGATTTCTTGGACTTGTTGAGCTAATGTGTGGCTCATTTTCTATCATACCTCTGTGAATGATTGCAAGAGGTTCCTTTGAATGTGTTCAATGTGCTCCTTCATCCTAGCTTCAATTCTTTTTGTTTCCTTCTTACTCATTCCTTTGGCAACATAAGCTACTACTCTTTCTTTGGGGGTGGCTTCTTCATTAGAGTTTGAGGGGGATGAACCCTCCTTGATCTCTTCTCTAATCCTCTTTTCCCCTTTTGATGGCCTTATTCTCCGCTAAAATTGTGAATTCTTCTTTCATGTTCCTCTTGCTCCCCTTCCCTCTCCTCCCTAGCTTGTTCCCTTCACTTCTTTTCTTTCTTAGCTTGTTCTCTTTACTCCTTTTCCTTCTCGCTACTACCTTATTTTATATATTCTCTCAAGTAAAAGTGTTCTGGCAATGTGTCTCATGGAGTGACAACCTTCCCTAGTGGTGTGACAATTCCTATGGTAGTAGGTAGTGCTTCAGTAAAGATTCCAAAGCTGCATTGATTACTTTAGTTAGTGCACTTGCAAAGCTAATAACCATTCTCTTCAACTAGGAGGAGCTTGCATCAGGAGCTTGTGTGAGTACTTTCTTGGCTTTGATGATCGTCTCGTGAACTCCTTTTATCAAGAGGCCATTCACATCTCTAGTCATGATCTCTTCTATGAATATATTTTCCATGAGATGCTTTTGGATCCGTATTATGGAATATTGAGGCTCATTGTAAGTGAACATGTGGTGCAAGATTTGGGCTATCACATGCAACTCGTCCTTTGCAATGGCACTTAATTGGGGGCCATGTTTTGTGACATTACTTGGTATTTTCCATTTTTGTAGAACTATAGGATTTCTTATGGGTCCTTTATACTTCCCTTCTTTATGTTATATTCCTAAGGCAAGGTCTACGAACTATAGTGTATGTGTCACTCTATCAATAATTGTCGCTCTCCCCTTACCCAATAGCCTAACACACTTGTTTTAGAAATAAATTCATACTCAAAAAAGAAGCTTTGGCATGTGCATGGTCAATTGAGTTGGTTCACTACACACTTTAATATGAAGATGTGGGCCATGCCATTTTGACAAGTTTCTTGTCCATTTCACTATCATTAACTAGCTCATCAAAGTTTTTTATCAATTGGAATTTGAGATCCCCTAGGCCCCTTGTAGTGGGGCAATAAGTCATAGTTGTTGCATTGATCTACGATGAATATAATTTTTCTTCATTTCTAGGGTTATTAATTAGTGGAGGGAATTTAAGGTCACTCATTCTTATGGGTGGAGCCAGAACCCAACTAGCCATCTATGTGATATTGAACAATAAAAAGTCATGAGAATTCTACAAAGAAAGGAAATAGGCTCAACTTAATTAGAAATGCCATTCAATTTTTCATAGCATTTTTTGATGTGATTCGGTTGAACCTCCCCTTCTCAATGGCAGCAAATAGCTTTCTATCTATGATATCACACTGGGTTTCATATGTATCAATTATGTGTTTGGTTTTGTCTTTATCTTTTTTTTAAATTCTTGTTGTTTTCTTTGAAACTAAATAAATCAATTTTATTTTGTAGATTCTTCATTTTTGTTGTAGATCTATGTTTTGAACTTTGTATTTTCACAAACATTATTTTGGTCTTTACATTTTGCAACATCAAGCCTTGTATTATTTTAAGCCCCGTGTTATAGTTAGTTGTATTTTCTAAGGATAAGTGATACTTCCATATTTTTAATACCAATTCATTCAAAAATAAAATCATGAGAGACTATGGACCACTCATACTTGGGTGGGAGATACTTGAAATTGTTAGACTTGAGTGCAAATTTATCCTTCGCAATGAACCTGTTGTGTGTATTTGGGATATTCTTGTTTAAATAAGAAGGTTGGTATTGTATATAATGGTATAAACATCAATTTGAAACTCAAGAACACTAGTCTACAAAAGAATCAATGTTGCATCCTTGATGTCCTAATGTTGCTCCTCAATCTCATGGTCTAGGGTAATGTTGTAGGTAAGGTCAGTCATCTTTTTTATTAATTATATTCTCTTTGATTGGTTTGTTAAGGGGCATGCTTGTCCCTTTTCATGGTGAGCTCTTTTACTAGCCTACTATGCTAAGTTTCAAAGGATAATCAAGGTTGGAAGTGCCAATTCTTCGCATATTCGCCCAATGTGAGAATATATGAATCAAGTAGCAATTTGTTAATGAGTGCCTTCTAAGATTGGGTCTACCAGCACTTGGCAATGTGAAGAACTATTTAGTAGTGATGTATTCTAGACCCTATTATTGGTGGTCATGTCAACTGTAGTTTGTGTTCCTCTCCATGAGGTAACTCAAATTGTTGTGCTACTTATGTTGGTAGAGTGTGTCCTTTTGGAACATGTTGGGGGTTAAAGGCATTATGGGAGTTTTGAGGTCTCAAAAATGCCTTGTGAGTGATCCTAGAGAGAAAATTTTTAGCTTTTTAAAACCTTTTATATTTTGGTAAGTAAATATATCAAAAAATTTTACTAAGTCATTGTTGTGATATTCTCATGGTCACATCAAACCTAGAAATCTAGGCCACCATAAAGGTGACAAAAATGATCATAATGAACATCTTACTCATCCTCATTAATGTGAAAAATAATATTCAATTTGAATTTTTTTCAACGTTTGATTACTTCCCTCCATTCTCACTCTCTTCTTTCTTTCCCATTCTTACTAGTTTCTTCTTCATTTTCTTTCTTGTTTCTAATTTGCATAGTTTTTCAATCCAATATTCTACTCACATCCTTAGCTATGGATTATTCATCCAATGATCTCTATAGCTCTAGTAAAAGGCCTCTCTGATCATCTTCATATTGAGTCGGATAATGAGTATGAATCGATAAGGAAGAGAACAAAACCCATTACTATTAGAGAGTCTACAAAACATATACTCACGTTTGAAGGAAAGAAGAATCTTGATCTTTGGTTAGATGGGAGGCTATATCCCAAAGATCCTAGCAAAAATAGTACTCGGTCTTTCTATAATAGCTCTTCATTATTTAGGTTCATTGGTGATGGTTATAATGGATTTCTAGGTTATACTCTTAACTTGGTTTAGTAAAAAAATCCAAGCAACAAGGTATATTTTTTTCACTTTAAAAATCTGAAATATAACTTTGTTTATAATTAATTGTATTGATTTGTGATGTTGATTTTGTTTAGGTCTCTTCTTCAACCGAATGCAAGTGAAAGAGATTCTTTGAAATCATCTCTATTTTATTATCGTCTTCTTCCTTCAGTAGTTTCAAAAGATATTTTGGAGAGGAAGAAAATTAAAAAGGCAAAGAAACAATTCTTGGGGTCATTTACAAAGGATCCTTCTTTGGATACTGAGTTTGTGCAGAAGACACTAGATAATATTGGTATCAATCGAGATGCTTATATACAACTTTTTAGCTTTTATAGTAAAATATAAAGCAAGGACAAGTACATAATTGCATGCTTCCACCCAAGGCCATCTGTGGTTAGAACTATTAGACAGAGAGTGAATAACAAAGTGGGAGATTCTCGGTGAGCCTTTCCATAACAAGGCTAGCTTCAAGGGCAAGAAAAAGGAAGTTGTATTCAATGAATTTAACAATATTTTCCTTGACTTGCCCACCCTACAATGTTTAATGATTAGATTCTATGACTTGTCACTAGAAGAGACACAAGGAGTGGCTAGATTTGTGGTTAAACTTGATGAAAGTGAGATTCTAAAATGTACAAAACTAGAGAGGGTCTCTATAACCTTGATGAATAGAGCACTTTCATTAGATCATTGCAATCACTCAATGTCATTTAGTGTTTAATCGAAACACAACATCTGGTATCTAGGAGCATTCGAAGTAGATATAGAGGATTTTGATATATTGTATTGGGTTTTTCATCAAACACCAATACATGATGTTATTAAGAGACAAGTAGCAGGAGAAGAGCTATTTGTTGAAGGATTTGAGAACTATAAGATTGAGTGGCACATAGCTAGTGACTTAAAGACATTTAAATTTGTGTACAATGTATCAATGGGAACCAACTCTAGATCTCCTTGCCCATATTGCATGTCCCCAACCATAGAGTTGAACTCAAGCAATTGGAATAGAGCTCCCTCTAGGCACAACAAGGATCCATCATTTAAACCAGTCCTAGATATTCCTTTAGTGAATGCCCATATTTGTACACTTCATGCACTTTGTAGAATAATTGAAAAGATTGTTTATCTTTATATAGGATTTGCATGGAAGCTGAAGCCATTATCAACTAGAACAGATGTTATAACAAAGATTGAAAAAGTCTTATCTGCAATTGGTTTGCATGGTGCTAATGTTGTTATTGAACCAAATCTTCAAAAGTCTAAGGATGGCAATTGTATCTCCAAAAAGCCATCTATTGGTGGAGTGAAGGCTGGAAGGTTCCTAGACTTTCATGGGAGACTTGGTAAAATAAACTCTAGGAATGGTGGCTCAACTATTAGATACAATCAATGGAAGTGCCTACAAGTGCAGTTAAGGATCATGCTGATAATGGACAAGATCGGAATAGAAAAGTCAATGTTTGGGAAACACTAGACAAAGTATTCTTTTATTGTGATAAAACTGAGTGGAATGATGATGATCTCAAAGACTTCAAAAACCAATTGAACCTTTTTAAAAAGGCAATGATAGAAGCTTGGCACAATTAATATTTCACTCACTATATGTGGTAAGAAGTTTACATATGTATATCTCTTTATTATATGACTCATATAGGGTTTTCTAATTGAATTTATTTATTTGTTAAATATGCAACATATTTTCTACAACCATACTCTATATTTTATCAAGAAATATGGATCTCTATCTATCTAGTCAACCCAAGGTATGGAAAAATCACATTATCACAAAGCAAGAACAAAATACTTTAGACACACAAGACATGGAGGTGGAAGATAAAAAGTAAAAAGTTTACTAGAGGTCTTTCAATGGTTCTACATATAGATTTGGCGCAAATTCAAGCTCAAAGACACAACCGCATCATGTAATACATCATCTTTGGCAAGGACTACATCCACTATTACCCAAAGAAGAAAAGAGGGATATTTAAACTCTTGTGCAAAGCAAAGGTATTCAAAATGGTTACAAATTAGACAAAGAGATAGAAAAATATGGGTTTCAAGAAACCCTTAACATCTTTTAGTCTGACTCTGTTATTGCAGAAGAGCCTTTAGTTTCAAGGAATTCACTAGGTCCTCTAAAGAAATCTTTTATTTCATCCCACTCAATGAGACCTTGGAGGAGGTAGAAGAGTAATAATCTTCTAGAGAAAAGCTCCATATGACACACTGCTAAGTTGAACTTTCTTGGCATGCTGGAAGTATAGTCAAAGGAAGGGGGGATATTAATCCCCATTAGCTACGCTGCATGGGGACAATATAAGAATGGTCATAGAAGAATATTCCATTCTCTGCAAGCTATGTCTTCTTTCTACCTTTGTACATCTCTTCTCCAATCAAGCCATACATCACATCAATCACATCAACAATAGACTTGACCGGTTGCCATTCCTCAAGATTAGAGGGATAGACATCTACAAGACAAATGTTATAATGGTAAACCTTAAACCAATCCTAACAAAAAAATGACCTTAAGAATCAAATCCTTACAATTTGGTTTATGCATTGGAAGATTTGAACTTCCAAGTTTCAAATATAGCTCTCTATGCATAAACACATGTTGCACCAGAACCTCTTGTATGCTATTCTTATTTACCCCAAGCTTGAAATCTCAGATTCTACCCTTCCAAGTAGAGATGAACAAGCTCTCATATCTTCGCCTTTTCTCGCGTTTTTCTTATTGCATGGTGATCCAACGACCTTTGCTAATGATTGTAGGAATCCATCTTCCATCTTTTTGGAATGAGTTAAACACTGGTATGGATGTGATTTGGGAGCTTGAATGCCTTGTTGAAGGTCGAATTTTTATATCCATAACACACGCACACACACACACACACACACACACACACAGAATACTAAGCTACCACAAAGAAAGGAAAAACACAAAAGGGATAAAAGAAAGGAGGGAAAAAAATAAGTGTCAAGCTCTTTATTAATTTGAATTTAGATTAAACATGTCATTATCATTAATCTAGACATATCACTGATGCAAAGATTGTCATAATCACAAATATAAGAGGCTAAAAATAGATATTGATAATACAAAGTCGTAATATTATTTTATATATATATATATATATATTTGTAAAATGATTTTTTGTATTTTAAAAAATAAAACTTCCGTTACAGAGGCTCTGCTCCTATTGGTCTAGAGCACTCTCTCTCTATCTCCTAAAAGGCATTTTGAAGACCTCAAAACTCCCCTATTGCCATTTGTGCTTAGTAGCCTATATTTATTTGTACATCGTAGGTAGAGACCGCCAATAACTACCACTTTATTCTTTATGCTTTATATGATAATAGAATAAGGAAAGGCATATCTTTCATTGTGACTATTAGATTTTCCATGTACTATATTGCTCCATCGTTACTATCACTAGCAACCACGGAGACCCTACAGATCACTTATCAAGTCAAGCGTATAAAGCAAGTGGCAATTGTCAAGAATCGTGTGGTGGGGGAACTTGCTTGAGCTGTTGCACCAACACACACCATACACAAAGAGAAAGCTCACTCAAGAACACAAGAAGAGAGATGGAGGCCAAAACATTTTCTTATTGATTTCTTCTTCTTCTTTTCACCACAATACAACGTACACAAAGTACAGATAAGATACAACATAAAGGAAAGTGGTCTACTAAGTCAAATAGTGCATAATTGAATATACTAATCTACTAGTGTAATAACTATCCCAACTATAGGTAGGTGCAACAAACTAAATATAACAAGTGATAAGTCAGTGGCCATGTGAGAATCATAATGACGGCCAATGTGCTAAGTGTAAACATGCAAACCCATCTAGCCAAGCGGTCCATCATCGATGTCCACACATGTTAAGCTTGCTATCTCAACACTCCCCCTCAAGCTTAACTATATCTTTGTAACTCCAAGTAAGCTTTGAAACTTTTGAAGCTTATTTGCACACCCAATTTCTTTGTGAAAATGTCAAATGTCAGATCCCATGTGCTAACATATACCAAGTCAATCTCTCCTGCAAGTACCTTCTCTCTCACAAAGTGGTAGTGCACCTCAATGTGTTTTGTCTTAGCATAGAACATTGGATTACTAGCTAATTGTACGCTACTCATGTTGTCATAATGAATGACAATTGGACCATCTCTCTACACATCCAAATCACTCAATAACTTTTGTAGCCATACCACCCTATATGCTACCATAGCAATACCTCTATACTTAGCCTTTGTACTCGATAAATCAATTGTAGATTGCTTTTTGCTGCTCCATGTAATTGCTGCATTACTAAGAGAAAACATGAATCCACTAGTAGATCTTCTATTTGACATACTATCAGCCCAATCTTCATATGTATATCCAAATACATGCATATCCTTACCTGCCTCATAAAAAAATCCATAGTATAAAGTGAACTTTGCATACCTTAATATGTGTCTAAGTGCATCTACATGAGACTTTTTAGGCATTTTCATAAACTAACTAACAATGCCAACAGCATAGCTCAATCTTGGCCTTATGATAGTCATGTAAATCAAGCTCCCTACTATCCTCCTGAGAACATAGTAGGGTCTTCTATCTCAACCCCGACATTAGCACTCAACTTTACATTTTTCTCCAATGGTACTGAGAGAGGCTTACATGCTATCATGCTATACTTGGATAACATATCCAAGCCATATTGCCTTTGGGATATCCATATACCATTATCACATTTGATCACCTCAGTACCAAGAAAGTACCTCAAATCACCTAAATCCTTCATCTCAAACTCCTTCTTCAAAAATTCCTTAACTTTAGCAATTCCACTATCACTATCACTTATAATATTGAAGTCTTCCACATAGATAACTATGATGACTAAGCATGTATCTCCCTTTCTCACATAAAGTGAGTTTTCAACATTAGAAACATAAAAGCCAATGTTGACAAGATACTCTTCAATCTTATCACACCATACTCTAGGTGCTTGCTTCAGCCCATAGAGCTCTTTCTTTAACTTGCACATATATGTGGGATGCTCTAAATCCTCACAATCTATTGGCTACTCCATATACACCTCTTCTTACAATTCACCATGCAAGAAGGCATTCTTGACATCCATTTGCTGCTGTAAATTCCAACCTTTGGATGTGCTCACAAAGTAATCACACATCTATTAGTTGCCATCCTAGCAACTAGGTTGAATGTCTCTTCATAATCCATGATATATGTTTAAGCATAGACTTTTTTGCAACCAGCCTAGCCTAATATCTACTAACCAAACCATCTACATTATGCTTGATTTTGTAAACCCACTTATAGCCAATAGCTTTCTTACTCTTAGGCAAAGGTACCAAATCCCAATTCTTATTGGTTTCTGATGCAGCCATCTCCTTATCCATTGATGCATCCCAATGAGCATGACCAACAGCATCCTCAAAACAAGTGGGCTCAATATCCTCAATTACCTTTACCATATAAGCATAATGGTGAGTTACATAACCTTCAAAACCAAATCTTTTAACAAGATATTTGACCCTAATAGATCTTCATACAACTGGATCAATTAATGGAGCCTTTACATTACCTTGTACTCTCTATTCACTTGGTGTCTTAACTGAAGGAATGCCAAGCTCATCATCCAAACTCTCTGAAACACTAGAATCTCCATCAAATCCAAAATGATTAGTAGATGCATCATTATCGTCCGCAACACTTTCTTATTTCCTTTTTGTTTACCTACAACACTTCTAGATCCACTTGAAGATGTGGGGTTATTTCTTAGCCTCCTAGACCACGGGTTAACTGTAGATATAGTACCAAATGATATTTCTAGTCCACTAAGGCTCTGTGATTCTTACTTTTCTTTCTGCACATAAATATCATCATCATCTAATGAATCACCATTAGATGCATATCAACTGCTTATCTCATAAAAAATAACATCTCTACTCACTTTGAACTCACATGTGACAGACAAGGTTATAACAATGATACTCTTTCTACTCTAAAGAGTATCCAATAAAAATACAATTTTCAACCTTTGGATCAAGCTTCTTTTGCAGCTCATCTGGCATATGAAATATATGATATAGCCAAACATTTTCAAGTGTGATACATCAAGCTTCTTGCCTAAAAACCATTCTTTGAGGTTCATCTCATGAACTACAGCTATGGGAGTTTTATTTATAATATAGACAGTAGTATAAACATCTTTAAATCCACACAAAAAAAATTGGCATATTCTTTTCACTCATCTCAATGCCCATCCAACTTTTGTAATATGTCTATTTTTTCTTTCTGTAATCCCATTTTGTTGTGGTGTATACCTACAAGTAAAGTGTATCTTTATCCCATGAGACCTCAAGAGGCCACTAAACTCGTTATAGAGGTACTCTCCCCCTCTATCTATTCTCAAGCACTTAACTTTTAAGCTTATTTTTTCTTTAATCGTGGCCTTGAAAGTTTTGAAGTACTCAAATACATCACTCTTTTCTTTCATGAAATATACCCACAACTTCTTTGAGCAATCATCAATGAAGGTAATAAAATATTTGCTACCACTAGAGATATGTTCTATGTAGGCTCCCAAACATGTGTATGTACAACATTAAGTATGTTTTTGCTCATATCTGTATCATGCAAAAAGGATTGTCTTGCTTGCTTTTACCAAACTAATATGCTTTATACACTTTGTGAAATTTTGTAACTCGAAAAACACGCAAGCCTATAACAATCATTTGTACTGCATTGATTTCAACCTTTGCACATTCGCATGTCCAATATATTTATGTAATATTTTAATGTCTATAACCAAACCTTTTTCTTTAACATACATAGCAACATTCATTGTGGGAATTCCAATATCTAAAGTAAACATGCCACCAACTCTACTTCCTTTTGTGACCAACCTAGACTTATCATTAAAGTCTTCTACAAAACAACATTTTTCATTAAATCGAATCTGCAACCCTTTCTCTACTATTTGGCCAACTGATACTAAATTCTTTGTAATTATGGCACATTTATACATCTGATAGAATCTTTGTCTAGCCATCATGCAAGGACAAGGAAACCTTTCCAATGTGTGAAATTGGGTGGCATCATGAATCATTACTCATCTGTACATGGTCTAGATTTTGTAAGTCATACATCTCTCCAAACCATTCAACATGATTGGTCATATGATTAGATGCACCTAGATCAACATACCATACATCATCACATGTCCCCTTTCTTGTAACAACATTCATCATATGTTGCATAACAAACAAGCAATCATTTTTATCATTATTCTATCTGAAGACAATGCATAGTTTCCTTGCTGCAATTTACCACTACAGATATCATCCTTCTTAGCGTAACAATGGGCTACAATATGACATTTGTTCTGCCATCCACCTCTTCCTCTAAAGCTCCCCCCTATCTCTAAAGTTTCTATGGCCTCTTGAAACTTGTATTTCACTGAATTGCTATTTTAACTTGTTTTTCTTATTATCACCAACACATCCCATATCATGGCCTCTTGAAGAGGATTTTGCATGCCCCCTTCTTGAACTTAAATAAAATGATTGGACCTATTCACCATTTCTTTCATATGAGAGTCACATTGCATATTGATCTCTTCAATAATCATGAGAGAGACCAACTCATCAAAATCTAGAAATGGCTTTTGTACATATATCAAAGTGACAAATGATTTCCCAGCCTTCTCATTATTAAGGCCACCCAAAGTAGATGAAACCAAATCATCACCATCAGGTGCATTGTATCAATCTCGCTGCCAAAGAATCTACAATGCTCCTCACCTTCATACTCAATCTCGCTTCAAAACATACTCATTGATAGACATTTTTCCTTTCTTCAAAGTATTCAACTCTTACTTGAGTTGAATTTTTGGTGTCTTTCTATTTACTAAAAACATATTCTCAAAAATTATCCAAGCTACATGTGAACTTTTTGCATTCTTGATATGTTCGAGCATAGCATTATCAATGACTTCAAATAGCTAATGCATCACCTATTTCTTCTTTGCATTCCATTCTTTCCACTCCTTTAATTCATCTTTTGTTGTAGTTGTAGGGATACTCAACTTTGGCTCCTTTTCTTCACCTAAAACAAACTCAGAAAGGCCCTTTCCAATAAGTTTATCACATGGAACTTCATGAAGGATACTTGTTCTTGTCCAGCTTCTCAATGATAGGATTTCTATTATTTTCTGCCATTATTATAAAAATGATATAAAATAACAAGCAAGTCTTCTTCAATCTTTCATAACAAGTGCACAACAATACACCAAGCAATCTTTTTCACTAATTGCTCAATAATATATGTAATCTGCAATCCATTTATAGGTAAAACTTATGTTTGCTTCCTAGCAAATACCTCAAAACTTACAAATTCAAAATCTGCAACTTGTACAACAACTTTCAATCGATACGGCTGAAATCATAATATACCCTAAAACTATTGTCTGCAACCTTGTGACTCTAAAATGGGGCCCGAAATAGTCTTGGATGCCCAAAAAAGTAGTACCAAGCCCAAAAGGGCTTGTATGTAGAATATGTAGTGCTCTGCTCCCTCACACACCAAATCTCATAGCAATCTAAGATTTTTGCTCTACCATGCTTTTGATGCCTCTATTAGTACTATCCAAGAGAAAGAGTGGAAGAATGGGAGAGCTTATTACTTATTACTTGCTTGAATCCTTGCTTCTTCTCCTTTACTTCAGCCTTCAAAATCAAACACTCTAAGTGATGCTACTCTTATACCATATCAAGAATCACCTGATGGGGGGACTTGCTTGAGTTGCTACACCAAACACACACCATACACACAAAAGGATGCTCACTCAAGAATACAAGGAGAGAGATGGAGGCCAAAACATTTTCTTGCTGGTTTCTTCTTCTTCTTTTCACCATCATACAATGTACATAAAGTATAGATAAGATACAACATAAAGGAAAGTTGCCTACTAAGTTAAACAGTGCATAACTGATTATACTATTCGACTAGTGCTATAACTATGGTAGCTATAGGTAGATGCAACAAACTAAATATAATAAGTGATAAGTCACTGGCCATGTAAGGATCATAATAATGACCATAGATATGTTAAATGTAGACATATGGATCCATCTAGCTAAGTGGTCTAGCATCAATGTCCGCATGTGTTGAGCTTACCATCTCAACAGCAATGACTATCTCTCATTTAGCCATTCACGCTTTCATATAAGAATGTAGTGAGCTTACTCTTGAATCCAATCATTGTAGTCCTCTTTCTCAAATACTTCAATGGCTCCATGATTCAATGTGCTAGCTCAAGTAACCTCCATCTCCATGCTCCAAGCTCCAAGCTCCAATCTCCATAATTGTGTGTGCAAAAAAAGAAAATAGATGAAGGAGAAGAGGAGAAGAGGAGAAGAAGAGCTTCTCCATTGTCCCTCACTCTCACACACTCATACTCTCCCTCTCTCACACTCCCTCTCTCATGCATAAGAAAGAAGCAAGAATAAGAACAAGAAGAGAGCTAGTTTGCACATACACTAAGAATGAGCTTATCTAGTAAGTTTTTAGCTTTAATATATGCCCTTTTTCCCTTGGGCACACAATCCATTTCCATGACTAGCCATCAGTTATTGGTCCTCTTTTCCACTCTTTTCCTATTCTTTCCTATTCTCATGGCTCCTTTACATGTGCCTTTTCATTTGCAACTTGCACAGGAGGGAGCCTGGTGCTTTTTTACAAAGGACTAAAATGCGCTTTATTTCTTGTGTGCCCTATTCTTGATTTTTTTTTAAATATTCTTAGGAGACGCAGATAGTTACATGTGGTAATTAATACCGACATGAAGAAAACTCCTTGAGAAAGTGCGCAATAGACGGGCAAAGATCTTCTTTAGTAAAGGCTATATACTCCTCAGGGATTGTAGCATTAACATTGTAAATTTGTGAAAAATCATACCTTCCATGCACCTCCGAGTCAAAATCTACTATGTATCTCCTTGGGTAGGGCATGTAGGTTTGATTATTCCTTTCATATGGCAATGTGTTGCAAAAAACCATCCATGTATCCATATTGTCATCCCATATGTTCATTATCCACTTTGGCTATGATTCATAGCCCTTAACTACTCTAGGCTCGTCCATCACTTTATCCTCCCAGTATGTGGCTAGTTCCCTATGCCATAGTGTTGGATGCCTTGCTCTTTCTTCTAGCGACCTTTTGCCTAGCTGCATTGAAAGATTGATCACCTCCTCCACCATGCTTGGTGACAATATTTGATCAAGTGATTGGGGGTAGGAGAAGATGAACTCGAATGGGTTGCAGTGGCTTTTGTCTTGCTCCCATAGGGTCAATTCTCATGCCCAATTGACTAGCAAGCACTCTTCACATTGAGGGATAGGGATGGAACTTGGCACTAAGCTTTCTCTATGAGAGATCTGCTAATTCTCTCCTTCTATGTCTCATTTTTACAATTCTCTCTAGGGCATTGGGGTCTTCATCATGTGCTTCTACTTGCAAATCTGGTTATGGGGGTGGACTTGGCACATTAGGTATCTCTTCCTCATCATTCTCCTACTCAAAATTAGGCCCTCCTTCATGAAATGGATCTACATGCTCCTTAGAAGAGAGCTATTTTTTTTAATGCTCCTATTCCCCAAATCCCAATAGGTCTGCCTAGACAACCCTGCCTTGATTAGATGTTGCCTTTGCTCTTCCATACTTAGGCTACTGTCGGCCCTAGGTGTCTTCTCATGGAGATCGTATCTTAATGCTCTCCTTGTGTGAGTTCTAATTTCCTTTTGAGCCCATCAATTGTTTCTTCTCCTTCCACCTAAGTGATATGCAGCACAACATTTAAGAAGGCATGTTGCTATTGTGCTAGCATCCTCGTCTCTATTACTTCTACTTTTCCTTCAACCATTATGCACTCACTTTTTGATAGCTCTAGGTGCTCTGCTAAATCCTTGATTCTAGCATTGTTCCTTTCCACCCATCCTTCAACTTTTTCTTTCATATGTTTGAGAATTCGGTTCTGCTCTCATGAGAGGATGGTTGCTAGCTGCTCTTGCTTTTTCCATATCACATGCATCTTCCCTTTCTCTTGGCCTTAGTGTTCCACCTACTCCTTTAGGATGGCATGCTCATGGAGTGTTTCCTAGAGTTGATTATGTAGCTCCGCCATCTTCTTCATAGCTTCTTTATCTCTATGTGTCTTTATGGTCTACAACTCTTGTTTCAACTCACCCCTCTATTGTTTCAATTCTTTGTCTTCTAGGTCTCTTTCAAAACCGTCACTTCCTTTGTGAATATCATCATTTTCCTTGTCTTTTCTAGTTGGAAGGCTACAAAAGCATTCTTTTTTGCTTCTAGCTCAATAGGTGTATCTTTTCTTTCCTCATTCATTCTATCACACTGACTCTGGAGCTCTTTCACTAGGTCATCATACTTCTCCATGTTGCACATTGCCAATGGTACCGAAGTGGTTGACACCTCAAGTCATGGCATCTTAGGACCTTGGTAGGATTTTTCACTGGCTGCTCTACCATTGCTGGTCTCTTAGCTCCTACCATTGGGACCCCTTCTGATACTTTTGGTGCAAGATCATGCACTTTGCCTAGTATAGGTACTGCACCCATGCCATCACGTTACTTTCATTGACTATTACTTATGTGGTTCCTTGTGTTGAGGTGATTGTGGTAGCCATGACTGATGGTAGTGCATATATAGGGGCCTTTCCCTTACCCTCTATCACTAGTCTCTACTCAACCTCCTCTATGGAAACACTTGTGCTAAGGCACATTTTCATGTGTCAGGCTCATCATGACTAGTTCTTGGGATTGAGAGATGTGTTCTACTGATCTTTTGATGGCAATGGCCAAGTGCTCCTCCTCCTCTCATCTTAACCTTTCATGTTCCTCTTTTTTCTTTTCATGTTCCTCTTCTAGTTTCCTTAACTCTTCTTCAGCCCTCGACAAGTCTCTTCTTTCTTCATTAGTGATTCTGGTCTTCTTGATGGGAATCCTCATCATAATTCTTTGCCCCTTTTCCCGACTGGATGGTGCTGAGCCTTACTCCCCATGTTTGCTGATTGTTCTCACTTGAGATTTCTTGTTGTTGAGTTTGGTGGTTAGCTTCCGTCTTCTTAGCCACTTGCTCTGCTTCTTCCTACTAAACTTTGTTAGCTTTTTCTTCTCCAAGGTTCCTTGTAGAGAAAGAGATAAGAGGGCTCACTGTAATGGATGAATGATGCTCATGGATTGGTGATTGTTCTAGTGATTCCTCCACTTTGTCTTCTCTGTCCACCTCCCCCATGGCCTCTTATATTAGGGTTGTTTAGCACTCCTCCAAAACCTATATTCGATACCTTGGATGAGGGTTTTTTCCTTTCTCACTCAGCCTTTGTCACTGGGGATTCTCCACCTATGACTCTTAGAGCTAATGTTAGTACTTTAACTAATGCCTATATTGTTGTTCAGACATAGGAGTTCAAATTTTCTTTGTCCAATGCCTTGGCTACAATAGTCTCATATAGTGGTACCTCTATTCTGTTCATAAGTGCATTGTACCTCTAGCTCAATAAGAGAGCATGCACCATCTTAGCTTGCAATATAAGGGCGTGCTTGGGGATGTCTACTAGGTTGATTCTATCATTCGTGTACACTTGTTGCTTATTCATCCCTAGCACTCCATACACATCTCTCTTTGGGATCTTTTCTAGATTGTCCACTAACCCTAGAGCTTTCTCAACCAACTCCAGGCTCAACTTCCACACTCTTGGTTACATCCCCTTGTTTGACCATCGTTGTACTGCTGTTCTTCTTGACATCAAAGGATCTGAGAAATTTTGTGCACTTGTCATAATTTGTTTGTTGGCTAACCTTCTTGAGGTACTTGGCTAGATTGCATTGCTTGACAATCTTCCATGTTGCATCCTTAGTTGCCACAAGTTCTTCTAGGTTGTGTATGATTTGGTATCTTAACTAGTTGAAAACGTGCATCTCCATGGCTAAGCAATATTTATTTCATTCTTCCTTAGAAAATGGGAGCCCTGCCATTTGGATTTCGATCATAACAGAATAGCTCACAATGAGTTCTCTTGAAGGATAATTTTTTCTTAAAAAGGAAAAAGTATCAAATAGTGAAATATATAAGCCAAGGAATGAAAATTGTTCATATCAATCAAACTATACATTCCACGCAAAAACTTTGTGAACAGTTTTCACTAAATGAAAATTCAATTCATCCTTGTCTTTGGAGTTCAATCATATTTCGGTTCATATTCACTTTTCATCTTACTCCCTCCCTTCTTGGAACGATGAGAATCCATCCTAGGATTGGAGAATGAAGGGGTAAGGGCATTTAGTACGCTCTTGGTGTGCTCTAGTATTTCAAAAGAAAATCATAGAAGTTTGGGTTATACTCCAATGTAGCATGGCAGTCCATGTCTTGTGGGCAAATACCCACATGTGTGATATAGGTCAATACATCGATTATTAAGAGATCGCCTAAGTTAATTCTCCTAGCACCATTAAGTTCTTCTTCTGTTAGGATTCTCTTGAAGTATGGGTGCAACATGACCTTATCTTTTAGTGGTATGTTTCATGTCATGGCCAGTACTCTAAACAAAGTTAAGGCCATGTAAGTGGGGTCATATTTGGAAGTCTTGATAGCATGTCTTTACTCTACATTGTTCATGATTTGACAACCCTCTTGTTCCCATTGGATGCGTAGAGTGTACTACCTCTGTAGAAAATTGTATTAAGATTCAACTAGCTTTTTCATCTCATGAAGTTCATTGGGTGACATTGAAACTCTGCTTTTCTTGAAAGACGTGATTAATAGTTGGTTTAAGGCTTGTTCTTAGGTGATTTTACTGGCAATCAACACTTCTACAAATCGTGGGAGTTTTTGTGAATATGAATTCAAATTCTTCCCAAAAACAAGGCAAAGAGCATATGTCATTTGTTATTTGTTCATCAAGCATGCCTAGGTCCAAGTGTTCATAGCTACTAGCAAACAACATGAAAGTTGAGTCTAATTATCTAATACAGGTCACTAAGTCATCTCCCATGTTCATGGCCATATCAGAGGCCAATTGAAGAATGGATCGATGTTGATAAGATGGTTTAGGGCCTATGGGCGGTTGGGGTTTGACTCAATTGGATTTCTTAGCTTTGGTTTCCTCCAGTGTAAGGTGGTCATTGGAGTGTTTGTTACATGTCACTTGTGATTGAGCTTATGGTTCAAGAGATGTGTGGTTCTATGTTTGTGTAGTGGGTGGTGCATTGGAGGTATTAGGGAAAGTCCTATCGGTAGAGTGGATCTTACTTTTGGGCAATATATCCATTGAGTGTTCATGGGTTGAGCATCTTTTTTCTCACTCTGGTTTTTACCTCCTGTTGGCTTATGGATACGTGTATGTTAGTTGGGAGGTTACGGTGGATGGGCAAGTATGCATTCGTGGATTTAGGCAACCACACCAAGGTGTTGCCATCATAGAAGGCTTGGTCACGCAATATGACTTTTGGCACCCATCGCAGTTTGATCCTTTTCCTATTCGTGTAACACCAGCTTTTTATTCTAGGTCTAGTGTATGGGACACGAGAGCAATGAGATCTTGCAGATGTACCCTTGGTAGGCTATGATTTACATTTGGGAACCCATTTGGTTATTTGGATTGCACCTTTGGTTGGGGCTTCGAATTGTTGTGAGTATTTCACACTGGGTTTCTATGTGGATTTGTTATCCCCCTCCTTAGGGTTGACACTGGGTTTAACTACCGATGTGGTGCTATGGAATTTGGCAAAGCCATGATACCCATACAGAAAGCTGTGACTATCTTAACATTGCCTATGGGAAGGTGGGTGTGCTAAGAGTTGTAGTTAATGTTGCAATGAGTCTATTTCTTGAAAGCGTGACCCAAAAGTGATTCCTTGCTGATACCTTGTTTGTTAGGCAATACATAAAAGATTAACGGAAGGCTCTCAGTCTCAATAGAAACCATTACCTTGCACTTTCCTAGTAGTGGATAGGATTACCCTCCAAATGGGTTGAGTTTGTTGGTATTAGTCGATTGAACTTGGGGTTACTGACCAATGAGGATCCAATGATCATATGTGAGGATGTTGTTGTTAGCTCCCTTGCTAATTAATGCATCAAATGTGCATGCCTTTTGGGTAGTTACGATTATGTGTAAGTAGGCTGGTGCTACTATTTCTTCATCCTCATCCTCTATGCTCCTCAATTAGACGTTCAGGTAATCCATGTTCAAGAATGTGGACTATGTCATTTGCCCAATAAGGTGTAAGGTCTACTCTAAAAAAATCACTTTCACCATTGGACATTCTAAACAAATGTGCGTCGGGTAGGTCATCTACAATGGACATTCTAAACAAATCTCTTTCACCGATGGACATTCTAAACAAATGTTCATCAGGTAGGTAATCTACAATGCTTTGTCTAGCAACTTCTCTTGTGATTATGTGAGACATATGGTCTACCATGTAATGTTGTTTTCCCTTGCATACTACCATAAAGAAATCAAATTATAATATCAAAAGTAACGATCGAGCAATGTGTCGTCTTGTGTAGGGTTTGTTCACAAGATAAAGTAATGCTTGAGGTTTGTTCACAAGATAAAGTAATGCTTGATGATCAACAAAGAAAGTAAAGGGTGTAGCTAGAAGGTAATGTCGAAATTTCTTAACAACAAACACCATAGCTAGCCCTTTCCTCTCTATTGCAGAGTATTTCATTTCCATGTCAGTGAGTTGCCTACTTGATGGGACCTAAAATGTGACGGCACTGGCTATAGCACTAGCCGGACCTCTGACATGCACAAGACAACCCCACGGCCTCGCGGCCAGGAGCATCTACAGGACACATTGCCCTGCCATTGTACGTACATTTTGCGTTTGTATCGTGTTTGTAGTCCAATCCTTAACCTTCTCAGACTCCTCAGAGGGAGACCCTACACATTTTTAGTTTAATTCACCACGTAAAACAATGTAGGAGGCACCCCTTTACTCATTGCCATGGCCCCACTACGACCCTCCTACACCTTGGGGATTGGCCCCTCGATGCATCACTAACACATATAACACATACGAAACAAACTCCGCCCTTGGTACTAATATTATATCGTTCTAGGAATGTACCAGTCCTCACTTACTTGTCCCTTTGGACCCACCATCTAGACCTATAGCTTGGGTGCCTTACTCTCTCCAGCGTGGGTCATTTATAACTCAACCAATTGTTATGCATGCCAAGAATAGATACCATGTGTATGATTCATGCAATGCTGGATTCCTTATTGTGCACAAACAATTATGGTTTGAAATCAACCTATGTGTTGTGCAAAAACAACCCTTTTAATAAATTTCCACTAATACGCAATGCTTCATTGTAGGAACCTAGTACCAAGACGAACCTCGTGCTGCTAGATCCATTATTTTCAAATAAACTGCATCCTAAATGTTATGCATAAAGAGAACAATTAGACTTTGTATTATTTCAGCATTTACACTATTGTATAACATTATCCTCCCCCTCACCGTTTAAATTTTGCTGCATTGCAAAGGTGTAGAGGCTCTTTTATGTCATTTTTTATATGTAAAAGCAATAAATACACACTTTAACACAAAGGACAAGGGCCAAACTGAGGCTTAACCTCATGCTTCAGCCCCATTAAACATTCACATACATAGATATCATTTTTCCATTTTTTTTAAATGCAAAAAACTTATTTTTTTCCATTTTTCTCTATTTTTAATTAAAAATATGTATTTTTTGGTTTTTTTTAAATGACTGATCATTGGAACTGAAACTCAACATTTTTCCTTATTTTACCTCATGTCCACTTATCTTCCCCACTCAAAATCAAAGAAACTATCAATTTTCATCAAAATTAGTGGTTTTTTGGGTTTTGAAAATTTATAATGGCTGTAAATCAATACAGGTTCTACATAACAGTGATTGCAGCCCTAAAAAATAATGCAAGGAACATTCAAATACATTTTCAGCCCATGTGCACACCATTTAGACCATGAACTATAAAAAACAAGCAAAATTCTTTCATAAAATAGAGCATACCGCCTTTTTGCATGTTTCGGGTTTTTTGAATATTTAATTGGGACTCTGTATCGACCAACCAGCCATGGATTTTAGCATAGATCTTCAGCCTTCAGCCTCCTCAGTCCCTTGAAACAATCCGGTGCCTCCTGGACAAGCATTCATCTCCTGATTCTCTTCTTGATTCTTGCCACATGAAGTGCCTCTATGTAGGAGAGAGAAAGACTAGATCTGGATCTTTCTACATAGTGCGTCATTCGTCGCATGGTTTGGAGCAATTGGAGACGCAGAGAATCTTCATTCCACAGCCAAGAGGGTTCCTCTCCATTTGCCCGATCAAAAAATGCTAAAGATTTGGGGAAATTTGGGGTGCCGAAAAACTGACGCCCCCCCCCCCCCCCCCTATGGCGTTTCATTTCTTGAGTTTTTTGCCAAGCTTAAGCTTTTAAATCCAAAGTATCTAGTTCATGTCTTTTGCCAAATTGTTTTTTCAGTTTTGAGGGGGGAAACGACATCGAAATCAAGATCCGTCTGGAGAATGGTTTCGTGACATTGAAATCTACAAAGCTGGGCCCTATCCCACTCTTCCCGACTTCCAGATCCAGTAGCCACTTCACAACCCCTGAACCTTGCCGGGATTAAATGGGGGATCAAACGACCTCGAAAAGGAGATCCAAGACTTACGTTGGATTCCTAATGTTGTTTTGCATCTAGGAAAACTCTAGCTCGGCCATTCGCCACTGTTTGATTTTCCATGAAAATAAGGACTAGCGCTTTAGGGACTTGTCGCTTAAAGTCATACTGATTGCCACCGCCACCTTTGACGAGGTATATTTTTTCCTTGAAATTTGAGCTTTTTGGCTATTTTTAAGCACTTTTCGGCATCAAAAATCATTCATCATTGGTGACCACGAGATAGGGCGACTCAGCCCATCGAATCCCACGAACAGATCTGCACATAAAAACAACCACAAAGAGCATCAAGCTGATATAAAATAGATACACAACAAAACACATCACAGCTCTCACCCTACTCCTTATCAAAACCAAGGCATGATTCCACGAGGAGTAGGTCTAGCATAATCTGACAGAAAGTTTAAAGCTAGTCACTAACCAAGTGCTGTAACACAGCCAAGCTAAAAAGAACTATCAAAGAGGTCATCCTAAGTGGTGGTCTGAACTACCTACCTAACTAAGGACAATTGAACTAGGAGCTCCTACTAGGCGAGAACTCCTATAGCTTGATCAAGAAATAGTTTCTTTTAGCACATTGGGTCTTTTAGCCTCTTATTTTCCATACTCGGGCGTGTAAAAAGGAGGGAGCTAAGCATAGTGAGCCAAGGAGAATAGGGCATCGGTCTCAGGACCTATCTCGGTACCGACGAACCTACCAAGCCCTCGCAAGGAGACACTAAATCCTTTTCTAATGCTCACTTTTATTTTCGCTCCAACCTTCTTGCATTCTTTGTTTTTCAACTAGATGCCACCCCTTGGAAGACAAGGCATCGGCCCTGGGTCTTGTCTCGTCCCCAGTAACCTACTAGGCCTTCGTAATGCAATAAACAACTCAAGGATTTTTCTTTCTTTCCTTTTCTATTTTTATAGGGGTTAGAACCCCTTTTTACACACCTCCGTATATTCATATATTGTCTTTCAGATATTTAGAATTTTGCCTCTTTCCATCATTATTTTAGTAGGCTTCTCTAACTGCCTCACAACTAACAGGAACTCCTAGAATGGCTGCCTAGCAAGTCAGCTAAACAAGGTCACTAAAATTGCCTTCAAAAATAGGTCTTTCAATGCCTAACAATGCCTTTGCAAGAGGAAATGACTACTCAAACCTCCCCCAAACATACAGAGCCTAAACCTGGGACTTCATGCCTCGAGTGCCAGTCCCCAACAAACAAAAGAAAGTAACCCTTTCACGCACATATATCATTAATTGCTTAGGGGAAAAGACTCGAAAAGGGGATGAAACCACCTGGAATGGCCACAAGAAGCTCCTTCGCAGCAAAGGCTCCCTCCAGCAACTTCATCAACCTCTATGATGCAATCACTACAACAAAAACCCATTAACTATACCTGCACCAAATAGACATAGGGCCCTCTTAGCCTAAAGAAATAGCACATTTCACTGCAAACTAGCTGGCCCTCTTGGCCTAAAGAAATCAAATATGACACGACAAAACTAACTAGCCCTCCTAGCCCAAGGAAATAGATCATTAAAACTTCAAAACAACTGGCCCTCTTGACCTAAAGAAATCAAGCATGCCAGTTCATATAGATCCCTCCTTGGAAGAAGGCAAATATAAGAAAATACACTCCATTCCAAGGGGGAAAATAGGGCTCTCAGTCATAAAATAAATGCATCAAGTTGTGACCCATATCTCCTGCATATATAGCAAGAGGCGTACACATAACATGTTGTCTGATCAACCTATGGGTCTAGGACAATAGTGGTAGATGGGTCTTGGCCACTCTTCGCATTACCCATATCAACCATCGCCTGCCATATAACGCATGGTCTGATAACATTCCCCACAAGCGATCAGGTCCTATCTCATTATCAAGAGCGACATCAGGACTAGGACCACAGTTGAAGAAGAGGTCCTCTTCATAAGCAAAATTAGATAAGGAATCTACAAACTGATTTCAATAACGTGGAATGAGCTGAAGAGATATGCTCTCAAATTCATCAAGTAGGGTTATAGTAGTGCGATGATACATACGAAGGATGGAATTCCGGACTATATATGTCCCATTAAGTTGATTTAATATCAGTTGGGAATCCCCCTTTACCAACAACCGTTGAATACCACCTTTCTTGGAAATATTTAGTCCCATAATCAAGGCTTTATACTCTGCCATGTTGTTAGTGAATCCTACCCCAAGATAAATAGTTAATTTCATTGCAACCCTACGTCAGGGATCTCGAATAACTACTCCAACACTCCCTTTTTTATTAGGCTCCCCGGGATGCTCCATCAAAATATAACGTGTATGTCTATAATGGGTTTACACAACCAGCCCCTATTCATAATTATGATAGTCAAAATTCAACATATTGAGAGGATGAACTAACGGCTCCATCTGATCTTCTTCATTAAACTCAACAGGGATGCTTGTCAAAATTTGTAAACAGTGATGGCAAAAAACTTTGATCTCCCACACAAAGGTATCATCTGCTTGCTCAATCACTTTATATCCCTTGCTCCACCAGATAAGCTTCCCCTGATGATATATTTGCTCGAGATATGGGTGCTCCAAATAAGGAATTAACCACCCCATCAACTAGTTTAAGCTCTCCTGCAGGTCTCAAATCAACCCCAGCATAGACCTGCAATGCGTTTAGCGCATTAGCATATTCAAAAATAATAAGGTTTAATCTTATTAAGATTAATTTTATTCTTAAAATCCACTCCATGTACATCAGCTAATAAAGCCATGGACTTATTCTTCTCGATCTTGACAATCCTATAAGGACCGTCCCATTTGGGCTCTAGCTTTCCTAGAAATAATTCTCTACGTGCATTGTAATACAGAACTAACTGCCCCTTTTTAAAGGTATATTTCTTCGCTTTGAGATCATGCAACCACTTAATCCGACGTTTAGCCATCTCTTGGTGCAATAGACTCTACAATTTAAGTTCATCCAAGTGGGCTATAGTCGTGAACCACTCAAATAGGGCATCTTCATCACCCAAAGAATGATTGATTGTTGCGAATCTTATGGTCAACAACTCAATTTCTAAGGGCAACACACACTCCTCCCCATAAACTAATTTGAATGGGGTGTGGCCAATGGCTCGCTTAAACATCCTGTTATACGCCCAAACAGCCACATATAATTTTGTATCCCATTCCCACTTCTTTTCGGAGACTGTTTTGGATAGGATACCCACAAGCTGCTTATTGGTACTTTCAACTTGTCCATTGGCTTGCAAATTATAGGGGGTCGTCTTATTATGCTTAATTTTCCATGCTTCAGTTAGGCTTTAATCACCTTGTTCAAAAAATGGGTTCCACAGTCCGATACTATTTCCTTTGGTGGCAGACCAAAACGGGAGATGATCTATTCAAGTAAGGAAGTGGCAGTCTCTTTTGCATTCTCCTGCCTCATCACCCGTGCTTCTAACCACTTTGTAAAGTAATCAGTTGCTACTATAATGTATCTCTTCTGAGTAGTAGATGACAAGGTAATAGATCCCACAAAAATGATGCCCCACTTCTCAAATGGAAGGGTAGCCATAATCGGTGTCGTGGATGCTTCCTATTCTCTCTATTGTCATGTCTTTGATATGTATCACATCCCTTGACATACTCAAATGAATCCTGAAAGATGGACATCCACCACCAATACCCAGCTCTTAAAGCCTTCTATGCCATCAACCATCCAACAAAGTGCCCTCCACAAGCGGAGTCATGGCACTCTTCTAATATAAATGGAACCTCGTCAGGCATCACACATCGGCGATAGATATCATCAACACCCTGCAGATATAGTGTTCCTACGATCAAGGAAAATTTCAATGCTTATTATTTAATTTTCCTCTTCTTCGATTTTGATAAAGTAGCTCCAGTCTCTCCCGTAGATAGATAGTGTGAATAGCAGCATACCAGGAGGGAATACACACTGTATCAGTCTTGAAAAAAGTTTCCATATCACTTCCTTCAACTGAGACATCTTTTAGCTCTCCGAAATCCACAAGGCATTCTACAATGTCCTGAAGCTTCAGCGGCTTGCTCTTAATCTCGTAATCAAACTCCTGCAAAGTGATTAACCACTTTGCTAAACGATCAGGCAGTTGTAACTTATTCAACAACAATCGAAGCCCTTCCGCCTTCGTATAAAAAACCACCTTCTCATAAAGAATATAATGACTGAATTTTTTGGTCGCAAATACCATTACAAGGCACAACTTCTCCATATAGGTGTAGATAATTTCCAGTATACCCAACTTCTGACTAGCAAAAGCTATCGAATGGTACCACTTCTCCTCCCAAATTTGGGATAAGCAGCAACTCATACTATACATGGTTGCTGTTGAAAATATATAGAATATTTCACCCCTTTTAGGTGCTTTTAAAATAGGTTCTTTAGCAAGCTCATGCTTCACATTGTCAAAAGATACTTTTCAAGCATCACTCCATTCAAACTGACAGTTAAAGGACAATAGGTTCATCAATGGCAATGCTCTTTCTACCAGGGCATTAATAAACCTTCGATAGTACCCTACCAATGATAGAAAGCTATGCACTTCCTTTGGATTACGTGGCAGAATCATGGTGACTATGATCTTGATTTTTTCAGGGTTAGTTGCAATCCCTACGGAGCTGACCACATGGCCTAACAATAGTCCATAAGGCACTCCAAAGACACACTTATGTGGGTTAAGAGCTATGCAAAATTGTCTGCAACGCTCAAAACACTTCCGCAAAATGATCAATTGTCTATCCCTTACAATGGCTGCCCCCAGATCATCAATAAACACCTTTAACTCCTTTGGAGAGATGTCACCAAAGGTCTTGTCGACTGTCTTTGCCATGAACCAAGTGCATTACATAACCCAAATGCCATCACATGGTACACGAAGGTACCAAAGACAGTGATAAATATCGTTTTAAGCTTGTCTTGCTCTGCAATCCCCATCTGGTTATACCTTGCAAAGCAATCCATAAACGAATATACTTCCCTACCCACTAATCAATCCAAGATTTGGTCAATAAAGGGAAACATGTTGTAGTCCTTGATTGTTTGCTTATTCATCTCTACAAAAGTTTAATCAATTGTAGGAGATTTATGTCTGGTTTAACTTCACAAAGAGAACTTGCTAGGTCAAAGTCGTGGTAGTTAGCCAAAGTTCTCTTCTCGCGCCAAACCATTTTCTCCTTTGGTCTTTCAATCGGCTTTGGTACCTCTTTTTTAGCCTTTACCTTCTTTCTTGGCAACTCTTTATCCTTCTCAGGATCAACTTTACTACCAACAAGTCTTAAAGGTCCACCTTCCATATCAGGATTCAGGACTCGCTTTTCCCTAGCAGCTTGCTTAGGGCTTCCCTCGACAGGTTCCATAATTCCTTTGTCACCCTCTTTGATCTTTTCACCTCTCCTTATGGCTCGTAGATTAGAATTTTTAGCATCATTGACACATACGGCCTCAATAAGGCTGACTCCACTGCCATGAGGCAACTCCTCTACAGTAGCCTTTCCTTGTTGCAATATTTGTCTTGGTCCCTCATCTTGCTAGAGATTATTCCCTTGTGCGTGATGGTTAACTTGACCTGGTTGTTTACTTCACAATAGGTAGCGGCTAAGTGGCCAGACTTTTCGTAAATATTGCATTTAACAGTCGAGCAACTTCTAAGGAAATATTGGCCACCACACCACTTACAGCTGAATCTTGAGGGGGCACCCTCCTCAGGGCGTCGACTCCCTATCAAATTATGTTGCTTCTTAAGAAAATTGACGTCCACAGCTATTTGTCTATATTGTTTAGAAATCATATCAGTATAGTGCTTCATCATATCCTTAACTTCGCCAAGGACATTAGAGGCACTTGACTCATAGTTGCAATCATCTATTTGTCGTCCCATCGGCCTAACTACTTGATTAGGAATTGACCACTGACCTATTGGGACAACATTAGGATTCATTGTTTGGCTTCCACCACTATTTAGTGAGGCCGCCTGACTAGCCATAGGCATAGTCATACTAGGAGGGGCTGGTAACATAGGCAAATTCAGCATGATACTCCCTCTCCCATTCGCGTTTGACATGGGGTCCCCTTGACTCCCATTGGTTAAGGTCAAATTATTACCATTCCAATTTATCCTTGCTGCATAAGCCACTTGCAAGTGTGACTCTACTCCTTCTTGGGTAATAGAAGTGTCAATGTCAGTCAAAGCAACACTACTAAGCTATACCTAGATATTGAAATCCAATCCATGTAGGAAATATTGCAACTGTGCAGCTGCTGCTCGAATGGGAATATAAGTATTAAGTTTGCGAAGAACTTGCTTTAATTTCTTGGCATAGGCCTGGACATTCTCATTTGGTTCTTGACGTGTTACATTCAAGACATGCAACCAATACTATCCACCCTTCTCAGGAGTAAACTCTCTACAGAAAGACGTAAAGAATTGGGCACTGCTAGTTATGGTTTGAGCTTCTAGACCGTGATACCATACTGTCGCTCTTCCTTTTAACGTCATGTTGAAGAACGTCATTAGGTGTCCTTCGTCTTAGATTCGATAGTTGAACATGAGCATTTGGAACTCCTTATTATGGAATTCTCCATCTTCTTCTGCTAACCCATTGGAAATGGGAAAAGGTGCTCCTAATGCCGGTAAATCGGGTGTCCCTACTAGAATTGCGATGGGTTGTGCCATGGCTATAACCGGATTGACAACAGGATTTTGTGTAGGTGCAACTACACCCCCACTTGTTGTGGGTTGATTAACTAGAAGAAGGGAAGTACCAAGACTTCCACTTGCACTCAAAGGGCTTCTTGTGACACTTAGGTTACTAGAACCACTACTGCTTATGCGTAACAGGCTGCTCCTTTGAGGAGAATATCGTCTTACAATCTCCAACCACCGTCTAGCCCTCTCAACACGTTCTACTTTTTGTATTTTGGCTTGATAGTCCTTGTCACAGGACATAAACCAAATGTTTGGTCCCTAAAAACCATAGATTTGAGACCCACCACTTATTGGTGGCTAATAACAAATGCACCACTAATGGGACCTAAAATGGGCCGGCATTGGCTATAGCACTAGCTGGACCTCTAACATGTACAAGAAAACCCTACAGCCTCACAGCCAGAAGCGTCTACAGGACACATTGCCCTGCCATCGTACATACATTTTGCATTTGTATTGTGTTTGTAGTCCAACCCTTAACCTTCTCAGACTCCTCAAAGGGAGACCCTACACATTTTGGTGTAATTCACTAGGTACAACAACATAGTATATCGTTCCAGGAATGTACCAGTCCTCAGTTACTTGTCCCCTTGGACCCACTGTCTAGACCTATAGCTTGGGTGCCTTACTCTCTCCAGCGTGGGTCATTTATAACTTAACCAATTGCTATGCATGCCAGGAATAGATACCATGTGTATGATTCATGCAATGGTGGATGCCTTATCGTGCAAAAACAATTATGGTTTGAAATCAGCCTATGTGTCATGCAAAAACAACCCTTTTAATGAATTTCCACTAATATGCAATGCTTCGTTGCAAGAACCTAGCACCAAGGCGAACCTCATGCTGCTAGATCCATTATTTTCAAATAAACCACATCCTAAATGTTATGCATAAAGAGAACAATCATGCTTTGTATTATTTCAGTGTTTAAACTATTGTATAGCATCATCCTCCCCCTCACCGTTTAAATTTTGCTGCATTGCAAAGGTGTAGATGCTCTTTTATGTCATTTTTTAATGTAAAAGCAATAAATACTCACTTTAACACAAAGCTTCAGCCACGTTTGACATTCACTTACATATATCTCATTTTTCCATTTTTTTCAAACACAACAGACACTATATTGGGAAATATGGGAATTTCCTGTAAGTTTGGGACACGTGGTCAAATCTTTGGATTTGTCATAACTTGAATACTATAAGTCCAAATCGAGCGCTCTATAGCTCAATAGATTCCATTTTTCAAGCGCTTTCCAATTATAGGTCACATCATATGGTTTTGAGAAACTTATGGGCATGTTATCCGGGTGCCACCTTTTTAGTATTCAAAAAACAGGAATTGGGAGATTCTCAAAATTACTAATATTGTGTTAAGAAATCATTTTTTTCCATTTTTTTCTATTTTTCTATTTATTTTTAATAGAAAATAGGTATTTTTTGGTTTTTTTTAATGAATCATTGGAACTAAAACTCAGCATTTTCCCTTATTTTATCCCATGTCCACTCATCTTCCCCACTCAAAATCAAAGAAACTATCAATTTTCATCAAAATTAGTGCTTTTTCGAGTTTTGAAAATTATAATTGCTGTAAATCAATACGGGTTCTACATAATAGTGATTGCAGCCCTCAAACATAATGCAAGGAACATTCAAATAAATTTTCAGCCCATTTGCACACCATTTAGACCATGAACGATAAAAAACAAGCAAAATTCTTTCATAAAATAGAGCATACCGCTTTTTTGCATATTTTGTGTTTTTTGAATATTTAATTGGGACTATGTATTGACCAACCAGCCATGGATTTCAGCATAGATCTTTAATTTTCAGCCTCCTCAGTGCCTTGGAACAATCTGGTGCCTCCCGGATAAGCATCCATCTCCCGATTCTCTTCTTGATTCTTGCCACATGAAGTGCCTCTATGTAGGAGACCGTTGTGTATTTATGTCACTGACTTGTCAGTTGCAGACGCAGTTGGTACACCGCCCATGAATAATAGCTACATGATAGCTATCCTTATCTACTCTAGTTCGTGGCTCAGTTAGTATGCCACCTTAGTTAGTTGAGTTTGGTTTGAGACCCATATATAGGATTCTTCTATTTCTTTGTACTTGAGTTCTTTTGGCTTACACAACTAAGAAGAGGAAAATTGTTTTCAGCCTCCACCCTTGTGTGTATTCCCCCATTGTGCAAGTAAGAAAGCTACAAGTGAGACTCCTTCCTTCTCTCCCACAATCCTGACATGGTATCAGAGCCTTGTTCGTGGTAAGGAGCTCAAGAAAGCAAGCCAAGCTCGCGGTGTTCTGGTAAGAGGAGCAGTGTTGCTTTCATTTTCTGTTTTGGGAGCAGATCTCTGCAGGTAGCACAGCCGAAAATTGCAAGAGTGCATTGTCTCAGGTTGAGACACCCTTTGCGGTGAAGCAAGAGGGCAGTATATGCTGCGGGTGAGGGCTTTAGCCCTTGGCGACCCTGTTTTTTTTATTTGAGGCCATTTCGGGGCCTGTTTTGGAGGCGGAAGTTTTCTACACGCACTCAGGAAAAGGCCCAGTTTTATGCTATGCAGTCACTATTCTACAGGTCGGTGAAAAGTTACTGTAGAAATTGCATCGTATGCTTGTGCGCAGAGACATTGGGAGTTACAGAATCATCCCTGTTGCCTGTTGATGCAAAATCGTCACTAGGAAGTGACTGTGTGGTCAAATACCACTTTCGTCAGTTTTGCAGATTTGCCTTTGTGAGGCTGAAGCTGCGTTCTTTGCAGTGACAGAATTTTTTGCAGCGTTCTGTAATGGCGTATGATTCTCTCTCACAGATTGTCACTGAAAAGCTTGACAAGAACAACTTCCAAGCATGGAAGTTTAGAATGACGAATTTCCTTATGGGAAAAGGATATTGGTAATTTGTTGCAGGAAATGAAGAAGAACCAGTTCTTCCTGATGTTCCCAATCAACACCAAATGCAGGCATTTAAAGCATGGCATGAGAGAGCCAGGAAAGTTATGTACTGGCTGTCTATCAGCATTTCAGACTCTATGATTGTGCATATTCAAGATGCAAGTACGCCAAAGGAGGCATGGGATACTTTGTCAAAAATGTATAGCACAAATACGCAAGCCAGGAAAATGTAGCTCAAGCAAGAGTTGCACAATGTGCAAAGAGAAAACATGAGCATCAACGACTACCACATGAAGGTGAAGAAGATTGCAGATGCACTTGCTTCCATTGGATCGCCAGTGGAAGATGATGATTTAGTTTCTGTGACCTTGAATGGTCTAGGAAAGGATTATGCACAGTTCCGAACATCCATTTCCATCCGTGAAAGATTTCCTGATTTTGAGGAGTTGATTGCTCTTCTAATTTCTGAGGAGCAGAGAAATGGTGGTGCATCTTCTTCAGGAGGAACTTCAAAAGAAGCTATCTTCTACTCAAATGCTGGAAGAGGTAGAGGCAAAGGTAGAGGAGGCCGATTTGGAGGCCGTGGTAGAAATCAGAATATGCACCAAACTCAAGAAAACCAGTCCTATGGAGGAGGACGTGGTAACTCTAGAGGCAGGGGGAGCCAAAGAGGTCGTGGTGGATGGCAAAGAGGCCAAAATGCAAACAGTAATGTTGAATGCTACTACTGTGGTAAAATGGGTCATACGGCTAAAGACTGCTATAAAAAGCAGAATGACATCATGAATGGGAAATTGCAACAAGGGAATTATGCATCTTCTAGTAGACAGGGTGATGACAGAAATGAGCATCTGTTTATGGTGCAGCACATGAACAATTCTATGACAAGTGCAGAAGAAAGCAATGATGTATGGTATGTTGACTCAGGTGGATCAAACCACATGACAGGTCATGCAGAATGGATGGAGGATGCAAGAAAAATGGAAAAACCAGGATTTGTGGAGACTGGTGATGATACTGCACATCCTATTGTGCAGATTGGAAAAATTCCTTTGTCTATGCAGGATGGGAAAAAGAAATACCTGTCCGATGTATTTCATGTCCCGAATATCACCAAGAATCTGGTTTCTGTTGGTCAAATGGTTGAGCAGGGCTTGCAGATCAGATTTAATCCTCATGGATGCTTTGTTGAGGATATGAAAAATAAAGGTCGCTTGATAGCAAAAGGAAAGAAGAAGGGCAGAATGTTTACATTGGATGCAGACATGTCTGAATTGAGTGCAGCAATGTTTGCACATGGGACCGGTGTAGTTGCAGATATTGATATCTAGCATAAAGGCATTGGTCATGTTAATGTACAGCGACTTAAATCAATGCAGGCCCAAAATATTATTGCAGGTTTGCCTAAATTCAAGGTTGCAGAAATGCATAAGGTATGTGAAGCCTGTCAGTTTGGAAAACAGGCAAGGAAACCATTTCCTAGACATGTTCAAGAGAGTGAGAAGCCATTGGAATTAATCCACTCTGATGTGTGGACTACTAAAGCTGCATCTCTTGGAGGCTGTCATTATTTTGTCACTTTTATTGATGACTATAGCAGAAAAGTTTGGGTGTATTTTATGAAAAAGAAAAGTGAAGTTTTTGGGCATTTCAAAACTCTTAAAGCTATGGTTGAAAAAGAAACAGGCCTGCAAATAAAATGCCTAAGGTCAGATGGAGGGGGAGAGTACCTCTCAAATGAGTTTGCAAGGTTCCTGCAGGAGCATGTCATAAAGCAGCAATATTCATGCAGTCATACCCCACAACAAAATGGAATTGCAGAAAGGAAAAACAGGCATATTGGAGAGGTATCTCGTGCCATACTCAATGAAAAAGACTTGCCAGATTTTTATTGGGCTGAAGCAGTTGCTACCGCAGTCTACATAATGAACAGGACTCCCACTGCAGCAATACATGGAATGACTCCAGAGGAGAGGTATACTGGTAGGAAACCAGATATTTCTCATTTGAAAATTTTTTGTTGCATTGCCTATGTACATGTGCCAGATGAGTTGAGATCCAAGTTGGATCCAAAAGCTCAGAAGTGCATCTTTATTGGTTACTCTTTGCAGCAAAAAGGGTATAGATGCTATAACCCTTCTACTCGTAAGTTTACAGTGAGCAGAGATGTTGTTTTTGATGAGATAAGTAGCTGGTATAAACCAATAAATGTGATTGATGATGTAGATGCACAAAATGGTAATGCTGCACAGAATTCACAGCAGCAGTCACAAAATATTAGTGGACCTGGAGCGTCCTCTAGCATTGGTTCACATTCTTCGCCATGGACAGGCAGATTGAGATCAGGAGATTCTTCTCAAAGCAATGCAGATAGTGGTATGCGGGTATCACAAAAAGGAAAAGAGAAGGTTGATCAGCCCATGTTTGATGTGAATGCAGGTCACTCTTATGTGGATGGTGAATCCAGTGGCTCAGAACAGAGCATTGATGATGAGTTGGGTATTCCTTCTATTGTTACACCTGGAGTAAGGAAGATTAGGGATGTTTTGAGAGCACCTGGGGGTGAACCTACTTTGCGCAGGTCTACGAGAGCTAGGTATCCTGTGGATAGGCTGAAATATGATGGATTTACAGCCATTCACTATGCATATATGGTCAAAGTGATACAGGAACCAGAACCCACTTCTTTTGAGCAAGCCATGGGAAAAGAAAAATGGGAGAAAGCCATGGATGAAGAAATGGATGCCTTGGAAGCAAATTCTACATGGGACTTGGTATCTTTGCCTAAAGGTAAAAATGCAATTGGCTGTAAGTGGGTTTATAAGGTAAAGCACAATGCAGATGGTTCTGTGAACAGATACAAGGCAAGATTAGTAGTCAAGGGGTATGCACAAACATATGGCATTGACTATGAAGAAACATTCAGTCCGGTTGCAAGGATGGCAACCGTAAGAGCAGTCATTGCTATGGTTGCATCAAAGGGATGGTCTTTACATTAGATGGATGTAAAGAATGCCTTCTTGCATGGTGATTTGCAAGAAGAGGTCTATATGGAGCAGCCACCAGGTTATGTGCATGATGTTCATCCTGAGTTTGTTTGCAGGTTGAAGAAAGCCTTGTATGGCTTGAAGCAAGCACCTAGAGCTTGGTCTGACAAGATAGGACAGTATCTTGTCACTATTGGCTTTCAGATTTCCAAGGCAGATTTCTCACTTTATGTGAGAAAAACAGAGAAATGTATTATGATACTTGTCATTTATGTTGATGATTTGATTATGACAGGTGACAGAGATGAAGATATCCTTCATGTGAAAATGCTATTGAAGCAGAAGTTTGAGATGAAGGATTTGGGAGAGCTGCATTATTTCTTGGGCATTGAGGTTATTAGATCACCAAGTGGGATACAGCTCTTGCAGAGGCAGTATGGATTGGACATGCTGTCCAAATATGGGATGACAGGCTGTAAGCCTATTTCAGTTCCTTTGGAGCAGAATGTGAAGCTGAGCACAGATGCAGGTGAGCTTCTGGAAGACCCTACTATGTACAGACGCATAGTAGGAAGTTTGCTTTATATGACTATTACCAGGCCAGATTTGAGCTATGCTGTTGGATTGGTAAGTCAGTTTATGCAGGCTCCAAGGAAACCGCATTTGGATGCAGCTAGACGCATACTCAGGTATGTGAAGTCCACATTGCAGTATGGACTATTTTATGAGACTGGGGTTCAGATACAGTTGCATGGATACACTGATGCTAATTGGGTTGGTAGCATTTGTGATAGACGATCTACCAGTAGATATGTGTTCTCTTTTGGGAGTGCTGCAGTCACTTGGAGCAGCAAGAAATAGTCTATAGTTGCCTTGTCCAGCACAGAGGCTGAGTACAGGGGTGCAGCAATGGCTCCATGTGAGGTAGCTTGGTTGCATAAGCTACTTTATGATATGCATCAGTCTACAGATGGGCCAATTGTCATTTATTGTGACAACATGAGTAGTATACACTTGGCAAATAACCCAATCTATCATGCTAGAACAAAGCACATTGAAGTGCATTATCACTATGTGCGAGAGAGGGTTTTACTAGGTCTTATTGATCTAGTTTATGTCAGCACAGAGGATCAGGTAGCTAACATATTCACAAAGGCATTGGGCGCAGAGAAGCTGCGCAAGTTCGGAGACCTGCTTGGTGTGCAGGAATTGGGATTGAGCTTGAGGGGGAGTGTTGAGATATCGAGCTCCACTCGTGATACGCCAGGGTGACCGTTGTGTATTTATGTCACCGACTTGTCAGTCAGACGCGGTTGGTACACCGCCCATGAATAATAGCTACATGATAGCTATCCTTATCTACTCTAGTTCGTGGCTCAGTTAGTATGCCACCTTAGTTAGTTGAGTTTGGTTTGAGACCCATATATAGGGTTCTTCTATTTCTTTTGTACTTGAGTTCTTTTGGCTTACACAACTAAGAAGAGGAAAACTGTTTTCAACCTCCACCCTTGTGTGTATTCCCCCATTGTGCAAGCAAGAAAGCTACAAGTGAGACTCCTTCCTTCTCTCCCACAATCCTGACATAGATTTGGATCTTTCTATGTAGTGAGTCATTCCTCATGCGGTTTAGAGTGATCGGAGGTGCAGAGAATCTTCATTCCACAACCAGGAGGGTTCCTCTCCATTTGCTCGATCAAAAAATGCTAAAAATTTGGGAAATTTTGGGGCGCCAAAAAACTGATGTCCGCCCCCCCCCCCTCCCCCCCTCCCCCCAATGGTTTTTCATTTCTTGAGTTTTTTGCCAAGCTTAAGCTTTTAAATCCAAAGTATCTAGTTCATGACTTTTGTTTTCACACTTTCGGCAAGTGGTTTTTTCAATTTTGAGGGGGGAAACGACATTAGAATCAAGATCCGTCTAGACAGGTGGTTCCCTGACATTGAAATGTACAAAGTTGGGCCCCGCCCCACTCTTCCTAGCTTCTAGATCCTGTAGTCGCTTCATAGCCCCCGAACCTTGTGGGGATTAAATGGGGGATCAAACAACTGCCTAATGGAGATCCGAGACTTGCTTGGATTCCTGACATCATTTTGCATCTAGGAAAACTCTAGCTTGGCCATCCGCCACCGTTTGATTTTCCATGAAAATAAGCACTAGATCTTTAGGGACTTGCTGCTTAAAATCGTACTGATTGCCACTGCCACCTTCGACAAAGTCTATTTTTCCCCTGAAATTCAAAATTTTTGGCTATTTTTAAGCACTTCTCGGCATCAAAAATCATCCATCACTACTTTCAAAGCTCACTTGGTAATCCAAGTTATTCTCTCTAGGTTGACACAAAGCTGCTCCCATGGCAAACTTTGATGTGCCAATGTGCACATGGAAAGCAATGGACCAATCTAGGGATAGTAGAATAGGTGTAGTCGTCAGATCCTTCTTTAATTCTCTTTAAGTGTGTTGTTGACACTCTGCAATCCACTCAAATACAATCAATATCTTGTAAAGTGGTTGTGCAATGAGTGTATAATTCAACACAAACCATCGATACTACCCCATGTGGCAGCTAATGAGGAAGCATTGAATTTCCTTGTAGTTGGTTGGTGGTGGTAATCAACAGCACTCTAACTTTGGAAAAGTTAGCAGCAATGCCATTTTTTGAGACCACATGTCGTAGGATACATCCATGCTTTACCTAGAACTAGAATTTTAAGGGGTTTAATGAGAGAATGTATCATCTATACCATTCAAAGACTATGCGGAGTTTAGCGAGAGACTGTATTGTCTACACCATTCAAAGACTAGGCAGAGTTTGTCTAGGTGCTCCTCCCAACTAGAATGAACACACAAATCATCAACGAATACTTCTGAGGCTACTTTCTAAGTATGTCCTTAAAAATAACACATATAAGATGCTAAAAGGTAGCATGCCCATTAGTCATCCCAAATGGCATGACTATGTAGGCAAACACATCCCATTCTGTTGTGAATGCCTTTTAACGCCTGTCATTTAGGTGCACTTGCACTTGGTTATAGCTAGAGAAGCCATCCAGGCTTCCTTCCCTACCGCAAACATGTGCTCGATGTACGGTAATGGATAATTATCTATCTTTGTTGTTGCGTTGACCTTTTTGTAATTCACACACACTTGAATGTTTCCATTCTTCTTCAAGACAATTACTATGGATAATACCCAATCCATTTGCTCAATCTCATAAATAAATCCAACATTCAACCACTTGTTTATTTTCTCCTTCATAGCATGAGCACACTTTGGATTCATTGTGTACAATCTTTGTTTGACTAGTGTTGCATTGGGGGTCATAGGAATGTTGTGAGTCACAATACTTGGATCAATTCCTTTCAACTCTTCTAGGGACCAAACGAATACCTCTACATACTCTCATAAGAGATTAATGAGATTGTCTTCTTACTCAGTTAAGTCATCGACTATGTACACAAGTCAAGGCTTGTCCCCTTTCCTTGCCAAGTTGACTTCCTTAGCTTTAGCAAGTCCTTCAATGGGTTCACTAGCATGTCCTTCTTGTTTGGCTCCTACTAACACCACTATGAAGTCGCCCTTCTTATACTTGATAAAAAGTTTGGGTAAGTCATGTGATTTCTTTTTTCTTTTAGCTTCTAAGGACTTGCACTATTTCCTTCTCTCTTCCTTGAGCCTCTTGCACCTCAGATGGATCAGGAGGTCCCCTTTTGGTGCATTTGGACTTAGGTGTGATTGTGGGATTTTTGAATCACTCTCAAAGCTGACTTCTGACATAAAGTTGAACTCACAGCTTTCACTGGAAGGAGTTTCCCCTAGTGGTCATATCTCTAAGAATGATTCCACTCTAATTAGTGGTGTGGTGCTTGATTGAACTAATCCAGCTTGCTCATAGTCCATTATGTTCAGGTGCTCTAACTAGGTACAATCATAATTTACCTTCATGACTCCACTCCACTCTAAAGGCAATGGCCTCTCGAGGTTTAGATTCCACTCTTATCTACTCAATCACTCATCCATCTATGTCGTATTCTATGGTCTCAGCTTCTTCCTCACTTTCCTCAACATTGGAACAACATTCTTCATACTCATCATCTAAATCCTCATACTCAGAGATTGCTCATCATTCCCGTGGTTTGAATTTGTATGACTTTTCTCATCTGCAAAATGAGGGCCCAATTGTAAAACAAATTTAGTTCACGCACCTTAGTCCATTGCCACTCCGGATTCTCTATGATATCCTTAAGAGTTTTAAAGTTTGCAGCAGCTAGATCACCAGCTAGCTCTCTCATTAGGTACTCAGGAATTCTATGGAGTTCAAGTTTATTAGTTGGTACATAGTAGGCGTAATAAGCATTGGTCAGCTAATGGAACTCCTGGCCATCATGCAAAGAGGTACTGATATTGTACCATCATTCTTGGGTAACTCAAAGGTTGTGACTCCATAGGGTTTACTAGCTACAACAACTTTTGCCTATAGTAATCCTCATTATCTGAGAATGGCAAGTCAATGATGGATGCCAATACATGCATCCAATCGTGCTCATCCTTAGGGCTAGGAATATACTTATTTAAGGATCCATATTCGTGCTTTCGTTGTGAGTCACCCTTTAGTATTGCAAAGATAGCATCAAGGTCAACTAGTGAGGTTTTCCAAGTGTCCATCTCTACTTGAATAGCTTTTGTTCTGTTGCCCAAGAATATCAAGCCATTACCCCAGTCCTCTATCACTCGAGCATTTCTTATCCATGGCCTATCTAATAGAATGTTGTAGTCCACTCCCTTCATGTCTATGAAGTTAACTAAGATTTGGACTCATGCTATCTTTAGAGGCCAATCTTTTAGCACTCTGAATTGTCTGACTTTCATTTCATTTGCTAATGTAACATTAAACCATGTAGTTTCCACTTATGGGTTTCCCCAAGCTTACAGAATTGCATGGCTAACCACACTAACTCATACTCATGTGTCCACAATTCCTTTCCATTTGGCATCACCTAATGCAACAATAGGTAAGAGTGCATGCATTTCCCTGCCCTCTTAAAACACTCACTTGTAGGAGAGATTTAGACAATGGGTTTAGGGTTAAGCTTGGTATATGTCTCTACATGATGGTCTGGCAAATCAATCGCTCCATGGTCTATCAGGTCTTTCTACCCATCCATTGCTTCAACACTTGCCATAGCATTGGGTTTTGTCTAAGCAGTTCTCTTAATGGTAAGGTGCAAATTGCCAACTTATTCCTTTTTCTCTACCTCAAGGCCTTTCTCCCAATGCTCTTGGGTATTTTGTTTGTCTGTGGCATCTAGATTCTTATTGTGTGGTGATACATGGGGTTTTGATGTGCCTCTTGATCTCAAGTGCATAGGGGAGAGTGGTGGACTCACGTTAGAGAGCTCATTAATCTGATCCTCCATGACAGGCTCTGCATCCTATAGGTGTGCTTGAGCTTCTTTCACCCACTCTTTGACTTTTTCCACAACTTCAAATTGGTGTTTTGGGTCAAGGTATTCTCCAACCTTCGCACTTCCATTTTCCACTATCTTAGGAACAGATGTTTGTGCCTTTGCATCCATAACCTGTTTTCCTTTGGTCAATGTGGTAGCACTTGTTTGCTACCCTTTCTATGCAGAATGCATAAAAGAATAGAGAATACTTCATGAAGAAAATACTCCATATCATGCCCAAAAATCATAGAAACTTAGAAATAATCATATGACAACATAGATCTACTCTACTCAACACTACAAATTAGAGAATAAGAACCATAATGCATAAGGCATGCTGTAAATGAAATAGATACACTAGAAATGATAGCGCCAACTACCAAATCCTTCATATTTTGAAGTAAATCCATCATACATCAAAAGTAGACATCAGATATGATCCGATAGATAAGAAGGATCCACGAAAATGCCTCATCACATCATGTTTTTACAACTACCGAAAAACTACACTTCATGAGGCAAAGAACTTCATGAAACAAGTAGAGGCTGCTTGACACATAGAACTAACACAACTAAGGTCTAACCATGCTAAGGGCATAATACATGGTCAATATATTGTGAGACCATGACCATGGCTAACACTGGGCACAGCCCGGTGGATGGTTGGCATAGCCATGACACAAACTCGTACATGATTTATGAAGTGCAAATGCCTTATCCAAAACTGACATGCCTAATGAGAAAGATTATGCCTTACCCACAGCCTTTCACCGTGAAGTAAGCCACAAAGAGTAACCATAAGTAGAGCCTCTCCAATAGGATACTTATAGCCCCCTACTGCAATTGCATAAGCCCCTCAAGAGATAGTCAAAACAAAACATAAAGGCGTAATCATAAAGGCATACATGCATAATCTGATGGAAGTATGATAGACAAAGAAAGAAAAAAAGTCTGGCAATTGGAACATCAAAGTCACTCGTGAGCTGGTAGGCTCATGAACATCATGGCAATCAATAATAATTGACTGCTCTTGATCATGTTGCTCATGCGATTCAAAAGGTAAAACATCCATAGTATGAATATTATCCATTGTAAGTTCCCTGATCTTCACCTGGTTATGAATATCATGCAATACATCATTAATATCAGCCTTGATAGCATCAACATTAGTAGATCGATTTTCAGCATGATCAATCTGCTTAACACTCTACAAAGCTGTAACCATTGCTACAAATCTATGATACTCAACTTGCAACCCATCAATTTTCTCCTTAAGAGCATTTTTTTCATGAATAAATGCTTCCATATTTTTGGACACAAACAACTGCTACAAAAATGCTTAAGGTCGAGATATAACCTAAGACATCTGATAGAAGCAATACCTACCCATTGGTCATGCATTAAACTTGTCAATGCAATCCTCATAGATGCTAAGTCCTGCTGCATAAAAACTATGCCATCAAGATCAACCTCCATATCACTCAAGAGTTGCTTTTCCACTTTAAGAAGAGGTTGCAAATGAGCATCCAACAATACTCTATCAGCTTTCAACTTAGCATTTTCTTTAGCCAACAAATCAAGCTCACCACTAAACTTATCCTACATAATGACAATCCATTCCTTAAAAGCAATTGAGGAAAATTTGCATTTAACCAACATGTCTGCATAATCATCAATTTTCCTCCTCAAGGCACCAACTTCACTCTTATGAAATTCTCTCATTTTCTCCATTTTAATATGCATAGTGCTCTTTTTCGGTCTTCATACATTCCAACTGCTCTTGCAAGGATTGCACCACTTCTAACTTGACTGCACCACCTGCATGAAACCCAGTGATAAACTGATGCAAACATGCAGCATAAGAGCAAGCCTCATCAAGGTTTTGAGGAACACATCCATCATAAACCACTTTCCTGTTAGAAGACATATCACCACTCTGCTGCATAGAATCACTGATCTTGGGCATAGGCATAGTCTCCATTTTGATTTTGGAAAAACAAACCTTCTTCTTGACCCCTATAACCACTACATCCTCATGAACATCAACATTCTTAGCATTATCATTTAGCCATTCAAAAATATCTAATGGCATAGAAGCTCCCAAAGGACTAGCATGAGAGATATCATGAGAAGAAAGTTTCATAAACAAAGGATCCACAAAATCCTTTCCTTTGTTAGTATCCACATGACCCGAAGCATCAACATAAGACAAATCTTTGTCATAAATGTCAACAAGTATCTCATCCACCAATTTTTGCTTCTTAAAGACAATGACCTTATCCATCTTTGAAGACTCCCAAATAAACGAATGCAATGTTGGGCATACAACCTGCAAATGTGCATATAACCCAGCAAGCATAGGACCAACCCTACGTTTCTGTGCTGCTTCCGAATAGTCAGAACATGAACTTTCTGCATCAATTTTTCATAAACAGTCCCATGCCAATTTGGCATTCCAACATTTTCTAGAATACCACAGAATACCAAAAGTGTCTTTGGTGATTACATCCGCTTTAATAAACAATAAAAACCATTGCATGAACCACTTGATAAAAAGTCTTATCTTCGAGTCTGCATGACAAAGAACATACTGATTCCAAACACTTATAGGAGGCCCAAATTCTTGCTGCATAGCCTCATTAGTACACCGCCAATGTTTAGGTTGATCATTAAAGTCAAGAGAGAAGACTTGAGCTATAAAAGAAGGAGTAAGCTCTAACTTGCCATCAATCTTTCTACTTTCCCAAATCAATAACAATTGCTCCTGAGCATGAATATTATTTGTCCAAACATCCCAGGCAATGCAACAAAACCAAGAAGACCAATTTTCTTTAACCAACCCCTAGCATTAGGCTCATGGGTATCCAAAACAATAGCACAATCCAACATAGGTGTAAGCATTTCACATTCATCTTCGCTTGACATAGTAGAGGAATCCTTAGTTGTAGAGTCCTTGACTTTCGATGGAGTCAACTCAGGTGGACTATCAATCCAACTTACGTCATGCTCTTCGATAGCCTTCGGGTGCTGTCACCCACCCTTCATAGCAAGCTTTGCACTCTTCCTTTGCCTTGTCTTAACCATGGCAGCAATAGCCACGACCTGTTGTTGATTCAGGATAAAGAGAGAAGAAGAAATTGACGAAGGATGATGGTGTGAGATTGGGGGAAGGTGTTGTTGTATGGGTGCAGGAGGCGACAACACACAAACCTTCCTTCCCATACTTTGGCCTTTTTTCACTTGCCTTACTTGACAATAAGTTGAGCTCCTTGAAAAAAGAGAGATGATACCAAATTGATAACTAGTTGTACTCACATTGAATGTGACATAAGTCTCTTGTCTCTTCAAAAAGACTTCATGCAACTAAAATTTTGTGACTTCACTCACTCAAGGTACCAAAGGAACTGGAGTTAAAGTCTGTTGACCCTCTAAATCATGACACACAATTCTAAAATAAAAAAATAGAAGTCGCTTCAAGATACACTCTCCCACAACCATGATATCACTTTGCCAAGGCATAATACCTTGAGAACTAGATATGAAAATAGAGTCTCCACAAGGCAAATTGCATAAACCAAATTTGAATATCATATAGTCCCACCACTTCATGAAGCTGCTTTGTACTTCTATCATCACCAAAAACAAGTCCAAAAGACCATGCACTTCATGAAGCCCTATGCAAGTTGGTGTATTGTCTTTAGGAACTCCACAAGTAATGTATAAGATAACATCATCTCCCAATATATGGTAAAATCCCATTACTTGCTCCATGAAGTACCATTGTTGAAACTTGAATCAAATTCATTGCAACTATGGATATACTCTTAACCAAAACCCATTCACTGCCGGCTTAATTACTTCACCCTACAAAGTAGGCAATCGAAAAGTACCTTGTCCAACATCCTTTACAGCTTCATAAGGTCCAATGTACCCTAACTTGAGTTTCCCCGGATGCTTTCCAAGTGTGAATTATACACCATAACCAAATATCCTTCTTTAATTATCTTCTTTTTAATGTGCCTATTAATCCATGCATGTCTTCTTGAATGAACCACTCCATGAATGTAATGTGCCGTGATCTGATCTTCCTCCAATTGCATCAACTCTTGCAAGCTATTATGAACCGATTCCTCAGGGCACAACTTATAAGTAATTGCTACTCTCAAACTAGGCACCAAGAACTCAATAGGAACAACTGCCTCAAGACCATAAACCAACTTAAAAGGAGTCAAACATGTTGAAACTTTATATGCTATACGAAAGGACCATAATACAGAATCCAATTTTGTTTCCCAATCCTTACAATTATCAGAAACAATTTTCTTTAGGATTCGAAGTAGAATTTTATTAGAACTTTCAGCTTGCCCATTTGCTTGAGGGTGGTAAGGTGTAGAGTTCTTATGTATAATCATGTGCTTAGAAGTCAACTCCTTAATCACTTCATTTAGAAAATGTTTGCCATGATCACTTACCAACTCTATGGGGTAACCAAAACGGGTCATTGCACAAATATGAGCTAGATACCTCAAATGTCTACTATGCCATTTAACCTGCCCCACAAAGCGCATCACTTCACGGACTGTTTTAGGTACAATAGACTTTTAACCAACTTGAATTTTCCTTAAATCAATAGCCATACCTTCCTCTGAAATGATATGACCCAAAAGAACTCCTCTTTTGGCAGCAAAAACAGATTTGAAAGGATTAAGGGACATTTCAAATTGACAGCATCTTTCAAAACAAAGTCTAAGATGATGTAAATGATCCACTTTCTTGCCAAATACATCAAAATCATCTATGAAAACCCTCATGAAAGATGTAAGATAGGGATAAAAAGTTTAATGAGCTGCTCCTTGAAACTCTGGAGGTCCATTATTTAATCCAAAATTCATGACAGTACTTACAGAATCTCCCCATTCTGTTATGAATGTTGTCTTATCCATGTCATCCGAATGCATGCGTATTTGATTATATCCCAAGAAACCATCCAAAAAACTGTAGATCTCATGACCTGCCACATCATCCAATAAAGAATCTGTGAATGGAAGAGGAAATGGGTCAGTAATTGTTGCCGCATTCAACTTTCTATAATCCACACAAACTCGTATCTTGCCATTCTTTTTAGGCACCACCACAATTGGTGACAACCAAGTCACTTCATTGACAGGTTTGATAAAACCAACTCGAAGGAGTTTATCAATCTCTTCCTTCACCTGCTTAGCATAATTAGGATTCACGCAGTACCGTTTTTGCATAATGGGCTTTGCATCTGCCTTTAAGTTAATTCTATGTTGACACACCCTTGGATCAAATCCCTTCATATCAGTATATTCCCAAGCAAAGATATCCTGAAAGTCTTTACACAAATCAATCAATTGTTGCTTGAACTCTTCCTCAACAAAAATACTCACCTTAATTGGTTTAGAGCCAGTTTAGCTTCCAAATACACTTCCTAGACATCATCCTCAAAAACTCTAGCCAACTTATTCATGGTATGCTCATATTTTAACTCTGCATCTATAATAGCTTGCTAACTTGCTTTGTCTAGATCATCCTCTGCCTCGAAAGAGGGCTTATTTTTCTCTTTAACAATTTCCAAACCAATGTCTTGATTTCCCTCAGAGGTACCACTACTTTCTACAACCAAATTATTGTCTTGCTATAGGAAATTACTATTCTGCTCCATGAAGTTAGTGTTTTGCTTCATAGAGCAGCAATTTTGCTTCACAGAATTACTCTGATGGCCACATGGAGTAACTATGTTGTTCTAAAGGTACAGCCACTTCTGATGATAATATTGCTAGAAATAGCTTATACTAAGACAAAATCTTTTCAATATCCACTTCAAAAACAAGTACAACTATAGGATTAGCTTGTAGAAAAAACTCCTCATCATCTTCCATCTCAGGTGGAATGTTAATTGTCTGAGAAACTAACGAATGGTACTTGGGCTTCAAAACCACTTGATTAATTGTAGACAGCTTTACTTCTTTACTTCCATGAGGAATAACTGTTGTATCTGAACCCCAATCCTGCTTCAACATAGCAAGTTTAAACCAAGGTCTCCCCAACAGCATATTATAGGAATCTCCTAAACCTTCCATACGGAGAACAACAAAATTGACCCTAAACTTCAGCCCATCTACTTGAATAAGCTGATTCTTTAATATTCCCAATGGCTATAATCTCCTTTGATCTGCCATTTTAACCTAAAATGGTGCTACAACAAGTCCTTGCAATTTATGTGCCATGTACATCTCTTCAAGAAAAATATTAACTCATGAACCTCCATCCAAAAGAACATCATCAAACTTACTACCCAAGTACTCAACTTGAATAGTCAAAACCTTATAATCTACCACCTCCATCTGTGTGGGAGTCACTGCTTGTTGACATTCTGAGAACTATTCCCTATCCATATCATAATATTTCAACATTTTATCATGATTTGACTTAATCTTAGTTAGAAGCTTTTCCTTGAATCTTGGAATTAAATCAAGGATTTGCTCCAAAATTAATTGTAATGCCGACTTAGTTAGTGCGACAAACAACTCATGAGAGCCATGAAATGCCTCATATGAATTCAATCTTTGAGGTTGCATACAAGACCGCATTGTTGTCATGAACATATCTTGTTTATTTTCCTCATGAAGCAATTGACTATCTTGAACTTCATGAGGCAATTCTGTAGCTTTAAGTTATTTGAAGTGCTCCTTCTTCTGCGATTTCATGACTTCATTGCAAGCCGCTTCCGTAGCCATTTCCTAATCTTCCCAATTAATCTTTTTCTTAGCTTTTTCCTTGGTAACAATCAAAACTGCTGTCTCATCTGGAAAATCTTCCACAACTATGCAATTTGAGCAATCATAGCCCACCAGTGGATCTAAACCTTGCTTAGATACATTTGAGACACCCTTACCTAGCACCTCTTTTTGTAAAACTTCTTGAACTTTCTGATTCAGCTGATGGCTTACTGCCTGGCTCTTCATGACTTCTACAAGTAACTCAACAAGAACTACTGTTGTGGGTACCGATGGTTGCTATCCACGGGGTAGTCCTGTCGATTGTTGCATTTCTTATTGCTCCCCAGTCTGCATTCCCCTTTCAGCCCTATGGCATACCCATAATTCACAGCTAGATCCTGACATGTGTCCCTATATGCCACAGTAATAGCAAGGTCCTCTCTACCTCTACTGAACATTATTTCACTGTCGTGGTTGTTCATTACCCCATTGCTTAGGTGGTTGACCCTTTCTTCCAAAACCTCTAAATCCTCTCTTTTGTACCATGTCTGGCACAATTTGATTTACCGGTGCCACTGGGGGTGTTATATGTTGCATGGCATTCCTCACTACTGGATTAAACCAGCATTCTCTAGCTTCATGGCCAAGTTTCTAGCAGATTGAGCATAACTTCCCCTTCCTTGAAGAGGTCACTACTCCCATATCCTCTTTATCTTCTTTTCCAGCTTCTTCTCCAAAGTTGTCTTATCTCCTTTGTCCTTCCCCTTCTACTTATCTTTAGAAGAACGTTTATCCTTCTTAGATTTCTTTTTGTGCCGTCTTTGTCTCCTTTTGTTGTTTTCATCCTCTAAATCACTTGATTCAGAATCTGTCTCAAAGTCTGATGAGGTATCCTCATCATCCACTCTATCATCTGAATCAAAATCATCAGTATCAGAACCTAAAGAACCTCGGTTACTCTTCTTCTTGGATCTGCTCATGCCAAGCCTTTTTTCCACTCTTTGTGCCACTTCAACCAATGCATCAATGGTATTATTGTTCCCCACCTCTGCAGTAGCAATAGCACTTGCAATACCCTTATCCAATCCCTTAACAAAGTATGAATATTGTAAATCCAATGAAGGCCTATCCTGTTGATTCCACCTATTCACTAGGTTTTTAAATTTTTGGGCATAATCTTGCACTAACATGTTCCTCTGCTTAATTTGCTTCAACTTTTTAAGCACATCTTGAGCAATCTTATATTTCATAAACCTACTTAGAAAAGCAATTTTAAAATTATCATATGTTATAAAATGTCCAACATCATAAGTATTGTACCAATCCATGGCTTTACCCTTAAAGGTTGCTGCAAACAGCTATAATTTAACTTGGTCCCCAAACATATTATTGAAGCCACTTGCCACCCACCTTGTCTCGAACTGTGCAACATGACAATCTGGATCCTCCTTCTTTTGCCTAGAAAACTTTGATGCCCTAACTTTAGGTTGAGTGGTGGGTTGGGATTCATGACTTTAGTCTTTCACTTCTTTAGTAAAGGCAAGGGATTAAAAGTAAGAGACTTCTTTGCTATGATAACCCTACTCCTCAATAGGTACTCCCCAGCACTAAATGTTGCAATCTCTGTTAGATATGATCAATGCCCCACCCTCATTAGGTGCTACCAATGATCCATGGTGCTCAAAGTTGTAAGGCCCCCATTATGAGGAGAAGCCAAATGTGAGCCCGGACATTGGTTGAGGTCTATGTGACCGGATGGCAAAAAGGTGACTATTGTGGGTCTAATCTTTGGGTTAGACGGAGTGGTTAAGCTGGTAGCAACTCGAGGCACATTGCATTGAGTTGCGTGGTAAGGGAGTTAAAAGGGGCCCCTATTGTGGGGTCCGGGGGCCGCGGAAGCGGCCCCTGGCTGGGGGGTCGCTGGCCCCCCTGGCGGGGGTCCGGGGGCAACGCCCCCGGCCCAATGGTAAAGGGAATATTCCCTGGAATATTCCCTGGCCGACTAGTGGAGGCTCATATGGTAGGTCGGGATCAGCAGGCCGACCTAACGACCTTCGCGGGCTATAAAAGCTAAACCCCTTCGCAGCCATCACTCACTCATCTTTCACCTAGTCAGAGTTGTTGTTCCAGCTAGCCTTAAACTCTTCACCTATCTTCTGTCTAGATCTCCATCTAAGCTTCACACAGTGGAAGCGCACGGGTGGACAGAGCCATATTTGTATCAGTTGTTTGGAGTTAAAGAATTTACTGATTCTCCTCTTATTTGTTGTGTACTCTCTATCTCTTTCTCAGATTCTGTTCGCTGCGCCGTGTAATATTTTACAATCTCTCTACTGCCCTATCAAGAGGAGTTGCAAAATACTCCAATTTAGGTATTGCATTATCATCTTCAATGGGACTTGGAGGAGATTCATTCGATGTAGTAGGAGAATGATACGCAATGATACAAGTAGAGGTACCAATATCCTAGACCTCATCCCTAAACAAGGAAAGCAACTCTTCATCCAGGATGGGATTTCCTCCTGCTTCACTATCTTCATTTTTCCCTAACCCCCGTTGTTGTCCTGCCAACACTTCTTTGAATTCCCTGGATTTGCTTTGGGTCAAAATAACATTTGATGGATACGGGTATTTCTCTGACATAAATGCAAAGATACCAAGGTAAACCTTTAATATGCATCATACTGCTTCAAGCCATCTGCCAATGCTCCAAGAAGCAACTAGATTGTCAAATACATATCATCAGACATAAGTATCATGTCTATGCTTTAACATTAGAAAAAAACATAACAAGACTTTAATAAGCTTGTCTCTAAGTTTTTACAGCTAGTCCCAATCAAATTCTACTTCATACAGAAAACTGCTTCATGCAGACAACTGCTACTTCATGTAGGCAACTACTGCTTCATGCAACAAATTCAAAATTTTGGCCTCAAACTGAGTCATTTTCAATTGTACCTTCCACCACATGATTAGAAAAATGAATGACACAATCTATATGCAGAAAACCCCTTGAAATGTATACAGAAATTTAGGTTTTCTTGCCAAGAACAAGGTCATTCTTGAAAAAAAACTTTGCACCAAAGGTTTGGATCGACAATGGCAGGATCGCCAAAGTGTTTACTTCCCTTTCCATGCAGAATGCATAAAAGAATAGAGAATACTTCATGAAGAAAATACTCCATATCATACCCAAAAATTATAGAAACTTAGAAATAATCATATGACGACATAGATCTACACTACTCAGCACTACAAATCAGAGAATAAGAACCATAATGCATAAAGCATGCTATAAACATAACAAATACACTAGAAATGATGGCATCAACTGCCAAATCCTTCATATTTCAAAGTAAATCCATCATACATCAGAAGTAGACATCAAAGATGATCAGAAGGTCTACCCATGCAATCAAATAGTTTCTCTATTGGGAAGTAAACTGCAAGTGACCGAATGATTTGGTCAATTCTTGGGGTTGCCAAGGTAAATTTTGGTGTTGGTCAGCTCTATGGTCACACTTGTAGATATGGGATGATCCACAACTAGGGTCACCCGGCAATTAGCTCATAGCCCTTGGTATGTTTGGCAGGTCTATATGGTCCCTAAAAATGTGTTCCAGTTCAAGTTGTCTACAAATTCGAACATCTGAGTTGCAAGTTTTTGTCCATTCAAGTCCCAGACTCGACTGAGTGGTCAGTTTTTGACTATCCGAGTGGCAGGGTTGACTCAGAAAAGGGTGCCTATCCTAGTCCAAGAGGGTGCATCCGAGTCAGCAATTTGGTCGTTTGAGGCAATCTGAGTGAGTTTTCTGAAGGGACTTTTAGATATTCGAGTAGTGGACCAACTTGGCCGTCCGAATGTAGCTGTCCGACTCTGAGACAAGAGTTGTCTGAGAGTAGCAAGGAAGGTTCTAAACATACTTGGAATCACCAAGAGTGATGATACAACGGATTTATATTGTTTCTCTCTTGACCTACTACTCTCTCTTGACCTATTGCTCTCTCTCTCTATCTGTCACATGATAGAATGAGCTCTTCTCCCCCCCCCCCCCTTTTCTCTCCTTTTAATGTTCTCTCTTTCTTCCCTTACTCTCTATTTTCCTTCTAAGGTATTCAAAATCTCTTTTCTTTTCTTTCCCTGCTTCCTAGTTGTTACAAAAACTTATCTTTTCTTTCTTTTTCCTTGTTTCCTTAACCTTAATGCATCCTACTAAAGAAAAACACCATACCACTAATCTAACTAATGTTCCTAAATCTTTAAAAACCTAAACTATCTAGAAAAGGAGATTAAATACCTTCCGACTCCCTCGCTTTCTACCTACACTGAGCGCCATTTTAGAGACAAACTCCTACTCCATCACTCCATTTGGAGCATGCAAGCATTCAAGGTTGAATCTGTTGGTCCTAGAAATGGAACCAAAATGTCATCACTATCACTAGCAACCACCGAGACCCTACAAACCACTTATCAAGTTAAGTTTTTCAAGCAAGTAGCAATGGCTACCTCTCACATAGCCATGCATGCTCTCATACAAGGATGTAGTGGGCTTACTATTGAATCCGATCGTTGTATTCCTCTTCCCCCAATCCTTTGATGGCTCCACAATTCAAAACACTAGCCCAAGCAGCAAGCTCCATCTCCATGCTCCAACCTCCATAGCCACGCGCATGAGAAAAGAGAAGAGAAGAAGGAGAAGAGGAGAAGAAGAGCTTCTCCACAATCCCTCACTCTCACATACTCACACTCTTCCTCTCTCACACTCCCTCTCTCATGCACAAGCAAGAAGCAAGAACAAGAACAAGAAGAGAGCTAGTTTGCATACATACCAAGAATGAGCTTATACATTAACTTTTTGTCTTTTATACATGCCCTTCTCCCCTTGGGCACCCAACCCATTTCCATGATTGGCCATCAGGCCTTGGTCATCTTTTCCTATTCTTTTATATTCTCATGGCTCCTTTACATGCGCTTTTTCATTTAGAACTTGCACAAGAGAGAGTCGTGTACTCTTTTACAAGGGACTAAAATGTGATTTATCTCTTGTGTACCCTATTCTTGATTTTAAAATTTTTCCCATGCTTCTTGGTCTTCCTTTTCCATCGGGTTGTCTTTTTATACTCATTCTTAATCCTTCTTTGCACTTTGTGTCGTTCAGAGGGTTAGCACTTTGCAAAGATCAAAGATTTGAGCTTCTTCTTTGAAATTGATGCTTGCTATCTGCACATTGATAGAGATATATTCATATAGCTAAGATCTAGACTTGAGTCAAAGCAAGTGCTTAAGGCCATTGAGACTCAATTTGGGGTTGGAATAGCCCATTTTGGCATTCATTTGGGTAGCCACTAGTGGCTAAAAATAATTTAAAATAACTTAGCTTTGAATGCTCAAAAAGAGGTTTGGGTTACTCAAAGAGATTAACATTGAAGCCTCTTAAGAAAAGAGAAATGAACATTCTCTTCCGTATACTTTTGAGTGGATATAAAGCATACTACAAATATCATGGACAACTATGGTAGTTTGATAATGCCTTCATATTTTGGCCATAACTTTTGTAAACAATATCAAATTGAGGTATGCTATAGCTCAAAATGAAGAATGTGACAAGAACTACATATCTAAGTAAGCATAGAGTTACTTTTGTGCACTTTTTAGTTCTCTATTTTTTACACGAAACAGAATAGTTTTGGTTTGGACAACAATCATTTACAATTAATGTCAATGTATTGAATATTGACATGCTACTCGAGTATACTACATGGTTATGTTGATACTTGGCATTGTTGTTTGTGTGCAGAAATGCTTATGTTGAGCTCCAAATCTTGGATTTGAGATCAATTGATTGCATTTGGGTAGTGACTATTTGCTTTAGTGATTTCCACTTGTGGGTTTCAAAACTTATTGGTTTATGCTCTCAGATATACATGATGTATTTTGGGCAATGGGATGTTATGAACCTTATGCATTCAGTTGTGTTTTGCTCTTAGACACTCAAGATTCACTTCCAATTTTTCTTTACAGATCTTGGTTTATTTGTGTCAATGTGAGACTCTATTATGCTTTGTTGGTTTATGCATGCATGTCACTATAGAGGTTTATGACCATGGCTTGATTTGCCTTTGACTTAGACACCTTGTACCACTTATTGTTTGTGGTTTTTTAGTAGTAGATACATACTTGGTATGCATTATAGCATACATTTACGTACCTGACACCTTGGATGTTTTGACAATCTTTGGCACTCAACAGTTTACGTATTGTCTTTACACTACTAGTTGCATTGTACATCTTGGTTATTCTCTAAAGTTCCTAGCAGTGGGAGCTGATTCTTTTGTAAGCCTTCACCTTTTTTATGTCTATCATTGTGCATCTTATGGGACTACAACCTTATGTGATCCTAATACCCACCATAGTGACAAATAAGAGAGGACTTAAGACTACGAGACTTATTGCATGATTATCCCCACGAGACTTAAGAATTTCCCGTGTTAGGTTATGAGTCTTTATCGTGATTATTATTCCCATTACCACCTTGTCTACCTCCCATTGTAAGTGCATGAGAAGTAGAGGATGCATCAACTTTCTTCCTATTTACTTCCTCTATAAGCAAAGAACCCTCTACATTCTTGGTTTGAAAGCCACCTTTAGGGGGGTTTACACTCATAGTAGTGCAAAATATATCCCAAGACTTTGCCAGTGTAACAAGCAGGAAAAGGGACTTGACATTCTTCTCAAACTTAATAGCCTGTGAAGTAAGTTGATTGAAAATAAAATGAAATTATTTTAAGTGAGAAGACATAGACATGCCTTCCTTCATACAAAAGTATAGCTGAGTTGTAGGGCTTTGCTTATTATAAAGATCACAAATATTTTTCCATAATGCATAAGCACTACCCTTAGTCTCAATGACATTGAAGTATACATGCTTTGACAATGATAAAATGATATTAGACTTACATAGCTCATCAAACTCGTTCCATTCCTCTACATCATAACCTTTTGGCTTTATGATCTCTAATTTCAATGGCTTAACTTGCTTCTTCTACACCAATAGAACTTCTTTATGTTATTGCCATAGAACTTCTTTATGTTTAAGATAGCATTGTCATTGGAAGCATTTGAAGCACTTGCCATTATGTTTGCCAAACAAAGAGGGCATATGCTCCTATAATAATAGAAAATCAACCCCAAAACCAAGCCAAAAAGAGTGTAGTAAGAGGAAGACTGATGTTGTCCATAAGCAAGAGGCATTAGGGCTGTTGAATACAAGTGTTTGCTCTCAAAAGAATTTCTCAAAACTAATTTTCATCATGGCTTCCCATAAAATTATAGTAAATTAGTATATAGCTACATGCAAACAAAAGTGCAAGATAATGGAGAATCTTTTCATGATCGTAGCATTGCTCCTAAGTCTAGTATCAAGATAGAAGAGAGAAATGCATTGGAGTATAGCTCAAATGATTACATTCTTTTTGCTTCATCATTTGATGCTACTCAATTGGACGATGCTCCTCTTCTTACTCTTAGTGGTGTTGGCTATTTGGGGACTTTATTTTATGTTACCTCATATCCTTCTTACTATTATAGATTCGATTACACTAGGAGATGACATTGCATTGGATATTATTGGCATAAGTGGCATGATATCGCCGTTTGGTATTGGTGCTTCATTTGTGTTTCATGATGTACATCATGTACTAGCTTTGACTAAAATTGTTATCTCCACTGCATTAGATATTATTGATATAGGTGATGTGAGATTGTAGTTTGGTACTAGTGTCCATTTGTGCTTCATGATATGCATAATGTCACAACTTTGACTAAAATCCTTATCTCCATTGATAAGTAACTAATTTGCTCCAAAACACTCTTGAAAAAGAAAGCATAGGATCTCTATTGGCATCCCATTGCATAAGCTACAATTGCAGAAGTGCATTTGGATTTATTATGATTCATGGCACCACCTAATGGGAGGGGAGGAAAGGAGCTACAAGAAAGCTCATTTCCTCCCCTCCCAACTACAACTATCTAGTGCTAGTTTACATAAGAGTTCTTAGGTTTTGCAAGCTCCCTACCGAGCACACCACTACTATGGATGAGAATAACTAAGATCTCCCATAGAAGAAATGCAACAATCCCCACCTGCACACATGCACACACACAAATACACATCCATCTATTAAATCTCCTGGAAAAAGTCCACACACTCTCCAGTGTGCATAAATGTATAATGTTTTGAGTTGTTTCTACGTATTTTATTGGGTCCCTTATGCTCTCATTCTGCATGATTTGGATTTTCACCAATTATTTTCTTTGATAATTTAATGACTCAAGTTCAAAATTCAAATAGTCATGTGAAATGCAGGGATTGAATCTGTAGTTATAATTTTCAAGACAAAATGAATTGATTGCAAAGACTTACTTGTGAGAGAGAGCCTGAGAGAGGGAGCTCATTCAGCGTGCGCACACACACACACAGAGTATACATGTTGAAGGCCGTGCAAATGCTTCTTTCCCTTCCTCTGAATCGCTAGAAAAAAAGGATCTCGAAGAGTTAGTTGGAAATGGTGGGACTTGTGGATTTCAAAGTGCAAACATAGAGAGAGAGAGAGAGAGAGAGAGAGAGAGAGAGAGAGAGAGAGAGAGTATATATGTTCAAGGCCTCATAGAGATGAGTATCGGGCAGAGTTTGTGCAGAGATGCAAGTGTGCACAGCAACGGCCATGGAAGCTTGGTGCAAAGCTCTGATTTAGATCACAAAGAGAGAGAGAGAAAGAGAGAGAGAAGAGAGTAGGGCGGAATAAGATCCAATGCACATTTTGGGGGGGGGGGGGGGGGGGGGGGCTTGCCACATCATCTAGCTTAATAAGCATGCCATGGCAATGTAACGTGCATGTGCCCTTTTTTTTTCACATGGTAACTTTTTCCCATAGTCAATCCCCACAATTAGTCAATTTGTCCACATCAACACTTAGGGTGCTGACATGTATGTAAGGACAAACTATCCCACTTGTAATGTAGCGTGAGCTAGGATAGTGATAATGATGCAACATTGTCTTCAAGATAGATGATGGTTGGGAACGGCCGATAATTGTAGTGAGCATGGCAATATTCTCTTTTATATCAAAACTTTTGATCATGGGAATGGCTAAATCATGGCTGCATGGTGGTGTTGAAGCGTTTAGTTTGTGTCATTACTGGCTTGATGGTGAGATAACAAGTACAAGAGTTCATAGCAATCTCTCTCTCATTTGTGGCGATGGCATCATTTGAAGGAGAATATTTGTTGTTGCTGTTGTTGTTGACATTGTTGTTGTTGCTCTTGTTGTTACTGTTGCTGTTGTTGTTGTTGTTGTTGTTGTTGTTGTTGTGATTGTTGACTGATTATTATTAACTTAAGGTATGGTTCACATGTTATCTCGTGTTGAGCGGTCTTGCAAAGAACACGGCCCCAAGGATATCACGGGATGGAAAAGGAAGCTAAGGGAGTTCTTTTTTTGGGGGGCGAGGGGGGGGGGGGGGGGGGGGGGGGGGGTTGGCGTTTTGTGGTAAGGTTTTTTGAGAAAACTAGAAACTATTTCAGGCCACATGGGGAGATTCCTAGTTTTATCAAAAAACCACTAGTTTTTCAAGAAACACCTGAGGAATGGTGTTCTTCTTCCCAAAAATCATTTCTTAAAATGGAAAAGGGACACGTGGACTCATTGCAAAAATTAAAGATCTATTTTCTTGTCTCTTTTCATCCACGAAAGATAATCTTGGATTTTTTTATCAAAGTTTATTTTATTTTATCATATTAGATGGGGGATATATAAAGCCCCCATATGGCTTGCTTTGGAATTTAAAAACTAAAAAACTACCAACTACTTGAAAACAGTTCCCATGAGAAAACCCTCATGAGAATAGCTCCAAGGAGTCGTGATAGGCTGCTAGCTATGTTGAGTGCACTAATTTCTAGCAGGATGATAGTATGTTTTGGATGGCATCCGAATTTCTTGATAGCATCCTCTCATACCAAAAGACTAGCTTAGAGTTAGGAGCTTTAGGCCTTTCAAAGTAGGTAGAAATAGGTGCTTCTTTCTCTTCTCTTCTTTATTCATCAAAAGTAGGCCTTGTGCATACTACCCCCTTATCTCAAGCAACCTCTTAGCATAAATCACATCATGATGCTTAAGTAGGCCTTCTATTCTTGGACAAACATGGCCCTTGCTTTGGCCACAAGTGGCCAGAAAACACCAACTAACTAGGCTTTAAACCAACCTTTAAATGGTTGTAAGCCACTTCTTCTTGGCAATGGCAAACTTGATATAATCCAAATAAGATAATGAAAAGATCAATAGGATATACCTTGACACCTATCTTGAATGGTTGCCCTTCAGGTGCTTCAAAACTCAACAACTATTTGTTATGGTCTTCAAGCTCCAAGCTTCATCTTGCTTGAACAATAGCAATTTAGTAGTCTTAAACCTCCCAATATAGCAACAAACACTCATACAAGCTCGCAATCTCAAGGATGGTGTTCTAAACATGGATTAGAGCTAGAGCTAGAGCATGGCTATGGAATATAAAAAAAGAAAAAGAACAAAAACATAATGAATAACAATTAAGCCATTTATGTCAAACTCATTAGCATTATAACATTGAAGAGTTGAGATATAAATAAGCTTGACAACACACTTCGTTGCTTGCATTGAACAAAGAGTCAATTACATCATTTTGTAGCTTTTTAATCAGTTCTCTCTTCCTCAATTTGCTTATGGGATAGTACATGAGTCTTTAGCATCTGCCTCTAACACCAATCTTTTAACACATTATTCTAACATCATGGCGTGTTCCTATCACAATGGACCCATGGCACTAACTTCCTTCAAATTGCTCTACATAAGTGATAGGAAGACATTGTTCTAACATCATGGCTAATCTTGTTCTAACATCATGGCTAACCTTATTCTAATATTATTCTAACATCATGGCTAACCAAGTGATAGCACAAATCTTTTAACACATTGTTCTAACATTATAGCTAACCTTGTGCTACCAAATGGTTCTACACATAACACATGATTGTATCTAAAGATATGCTCAACATAAACCAAAAGCCAATAAGTAAACCTTCAGAGCATGCCTCCTCATATTTTATATAGCCATTTGATTTATTATTTAATATTGTAAACCTCTTTATTTTATGAAATTTTTTAAATTTATAATCTCTTATGATTCACACGTAGAGCCTCAAATACAATGCAAGAAAAAGTAAAAATATTTAAGGCACCATTCATTTCATAGGAATAATAAAAACTATAATATATCAATATTTAATTTATTTTCTCATTTTGTATTTACAATGATATTATTTACATTCTATTTGTATTTTTCAATATCAATTTCTAATGCAAAAATAATAAAATATCCTATAATTATCAATAAAGATAAACCAAAAGATAAAGATCTAACTTGTTTTATTCATATGGCTACATATGTATAGACCATTTGAGACTATGCCACTGATACCAATTGGATCCACTACTATATCCTTCATCTCTTATCATTCCATCAAGAACGCTCTTGCTTAGCCCCACCCCTCTCCTCACTCATCTTGCTCAAAGAGGATAGGTAGCACATAAACCTCATTTATATCAAGAATATGACAGAGACATTAACATCCTCTAAAATGTCTCCAATGTGGATAGGACAAAATGATGGAACTCAAGATTTATATACAATCCGCTACAATGTGCCATGGGCATAAAAGAACACAACTACTAAGGCTACAAGAGTTACTATATAAGTTAATAACTCTAGCGTAGCCTAATGCTTAGGCTTTTTGAACTCTTCTATGATGGCTTTTCCACCTTAATAAATTGCCCATTTGCCTTCTTTTTGAGTTGCCTTCATCTTGGTGATCTTACCTAGTCGTGCTTTGAGTTGTGTTGCTGTGAGCCATAGTTTGATTCCCTTAAAACCCTTCGATTACATTAGTCAATTTTATTTTATACATCTCAAGACTCTAGAGTTGCTTAATTATTCCTTTATTTGGTGATCACTATGGTGTTACCCAATTTGAACTCTTGTTTTTCTAGTATTGACTTCAGTTTGGTTTCTAATCTTTATAACTCCAAACATTATTGTTGGTCTTTGTCCTCTAGATCCTTGTGTTTCTCCATGCTACCCAAAGTTGCGTATGAGATTCAATTTGCTTTTCCAATGTAGCTTCATGAATCAAAGAAAAATTAATGTCCCTCATACCTTGTTTATCTTCTTCCTTCCTTGTTTTAATGTCCTTATGTACCTCCTAGTGCACCCTTGTGACATTCCTTGTTTTAATTTCCTTATGTACCTCCTATTGCACCCTTGTTGTCACGTCCTTGACTTCATCTTCAATCTTTTTGTTAAATATAGTCACTTTCTCAACTTCTATTAAAATTGAGGCTAAAAGTAATGTGAATGATGTAGACTTGACCAACCACCATTGTTGAAATGCCAACAATGCATGGAATGCTCTCAAATTTAAATTTTGTGTTACTACATCCTGCCACCACTTACTAAGTAGTTGCCAATAGCTTTTCATCACTTTAGCATTCAAATAAGGTTGAAACACCTTGAAATGCCTATAAAATAGATATTAAGGCCTTTAAATATAGCTCTAAAATCCAAAATGCCACTTCAAAGATGTTGCAAAAGTTTCATCTGTTTGTTTTTAATGGAAATTCCTTTTTAGTGGCCACTCAAAAAAGTGTAAGAAATTAATATTTCTATCTAACATCTATACACACTCGGCTAACTAATTGCTACACATTTAAATATCTATGCTTTACAGATACCTACTTATCTAATTCTCTGCATAAATTTATATAGAACTTCATTGCCTTTTTGTATATTTTTGTTGATTTTTCAATTAATTTGCAAGAAGTCGGTATCTACATTAATCCTTATCTATCTCTAATCATTGATCACATAAATCCAATTAGTACAACTTTGCGTGTGTTCAAACTCAAAATATGACACTAATATGGACAATAATATACATGTATCACAAGAAAGGTGTAAGGTGCTCAACATTATCTCAAGATTAGTAAAGTCCATAATGCATGTTACAAGCTATTGACCAACTATGCTTATGTGAGTTTGAGATGTATTGATTACTCAATGGTGACATAATTGCAAAAGTGTTCAAGGTTAAGCACATGCACCTTGTGGATCATTGTGTGAGATTGGTCAATGATTTGTGAGAGCTTGTGAAAACATTTCCAAGTTACAATGGTGACTTAATCTCAAGTCTATTTTTTGTAGAAGGCATTTTTGGTGTAAACCTTTAGTTTCTAGCATTTTAGTACATAGTTGTTCCTAAAATATTCTATGGAACAATATTAAGAACCACAATGCTAATTGTGTTACGCCCTTCATCTTAAAGCTCATCCAAACATCAATAAGCTGGGGAAAATAAATGTAATTAATAGTCAATTATAACACAATGTTTTGGATATACATTGCATATCAATTATATACACTTGTCTTAGAGTCACCACAGCCATCTGACTTCCGACATTATTAAATGAAATGGAAATAACACCTATATCCACACAAAAAAGACTAGATTAGAACAACTCATTTCTTGAAGACTTCAAGAAATGAGACAATTTGAAGCCATGAGCTCTTCTAAGTTTAACATATTGAAACAACTTAAATCCAATATAAGTTTATCTAGAGGTTCTTTAACTTCATTTTATATGGCGTACCTTTCTCTAATTCATGGAGACCAGCCAAAAACTTCAAATCACAAACAAGAAGAAAATTTAGAATCAATAAATTTGTTAATCAAAACAATAATAACATTTATGTACTCCAGAACAACATACACACACCCACACGCATACACTTTTATGTAATACTTTCTATTACTATGTGGGAAACCCAAGGGTAAGAATCCACAATAGAGTAAATGTAAAGAGTAAAATTAACATTTAGCACACTTTACTTAGTGGAAAATAATGATATGTAAACTTTTTAGCAACCACAAAATGCAAGTTTCTTTCAAACATATTCCTATTATTAAATTCCAAAAGCGCAACTCTTAATTCAACCCTTCACATTTTAGGGACTCAATTGATCAAGGTTGAAATTTATGGTGCATCCATACAAACCACATGATGGTTAGCAACACTATTCTATAGACCATTTGATTTCTAGAATCAATTATGCACCACTTGATGTGTCTCTTACAAGTATGGAGAGTTCATCAAGGATAGCAATGCTCACTCCCTACACACTAGCTTGCTTGTAAGAAATATGTAATCATACAATTAGTTTTGATCTTCTATAGAACTCAACCTACTATAATTGGACCCTACTCTATCCCATAAGATGTTCACCCACCCACCAATGGCACTGACCATCTAAGTACCTGAGATCCTCCTCATCCCTACTTATGACCACATCACCTAAGATTAGCCTCATTCCAACTAATGCCTTAGCATGGACCACTCATTTAATGCATATGCATTGATCAATCATTCACAAACCATCATGCCCACTATGTGACTTGAATCTTTCTCATAAAGTCATGACATGTATGTAATCTATTATGAATTGTGCTACAACTCTGCCACAAAACAAAAAAACAAGGTTACAATCACACTAAACTATCTCCCAAGAAAAATAATCTTTAAGTTACATTTTTTCATTGATCCAAGCAGTCTTATACGAAGAATACCTAGGCCTCCACTATCTATGAGGTAAAATACATTTTCCTTCAGGTGGTAGAGGAAAAATCAAACAACTAGTTCATGAAGGTTCTCATGGCCAACTAAATTGGCACCATTCCTAGTTTTTAGGTTACCTTTACTCCCATTAAAAATTAAGTGAATCTTACTCCTAGTTTAAAGTCAATATGTAAGGCAGTAACCTAACCATTCTAAGCATTCTTAATGGACTACCAATTCCATTATGATAATTAAAAACTCCTCCAACTCTGAAGACAGTACATATGTAGAACTCAAGTACACTTTATTGCCCTCTTAAAACTCAAGTTTCATGCCATTAAGAGTCTACAATAGGCATTGTGCATCCCCAATACCTAGAACAAGTTACCCCTCCGAACGTGTAACTCACAAGGTAAAGAAAATTAAACAAAGAAAAATCAAATAAATTGCATGAATTAATTAATGCTAATTGCTAGTATTAATATTTGGGTATGTTATGGTACTAAATAATGCATTTAACTATTTAAACATTGATTGCTAGTGTTTACCTTTTGGTTGTATACACATGAGCACGTTGCAAAGCATGTTGTCTAAATTAAATGAATGAACATGTGCTTAATTATACCTCTAAGTAAAAAAGAAACCTCTATATTGTTTACAAGCTATGTGCTAGCTAGTATATTTAGTCAAAGAGAAGTGGATAGCCGACTAGATGATGCTAGATATGACTAGGGGTGGACAAAGTTAGCTATTGCCCAAAATTTTTATTTACTAGTAATCTTGAATTTCAAGTTCCACGCCATCGAACTAGGTGTTCCAAATCATTTGATTCATACCTTGGCCAACTCTAGTAGATATTTGTACACACTTAAGGGACTTACAAATTCATAGTTTTTTAATTCAAGGAATATGAAATTACCATAGGCATCAAAATCAACCAAGATGATTACTTGATGTTCCTACTTGTAACCATACAAGCCAAATCATGTGAACCAAAGGTAACCTCTTTTGACTATCCATCAAATTAAGTTGTATACTTTAATTATTGTAGGTATGATACACACTAATATATTGTTAATCTTGTAACATGATCACATTGGGCTTTTTTTTTCTTGTGTGCAGGCAATGCATAAGGCTTTGATGTACAAGATTTATGCATAAGACCCATTGCAAGTGGTGGGGTATGGAAGGGGGTCCACACATTGCATAAGGCCACAATGCATGAGATTTATGTAGATGACCCATTGTAATGTCTTCAAGGTCCAAACAACACTAACTATTTTTTAATCATAATGCTTTAATGGAGTGCCATTGAAGAGCACACTCACTTTTTCCTTGATGGTATTGTATGCATAAATTTTTGGTAGTTCAACAATACTCCTTCCACTATCTCATTCTCAATGACCTTGTGGATATGTCAAATCTAAAGCTTGTTGCTTCATGCAAAGCATGCATCCTACAATTCTTTGCAACCTACACACACGATTGTGACCACTTGAAAAGGAGGATTTGAATGTATGCACAAATACTAGGTTGACAATTGATTATGATATATTTATAATGGTAATAAGAGTCTTAAGACAAATTGAATGCACTACTGTAAAGATGTTATGATGATAAACAAGGATCTTTGCTTTTACAAGTGTAGGAAAAATCAAGTAATGAAATATGTAAGTCGGTGCATCAAAACTACCCTTTTTTTCTCGTCCCAAATTCTTATTGAAGAACTCATTCGCTAGTACAGCATAGCTGATTATTATCATGTATTCAACATTGTAGTTACCAACAAACTCAATAAAAAGAGATTTGCATACCTGGTTGCGTTCACCATGAAAGATACATGCTTCATTTGATCTACTTCCACCTGCTGCTATAATGTTCTTGGATATGTTTTTTCCGTAGCATGCAGCATAAACTTGGCACAACTAGATTTTTTTTTAAAGTTAGTCTTAAAATTAGGTTGAGATTTTCATGAGCCTTAAACTTAGAGATAATCAAACCACAAAATCGAGCAATCCTCATAATAACAATAGTTTGCTAATATTGTATGATTAAAAAAGTATCATTTTTAAGTAATGCAAAAAATATATCTATGCTTACGAGTGGGACACTTGAAAAACTTGCATCTACATGAACAAAAGTATACATGAAAAATATAGAAGAGGAAACATAACAATTGGCATTTTGGTGACCCACGTATCATTATGTAAGGAAAGACTCCACTCATGATACATTAACAAGGTTTATGTACCTAGCTTTGGGCTTTCTACCATTTCAAAATTGATTCATTATGTCTCTATCCACATTTACATCTATTACATTCTTGAACATCTTGGATGGTTGTCTCCAACATCACACTAACCATTTAGTCACTATGTGTGAACACATTCTAAAAGTTAAGACAATTAAGAGGTTTTGTAGTGTATATATAACCTAGACTTAATGAAGTTAATGAGTCCTATAAAAAGAACTCAAGGCTCATTTTTGCAATATTTATCAATACAATATCCAACTCTAGACCCTAGGTAGGTCCATCCAAATAGGCGTATGACATGGTGGTATGGAACGCCATCTTTGTGATCAATGCTTGGCCCCATTTGCTGCTAATCTTACACTCAAGGTTAAGCTCATTTAGCCATATGGCTAGGAGGTGAGTTGGATGTCCATCCCTTTATGTTACTTTCTATGCTTATATGGCTTGTGCCATGTCATGTACACCATCAATATTTGGTGGAGTATTATGGCTATATTTTCTATTTGTCTTGAGTTTGAAACACTCTTGGAGCTCTTATCGATGTCTCTAACACCACTCATAGCCCACCTTTGCCTTTTGGCCCTTGAGACACCTAGTTTTGAGACCCCTTGTATCATCTTCACATTGGTACATCCTCATCTCCATTTGAGTTTTGATCATGTAACCAACCTTTTATATATCAACTATTATCATAATGTATTCGCTCAAGCATTCGTATTAATTTGATACTTTGAATTTCTTTAAGTATTAAAAGCTATGTTTAGTACTCACTTTTTAACTCAACCCTACAATAAATTGGTTTAAAATTTTACTTCGAGCAATAGTAAACTAAAATAGATCATACATTAAACTAAGTGGCCAATGGCCAGAACCCCTTGTAGTTACAATTTGGTCATCATGAACAAGATACCTAAGAGGAACTAAAAGTTTAGTCAAGTAGTCGGATTGACCAAAAAGCCCAAATTACTAACTTTTTCACTATGGTGGTCAAACCGACTAAAAGCCCACATATCGAGTAGTTTCAAAGAAACAAACCATTAATCAATGAAAACCTATGCAATGAAGCTTTTTAAAATCCAAATTTGGTGACTCCTAAAATTTAAGAGATTATTTTTTGAAATTACTTTAATGGATATTCGATTCACATCAAAAGCTATGAAATTTTGCAAGAAATTTTTTTATCTTCAACTGTATCAAATTCTCAACTAATTGAGATATTTTTAAAGTAGAAGGTTTATAAGATTCTTTCTTTAGATAATTGATATGTGATATCTAGAATAGAACATGTCATTTGAAAGTGAAAAGTGTCCCTCTACTTTTCATTTTCTTAATACTTGTCATTTTCAGTAGACACTTATATTTTGTGTCCTCTTTCCACTTTTAAGCATCCAAATCGCACACCTATATATTAAGGGACTCTCTTCACTTCCACAAGCTCTATCGTTGAAATTTGAGCCTCGTGATATGTATACACTGATCTAGTATTCACCCAATGAGTACTCTAGACTCAACTTGATCAAATAAAAGCATAAAAAAAGAAAATTAGCTTGCTCCTTGAAGTATGCAAAAATTAGGGTTTCAAACCCTAATTTTCATATTTGCAATACATACTCTCTCTCTCTCTCTCTCTCTCTCTCTCTCTCTCTCTCTCTCTCTCTCTCTCATATTTCATGATGTAATTAATCAGTTTGAAAGCTCAAAACATTATCATCTCAAACTTTTCTCAACTTTTACACATCAAATTGTATTTATCTTATTATCATACATTTCAATTTCTCTGTGCCTTTTATAACATTGCTTTACATGGTATCAAAGACAAGTGCTCTTGATTGACAATTGAGCCTCAATCGAAAAAATTTGGCATTCAAGAGCACACGAGATTCATGCATCAATCAACCAACATCACCAAGCAATTTCTATCAGAACCTATTCTATCAATGCATATTTTCCACTTATTGCAAGCTCCAAGGAATTGATACCTTTAGTCTCCAAATAGGGATGTACATGAGAGTTTCAACACAAAGACATCACAAAGCCACAAAAGTAGCAAGTCCAAGCTATCCTTTGGCTTGAACTTTATCTTGTAATACTCCTTCATGACCTTTTGTATATCATCCTAATGGCCAAGTTTATAACCCAAAGGGAGGTACACAACAATCAAAGCTACAAGGTGATGAGAATCTAAAACTCCTAGCTCAAAGGGAACATATCAACATGTGCAAAATAAGATATTCAATGTTTATCCTCCCATTAGAATCAGTGTGAGATACATATAATTTGCATTCTACTATTCCCTCTTTTGTTGCCTCTCCTAGTGTGCCAACCATGGACATAAGTTTGTCAAAAGTGGATGTAGTGATAAAAGTGTGTGAAAATCTTATAATAAATTGCACAACACATGAGAAAATAGAGACTAAAGATAACGAGATGAACACTACAAAGAAAAAACTCAAAAGAATGCTCAAGAAATGAACTCCATATACCAAGACGTAAGATCGTCGAATACAACAGTAAATCACTAATTGAGTTGGCATTTGCACCCAGCTCCCTCTCTCCAACAAGACATACAAGTGATAGAGCATGTAGATGATACATCTAATGAGGACGTAGCCATGCCAAAATAGCTTATCAAGTCAGCCAACAAACTAGTGGCCAAAATAGCACTTAGCCAACCATCACGACTAGTCAGCCATAATATAGGGGCCGATAGACTGGCACCCGCTAACCAGCTTTCAAAAAGAAATGCAAATCCCACTAGAATAACATAGATTCACAAATGAATTGATTGATCTACTAACACCTACTCTCAAATTATGGCTGATCTTGTACAATATAATGATATAACAATAATGACTCATCATAGAACATACAACAATGACAATCAGAATGGACCATGGATACCCAAGCATTGGGGATGATCAAGCCACCACCAAGATGTCTCAAAGAAGTACCATAGTAGCTCTGTATGTATATCATCAATTCATCTCCACTAGCATATGTAACTAGCTTGTCAACAATGTATTTGAGCATACATGACCATGGAACCAAATTGTCCCCTCCTGAGCTTAGTGTAGGAGTCAATCCAACATAGCCCATCATGAACTTGGAAGTCAATCCTAGCTCTAGGATTTTAATGTGTCAAACTTCAGGCGGAATCAAGAAATATCCCTCTCTGGATTATGTGCACCTATATACCTATATAGATGAGGCTCAACTATCCCACCTCACCATCCTCTCACTCTTGAGGACTGGAGAGTCATGGGAAATGACCAACGAGATTACTAATACTACAAAGTAGAGTTTGAGTCAGAGGAGGATAACTCATCAAAAGAGTCTATATCCTACTACTTGTTCTTCCACAATGCCACTAACTCCTTTGCATAAGTGTCCTCTTTCTCATAATGATAGCATTAAGCTGTCGTCATCTTCTTCATTGCCATACCTCTTTGAACTTGCAAATGCCTCATCATGGCCATCATATCAAGATGGAAGCCTCCCTTGTAACCTCAAGGATGCCTCATGCTCAAGCAGCATAGAGTACATATGAGTGAAGCTCACCATAGTCAATGACATTTGGGGTAGTAAAGCATTGGTGATGCCATCAAACTCCAAATGGAGCTTATAGAATATAGTCCCCATAAGATGATCCTTTGAAAGAGTAAACTATATCTCCCAAAGCTAATCCTACGCCTATGTAACATGAAGCAAGAATGACTCAATAGGGTCCTTATGCTTGAACTTTATCTATTGGAATTGACCATGTAGGGTGACAACGTGCATGGTCAATAAAGCCTCATATAACATCTCTGGCTTCTTCCAAACCTCTAAAGCTATCCTACATAAGGTGACCAATAGAACCTTTAGAAATGCATCAAAACGAATAAGTATCATCTGGATCCCATGTAAGTACAATCTTCTAATAATTGTCACACTCCCAACCATGTGGAAGAGAATTTTGAATCCACAACCACATAATAGCTCCTAAAACCACTTATTGCAAGCAATTCTACACAGACTATGCTTTCATAGTGGCACTCCATGTTAGATAATTAAGACTATGAAGTTTATCATCAGTGGAGTAACAAAGGAGGTGCCATTTGGAAAGGATAGGATGAGAAGATAAAGCAAAGAAAACTAGAGAGAGACTACAATCAAACATGATAGAAACTACACTATCAAGAGTTCACGCAGTTTATACACAATTTGAATATGATAGTGAGTCACCAATTGAGTGGGCACTGGCACCAGCTCCCTCTCTCCAATAATAGGACCCGCAAGTAGCAAAGTATGCTAACTATGTGTCTGAGAAGAAGGAAGCCTCATAATAAATAGGCCTAAATAGCTTATTAGGTCTACCAACAAACTAGTAACTAAAAATAGCAATCTTCTAACCATAATGACTAGTCGGTCATAAAACAAAAGCCAATAAACTAGCACCCAAGCTAATTAGCTTTGAAAAAGAAATGCACATCCCACTAAGATAACGCAAACTCACACATGAACTAAGTAATCTACTAACAAAGTTATCATGGAAACCCAAACCCATATCAATATGTGAATATGAGGAAAGGTGGGTCTAGAGGTAGGAGGACATGTATACCATCTCAAAAATATGCTCATTTTGATCATTTCACTTTTAATTCATCACCTAATCACACTCAAAACATGTTCATCCCATCCTTTATACTGAATTTTTTTTCTTATATTCCTTTATTCACACATTCACATATTTCAAATCACACCACACCAAGGGGTGATATTCCTTTAGGCACATATCCCATAGGTTCTATCCCTATTTATCAATCAGATGGCAAACATGCAATGATGGTGGGACTTCCTATTACATCCTTGGATATCCGAATGCATGGATGGTGTCGACTAGGGGTATGGAATGCCAATCCTTGGAACATGGTCATGAGGAGCTCCTAGGCTCAAGGGTGAGTCTGTCTAGATCTATAACTAGGAGGTCACTCTGATGTTCAATCCCTTCATATTCATGAATATTGCTCGTCGTGTCTCGTATGCAGGTTGGATCCTAGATGGATATTTACTTTTTGGTATTAAAGCATCAACATGCTATCTGGCAAAAGATTCAATGACATGCACAAAACTACTTTCGCTCGTAGAACCACAATGGTTCAAGCCCAAAAAATACGCTTTTATCTTCTTTAGAATGATATGGAATATTTCTAGTAGCTAAAGGGGCACAAACAAGGGACTACGTGTTGCAAGTGGTGGATACAACAAGGCATGTATCTTGTCCAGTACTCATGCTCAAGATGGGTGTTCAGAATATGCTTGTGTGCAACGGTTTTGAGTGGCACTAGCAATTGGAGTCTAACGAGGTTCCACTTTGGACTATCAGAGAGAGTAGCCAAAATCTTGTGGCCCATATAGATATCAATATTTTTTATTTAACAATGGCATCTAATTTTAATGTAATCATTAAACTTTATGTTGATTTTAAATTTAATATTAATTATTGAATTGCATTCAATTTTTTAATATATTTAATGTTAGTTATACTATTACAGTAATGTTAATGTGATTATTAACATTAATGTTCATTAACATTATTCTTAACATTAATCTTTAAAATAAAGATGTTTGTATCGTGAAAAGAAATGTATAAAGCAGTTGTGGAGAGAGAGAGAGAGAGAGAGAGAGAGAGAGAGAGAGAGAGAGAGAGAGAGAGAGACTACAATTGTGGAGACAAAAGGCAATCGTGAGAGAAAAGTAGATGTTGGTGAAGATGGGAGAGAGCGATTATTTTTGGACAACTAATCTATGGACTATGAAGCCATGCATGTTGCGCCTACATGTGGAGGTGTCAACCCACATGGCTGAGGTAACAAGGTAGTTTGTGGCCCTCTATCATTTGTTTTTCTTGGGAGGAGGGGGGAAAGGGGGAGACATGTGGCACATGGATACTGGAAACACCCATATGGTACACGTGATATTCACGAGGAGGAGATAGGGTAACTCTTAAACAATTGCGATATTTATGCGCAACCATTGTTTTAAAACTTTTAACAGGTCTCCCTCAAACAAATTCAAAAGTTGACACTTAAGCTCCTTGCCGAGCTTTTATATCTCGAACACGTCATCTAAACATATAACATATGTAATGATTCCAAAAAGATTCTAGTAGTGCTCAATTGGAATATTCTAAGAACCATAAGACAAGTTTTGGATTTTATTGTATTCTTTTGGAAGCTCATTAAGAACTATACTCATATTATTGAACCCTTAACATACTTACTTAAGAGTATCCTAAGCAAAAAAAAAAACATATTAGTCTGCTAGTCATTTAGATTAGTGAGCTCAATCAATGTTTTTGAACATTGAAACGAATGGTTACTAATGCACCTATGTTGCAAATTATTGATCCAAATAAACCTTTTGAGGTTCACATAGATAGAAGTGATTATAATATCAATGCTTTTCTTTATGAGGATGACTAACCTATCGCATTTGAGAGCCATAAGCTCGCAGACACCCAAACACATTACATCACTCAAGAGAAAGAACTATTGGCAATTATCTATGTACTTAAAATTTGGTATCATTATTTGTATAACGCTTGGTTTATTATTTGGACTAGCCACTATGTTTTGAAAACTCTCTACAATCAACCCAATTTGCATGATTGTAAGGCAAGATGAACGGAGCTTATGCAAGAGTTTAACTTTGAGATTCGTTATCAAAAGAACACAATTAATATTGTTACTAATAACCTTGGTCAAATCCCCAAAGTTAATACCTTGTCCATCTTTGAAATTTCGACTTATTTTTCTCTCTCAAGAGGGCATTGACAAAATAATCCACATTTTGCTAAGATTTGGCAATTAATCCAAGATGGACCTAGAAGCCCAGAGAGCTTTGGTGGTCCAGATGCCTAAAAGCTAGCTACTACAAGAAAGATGGTGGAAAAGTATTCCATTTGTTGTGGACTATTTTTTAAACAAGGAAATGTGTGTGGGTCTAACAATCAAGATATCCAAAAGAATTTTTGAGTAGTTTCATGGCACACCAAGTACAGGACATCTTCACATACACTAAACTTTGGCCTTGGTGGCTCGTTACTTTTATTGGTTGCACATAAAGACTTCGGTTGAGTCTTATATGCATCAATATCCATAGTGTCATATCAATAAAGCTAAACATCGCAAATAACCAAGGATATTATATCCTTTAAAATTTCCTAACAAAAAGTAAAATAATATTTCTATGGATTTTGTAGTAGGATTATCCAATATGAATCAAGACAATGTGACGAATTTGAGTTGTGATCGACCAATTGATGAAAATGGCTCAATTCATATCCACAAAGACATCTATAAAAAGTGACCAGATTAGTGTCTTTGTTAAGCATCTTTATAGACTTTATGGTTTGCCCGATGAAATAATCAATTACCGAAACCCTAAGTTCACTGGCCATTTCCAGCAAATAATTTTTCAAAAACTGGAAACCTAATTGTCTATATCGTTCTCGGAGCATCATGAGACCCGTAAAAATCTCATAGTATCTTAGATAAGCTATACATAGAACATTGAGTTAGAACATGCCTTCCATGTGAAATATCATGAAATTGTGATTTTAGCATTACAATCTAGAAAGCACAACTAAGCTACAATTGATAGTATACCCTTGAATTTAGGTTCCAAAAAAAGAAAGCTCATACACTACACGAAAGAAATGAGCTCAAGTCTTTAAAGATTGAGAGAAAATTTGTTAGAAGACTTCTAGCAAACATATCTATAGCTTGAAAATTTAGTGAGCATAGTTCTAGAAAGTAAGTCAATCAATAGGACATAAAATTGTCCAAGGATAGTCCTGTACCAAACTACTATTAACTAATTAGATCTAGAAACTGCATCAATTTCTTTTTTAAATAAAAATGTAAGCTTCGGTTGCCTATGCAGATTTTTAGATCCTCCTTTCATCACTTTTTAAACATTTTTGCTTAAAGTTATTTGTTATGTGCCAACAACCAACAAGATGCCTTGAAAGTATTACATCCATTTACTACTCTCACATGTAGATACTTTACCATATCATCACCTTTTTAATTAATGCTATTTCATGAAGGAGTCTCCATCAATTATGGCGAAGTCACCAGAACCAAGACATGCACAGGTAAAATACACCTATGCAAGTCCTAGTTGTCTAGTCAATGGACGTATGGATGGGGTTGATTGACCTGTTCTAACTACTCTAAAAGAGAAGAAAGCAACTTCAGGTATAAATCAAGTTTCATCTCTTCACCAGTTGGCTCTAATACCAATCATGAGGTGCCTAGATCCTAAATGGACTACTCAAGATAGTAGGAGAATCACAGGAACAGTAACAGTCAAGCTCTGTACATATACTCTACACATAGAGCATAGAATGATTTGTAAGGGATGAACCGGAGATACATGAGGAAAACACCGTCAAATAGATGACCTGACTGATGTGCGCACTCTCTCAAGGCTGAAATGACCTGCTGCAACTACAAGGTCCATAATCTCAACTCAATATCCTCTTTCCTCACTGTTCCATTTTTATAGAAAAACACAATACATTTAATCTACTTAGTATTACGTCTAATTGTAAATACTAAATGATCAATGTAAAATAGGATCAAAAAGTGGAGTTCAGATGGAGGAACCTTCTGAGCACTATGTCTTTGGGGCCAGATTATATCTTGAATAAGTTTTCCACTGCCATAATCCCACTCCTTCATTCCAAACAGACAAACAATGAGGACATTTGTTTCATGTACAGCAAATATGTTTTATCAGATTTTATGTAACAAACACTAACATTCACATGCACCTGCAACTGCTCAGAACCTCTCCATGATCCAGTTAATACTTTGTTTCCAGTCTTTCTCATATCAAGGGAGTCTCCACAGAGTTTTGGCCCAAAAATACTTCTCACTGATTTGCTGACTCGCAAATCCCAAATCTGGAGATATTCTCATCTCAGTTTTTCAAAACAGTCAACAGAAGACAAAATACTACAGAGCTCCACCTTACCTGTATAGTGCTGTCCCATCCACCACTCAAAAGAACATTACTATCAATGGGATTCCATTTGACACAGAAGACACGGTTTGTATGACCTGTAGTAGAGGCTCCATCCCTAATGTTTGCAAACAAAAAGCCACAAAATCAAGCGAGTCTTAAACCTTCAATTGTGTTCTCAAGCACTTGTTGGCACATGGAAAGGATCATTCTTGGTAAGCAGTGAAGCAACTGGTTTTCAAGTATCTTACCCATCTTTCAAAGTGCTACATAGCTCTCTTGTTTTTCCATCATAAATTCTGATCTGCCACATAGAAAAACCTGGTTATGTAAAACATTGGGATGTACAAGTTAAACATGAAGAATAAGAACTCTTGCGGAGCTAGGAACATGACAGATATTGCAACAAAAGTGTGATAATAGTAGGTATTGACATCTGCAAAACGATTGACACACCCTCCTCTTCACACCTTAAGTCTAACAAGAGTATGAGTCTGATTGCCATCACAGAAACATTCTTGAATAAGCAATGTACCCCTAGCATTTAAGGCAGTTAACAGAGAGACTTCTATTCACTCTGCCCCAATAATGATAATAATAATAATAACAATAATACATGAAACATGGACGTCTTTTTTGTGATTGTGGATTGAATGAAGAAGAAAGCTTTCTTACCTCAAAAATAGGTTTTCATTAGCCCATCTGGGGTACACTGATGCCAATGAGTTCAGACTGGGACAAGTGGAGGTGGATCCCATACTTTATGAGTGTGAACTTTCTAAGCAGTCTAATGTTCACTGCAAATTGGCCATTGACCTATGCATATAGAACATGTCCAAAACAAGGCAAATAACTCCAGTCAGAGAAAAGTATATTAATGGCCAAGGTCAGAACAGCCACTTGGATCCTTCTACAAAAGTACAGCCTTGACATTTTGAAGATTGAGACAGGAAGCCACCTCCTGCACCTGTGAATATGGCTGATATTTGGAATACTGAATTTCCACACTCAGCTCTTTTCCCATTGTTTTGGGCACTGTTGTTGACCTCACATTATCCATGAGATGATCAAACTCAGGTGATTTTTAGAGGCATGTTTAAGGACCATCAAGCAGTGTCCTTTATACCACCTTTATTGGGATCTTCGGGAGTGGTTCTGGTGCCTCTGCCATATCAAGTTAAGGCTGAGAAGAGGACATAAAGGCAGGGATTGGCAGGGGGAAAGTGGAGGGTACTGCCCATTAGATTATCACATAAGTTAGACCCAGTGACATCCAAACAAACACATATACTCTCAGGGTATTCCTTTTGTACTGCCTCTGCCAATGCCATGTCACTTGTCAAAATATCATCTCAACATCTTGTTATCTCTTTGAGTTAGGAACATCTATGTACCGTACAATGTTTTACTAGAAGGAAAGTTTTATGTAGCAGTATAAAAGTGCACGGCCTTGAACAACTAGCTTGCGACACCCTATACCAACAATGGACTGTCTGCTTGTGTTTTTTCATGTGATTTTTTCATTACAAGCATGCCTGTGAGAGCTACTCCGCTGTAACTAGGTATACCTTTGCATCCAACCCTGCTGTAGCAAACAAGTGACCAGTACTCTGATGTGCTAGAGTGTAGACCTCATTCTCAGACTCCTTAACTGCACTGATATGCTTTCTGGATGTGACATGCCATTGATGAACCTGTCCTCCCACATCTTAACCAAAGAAGACAGTGAACCAGCTATGGCTATGTTGCATTCATGAATGTTTGATGGTACAGATAATGAGCATTTTGTTTATTACCTCCTGATATGAGAACGTTTTTGGTCACAAAAACACCAGCTGTAGGTCTGAAGCAGACAGATGTACAAGGATACTTGTCAGCACCACTTCTGCATAATGTGAAAGAATGCTTCCCATCCTCCACCTTATAGATCTGTACAAAGAGATAGTAGTAGTAACCTTATTAGTGACAGATGATGGTTAAACGAAAATAAACCCATCCCAAATTTTTGTGTGGATGTGTGATTCCACATTGACTGACATTTTAGTTGTTTGGATTCGGAATAAGCTGGATTGACCGAAATTATTTGAAAACAAGGAATGAAGTGGGGATTGAAAGTTCAAATTATTGCCTTTGTAAGGCATCAGTCAACATATTTGTCCAAAGCAGCTCAGTTGTGGATCAACCCAATGCAATGGAGGATAATGGACCTTGATTATAAATGCTTGGCAAGGATCAAGAAGCAGCATGCAAATGCAACCAATCGTTGGCTTCAAATCCATTGCCATCAATCAATATCATACAAGTTTCATGGTTGCCAAAATTAATACAGTTAAAACCAAAACAAGCACTGTAGAATCAAACATTTCTTATAAATCAATCAAGGGTTCTCCTCTACAAATGAAAAGCCCAATTTAAGAGTGTAGCCACAGCAGCAGAGAAGAAGAGAGAGTTCATTGACCTCTATACTGCTGTCATTGCAACCCACTGCCAGCCAACTTCCATCTTCGGAAAATGTAGAGCATGTGGCTTCCTTGATGTGACCTCTGTCGATCCAAAAAGAAAACAGAAAAAGATGATAGGAGGTAGGGCAACTGTCAGGACTACTCAAAAAGCGCAAACATGAACTCTCTCTCTCTCTCTCTCTCTCTCTCTCTCTCTCTCTCTCTCTCTCTCTCTCTCAACCTCAACGGGTAATTGTATTAATTACTGAGGGTAAAATATAAGAATCACAAGAGAACTATATGTATAACAAAGAGACTCAAGAGATTGTAGCATGTCAAGAAGCCAAATCATCCCTGGAAATGAGGCCTGCATACTGTATGGTGCTAAACTGCTAGTGTAGGAGACCTCTCAAGTGGCGAATATGACTGTGGGCTTCGTAATGGGAATAAAAAATGAATGCGTTTCGGATAATCCATAAAATACAAGAGTTGCAAGAGAGCTATGCGCACAACAAAGAGACTGAAGAGAACACAGCATGCCAAGAAGCCAATCCATCCGTAGAAATGTCGAGGCCTGCATACCGTGTGGTGCTAAACTGCTGGTAAAGGACGTCTCTCAAGTGGCCAATATGACTGTGGCCACACTGTGAGCTATGAAAGTATGCCTCACAGGCTCATGATGTTGGCCAATGTAGGTAAAAACGAGGGAAAAGATCCGTTTTGCCACATGCAAAAATGTCAAAAACTTATTGTGTATTTTTGGTGTGTCGCCAGACATATTCCCCTTTCTTACATTGTCTGTTTTCCCAATGTTTTTGACACGTTCTTCCTGGTTCTCGCCTTATTGCTAGCATCGCATCTTGTGCATTAACTTAATTAGAACAGTGGTATTCAACGAGACACAAAAAGAAAAGCATGTCTGTGTTATGACAAAAGAGAATCTCGGGATGGAACTTACAGACGAATGGTGATAATAGGCTTGATCACAGCACCTCCAGGGGAGGCATTCTCATCCAAGAACGAGGCCATGGCGCTCTCTACTCAAGAATGGCGACGATCAGCAAAGGCTGGTTCTTCTAAAGAACGATCAAAATGACTCGTGCACCTTGCCTGCGTTTAGGTCTTGTCTGCAGACCTATAAGCATTCCGAGGTGATACTCGCTAGAGACCAAAGCCAGAGCCAATCTAACAGGCAACAGATTCGAGTCATACCTGGAAGCGGGCTGCGGGTAGCAGCAAGATTGTGTGACAAAAACATGAAAGAAGTCCATAACTGCTCATCTCCACTGCCACCCGGGAAGGATGGATTTGCCACGTGTCCTGGAGTGCCACTTGTCAAGGCATGGGAGCTAGTAGGGTAAGGAGGGTCGCGCCAGTTAGTAAGAAACTAGGCGCTCTGCGTCTAGGCTCGCCCTGGCGCTTCGTGTGGGGGCAGGCGCGATTGTTTGGGGGGGAAGGGGGGGAGGCGCGGGTGGTGGACGCGTGGCACCCACCCCTGCGTTCTCTTTCTTTTTCGTGGGGGAGGTGGGGGGTTGCCACGTGGCACCCGCCCCCCACCTCTCCTTAACTAATAGTATAGATGTCTCCACAATATGATTAAAACCATGTTAATTAATGCACAAAATCTCAAAAACATCTTTATATACCAAGCACATCTCTTCTTGTATAGAAAACATAAATTCTTGTCTTGAGCATAACCAATGAGTACAAAGCATTGCCAAGTTGTCTATACTTCACACTAACAAATAAGTAGTGATTAAGAAATGTTTTCATTTTTCAAATCAAAGTTCAAAAGCATGCCTCAACTATGGAATACACCATTGAGCCTACAAAACATATGCATAAAGAGATTAGATAAAAGCAATAAAGCTTCATCATAAAAGTAGCATATTGTTTAAGGTAATGTTAGTATACCTCCATAAATGTGACAACTTGTTTTGGCTCCATTTTTCCAAAGTTGTACAATATCATTAAATGCGAACTCTTGAAGTGGTAGACCCTCAATGTATATACCTGATAATTTCTCCATAAATGTGACAACTTGTTTTGGCTCCATTTTTCCAAAGTTGTACAGCAGCATCAAATGTAAACTCTTGAAGTGGTGGACCCTCAATGTGTATGCGCATCAATGCATTAACATTTTTTGTATTAAGACGATTTTGTGGATTTTTCTCAATCAAATTTTGTGTATTAAAACCCCTTTCACATATAGCAGTACTTGAGCATTAGAACATAGAAATATAAGCCAACTTTAATACCATTGGATACTTCTCTCGAGTGATAGAATTTACCAATTACAACCCCAGTATCCCTTAGAATGCATGCTTTCCATTGAAACGACGCCTCTGCTTTGCAGTATATTGATACTCCCTTTTAATTATAACTATGTCAGCTATAGGATCAAGTAGCTTACCACTCTCTAATTCCCTTTGTTTGCCATAGAATTTGGCAAGTGTATCAATCTCCCATATTTCTTCATTCCAAACGACTAGCAAATGTGCATGGTGCCACTACTTTGAAGCATGAAGTAATACCTATAATAGAAAAACACTCCATCATATTTTTAATGACATAATTTGTGAATTATTTTTTGAAAGCAATTGCTCTTTCCATATCCAATCCTTCCGAATTGCGTTGAACAACTATTGATCTATATATGTTGCTAAGCATTGAACCACATACTGCAACAAATTAGCTATCTATCAACCTATAAACAAGAATAATGTAATAACCCATATCATCAATGGTCCTTGCATTCACATCAAAGACAAGTGAATCCAAAAATTGTGATTTCATAAGTATGATCTTTGTCTCAATGAGACTCTCAATCCTACTGACATCTGTAGAAACACTTTGAAACATCCTACTCAAGTTATCACCCATAAAATGAAGACCATAAATAAATTGAAAATATTTGACTTTCTAAAACAAGGGAGCATTGTGTTCATTCAAAAACACTAGTAGAGGCTCAAATGATTCACAAAATTTGTGCACAGTAATTGCACGACTCAACCATTGCACACTATGAAAGTGACCCATATGAAGAATAGCACATCCAAATTAAGCCTCCAAGCCCCAAGCAATTTGCTCCTCTTAGACCTTTTGTTGAATGTTCTTCAATATCACTCACAGTACTATCAATGCTTTGTGCATAATAAGATTTCTTTATTATATCTACAAGGCATAAACTAGCTCTATATGTCACACAATGAATGGAGGCCATATATGAATTCAATCTCTTGTACATGGTGGCCAGTCCATTCGCATTTCCTACCATAGCTACTACACCATTTGTTCGTAGGCATACCATTTTTAAAATGTCAAGTTGAATTTGCTTTAAGAAATACATGGATGACTCCAATAAATGTGAAGAAGTGCCATCTTGAATCTGTAACAAGCTTGATAACATATGGACAAAGGGCCAAATGAAATCACAATGATACACCAAGCAACCATGCAACATCACTATAAAAGGAAGCAAAGTGAAGCCTTACCTAAACAGATACATTGCAATGTTCATAATATAAATTGCACGCATATTATTACAAAATCTTTCCCTAAATATTTTACTATTTTGACAAATGTGTGGTACCTAGGAAGGCTCAAGGCCTGGTTGCTAAGTTGAGAATCGAGAATCAAGAGGGCCAATTATTACAATGAGTTCGAACTTCAGTCTTCCCTATGTGAACACTAGAGTCCAGACATGAGTTTGTGTCACTCCACTACTCCAAAGACCACACGTCACGACTCATTATAGTCTACAACTAGAGTGACATTGGACATTCGAAGTCATGCCTATAGCCTCATGTCACTGCAACTAGGCAACCGGTGTGCCACGTGGCACTCAAGAGTCGACACTAAGTGGCTACCAAGAAGAGGCACAGTGCATTAGAAAATTGAGCGATGAGGCAGCAACTGGTCACAAATGCTAAGACCTTGAGGGCTAGAGACTAATTACATGTGCCATCTGGAGGCTAATTGTAGTAGAGCGTTGACTCTCTAAACTGGATTTGGGTAGGCCAAACTCCAAAGCAAGTCTTGAAAGGCTAGTTGTTGGTGGCTAAAGGTTATCATGCTAGGCCTAGACTCTGGAGGCTACTACTGTATGATGCCACGACAATTGAAACATGTTCAGTAATTGGTTATTAGTGAACCAGCCTTCATAAGTGTGCACTGTGTTGGACTAAGGAGTTAGGTTGATTGCAATTGTTGCCTTAGTGTTGGGAACCAAATACCATGTTGGACTGAGGAGTCAGAACTCTCAAGGGTAGCTGAGATTGGCCACTGCCAATGCAGGCCTGAGGCTAGTTTATAGAGAGATCACACTTCATAGGTCAACCATCATAGAACTCAAGATACTGTAGTACTATTACAATCATCACACTAACAATCAACTACAATACAAACCATTGAGTGGCATGTGGCAAGTGCTCTATCTCCTATAGATAAGGTTACAGTATTGCAAGGAAATGAGTTGAAACTTGAAGTAGATTTGAGATTGGATTCACAATACCCATTGTCCAAAATGTATGACTATTAAGCCTACTGCCCAAGCCCCCAAAAATTACTCCAATCTCTTGAGTCCTATCATCTATAGATAATGAGGATTTCAATTTTAGAGTGGCAATTTGTCGATAATTTATAATCGATTAGTTAGGCAATAGGCTTATCACTTAAGGCTTGAAAATTCAAATAATATATACTTTAAAAATTCAAATAATATATATTATGGTTATAATATTTAGATAAGTGCACATATATTCTACCTATGTACACCTACATGAACCATTTTTTTAAAGGTGTAGGTGAGAGTTGGCTTTTTTAAAAGGGTATCTAAGAGTGAGAAAAAAATAAGGAATGACTTAAATTCTTGGATGGTTAAACATAAGGGCACCAAATGTCAAATGCCGATTTTTGCCAATCATAACCATTTTTTCAAAGGTGTAGGTAAGAGTTGGCCTTTGTTTTAAAGGGTATTTAGGAGTGAGAAACGTTAAAAATAAGAGTGACCTAAATTCTTCAATGGTTGAACATAATGGCACAAAATGTCAAATGCCAGTTTTTGTCGATCTCCTAACCAATACAACTACACTATAAGGACAAACTTTGACAAGTCAAAAGGGAGACTGAAATCACCAAGGCCACCCACACATTGATTACACAAGGACCTCACTTGTACCGAAAAGGAGAGAGACTGTGTTTGAGCTAAGAGAGAGCCATGTAGAGGAGAGAGAAAAATATATTCAAGAGATAGAATATGCTTTCCATCGATCACAATGATTGCCGATCTTTGGACTCCTCCAAATTCATGGAGTACCATTGTTTTTAGAGGTACTCCATAAACTCTCTAAAGTTCTCACACAAAGTTAAGAGTGGTCAAGTAGACCAATGATGCACTATTAGACTTGACTATTTATCATTGTAAATATTGAAGAGATTAATGTTGTGCACATTGATTCTGATGATGATATCATACTTGCAACTTCTTCTCTTGATACTTCACAGCTGACTGATACTCTGTCAAGGTATACTCATTGTTGGCTAATAGATTCAAGGGCTTATTTTCATGTGATCCCTCATAGAGAGTGGTTTCACTTCTATTGTAGTATGATTGGATCTATCTGTTTGGGTAATGACCTAGCATTGGAGATAGTTCGTATTGGTGATGTCCAGCTATAGTTTGGTTCAGGCTGCATATTTACTCTTCATGATGTATGTCATATTCTAGCTCTCATGAAGAGTCTTATATTTGCTAGCAGTTTGGATGACGTAGGTTATGTAGTTTCTATTGGTGATTCCTCATGGAAGATTATCTTTGGGAATCTTGTCATTGTATGTGGTGCTAAGTCCAATACTCTCTATCCCTTGCTTATATCTTGGTCAGTCGACCATATTTTGGCAATGGATGCAGTTCCATATGTATCTATTTGGCATCGTCACCTTGGGCATATAGGAATGAAAATGCTTACCCATTTGTAATTGTTGTATGCATGGATCAATGGAGTGAATCTGTTGATGCAGGTTGAGAGAGATGAGAGACAGAGACACAGTCTTTTGGTGGTACTGAAGAGTACCTCAATAATGTTTTAGATAGGTATATAAGTCATGTACAGGTCAGCCCTTAAGGGCTGACACGGGCATTGCATTGGGCACTGCCCTTTATCCCAACAACCTCCCCCCTAAAGGCAATGTGCCCAAAGGTAGAGGAAAAGAATCAACTAAGTCTAAGTACATACAAAGCTAAAAGAGGCTATACCTATCCAATACCCATCATCTGCCTGCAATGGGCAAAGCGCTCTGCTGGAAGACCTTTCATGAGAAGGTCTGCAAAGTTATCATCAGTGTGTACCTTAACTAGCTCAATGCTCTTGCTATCGAGTACATCCCTGATGAAATGATACTTCACCTGTATGTGTTTTGTCTTTGCATGAAAGACAGGGTTCCATGCTAGCATGATAGTAATCTGACTATCACAGTGGAGGATAGGAACTTGAGTGATACCAAGCTTAGCAGCCAAATGTGACAACCATAAGGCCTCTTTCCATGCCTCAATGGTAGCCACATACTTTGCCTCTGTAGTAGATAGTGCAATACACTTATGTAGCTTGGATATCTAGGAAACAGATCCCCTGTGAAGGTAAACACATACCTTGAAGTGGACTTCTTGCAGTCCACATGTCTAGCATCATCTGCATCCATAAAGAAAATGACAGATCTCTTCTACTTACCAAAGTAGATGCACAAATCCCTTATGTCCTTGAGGTATCTCATAATACCTTTCACTACTTTCCGATGCTTCTTTCCATGGTTTTCCATGTACGTGCTAACCACTCCCATTGTAAAGACAATGTCAGGACGTGTAGCAACCATGGCATACATCAAACTGCCAATAGAGCTGAAGCATACAAAATCTTGGCCATTTCAACCTTCTCATCCTCACATGTAGGGCTATCCTCTACATTAAGTTTCACATATGGAGGCAATGGAACTCCGATTGCTTTCCCCCCCTCCATATTGAAACACTACAAATCTTTGGAGACATACTCCTGCTAAGAGAGATAGAGTAAACCCTTCAACCTATCTCTGAGCATCTGCGTCCCAAGAATATGATTTGCATCACCAAGATCCTTCATGTCAAAGCTGCCATGTACATTCTACTTCAATGAATCCAAAGCATGAGTATCCCTACCAGCAATCAGCATGTCATCAACATACAAAACCAAGATAATCAAGTTGCCATTTGTTGCTTTCTTAGTGTACAAGCAATGATCAACTTGACTCCTCTTATAGCTTTGAGACTGCATGAAAGTATCAAACTTATGATACCATTCCCATGGTGCTTGTTTCAGTCCATACAAACTCCATTTGAGTTTACACACCATCTTCTCTTTGCCTTTAGCAACAAAACGCTTAGGCTGTTGCATATATATGTCCTCATGCAAATCACCATGTAAGAATGTAGTCTTTACATCCATCTGTCTAAGCTCCATATCTTCAATTGAAACCAAGCCCAAAATGGTTCTTAGAGTAGACATCTTGACTATGGGAGAGAAGATCTCATCAAAGTCAACTCCATGTTCCTGCTTGTACCCCTTAACAACCAATCGTGCTTTGTACTTTGGCAAAGAACCAAAAGTGACCTTCATCTTGTAAACCCACTTACATGGAAGAGTTTTCTACCCTTTAGGAAATTGCACCAAGTCCCAAGTACCATTCTTATCAAGTGATTCCATTTCCGACAACATGGCCTCAAACCACTTCTTGATGTCTGCTCTAGTCATTGCTTCCTTGAAGCATGATGTCTCACCACAGTCAATAACCATGATATAATCTGCAGCATAATGTGCACTAGGAATAAACCTATTAGGTGGCCTTGATGGTTAGGTCGACCTATGGAGCGAAGGCCTAGCATTTGCAAGCTGTGGAACTTCCAATCATACATTTTTAGCTTGTTGTCCTGAAATTTCAGCATGCTATCCAGCCCCTATTAACTATCCTAATTGTATATTTTCTTGCTACAACTGTTGATCATCCTGAGCAATACCTTGTTGGTCATTTCTAGCACCGTTCCTTGCATTTTCAAGGTCATTTACAATAGGTATACGGCTGTTGTCCACCACTGGGCACAAACGGCTGTCTAAAAGGTACATCCTCCCTAAAAACAATCCTCCTGACTTCCTTAGCCTTCTCGGGCTGCTTATGCATGCGATCTTCATGAAAGATGATGTCATTCCTATGTACTATCTTTCTTTTCTCAGGATCCCAAATTCTATACCCCATCTCACCCTCGTCACTGTATCCTAGGAATATGCATTTACAAGACTTTGGTTCTAGTTTACTGTGTTCTTCTTTCCGTATGTGCACAAAAGCCTCATAGCCAAACACTCACAAATGAGCATAAGAAGGTGGCTTGCCCGACCACTCTTCCTGAGGGACTCTCCCCCACCCCCAAAAGACCTATTCGGTGACCTATTGATCAAATAAATGGCTGTCATAAAGCCTCTGCCCAAAAGCCATGGGGTAATGCAGCATGAGACAGCATCATACGGACCTTATCCTAGATGGTCCAATTCATGCGCTCTGCAACTCCATTTTGGGGTGGATTAAGACGGGCGCAGTGAGCTCCCTCTTTATCCCCTTGTTGTCACAAAATGCTTGAAAGGTTTGGACACATACTCCCCACCATTGTCAGAGCGAAGACACTTAAGTGTCTTATCATTCTAGTTCTCAACCAATGCCAGGAATTTCTGAAACTTGTCAAGCACTTCATTCTTGCTACGAATAGGGTAAACCCATACGTTCTGAGAAGCATCATCGACAAATGTGACAAAGTATTTCTTTCCCCCTAGAGATAACCCTGGCATCAGACATCAAAATGTACTAACTCTAGAAGCAAAGATTTCAATGAAAGAGACCTTTTATGAGACGACTGTGCATTCTTACCATAAACACAATGATCACAGTGTTCAAAATCAGCATAATGAAGACAAGGCAAGTAACCCAAACGAGAAAGTACTTTCATTCATGTCTGACTCATGTGTCCCAACTGGCCATGCCACAAGGAAACACTTGGCTGCTCGATCACGACAACAACATGGTCACAAACACTAGATACATGAAGCGGATACAAAGTATCACTCTTGCAACCTCTGGCAATAACCCTAGATACCTTACAAATCTTCCATTTCCCATCACCAAAGGTGGTATGAAAACCATCATCATCTCGCTAACCAATACTAATCAAGCTCTTCTTGAGCTGAGGTACATGCCTGGCATGCTGAAGAGTGAAGACATATCCATGCTGAAACTATAGTTGCACACTACCAACACCTGCAATGTCACATGCATAGTTGTCCCCAAGATGGACAACTCCATGTTTCCCCCCAGTGTAGTTGGAAAACCACTCGCAATGAGGGGTGACATGAAAAGAGGCTCTTATATGTAAAATCCTAGTGTGCATGTCATCATCTGTATCTACAATCAAGGCATGTGCACTAAAACAAGAAGAGACAAAGAGGGTGTCATTCCCATTGTTGCTCTCATGGCTGACTACATTCACCTCTTGAATCTTTACATTGCTCTTCTTAGCAAGCAGACTCTCTTTCTTCTCTTCTTTGATATCATTTATCTTCTTTCCTTTCCCTTTCTCTTTCTTCCATCTATAGCAATCATGTTTGAAGTGACCCTTCTTGCCACAGTGATGGCATTCACAACATCCTTACCATGGGATTTACTACGTCCCTTGCTATCAAATTTCCCTTTCTGCCGTGATCTGCCTCTACTATGCAAGGCATTGGAAGACTTGCTAGATGCATTGTTTTGCTAATTCATTTCTTCCATGAGTAGAGCACTCTCTACATCCTAATACAATAACATGGCATTAGAAATGCTCATAGCAGTCCTAAAAGTATCCCAGCTCTCTGGCAAAGTGCATAGTAAGAACATAGCTTTGAACTCCTCATCAATGTTGAACTTCAAGGCAACAAGCCAGCTGAAAATGGAATTAAAATCACTAAGGTGAGTAGACATGGCAATGCCTTCTTTCATGCGCAAATCCATGAGTTTCTTCAGCCAATAGACTTTGCTTGTAGCACTTTTCTAGGCATACAATTCCTCTAGTAGTGTCCAAATGGCATAGGCAGTATCAAGCCCTTCTATGTTGAACAACAAAGCATTGAAAACTAAAAGCTTGATGGGGTCGAGCGACTAAGCTCATTCAACTCACTCATCTTGATCTACATTAGCTAGTTTTATCACCTTCTCTTTGATCGATTTTGCCTTCTTCTTTTGCAACAAGATATTATAGCACTACTTTTGCCAAACTACAAAGTTGTGTGCTCCTTCAAGCTTCTTGATGTGCAATAGATTACTACTGTCACTCCTGCCAGCCATAGTTGAAGCCCAAAAGTACACAAATGCAAGCCAAAAAATGTCAAGACAAGTGACCAAGAAGAATTGTAAATTTCAACCAGCAAAGAGATTCCAAAATCTTTGATTCATACCAATTTACTGATCATAACCCAACATATCAATGGCATATAGACTCAATTACATACATTTGTGTATGTCCAGTAAGCATTTGATAGTTGCATGTATGACCTGTCTGCAAAGACAAGACATGTTGTCCACTATTTATAGCTTCAAAATGTCTACAAAAATTAATGCATTTCAGCCCAAAGATGACATATAAAACATGTCCAATCACTGCCCAAAGTGTATACAGGTAATCCAGTACCAAAACAATGTCAACCAACTCAATCAGAAAGCATAGATCAAGAAAAAACCTCTTAGATTTGTCCCCATGACCTACAATTTTATGACACTCAAGAGCAAGATTTCAATCCTCCAAAACAAGCATGATATCTTCCCAAAGCCGTTTCCACATATATGACATCAAAGACACTAAAATCAAGTCTAGAGAAGCAGGATATAATGCATAAATCCTCAAAGTGGCATTCATCCCTGCTCATTACAACCAACAAGTCCCTGTCAAAACTGAGTAAAATCTCAACCAAAATCATCCCAAATGCACTTCAAGTCATAGGCATACCATTCCTCACTGTCTTGACATCATATGAGCATGTATATGCAGCATCAACAGACATGTCCAAGGACCAATGTCATCTTAAGACAGAGTGCTACCTGTAAATTTCAGGCTGTGGACAATGTATTCCAACCACAAGAGTAAGCCTGCAAATTGATTCAAATCTATGCCAAGATCAGCCCAAAAAAGACTTCAAGCTAATGGCACCTGACCTCCAAGACATCCAGCATCCACTGGCATCCAATAGCTATTGACATGTGAGCATCAAACCCATAAAGATCTATGGTGCCCTGTGTATACAACCTGTAAAATTGTATATTCCCTACTTTGGATTGAATGTATCAAGCCAATGTCAATAGCAATGGCCAATGTCAATGTTAAAGGTCTATGTCAAGCATCCAAATATGTTAGAGCTACCCAAAATATGTCTACTAGAGTGCAAAGCCCTTGAGGAGATGCCTGTCAATGTCAACCTAAAATAGGTGCAAATTAGCATGAGCTATCCTGAAGACCTGCTTGAGATGTTGAAGGTGATGAGGCTCAAGGGGGGCACCAATGGTACCCAAGGAAGGGCCAAACAATGTCCAAACAAGCCTAGATAGGCTACAGACAAAATAGGGAAGAGAAGCTCCACTGTGTTGTTGAGCTATGACTGCCCACAACCTGTGACATTTCTCATAGACTTGTTCTACCTTTTCCCAAGATCGTGCTCTACAATGCCCAACTCCAGCTCCTAAGTCCTGCGCTTTGATACCACTTTGTTCTATGCACGGATCAATGGAGTGAAGCAGTTGATGCAAGTTGAGAGAGAGGAGAGACAAATACACAATCTTTTGGTGGTATTAGAAGAGTACCTCAATAATGTTTTAGATAGGTATATAAGTCATGTACAGGTCAGTCCTTAAGGACTGGCACGGCCTTTGCATTGGGCATTGCCCTTTATCCCAACAATAATATATTCTACTCCTTAACTATAAATATTTTAAGTCATGTGATCATTGTTTATATGGCAAGCAAACATGCAATAAACATAAAAAGTTTGGTATGACACACATGGGTAAGCTTTTGGCTCTTGTTCATTTTGATAGATGTGTTTCCATGCCTTGCAAGTCATTAGGTGGTGCAAAGTATTTCATTACTTTAATTTATGACTATATGCATAAGGTCTGGGCATATCCTATTAAGCAAAAATCAAAAGTCTTGGCTACATTTTCGTGTTGGTTTGCTTTGGTTGAGAGCCAAATTGTGTATAAGCCGAAATTCCTAAGGTTAGATAATGGGGGTAAGTATGTCTCCAAAGCCTTTGAGTCAGGGTATCAAGCGTCAGTTGATCGCCCCATACATCCCACTCCAAAATGGTATAGCAGCAAGCTGAGTGCATAAATAGGACAATTTAGGAGTGAGTTCACAGTATGCTTAGCCTCGCAAGCTTACCACATATTTTTGGGCTAAGGTAGCTACTACTATCATGGTCCCATGTAGTATTTCTCTTGACTATCAAGTTGTAGAGGAGATATGATATGGAAAACCACTCTCATATGCTCATTTGTGTATCTTTGGTTGTGAAGCTTTCTACCATGTACCCAAGGACAAGTGCAATAACCTAGATCCTAATTCTAGGATATACATCTTTCTTGGTTATGGGGATGCAAGTTGTTTAAAGTCAAAGAAAGGTTGGAGCTAACACCGTGAAGAGCCAAGTGTTCTCTCATATATCTTTCATTATATTTCGCCCATAACTCAAATGATTGTTTTCAACCTAAGGTCTCAAGGACCATTCACACAAAACAACTAAGTCCTAAGCACCAACTTATTTAATGTCTGCATCATGTAGTATAGTTGGACAACTCAAGTGTCAGGTATAGTCACATCAAAGACAGAAAGAGGAGCTTGAAGTCTAACACTCCCCCTCAAGCTCAAGATAGTATCTGTACACCAAGCACCTTTCTGAAAACACTAAACTTATCTTTACCCAAAGACTTGGTAAAGATATCCGCAACCTGTTCATCAGTCTTCACATGCATGAGATCAACTCTCCTTGCAAGAACCATCTCTCTAATGAAGTGGTAGTGTACCTCAATGTGTTTTGTCCTGCATGGTATACTGGGATCATGGCCAGGAGTACACTACTAAGATTGTCACATAGCAAAGTCACTGGAGCATCTACCTATATATCCAAATCAACCATAAGCTTGAGCAGTCATGCAATCTCACATGCTGCCAATGTAGCACCCCTGTACTCTGCCTCAGTACTACTCGATAAAGAAACAGTAGGCTACTTCTTGCTGCTCCAGCTAGTCATTTTGCTTCCAAATCCAAAAGCATAGCCACTTGTAGATCTTCAATCATATGAGCATCCTGCCCAATCTACATTTGTGTATCCAACCAATTTCAAGGGCTTATCTCTCACATAGAACATCCCATAATCTACAGTGGACTTAACATATATCATAATGCGTCTAACTGCATCCAAGTGCAGCTTTCTGGGCTTCTACATAAACTGGCTTATGAGCCCTACAGCATAGCTCAAGCCAAGCCTAGTGATAGTCAAGTAAATCAAATTGTCAACCATCTGCCTGTACATAGTCACATCCTCAACTTCAGCCCCAGTGCTCATGTCTAGCTTTACATTCTAATCAAGAGGTGTATCCAGTGGTTTGCATTTAGCCATGCCATACTTCTTAAGCATTTCCATGGCATAGTGCTTCTACATCAATCATAAACCATTTTTAGCTCTAACCACCTCAATATCCAAGAAATACTTCAAATCACCTAAGTCTTTCATGTCAAATTTAGTTTTTAGCATCTTCATTACATGCTGTATGCCCAAGTCATCATCACCAATGATTATCAAATCATCAACGTATATGACCAACACTACCAAGTCTTTTTCATAAATAGGCTATGATTAGCCCTGCCAACAACAAATCCCAAGCTCTGCAAGTAGTTACTGATCCTTGCATGCTAGGCTCTCAAAGCTTGCTTCAGCCCATACAACACTTTTTTTAGCCTGCATACATAGTGCTGAAAATTAGGGTGTACATACCCTTCCGGCCGATCCATATAAACATCCTCTACCAGGTCACCATTGAGGAATGCATTCTTCACGTCCATTTACTACAATTTCTAGCCTCTAGTAGTAGCCAAAGCAATCACAGTGCGCATGGTTGCAATCTTGGCAATATGACTGAATGTTTCCTCATAATCAAGTCCGTACTATTGGGCATACTCCTTAGCAACCAGTGTGGCTTTGTACATTTCCACATTGCCATCCGACTTGCATTTGATTTTGTAGACCCATTTGTAGCCAATGGTCTTTTTACCTTTAGGCAATGGCACAAGATCCCATGTTTTATTTTCAACCAAGGCATTCATTTGTTCGTCCATATATGCATACCAGTTCTCATCTTTTATTGCTTCAGCATATGTACCTGGTTCTTTGATCTCCATCACTTTTGTCATGTAAGCATAGTGCTTTGCAGAATAGCCACTGTATCAACCTATCAACAAGATCTCTGACCCTCTGCCGAGTGTCTAGGTTGTGGTGCACTACTCGATTCCCCTCTCTCATGAGGCGGAATATACTTGTTATGCCTCATGCCATGCGTATGCATATAGACAATCGGAATACCAAGCTCGCTGTCTAAAGTGTCAGCAGACTCATATCCAGAAGTCATCCTACCAGGTGTCATCATACCAGATGCATCCTTAATAACTTTCTATTTTCCTTTGATGTCCAAGATATCATATTTCCCCCTCAATGACATACCGGTGTCAGTGGACGGTGAGCCAGAGCTCCTCAATCTACATGTCCAAGGATGTACTGTTTGACCACTAGGACCTGTCATAGCAGTACTCTGCAGTGAATTAGCTGTAGATACATAAGTAGAAGGTGTATCTGACGGCACTGCATTCGGTGATATATACCAAGAGGCCATCTCATCAAAGATAACATCCCTACTCACCAAAGTCTCCCTGGTAGAGGGATCATAGCATTTGTATGCCTTCTTCTCCTACGAATATCCAATGAAAACACATGTGTGCTTTTGGATCCAGCTTCTTCCTTTTCTCATTTGGGATGTGCACATAAGCAAGACAGCGAAATACTTTCATGTGACTTACATCCGGCTTATAGCCATACAGCTTCTCAAACAGTGTCATCTCATGAATACCTGTAGTGGGAGTCTGATTCAAGATATACATGGTTGTCATAACAGCCTTAGCCCAATAATAGAGCGACATCTTCTTCTCATTCATCATGGCATGAGCAGCTTCCATCAATACCCTGTTCTTATGCTCAGCCACTCCATTCTGCTATGGAGTATAGCTGCAGCAGGTAAGCTACCTATGTATGCCATTTTCAACCAAAAAATTGTCAAACTCTTTTGACACATACTTCCCACCACTATCTGATCTCAAGCAAGAGATATAGCAGTCAAATTCCTTTTCAACCTGCTTTTTAAACTATGGAAAAACAGCAAACACCTCATCCTTTGTCTGCAGAATATACACCCAAGTATAGTGACTGTAATCATCAATGAATGTCACATAGTACTTCGAGCCTCCCATAGATGCATTATGGGCTCTGGCCCCCCCCATACATCAGAGTGCACTAACTACAACAACAAACGTGTACTCTACCTTACATGCCTGACAAATGGGAACCTCGAGTGCTTACCAAACTGGCAAGCATCGCATACATGACCAATGTCTATGTATTGGAACTTGCTTAAACCTGTAACAAGCTGTTTTTTCTGCATAATTTGCAACCTCTGCAAATTCACATGTCCCACTCTATTATGCCAAATTTCCAAATCTCTGACAGTGCCAGAACCATGGGCAAACATAGCTGAATTTAGCTCTAGCAAAGTGGCATCAAGAGTAAACATTCTGCCATTCATGTGACCGCGAGCAATCAACTTGCATCCATTTCCAAACTCTTCAATAAAGCATCCATGCTTATTGAGCCTAACCTACAAGTTCTGCTCTATCATCTGACCTACAGACAATAAGTTCTTCGTTATCAATGGGACATGCAGTACATCATGTAAATTTTTCCTTTTGCCATCATGAACCACAAGAGGCACTTCGCCTTTATGATCAATCCTATGCTGCGTGTCATCACCTGTGCATACTTAGCCATGTCTTTCAACTACCATGTCAGTGAACCAATCACCGTGAGGTGTCATGTGGTTCAATGCCCCTGAATCAATGTACCATACTGCATCATCAGTGGATTTTTCGATAGCCCTATCTTTCACACACTACATGGAAAACAATCTATCTCTTGAAGCATCATCTATCTAACTGGTGTTTACTGCAGCATAGAGGAACGAAAATGGAACAGAAGTGCGGGAAAAATGGAAGAAGGAGACAACCAAGAAGGCATAAAAGGAAGGAAAAGGTGTTCTCAATGGAGGTCAGACTCTGAAAATTTGAATGACATTGTCGCCTCGAGAAAAGAAAAGAGTAAAAGTGCGCCATTAAATATGAAGGCGCTCCCGACCCTTGTAAAAAGAGCGTCGAGCTCACTCCTGTGCAAATTGTATGCATTAGTGGGAATGGGATAAGCTAGAATGGTGGGAAATAGGAAAAGAGGGCCTAGGCTAACGGCCGGCTATGTAAAAAGTGGGGATGACCACCCAAAAAGTAGGGCATGTATATAAGGTTCAAAAGTGAATGAGAAGTCCATTCTTGGGTGTGGCTAAAGCTTCTTCTTCCTCTTCTCTTGCTTCTTACCTTCTTTCTTGTGCTTGAGTGAGGGATTGAGGGAGTGAGGGAGTGAGTGTGTGAGAGTGAGGGATCGTGGAGAAGAAGCTCTCCATCTTCTCTCTTCATCTTTCCTTCCCTTCTTCTCTTCTCTCGTCTCGCACGGCTATGGAGGATGGAGCTTGATGGAGAGGGATTGAGGTTGCTTGAGCTTGCCACAAGGATCGTGGAGCTATCGGAGTGTGAGAGAGAGGAGGGAACTCGATCGAGCATCAAGGTAAGCTCACTACACCCACAAGGTAGGCATTGCACGACGTCGGCTATGTGAGAGGTAGCCATGGCCGCTCGGCTTGAAACGCTTGATCAATAGGCGGTCCGTAGGTCTCAGGGTAGAGCTCCGTAGGTCTCAGGGTAGAGCTCTGTAGCTCCCCTACATTTTGGTTCCATTGTCGGGACCGACGGAATCGAGCCTTGAGCGCCATGCGCATCATATCGAGCATGGCAGTAGGGTTTGTAGCCTGAACCAGTGCTCGAGATAGTTAGGAGGATTAGGAGGTTCTAATCCCTGGAGCAAGTAAGTATTTTGATTTGCTAATGAATCTAGAGTAGGACCATCTGTCTTTATTTTCCTTTCTAATTTCTATTGCAATAGGTTAAGGGTATGATAGGAAAAAGAAGGGAACAGAAGGGTTCTGCTGCTACTGGAGACAGGGAAGTTGGGACGCAGATTCAAACATCTAGCTGGTGGAGTGTATGAGATTAGTCTCTGAGTCTATAACAAACAGAGGGAGGTAATAAGGGGCCCAGTAGACTAGGGTACCCACATTTGACACCCTATTTTCTGAGACGACTATGAGCTTGAGAGCCCGGGAGAGAGCGAGAGAGGGAGAGAGCTGCGGGAGATCGTGAAGTGTTGATCGATCAAGTGCCCCATCGCTTCGCAGTATGCCAGGCGTTTCCCTATGTTGCTCGCATTGATTTGGAAAGGGCGGCACAATTTGATAGAGTAGGCATCGACCTAAAGGCGTCGTGCGCAACTTGCAGGCCATCGATCGCGCCGTCGGACCAGCCCGTCTAATTCCCAGAATCAGGCCGTTTGATTTCAAGAGTTAGACCGTCCGATTTCGAGAGTCGAACCGTCCGATTTTGATAATTGGACTAGTTGAAAATCAAACCAGTTGAATCCGACTCCTATAATCAGACCAGCCCACCAAGTCGGGCCATGTGTATGAGTCCCAGACTTGAGACACTCAACCCATTGTAGTGGTCGGACCATCCCCGTCTAACTAAGGGAAGCCGAACCAAAGTAAGACTGGACCCGCCAGTCCGTTTCCCAGTATCGGACCAAGCCCGTCCGATTCCCAGAATCGAACCAACCCATCCGATTCCCAGAATCGGGCCAGAGTACCAAAGCATGAATAGAAGGTGGTTCACCTAGGCCAGAGTCCTGGGTACCCTAGTCACATCTCTGACCCCCCAGGGAACCTAGTTTGATCTTGGAAGCTAGAGACCAGACAAGGTGACCGAAGATTCACCCCGAATAGCTAGACACCGGGCGGACATTATTTGGGATTGGACGTGACGTTCGGCGACCAGCCAACCAACTAACCAACCCTGAAGCAGGATAGGGAATGCAGCAAGGTCTTTCTATAAGACTTTAGATTGGCCAGGACCTGCACCAAAAGCCACATTAGGCCACAATCGTAGGCAGTAGGGTGGAGCCTGCATCAGGCATTTAGTGCATCCTCACCTCACCTTCTGATTTCATCACCTAGGGTGCACTACAAGAAAGGGAAAAGCCTACTTCCACACTGATAGAAAGCATGAAGCACAAGTTGTGGATAGGATTAACGAAGGTTTTTAGTAACAAGGAGCTTAATAGAAAACATAATAATATCAAGGAACCCACTACTAGGAGAGGATCCCAAAGCATAGTGGGCTACTAGGGAATTCCATCTATAGGGCCCTAAGAGGACACGAAGATCCAGAGGACCACAACATAGAGAATCAGACATTGCCAGAGCTACTCAAGTTGATCAACAACCTAGTGAAACGGGAAGTGGAAGCAATGTCAAGATCCCAAGGCGGACTAGGAGAGGACCGACTAGACTTGGGAGAATTCCCAGTCATGGTGTAGGAGTTAGTCAATGAGTATGACTTGCTAGTTAGGACAGTAGTTCAGGGTAGGCCAGTAGAGGAAGTGGTAGCGACCCTAGAAGAGGAACGAAAAGCAATCAGAAGGGCACTAGAGAGCATGATCACCTATAACCACGAGCAAAAGACTAGGAAACTCCAACCAGACGTGGATATGTACGAGGATCCTGGCTGGAGCAGCAAAGGCAGGACCAAATGTGAAGAGAGAGTGGGCAGTGGAGGCTAACTTGTCATTAAGTGAACTTGTAGCCAGGCGGCTCATGGGCAACACGTCCGTTGAGCAGGGCGCGGCATCCTTAGCCATAGCCTTACTCCCAGGATTAGGGGTCATACAAGGGGCAAAGGGGCAATCTAGGATCCCTATAGTGGCGAAACAACTGGACAAGTATGAACCTAGCAACGACCCATATAGCTTTGTGGAGCAGTTTGAACAGGTTTGTGAAGCAAACGGCCTCACAGATCCTGCACAACACTCCCAAGCTTTTGGGTCATGCTTAGGTGACAAGGGGAGGGTGTGGTACACTAGCTTGGATGCAGCCGAGCTTGGGAACTTTGCCCATCTTAAAGACCACTTTATCAAGAGGTTCTCTAAGGCAGGATACTCAGACAACCTCATCGTCCGCTTGATGAATATCAGCTAGAGGGAAAAGGAGGACGTGAGAAACTACATCACACATGTACGTAGCCTCTTCAAGAGGATCTCGGCCAATGAGTGACCTAACAAAAAGGTTGTATCTACAGTGTTCATAAATGGAATCCGTAGCGAGGAACTCTACAAGGCCTTGGCTAGTAACTCCACCCTACATAGAGATGTGTTGGCTAGGGTTTTTGATGAAGCAATAAGGATGGACGACCAGCTTAGGGAGCAGAGCATGAGGAACATTAGTCGGGATGGTACAGGCCAGAGGGTTTCAGAGTGGCCAACGACATCGAGAGAGAGAGAGAGCTCTAGCACACAAGATAAGGGAAAGGGAGTCGACCAAGGCCAAGACCTAGCTGAGGTGAGAATGGAGCTTGCATGTTTGCAAGAACAAATAAGAAAGCCTACACGAGCTCATGTGCAGTGTATACACTATGGTGGAAACCACCTTCCAGCCGAGTGTCAAGATCCTAGATCTAGGCCGTGTTCAAACTGTGGTAGGTTCGGACATGACGTGTTGCACTGCAGATTGCCCAGGAGGTTTGCATATGCACAGAAATACAACCCTCCTTACCTAGGCAACATGCCATCTACCTTCCTTGGCAAGGGAGCCCAGCTGGCCCTCCCAACACCAAACGACATGAGACCAGCCATCCCTGGGCTAGAGATGAACTCAACAAGCATACCTAGACCACCAGGACCCTACGAGACCCAACCACCGAGTGATGCTCCTGTTCATTATGTGGAGGAACCTAGTGAAGAAGAGAGCTACATAAACCCATACATCTCCTATGATGAGGAAGGCAATCCAGTCCTGATGGACTATCGGCCAGTGCCGGTGATGACACTAGGCAGAGGAAGAGGTAGAGGCTTTGGAGGACCAAGCCAGGACCCAATCTCATGTTGGACCTGCTGTCATCCAGGCCATATATCATCACGCTGCCTAGAAAGGGAACAGGCAAATCAGGACAAGGCTGACCTTAGGTGCGCTGAATGTGGGATCACACACTTGTTTCCTGACTGCCCTAGGCGAAAACCATCAGCGAGTCCGACCAACGTGCCCTCTATGCCCTTGGGGCTATTTGGGGTAGAGACCTTTTGCGGGGAGGACACACCCATCCCACTACATGTCATGACGCGAGCGCAAACAAGATGAACAAGCATCTCACTACCTAGGCCAAGTAACCTGGACGCAACCGTGCTAGGAAAGAAAAGCCAGAGGAGAAGGAGAAAGAGAGCAGACGCAAGGATCACTCTTAAGACTGAGGAAGCTACAATCTTAGTGGCGGAAAGGGGGGTCACAGATGCTGAGGCAGAGACCTCCGCCCCCAAGATGGCGGAACTAGGTTGTGCCAAGGTGGGGGAATACCCTCATCCCAGGCGGCAACTCGAGGCTATCGCCAAGGTAAAGGAGTGGGTCAAGGATGCCCAAGAACACCTTAAATATGTAGAACCCATATTGGAGGATTCGATGGAGGAACTTTCTAGTGCAAGCACACCCGATTCACCATCGCGACCTCAATCGGGGAATGCGCTAACACCACGAGAGATACCACAAAGGCAAGACCAGGGAGAAGCTTATCAACAAGCTAGCCACAACATGTGGCCAAAGAGTGGTGACCGAGGGGGAAGCCAACTACCCAGCAACCTCCTCACCACCTTAGTAACCACCCTAGTGACTATTAATTTGGGAGACCTGCTTCGGCAGCACCCTCCATTGTGGCAAGAATTGAGGCACTGGGTGGAGGGGAAGGGGGAGCATGCTGCTGTTGACTTGCACGAGCAGGACGTAGTCACGCAAATTCCAAGCCTAACGCTGCACTCAACTCCAAGGTCACTGCACATCAACGCTTTCTGGGAAGGCACAGAGATGCATGCAGTCCTACCTGTCTTAGCCATAGGGGACGCAACATGGAAAGGAATTGTGGACACCGACGCAAGGGTCAGTGTCTTGAGCCACACAGTTCTACAGGCTTGGGGAAACCCACTTGTGGAAGCGGCTAGGTTCAATGTTACATTGGCCAACGAAATGAAGGTCAGACCATTTGGGGACTTAAAAAACTGGCTAGTGAAGATTGCGAGAGTGCAGTTCTCCGTAAATTTCATTATCATGAAGGGGGTGGACTACGACATACTGTTAGGTCGGCCATGGATGAGGAATGCACGAGTGGTTGAAGACTGGGGAAACAACCTCATATTCTTGGGGAATAGGACGCAAGCGGTAAGGGTTGAGATGGACACATGGAAGACTACCCTAGTCGACCTCGATGCTATCTCGACCATGCTAAAAGGCGATGCCCAGGCACGCAAGCCTTATGGGACGCTGACCAAGTACATTCCCTGCCCTGAGGATGAGAGGGATTGGATGCATGTCTTGGCAACCATTGACCTGCCATTCTCGGATGAGGAAGAGTTGTATAAGCAAGTGGCTAAGTCACTGAGCATGCCAGCAGAGGAGCCCACGGTGCCGCTCTGCATGATGGCAGGGAGCTCGTGGGATCCAGGGAGACCGATCTCGTTCCACACCCCCACTAACAAGCTCAAGCTTCAGGGAATCATCGGGCACCTAGCCACTAAACTGAAAGGCAATGAAGCAGCTAATCTAAAACCCCTAAGTGATCTCTTGGCTCGGCCTGAATGGGAATGGACCAAAGTGCACGACCTCAACCTATCATACAACTGGGCTTTAATCACCGACGAAGAGGAGATCGAAGAGGAAAACCTAGGGGATGACGAGCAGTCGGAGGGGCAAGATTCCAGTGATGAGGAGTACGAGCACTATTGCTCTGAGATGGATGAGAGCGAGGAAGGGCTTAACACGATAGATTATGACACTAAAGGGAGAGCAATAGAATAGATCATCGAGGCAGACTCTAGGCCGAAATGGGAAAGGGCAGGCAAGAATGGAAAAGGAGTCGTGTGGATGGAATGCGATAGGACCTGGCTAGAGCAGGTTGGAGCTATGGATTATGAGCAGGCAGGGGTGGCACAATCGCTGGTGGTCCCAATACTGAAGACGGATTCACCTATTGAACTAAGACCCCCGGGTGAAACCCCTTCCTCAAGCGAGGGATGTGAGTTTAACTCGGAGTCTGAAGTCAGTACAGAAAGTGATCCCGAAATGCCCCAATCCTCTAATGTCAAATGCACTAAAACGAACTTGCCAGTCCACTGAAGGCACAAGCATATTAAGGAGGGGATCAGGAAGCAAACTAGAGACTCAGAAGGAGAGAGGCAAAAGACACCACAGGACCTACCCAAATGCTTTACGAATTTTAAGAAGGGTGATAGAGTGGTGGTTTTGCTAGGAGCAAAGAGACAAGGGCAAGACAGAGAACCAATTGAGGGACTCGCTAGGGTTAAGGAAGTCAACCTGGCAAGGGAGGGCAAGAAACCTTAACCCGTGTTCATTGCTGAAAACCTGAACAAGGAGGAGGAGGCGAGACTGGTGGCTCTCCTGTGAGAATATATCGTTGTGTTCGCTTGGTCCTTGGAGGAACTGAGAGGAGTCGATCCTAGGGTTGTGACCCATAACATTCCCATGGTCCTAGAAGGGGCACCAACGAAGCAACAACCTTACCCTATGAATCCCAAACACGCTCATGCGGTGAAGGAAGAGATCGATAAGCTCATGAAGGCGGGATTTATATACGAGATCGAGCACACAGATTGGGTATCACCCATAGTGATTGTTATGAAAAAGAAAGGTAAGATTCGAGTGTGCGTGAATTACAAGAAGGTGAATGCTGTTACGAAGAGAGACAACTACCCTTTGCCATATACCGAGCACATGCTGGAGAGAGTAGCAGGCAAAGAAGCTTACGTCTTTTTGGATGGATTCTCAGGCTACAATCAAGTGCAAGTGCATCCTGATGACAGGCACAAGACTTCCTTCGCCACAGAGTGGGGTGTCTTTGCCTACATCATTATGCCCTTTGGGCTCATGAATGCTCCTGCAACCTTCCAACGACTGATGTGGACGATCTTTAAGGATATGCTGCGACACGGCTGGAGGTGTTTGTAGATGACCTATGCGTATACTCTAGTTGGGCGACACTTAGAGAGGCTAGGAGCCGTCTTCGAACAATGTCGACTATACAAACTCTCGCTGAACCCCTTGAAGCACCAATTCTAGGTGAAACACGGATGCATCCTAGGGGTGTCACGAAATAGCATTGCCACTGACTTCTCAAAAGTCAAGGCCATTACCAACCTCCCACTGCCCACCAATTACAAGGGCGTCCAGTGTTTCTTAGGCCACACAGGATACTACCAACACTTTGTACTAAACTACACGCTGATTGCTAGACCATAGTACAAGCTGCTGATTGTATTCGAGTGGACTAAGGAATGCCAATGCGCGTATGAACAGTTAAAGAAGAAGGCTCTCACCACTGCACCAATCTTACGAGCCCTAGACTGGAATGTAGCATTCCATGTACACATAGATGCCTCCAAATTTGCTATTGGAGCCGTTCTATGCCAGCCTGGTGAACATAGTCTGGATTACCCCGTGAGCTTTGCTAGCAGTCAACTCATTGAAATAGAAATGAACTACTCCACTACGGAAAAGGAAGGGCTAGCTATGGTGTTCACCGTAAAGAAATTTAGGCATTACCTATTGGCCACACCCTTCATCTTTTACATGGACCATCAAGCCCTGTTGTATCTTGTGAACAAGCCATGCGCCACAGGTCGCATAGCAAGGTGGTTACTTCTCCTGCTAGAGTTTGATTTCTCAGTGATTGTGTGTAAAGGAAAGCAGCACTACATGGCGGATCACATGTCTCGCATACCCACCGAGGAAGCTCCTGGCCAAGGCATCCCTGACGATTTACCGGACGCGCACCTCTTTGGGGCCTGTTTAGTGAAGGGGACTTGTTTAGAGCTAATTTGACACCTTACTGGGCAGACGATGTTGTCCAAGTGTTAGAAAACGGCTTGCTAGAGAGACCTATTGAGAAAGCCAGGCTGAGGAGGCTCATCTTAAAAATCCATCCATACCAATTAATTGTTGGCCAACTCTATAGGCTGGGACATGACGGGCTGTTACATAGATGTGTGTGCGAGCACGAGATGCACGATGTATTGAGAGAGGTGCACGGTGGGATAGCTGGCGGGCACTTTAGTGGGGACACAACTGCTTGTAAGGTATTACAATCCCAACTCTGGTGGCCCACCCTATTCCGCGACGCTGCTAAGTTCGTCAAACACTGCAATGAATGCCAGAGGACTAAGATGCCCATGCGCAAAGATAAGATGGAGTTAACCCCCATAATAGCTCGACAGCCCTTCGAGAAATGGGGCATTGACTTCATCCGTCCTATTAGTCCAGCGACTCAATACTCCTAGGCGTGCTACATCATTGTGGCAATGGACTACCTGACGAAGTGGGCGGAGGCGCGAGCCACCAAAATGAATGATGCTAGGACCATTGCGAAGTTCCTATGGGAACAGGTCTTTTCACGGTTTGGTTGTCCAATCAAACTAGTGAGTGATCAAGGTGCACACTTCGTTAACGAAGTAATATCCCACCTGCTCTCAACCTTTTTAATCATTCATAGAAGGTCCTCCCCCTACTACCCTCAGGCAAATGGCCAAGCAGAGTCCACAAATAAAATCCTGGTCAACGTGCTTACTAAGGTAGTATCCACATCACGAAGAGATTGGGATAATAAGCTGATGGATGCCTTGTGGGCTTATCAGACGGCTTATAAGACGGCTGTCAGGCAAACACCCTTTAGGCTAACCTACGGGACGAAGGCCATTCTACCTCTGGAATTCTTTGTCCCTATCTTGAGAATAGTAGTGCAGGAGCGTTGGGAGGGGAGAGAGGCTTGGACTAACCGCTTAGAGGAACTAGAGTGTCTCACAGAAACTCGGCTTTTAGCCACCCACGCTCTAATCTGTGAAAAGGCACGACGAAAGCTGTGGTATGACAAGCACGTCAACCAGCGCAACTTTGATCACGGGGACCTCGTATTACTCTACTCGATGAAAGGGCACAAACAAAAAATGAAATTTCGACGGTTGGGGCCTTTTCGGGTGCGTGCAATCAGTAGAACGAGCAATGTTGAGTTGGAGACACTCGAAGGGGAAGGAATAGTCTTCTTCAATGACGGTCGCATGAAAAAGTACTATCCCCCTTCCCATCCACTGGACGAACCCCCCATTGTTGTCTACATGGCCACAATCACCAAACTAACCAATCACGATGAAGAAGCAGTGGCACCCGCCTACCTTCGAATCACGGTCACTGCAGACTTTTGATGCTCTGATCGATGAAGGGGCCCGACCGTAATGTCTTGACACACAACCATTGGACACGCATTGATCAGCCCAAATTACAACCCACGAACGCAAAACTTAGCCCATTTGGGGGCAACACTCACCCTCTCTTAGGGAAATGCCAAGCGGCTATCTCCGTCGGGTCTGGGAGTATCCCAGTCGTCTTTTATGTGTTACCAAACACTAAAGGGGCTAGTGATAAATCACTACTAGGGCGCACTTTCAAAAAGCAGACAAGCTGTAATGTGAACTACAACCTAGACCGCATTCACCTGACCATGGGCAGTGTGCAGATGGTAACTACTTTCAACAAGGGCCATCTTGCGCCTTCTACAACTGCAGAGCCACCGGTGGAGACCCCCACAACCAAGCCTAAGGAGAAGGGTATGGATGTCTTGCCCCGTACCCCAACTGCCAGAAGCAAACCCACCCAAGCCGCCCACATGGCCAGGGAGCCCAGGCACATATGGGTGCTAAAACAGCGAGTGTCGCCTCCTGGTGGACCACAGAAACACGCTCCTAAATGCAAAAATTATTAGTCGCAGCCTAAGAGGCAGCCCAGGCGCCATCGACATGGGTGCACCGCCATCCCACGATGGATACTGAAAGATCTCCTGCGAGCGCAGGGATACGATGAGGGTAACCCCTAGATATGGGTGCCTAAGGTTAGACACTTGAAAGAGTCAACTTTGGGCAGCCCCACTCTAGCTGGACAGATCGGCACAAGCAAAGCACAAGTCGCATGGAACGTCAAACCAACAATGGTGATGGTTAAGGCCACCCAATACCTCCAGTGTCCCAAACCGGATGATCCGGCACCATTCAGGTCAGAGGAGGTGCACACCCCCATGCCCGCTCAAATGAATTGCAGCATGCTCCCTAGGGCACGGAATCCCACCACAGCATTTCCAAATGATCCAAAGTGCACAGTCCCATTAACGACGCCTGCAAGGGAGTCACCACTATCCATCCCAACTGCTCCATCGCCACCAGCGGGAATGAAACCTTTGTACGAAAGACGATCCTTCCTATTAGATCTCGCTAAGACCTCTAGGAATGATGTAGTGACATGCATCAAGGAGTTGGATGACACCTTCACTACATTCGCTAGAAGTTACAAGAGACTTGACCTAGGACTTCTTGACGAACCCCTCGCTTCCGATGTTCGCTTGTTGCCATGCACTTGGGAGGACTACGAGTTGATGACCATCAAGTTTCCCAAAATTGCGGTCGAGCTAATCGCTAATGGAGAGATCTTGAAGAAACAAGCTGTTCTCAAACGACTAGTCACCTCATACCGCAAGCTCGCTCGCTCTACGCCGGAATGTGAACTGCAGGAGCTTGTGCAGCTTGCCAGCTCTGCTTCTCCATTCCTGCAACTGTGGTACGCCTTACGACTCCAATGGGAGAAAAAAGGCCGCCGGATCATGACCAATGCTGAGCAAAGGAGGGCAATCAAAACAATTGAATGCGACCCTACGTACGTGGCACCTCTTTCATTCAGAGTTCTGGCCATTACATGCAACCTGCACTTAGATGATCAGGTACTGGCCCATCCGTACATTGACCAATTCCTCATAGAGGAGGAGTTGCACATTGCTAGTCACCTTAATTGGGGAGACATCTTTCATGACGTCTTAACCTACATTACTCAAGCTTCCCTACAACCAAGCAAACTTGATCGCCATGCCCAGTTTGAGTACAACCCCAATCTGTATACCTGGCTTATGGCCAAGTAGCTCACCCCACACAGCCCATGCGAGCCTTCCCTCCCTCGTGCCACTTAGAAAAGAGGAGGGAAGAGCCAGTGCCAACCAAGGGACTGACCAAGTGAGGTAGCAAAAGGATGAAGGCTAACAACGCTCTACTAAATTCAAATAGGAAAGAAAGCAAGGAGGAAAAAATGTTGGTTGTTAATTATTTCTAAAAAAGTTCCATCTCCTTAAATCTGCCCAGTAAAGTGGTGCACATATTTTTTTCTTGGGATATGCTAGGAATGAATCAAATCGTAACTCTAACGTTGGCTGGGGTAATGACAGGCACATACCATGGCAGGGCAGGGCAGACTTCCATTTACGCAAGCAGAGATGACAAAATATGGAATCAGCATCGAAACACGGGGATTCAGCCAATTTACTTTCAAGCATACCATGAACCTGGATGAGGCTATCTCGGAGGAGCCAGCCGTAAGAGAGCTGGTGAACAAATGCAACCTCCAAAAGTATGTAGAGAAAGTCGGACAGGCTGTCGACTACAGCATGTGCACAGAGTTCTTGAGAAATTTCAATGAAGGAAGAAGCTGTAACACGGTCACGGTAAGGGAAGGTAATCAAGAAAGACGGGTACAGGTGCCCCTTGACGCCGCCACTGTCAAAAGAGACCTGGGATTTGTGCCCAAAAAAGAAAGATGCCCAAAAAGGGACGTGTACGCCATGCTGGGAGTCAAAAAGGAAGATGTACACATAGTCGATGGAATTAGTCTAGCCAACATTCCAGACCCGGCGACAAGAATGCAAGCTAAGATGATCCATTCTCTCTTCTCCATCCACAGGTACAACACCCTCATGAATAGGATCAGTGTGCCACTGTTGGAAAGCATTGCGGCAAGAGTCCTAGAGGAGGTGGACTAGAATAGTTTCATCCAGAAGACTATAAAGAGTTCGGTCACCCTTCTAGCTCCAGCCGCAACGCCAGTTGGTGGAGAATCCCCAGCCTCCACCGCACGATCCACGAGGAAAAAATCTACCATCAATGCCTCCACTATCAGGTACAGAGGTATACTTATAGCAATCATTGACGAGGCCATCAAGGGTGCTGGCATGGAGGGAGAGCAGATTGAGCATCAAGACTCACCGCGTCGAGAGGAGGAAGGCTCGAGCGAGAGGACAGCTAGCGATGTAGGAGATCCTAAGGTACCACCCCCGCAAAAGGTCGGACTTCAAAGGAAAATGAAGAACGACAAGGGCCTAAAGAAGGTGAAGACATTGAGCGAAGGGGAGCGGGCCGAGGTGAAGAGGGCTCGAAAAGAGTCATGTCAATTTGAAGAACAACTGCAAAAGGAGGACGAGGAAGAACTCACAAGAGTTAAAGAGGAGTCAAAAAGGGCAAAAGAGGAATGGCAGAGAAGGGCGGAAGAGGAAGCCTACGATCTGAGCATGAAGGAACTGGCCGAGTTGACTGAGGCCACTCGCAGGCCTATTGAAGAAACACACAGAACAAGAGAAATCAACCCCTATGGTCCTCACCATGAAGTCGAAGTGAGTGGCAGTGCGAGGGCAGCCCAATGATCGCAGGCAAGGGAAAGTCGTTGTTACACCCCCTACCTCCCTCCTTTGTGCCGATGCCAACAGACACCCCAAATGCCCCACAGCCCACGCCTTCTCCGGACACGACCCAACTGATGAGCATGATGCAGATGCTCATCAGTAAGGTGGCAGAGATTGTCTGAGAACCTGGAGCGAAAAGACCTGCCACTGCTGATGCTGAATCTAGGAAAGACCCTAAATGGAAAAAACTCAAAGCATTGACCACCATAGCTCCCATCCCCTATCACCGGGAGCAGACTACGATGCCTACGTGGTCGAGCTCCTAACACAGCTGGAGGTAGCAAAGGAGGAAAAGAAGGTGGCCCTACTGGAGCTGGAAAAAGAAAGGGAAACCTCGGTGGCCCTAAAGCTCGAAGTTTCAAAGCAAGAGGCTAACCGGCAAAGGGAGGTCAAGGCATTACAAGATCAGCTAGAGGCAAAAAAGAAGGAGGCCCAGGACAATGAGAATTACCTACGACAGAGGCTGGAGGATGAAGAACACAACCTAGTGGTCAAGCAACAGACCTTAAACTTACTGGTGCAGAAGTATGCCAACCTAGAGCAAAGAACGGCCAGACTGGAGGGGTATGGACTATCGGCAACTCAAGAAGGTGAAACAAGAGGGGCAGGGGGACGCAATGGCAAAGCTTCAGTATGAGTTTGAGGAGCAAAATAGGCTCAAAAGAGTGATAGAATTCCTAGCACAGGGCTAGCCCGCAACCCTCGCAATGGAAGCGCAAGAATAACAACAGGAGGTGCAACGCCTGCAAGGTGCATTGGAAGTTGCCAAGGAAGATGCAGAGGCCCTCATGGCCATGGCCTTCATGCAACGAAGACTGCACCTTGCAGAGATCCAGAGCCACGAGCAGCTAGCATAGGAAAAATTAGAACGAATCAATGAGGCAGAGCACAAATTCAGTATCGCAACTCAGGCAAAAGAAATCGCCGAAGAGCAGCTGGCTCAGAAGTCCAGGGAGTGGCACCAACTCTAGGCTTTGACGAACGAGCAACAACAGATGGTGACCACACTGGCAAGTGCGATGGAAGAGGAAAGAAGAAAGATAGATGAAAGGGCCAATGCTTGGGAAGCAAACAACTTTGAAAGAATCAGGCAATTAATGGAACTAGAGCTGAAGCAGCCAATTTGTGCACCCACGCGCAAAGGCAAGCCTTTCTCATCACCGTGCTACATGTCACCCCAAGCACATGACGATGATTCAGTGGAAAGGGTGAGAAGAAAATTGGAATTGACTACCCAGGTGCTAAGGTACAACCTTCAGGAACGGGAGCTCCCCACCAGCATGGGACTCACCAAGGAACAGCAATTCAACTACCTGCCCAGTGTCGACCTCTCCACTATTGAGCTTAAGGACCTGGGATTCAAAGAGCAGGAACCACCCGCACCACCACCGCAAACAATCCCAGCCGAAGATACCGAGGAAGGCCCGGATTCAAACCAAGAGGCCGACGAAGAACTACGGAAAGCGCCCAGTCCCCCTCTACCAAACCTCCCACCAGATGAGCCTAAAGATGCCCACATGCCGGAGCGCATTGTGGCAGCCACAAGGAGGCAGAAGCTGGCAGAGGATGCACAACGCAGAGCCCCTAGACAATTCTCTGACGAGCCAGTACCACTTCGAAGGGACCCCAACCCCATTGATTGGCTGCAGGAATTGGTCATCTGGCATGACCGAGAGTTTCAAACGAGGCCTTTTGAGATGTCCTTCTCCTACCCACGCTCGCTGGACCAGGCGCTGCCTCTCAGTATCCTATCCAAAATCAAGGATCTAGTCAATGACCTAGCGAACAGATGGGTGGAAGAAAGGAGCCTAATTATGACCAGGTGGAGGCAGGAGCCTACAGACTACTGGCAGGACAAGGTGAACTAGATTCCCAAATCCGTCCAAGGCTACGAGGCGTAGCCAAAGTGGCAGCAAAGGATTTGGGACGCCAATTTTGACGCCTGGACCGCCTTCTGCAGCTCACTCCCCGAGGAGCAAAATGACCCTTCCTACATGCCCTACCCCCGTCGGCATGGAGTGGACTATGACCGTACCATTCATGGGGATTTTGAGTTTCCTAAAATATATAATGTAAATGCCCAAACGCCCGAGGAATGCTTAGTTTTTAGACAATAGGATATCCTTCCATCCATCACCCGCTTCCTCGCGGACTTCTCATCCTACTCGGATCGTGCCTTCCTAACCACCTGCAACTATCTTAGGTTGCTCAAATTCCTATTAATACAGAAGCCTACTGCTGAAGAAGCTCACCTTCCCCCCTCTTTTTTGACATCAACCTAGGCATCGATAGTAGAGCTATGACTCGATTAATGATGAGGGCATCCCTCCTTACCTCCTTTTGCTTGGAACTCTTAGAAAACATGAATGGCAACCACTTTACAAGATGTAACCATCCCTTTTTGTCATCCACACCTCTGAAGGCCCGAGATGCAATTAAAGAATATCTCCAAAGCTGTGCCTTTCTATCCTAATGCCTGCGATCTCCCCGCACTTCGGCTGACGGTGATCGCAAACACCTTTCCAAAAAAAAAAATTTGCTCACCGCACCTAGGGATCACCCCTAGCCCCTCTCCCCACTCCACGCTTAGGGCACATCAAGGGCAGGACTTTCAGACTTGTCACCCTAAACTTTGCACTACACCGCACCTCCAACAACGCACAAATTGGGTCCTCAAGTGTGAGACATTACCAAGGGCTTGCCCAAGGTTAGACCCACCTCCCAGTTCCACTGCACATGCACTTACACCTCACCGTGAGATAGATACACCCCTTAGAGAGTGCAGAACTTTCTCTTGCAAGCTGTTTGTAACTCAGTCGGGGCCCACCATTGCCTTAGATCTTGGAACCATGTGTTCTTCAACTGATTACGGAGCCCGGTTTTGACAATCATCGCCGAAGACAAATTCCAACTGGGTAACCAAGGCCAAACATCTTCATGCAGATCAACACAAGCCTGAATCTCTCCAAATCATCAGGATTCAACACCCATCATCTCTCATTCACAGCACCACCTTTTCGATAGTGTCATCTACCCGTCATTTTCACTTAACACCAACCCCAACTACCCTGCTGCTCCCCCCATTGCCATGGGATTGGCACTTCGCTCGGAGGGGGTAATGTTTATTGCAACACAGAGAAATGAAAAATGGAGCATAAGTGCGGGAAAAATGGAAGAAGGAGACAACCAAGAAGGCACAGGACAAAGGAAGAAAAAGGCGTCCTCGATGGAGGTCAGACTCTAAAAATCTGAATGACAGTGTCACCTCAAGAAAAGAAAAGAGGAAAAGCGCACCACTAAATATGAAGGCACTCTCAAATCCTTGTAAAAAGAGCGACGGGCTCACTCTTGTGCAAATTGTATGCATTAGTGGGAACGGGATAAGTTAGAATGGTGGGAAATAGGAAAAGAGGGCCTAGGCTAATGGTCGGCCATGTAAAAAGTGGGGATGACCACCCAAAAAGTAGGGCATGTATATAAGGTTCAAAAGTGAATGAGAAGTCCATTCTTGGGTGTGGCTAAAGCTTCTTCTTCCTCTTCTCTTGCTTCTTACCTTCTTTCTTATGCTTAAGCGAGGGATTGAGGGAGTGTGAGGGAGTGAGTGTGTGAGAGTGAGGGATCATGGAGAAGAAGCTCTCCATCTTCTCTCTTCATCTTTCCTTCCCTTCTTCTCTTCTCTCGTCTCGCACGGCTATGGAGGATGGAGCTTGACGGAGAGGGATTGAGGTTGCTTGAACTTGCCACAAGGATCGTGGAGCTACCGGAGTGTGAGAGAGAGGAGGAAACTCGATTGAGCATCAAGGTAAGCTCACTACACCCACAAGGTAGGCATTGCACGTCGGCTATGTGAGAGGTAGCCATGGCCGCTCGACTTGAAACGTTTGATCAATAAGCAGTCCGTAGGTCTCGGGATAGAGCTCCGTAGCTCCCCTACAACTAGACATAGCAAAACGTCCATGTTGTTTGCCCTTCTGATTACTTTGCTTCTTCCAACAGTCCTTCACAATATGACCATACTTCCCGCAGTAATGACAATCCTTGTCCTTATTCGAATTGTCAGATGGACGCTGCTACTTGCCAAGAGCCTCTGCCTCTAGGGCTAGATCTCCCCCTGCTTCTAAAGTTTCCACCACCTCTTGCATTTGATACCTGCTGGTTGTTATTGCCATGGGATGCATTTTGCTAGTCTCCTCTACCAAAACCGTAGCCTCTACCACGACTACCATAGCTGCATTGATTGGAATAAAATATTGCATCCTTACTTTTGGAACTGCTTGACCATGTAGCCAAGCCAAGTTTAACCTCCTCATGGATAAGCAATGCAACTAGTTCATTGAAATCAGGCATTTCAACCCACACAGAAATAGAAGTATCAAAAGACTTATACTTTGGCCCCAAGCCATTCAAAGTCACAACAACATGTCTTCATCTTCAACCTGTGATCCAACAGATGCCAGCTGATCTGTAATAGTCTTGATCTTTGTGACATAATCATATATAGATCTGCTCTTTCTCTCCATATTGTTAAATTTCTACTTTAACTGGATCTTTCTGGCACTCGTGGTCGTATCATAGTACTTGACCAGGATGTCCCAAGCATCCTTAGGAGAGCTATAGTTCATTATCCGCATTACCATGGCATTTGATATACATAGAGACAACCAGTGCAACACCCTGCGAGCTCTTTCTATCCAAGCTCGATGAATCATCTTTGATCAGCTATAGGTCTTTCTGGGAGCTCAGGTTTGGCTTCTACTCCAATCACCAACTCCCAATATCCTTTCCCGATTAAGAAGTTCTCCATGCAAAACTTCCATATGGCATAATTATGGCTGACTAATTTCTCCCCCACAATCTTGGTAATATTGTATGTCTTGTCAGCATTTGCCATGTCGTATGCTTTGCCTGACTACCTGTAAGCCAAAATCTTCTTGACAATTCAATTTCAACTTGCAACTGTTTATGACAGTCTTCACCACTCTATGTGCTCAAACAGTCAGTACTTCAGCCTGAAAAAACAATGGTACATACACCTCTTGACACTTGGCAATCACCTAGGTATTGCAGTCTGCATGTACAGACTACATTCAATGCAAAACCAGCATGTATTTGGGCACCCAGTTCATGTACAGACAAGTAGTCTGTAGGCTGAAAAATAACAGTAAACAGCAACTCCTCTTTGAGCTCAACACAAAGGGTACATGCCCCAAGAACACTTATATCAGTTCATAGATCTATTTGTGCATATGGGGTTCCAGACATGCCAATCTAACACTGACTACATCATGTACTGCAAGTACAAGTGCAAAATATTCTACTTGCATATTTTAGCCAGCTAAGACCAGCCAATCACAATTTATTTTAGTCCACAAAACTCCTCACAATGTCACATACATATTCCATCACAACTGGAAATCAATACATGATCATTTTAGCATCCAAAATGGTCCTATCTTCAAGAGCTAATGTCATACAATGCATTTACTGTTTATAAACAGCCAAAGCCATGTCAATACATTTAGTTCCAACTTCAACCTTCAGCAATCAATAGCTTCCAATACCCTTCTTAATCCACCACCCATTAAGCAAACATATGCTAGATTATACAAAATGACTGAGCCTTCTAATGTCATGTAATGCTTCCAATACTTGCTATCCACAGTAAATGATAGTTTTTAGCTTGTGAAACCTTTCCAAATCTGAGTATTTTAACAAAAAAAAATTCCAGCCCAAGGCACAAGAACAAGTGCATATGTCCTTCTTGCATGTATTTATGCTCCAACGATGCCAAAGTACATGTCAGAGAGCTTCAGTGTGTCAAGTATGACTGAGTACATGCTGTCCAGTCAATGTACAATAGTTCAGACCTCAATTTAACTCTACAAAACTGTTCACACAGTCCAATGATGAGCTCAACATAAAACATTTGCTGATTAGATGCCTTCAACACATTCTAAAGGTGTGTGCACAAGCAGTAGAGCACTCCAATAAGCTCTTAATCTCTGATTTGCAGGCAGGAAAGAGGGTTGCCTCAGCAGGCGCAATCATGTTGTCTAGGTCAGCAGCTTCTTCTTCTTGTTCTTGATGATGATGATGGTCATGAGCAGCACTATAGTGCTCAAATAGGCCTTGGAATGCCCCCCAACAAGCTTTGATCAACTGTTGCATGAATGAAAGCCACACAAGTTTGGTACATACCTTCACAAGAGCTCAATAGCAGCCAGCTCCTTCAAGAGACATGCATTGTCTTCAAGATTTAGGATCTGCTCCACCAATGCCATCCTACAAAGAGCCCATTCATGGCTCTGATACCATCTTCAAAGTCAAGCTAACACTGTGAAGAGCCAAGTGCTCTCTCACGTATCTTTCATTATATTTCACCCATAACTCAAATGATTGTTTTCAACCTAAGGTCTCAAGGACCATTCACACCAAACAACTAAGTCCTAAGTAGCAACTTATTTAATGTCCGCATCATGTAGTACAATTGGACAACTCAAGTGTCGAGTACAGTCATATCAAAGACAAAAAGATGAGCTTGAAGTCTAACATAAGTGAGATAGGCTATTGCTTATGGGATCCTTAGGCTCGAAAGGTTATCCACAGGCATGATATTGTTTTCCATGAGGAGAAAATGCATAAGCAACTTGAGCATGTCATTGAGGTATGCATGGTGATATTTCAGGAGAAGCCTCATGTTATTGTGCAACCAATTAGACAGCCTATCATAGCAGTTGATGCCCCAGTGGCCTAGGTCCCTTATACTCCACACGATGTACAAGACCCACAGCTAACTTTGAGGTAGTCTACTAGGGATAGATGCTAGCTTGTGCAATTTGAGCTCTATATAAATTATGTTATGGTAACAAATATTGGTGAGCCTCTTACTTATGATGAGCCCATGTGCAGAGGTGATAATCACTCCTAGGAGAGGGCCATGCAATCATACTACAAAAAAATCCTACATGGGATTTGGTTCCTTTGCCTAGTGGCAAGTGTGCTTTGCCATGCAAGTGGATGTACAAGCTGAAAAGTACCCCTAGATGCCCCAAGCTAGGAAACAAGGCCAGATTGGTTGCTAAGGGGTTCAAATAAGAACATGGTGTGGACTTTGATTAAGTATTTTCTCATGTTGTGAAGATGACTACCCTACACTTGGTACTAGATTTGGTTGCTCAACTTGATGTTGGGGGTAAAGGCACCTCTGCCTAGCCGCCGTGTATTACTACACTGACAGTCATCGCCACTGCACACTACAGGTGGCGAGCGCCCATCACCGTCACTTTATTTTTTATTCTTTTAGTGACAATTTGAATAAAGGAAGGCCCGATCAAACATTGTGACTGTTGGAGTTCCCATTTCTAGTCTCTCCCTTTCTTGCTCTTGCTCTCCCGCCATAGCTCTCGAGTCCAACCTTCGATCTGTCGCTCCCTTTCAACTGGTATCAAAGCTTTGCTTTTCGACTCTTGAGCTTGGCTTGTGGCATTCTCAGCATCCCATCGACTCCTTACTTTCATTGGGTCTCCTTCCCGGCAGCCATATCCGACTCCTTCGAGCTCCCGCTCCCGCCACTCCCGACTTCCCGAGCACCTTCCCGACATTGTTGGGCACCTTCAGGGCATTACATCAGAGGTATTTGATCATTTTCTTCAGGGTTTACTTTAGTTCTAAGGTCTCATAGACTGTAAACAAGATTGGGGCAGCCACCATTGAAGCTCCCTTGCTTCATATCTCGCTTGCCTTTGAACAAGACTTATTGGAGCTTGTTTAAGGCCTTCCTTGGCTTTAACCGGACCTCTCTGAAGCTTGGCCACCATTTTTTGCAGCCCCAAGACTAGCATTTACAATTGGCAGAATCATGCAGCCCTCCCATATATGTCTTCAGCATTGACAGTCACAACAACAGCTCTCCCCCTCCATTGGCACTTGGAAAGGCTCCATTTTGGGCATATGAACATGCTTTGATGCTTGGTTTTGATGGTTGATGTGTTGGCATAGCATTTGGAGTGATTTAACACTATTTTGGGACTATCTCATAATAGTCCACAGGCAGTTTATGACAATGTTACACTGACATTTGATGCTATAGCTTGTTTGGCATTGTCATTTTATGCCCGGTTGGTCCCGTTTGATGCCCGGATGTTAGGGGAATGTATGCCTATTGTTTGGGAACCATTTGGAGCTGATTTTGGTGCTGAAATTCTTAGTTTTGAACTATAAATCAGTGCTATACACAGTTGTCCTGAGTCATTTTACTCATGTATACTTATGCCTATGCTTTTCGGGCTATGTTTCGGGCATATATGGTGATGTATTGACACTTGGGGATCGACATAGAGCTTGGTTTTGATTCGAGATCATTGGTTGAGCTTGAGCTCTCTTTGCAAAGCATTCGGATGCTCCGTCTTGGATGTACCTGTGGCATGTATGTTGCTTATGTCTAACCGGTCTTGACATGCTTAGCCTATGCCATTACTACATGCTAGTTACATTTCTTGGAGCCTATTGCTACTGGAGCTCGGTCTTGTCTTGACCTTGGATTCTCAGAGCTTACTTGAGTATTTATTGGCTTGCCAGACTTGTATCTTGGGATGTACTTGATGTCTTACATGCTTATGGATGCTACATACGGATGCTCTACCGCCTACATGTTCGGAATGTACTATTGATGTATTGTCTTGGACTTATATCATTGGCACTGTGTCTTGCCTTGGCTTGAGCTCTTGAGCTTGTACATATGGCTTTTGTGCCAATGGGAGCATTCTTGGATGCTTATCAGACATTGAGCAGGTGGTACTTTTATGCATTGAGCCGTTACATGCTATTGAGCAGTTACAGACACTTGAGACTTTGGGACTTCTTATCTTTTGGGATGATACATCATATGTCTTGGTTCACTGTATGCTTATGAGTTGATTCTCAATTTTGGATCCGTATCTTTGTGAATTGACACCTACTTGTGTCAATTTTTGGTAGTGGCGGGAACACTTTGCCCCATTGCCTAGGGGGTGTGCCTACTCACTGGCAGATATTTGTATGACATACTTGGGTATTGGATTCATGCTTATCGACCATCATATGCTTATTATGTGCCCGCATGGTGCCAGCTTTGGTCTTGCAGTATCTGATTGCCTTGGGATCCGATTTTGGCACTGCTAGCTCTCTTTTACTGAAATCTGAAATTTATTACAACAAGCATATATGTATGAACTAACATGGATTTTTCATGTTGAAACACTCTAAAATGATGTACTTTCACTAGTACTTGTGGGCAGCAGCTTTGTTCCACTTTCTTCACCATTTTTCCTCAATTTTGGTAATTTTTTGGTCATTTTCTGCAGTAAACAACAAGCAGTTTTGAACTGTCTACAGTCTTCCATCGTGCATTATGGCAAGTTCGTCCACTGATCATGCTATTTTCAACGTCACTAAGTTTGATGGTACGAATTACTCTTATTGGAAGAGCCAGATTTGGCAGGTGTTGGTGCAGAAATCACAGATCAAACCTTTGAGGTTAAGCGGGCATCCGCCTGCAAGTATGCCAGATGAGGAATGGCTTGAGCTTGATGAGTTATGCAAGTCCACTATTGTATTGTCTCTCACAAAACTAATGCCTTTGAGGAAGAACAGAGTGCATGGCAATTGTGGGAAAATATCAAAAATCTCTATGACAAGAAAAGTCCAGCGAGTCAGATGTATTGGCTGAAGCAGCTTATGGATCTACGCCGCATGAAGGAGAATGTGACTATGTCTGCTCACTTGAGCCAGTTCCATGCTATACTCAAGAACTTGACTTCGCAGGACATCACTTTTGCAGAGGATGTCACTCCTCTTTTCTTACTTGGAACTCTTAATGAGTCATGGGATGTATTCCGTACTGCATTATGTGCCTCTACTGCTACCTTGAAATTATCTGATATTGAGAGTGCTCTTCTACAGGAACAGGTTAACCGTAAGAATTTGGATGCCTCTCGTATGTCTCATGCTATGACAGTTAGAGGCAAGAATGATGGATATGGAAAGCATGGCAGTGGTAGTGGCCATGGATGGGATTCTTAGAAATCTCGGTCCAAGTCTCATGGGAAGTCACGTAGCAAATCCTGTGGTAGGAATGCAGATGTTAATTGTCACTATTATGGGAAAAAGGGCCATATTAGGCCACAATGCAATGAACTGCGGAATGAAAGGCGCAAAGATAAGGGGAAAGACAAAGTGCAAGATAAGTCTTCTAATCGCAGCATAGTGCTTGCAAAGTCCAATGTTAAAATTGAAGAGATCAATGTTATGCAACCTGAGGATGTTGATGATGATGATTATATCCTTGCAGCTTCTTCTAGTGCTTCGCAGATGACAGAGATACACTCTATGTATGCACTGTGTTTGTTGGCTCTTGGACTCAGGTGCATCCTTTCATGTGACACCTTGTCGAGAGTGGTTTCATTCATACCGTACTGTTTCGGGTTCTGTGCGCTTGGGTGATGATAGTTCTCTTGATATTGTGGGCATTGGTGATGTTAGACTGCAGTTTCCTTTTGGCAACAGTTTTGTTATGCATGATGTACATCATGTACCTGCTTTGACACACAATCTCCTGTTAGCTGGATAGCTTGATGATGCAGGTTATCATGTATCTTTTGGAGACTCTGCATGAAAGATCACTCATGGTATACTTGTGATTGCGAGAGGTGCCAAGGCTGGCAGCCTCTATCCCTTGATTGTATCAGCTTCTTCCCTTGATCATGTTTTGTCTGTGGGTTCTATCCCACGTGTATCTCTTTGGCATGCCCGTTTGGGCCATATATCTTTGAAGGGAATGAAAATGCTTTCTAGTTTGCAGTACTTACCACCCCTTGATTATGTATGTTTTGATTCATGTGAGCATTGTCCTTATGGTAGGCAGACAAGGTCTACGCATAAGAAGTTTGGTAGGCCATGCATAAGTGAGCCCTTGGCATTGGTACATTCGGATGTCTATGGGCCCATGCCTTGTCAATCTATGGGTGGTGCAAAGTATTTTATTACGTTCATAGATGATTTTTCACGAAAAGTTTGGGCTTATCCCATTAAGCTGAAATCTGATGTCTTGGCTGTGTTTGAGAGGTGGCTTGCATTGGTTGAGAACCAATCTGGGTATAGGCTAAAATGCCTAAGGACAGATAATGGGGGTGAGTATGTCTCACGTTCTTTTGAGCAGTTATGTGATGAGAGGGGTATTGAGCGTCAGTTGACCACCCCCTATACCCCCCCAGAATGGTTTGGCTGAGCGGATGAATAGAACCATCCAAGAGCGTGTACGCAGTATGCTTAGCCATGCAGGCCTACCACACAGAGCTTTTGGGCTGAGGCAGTTAGTACAACTGTGCATGTCATAAACAGATCACCCTCTAGTGGTTTGAATTTCCAAGTTGCAGAGGAGGTATGGACTGGAAAACCTCCCTCTTATGCACATCTTCGTGTCTTTGGATGTGAGGCATTTTGCCATGTGCCCAGGAACAAGAGAAGTAAGCTAGATCCCAAGAGTGTCAAATGCATTTTCCTTGGTTATGGGAATGCAGGCGAGATGGGTTACCGTCTCTGAGATTTGCAGGCGCAGAAAGTCATCCGCAGTCATGATGTAGTCTTCCATGAAGACAAAATGCATAGGCAACCTGAGAGAGTTATTGAGATCCATAGGGTCATATTTCAGGAGGAGTCGAGAGCTCCTGCATAACCAGTTGAACATCCTACAGCTACAACAGATGCTCATGGTCAGGGTGTTGGACAGGCAGCTGGGCAGGAAGCAAAGCCTGCTGTGAGACAATCTACTAAAGACAAACGTCCACCTGATAGATTTCAGCCCTCGATGCATTATGTCTTAGTTACATATGCAGGAGAGCCTTTCACCTATGATGAGGCTATGCGCAAGGGTGACATTCACTCCTGGGAGAGGGCTATGCAGTCTGAGATAGACTCCCTACATAAGAATGACACTTGGGATTTGGTTTCTTTGTCTATGGGCAAGAAGAATTTGCCATGCAAGTGGATGTACATACTAAAAAGTACCCCTGGACACCCCAAGCTAGATACAAGGCTACATTGGTAGCAAAGGGTTTTAAGCAGGAGCATGGTGTGGACTTTGACGAGGTCTTTTCTCCTGTGGTTAAGATGACCACCCTGTGCTTAGTCTTGGCTTTGGTTGCTCAGCTTGACTTGGATTTATACTAGATGGATGTCAAGATGGCTTTCTTACATGGGAACTTGCATGATGAGATTTATATGGAGCAGCCTATGGGCTTTGCAAAACCTAGCAGGCAGCACCTAGTGTGCAAATTGAAGAAAAGTCTTTATGGCTTGAAACAGGCACCTAGGGAGTGGTATCATAAGTTTGATGCCTTTATGTAGTTGCAGGGCTACAACCGGAGTGCGATGGATCCGTGTCTTCACATGAAGAAAGCCCGTGATGGTTCTTTATTGATTTTGGTACTCTATGTGGATGATATGCTGATAGTAGGGAAAGCTCATGATGAGCTAGATGCTCTTAAGGATCAGCTCAAGAAGAGCTTTGAGATGAAAGATCTGGGATAGGCCGCTCACATACTTGGTATGCGCATTAGACGCGACAGGCATCAGGGACTCCTCTACTTGTCACAAAGGGAGTGTATTCATAAAGTCATTGAGCGCTTCCGCATGCAGGACATAAAGCCTATTGGCTATCCATTGCCTTCTTATGTGAAGGTATCACAGGCTGATTAGATGAGCAGAGGGCCGAGATGGCCAAGATTCCCTATGCATACGTAGTGGGTAGTCTTATGTATGCCATGATAGCCACTCGTCCAGATATTGCCTTTGCAGTTGGTGTTGTGGCACGCTATATGGCTACACTTGGCAAGAAGCATTGGGATGCCGCGAAGGGTATCATGAGGTACCTGAAGGGCACTGCAGATATGTGCATATGCTATGGCAGCCAGGATACAGGAGTCGTGGGGTACACTAACTTTGATTATGCAGGACATGCAGATAGTAGGAAGTCCACTTCCGGCTATGTATTCACCTATGCTGGAGGTGTTGTTTCTTGGATGTCCAGGGTGCAGAAATGCACAGCCCTTTCTACTACAAAGGCTGAGTATGTTCCAGCTACTGAGGCTTACAAGGAGGCCATTTGGTTGGGTCGTTTAGTTGTTGACCTTGGTATTGATGCTATCCCTACATTGCATTCAGATTCTATGAGTGCTATTCAATTAACCAAGAATCCAGTCTTCCATGCGAAGACGAAACACATTGAGGTGAGGTATCACTTCATACGTGAGGTCGTTGAGGACAAGTCTGTTCATCTTGTCAAGATCTCGACTGACCAGAATCCTACAGATCTGCTCAAGAAAAGCCTCTCTATAGAGCACTTTGCCTTCCTCAGGAGGTTGATGGGTGTGGGATGAGATGACATCTTTCCTCATCCTATTGTATATGTGTACATGTTGTACTATCTTTTTTCTTTTTCTTTTCACTCCTCACTGGGACAGATTCACCTTTAAGTGGGAGGTTGTTGGGGGTAAAGGCACCTCTGCCTAGTTGCCCGTGTATTACTACACTGACAGTCATCGCCACTGCACACTGCAGGTGGCGGGTGGCCATCACCGTCACTTTATTCTTTATTCTTTTAGTGACAGTTTGAATTAAAGAAGGCTCGGTCACACATTGTGACTGTTGGAGTTCCCATTTCTAGTCTCACCCTTTCTTGCTCTTGCTCTCCCGCCATAGCTCTTGAGTCCAACCTTCGACCTGTCGCTCCCTTTCACTTGACTTGGATCTTTATCAAATGGATGTCAAGATGGCTTTTCTTCATTGCGACTTACATGATGAAATTTACATGGAGCAGCCTTAGGGCTTTGCAGAACATGGTAGGAAACACCTAGTGTGCAAATTGCACAAGAGTCTTTATGGCCTTAGGCAGGTACCTAGAGAATGATACCATATGTTTGATGCCTTTATGCATTCACGTGGATATTCTCACAGTGATATGGATCTGTGTTTATATAGGAAGAAGGCTTGTGATGGTAGCCTTATGATTTTGATCCTCTATGTGGATGATAGATTGATTGTTGGGAGTGCTCATGATGAGCTAGATGCCTTGAAAGGTCATCTCAAAAAGAGCTTTGAGATGAAGGACATGAGACAAGCCTCACATATTCGTGGGATATGCATTATATGCAATCACTCTAAGAGGCTCCTCTACTTATGACAAAAGGGGTACATCCAGGAGGTTGTTGAGCAGTTTCATCTACAAGATGTTAAGCCCATAGGTTATCTTTTTTCTTCTCACATGAAGGTTAGTCAGGCTGATTGTCCACAGTCTTATGAGCACGAGGCCAAGATGGCCTAGATCCCTTATGTATCTACAGTGGGCAATTTGATATATGCCATGATAGCCACTCATCCTAACATAGCATTTGAAGTGGAAGTTGTGGTATGCTATATGGCTACACCTAGTCGACGGCATAGGGATGCTGTCAAGGATATCATGAGGTGCCTAAAGGGCACAATAGCTATGTGCATCTGCCATAGTGGCCAACATACAGGAGTCATGAGATGTGCATGGGATACACATACTCTGATTATGCAGGACATGCAGACAATAGGATGTCCACCTTTGGCTATGTCTTCATGTTTGTTGGAGGTGTTTTTTCTTGGATGTCTAGGGTGCAAAAATGCACAGCCCTATCTACTACAAAGGCAGAGTATGTTGTAGCCACTAAGTCTTAGAAGGAGGCTCTCTAGTTAGGCCATCTAGTGGACCTTGGCATTACTGATGTGGTCCCTACACACTACACACTACATTCAAATTCTCTATGAGTGCTATTCAGTTGGCTAAGAATCTAGTCTTCTATGTGAAGACAAAGCACATTGAGGTGCATTACCACTTTATTCAAGAGGTCTTTGAGGACAAGTCCATTGAGTTTGTCAAGATCTCAACAAACCAAAATCATGTAGATCTGCTCACTAAAGGCCTCTCAGCGGAGTGTTTTGCCTTCTTTAGGAAATTGATGGGCATTGGATGAGTTGACATCTTTCCCTATCCTATTGTACTTATATACATTTGTATTTTGTCACTTTTTTCTTTTCTTCTTCTCCCTAGGGGCACATTCGCCGTTAAGTGGGAGGTTGTTGGGAGTAAAGGTGGTTGTGTCTAACCACTTGTATATTAGTTACACTAACATTACCCACATACATGTATACTGCAAGTGATACGTGCCCATCATTATCACTTCATTCTTTATTATTTCAATGACATTTGAATAAAGGAAAGACCAGTCACACATTATGCATGTTGGAGTTTCCTCATCTTGTGTGTGTCTCTCTCTCTTGCTCTTACTCCTTCTACCATAGCTCTTGCTTCCGCTCTGTGCTTCCACTTCAAGGCTCACTCATTTCATTGACAAATACTACAGGAAAGCCGATGAGGACATCGCATCACCAGTCATACAAAATTTTGTATATCGCTCATTTCTGTAGGTACCAAGAAAATTTTGCATTAAGTATAGTTAATGGCTATGGATGGAAATAATGATGTATTTTGTATATCCTAGTGATGTTTCAGAAGTTGCAAGTGTATTAGAAGCAATAGAAACAAGTGATATTGAGGATGCTGCATGTATAGGTTTAGTCCAAGCTAATGCTAAATTGCCACCATCACCTACTCATGAATAGATTTCCTGGGATAGCAAACATTCAAAGGCTTATGCTTTGATGGCATTGTATGTTTAACATACCATGGTCCCACATATTCGATCATGTAAGACAGTTAAGGATGGTCATGATACTCTTTCACATTTGTATCAAGGAAGAAATAAAGCTTATGTTGCTTACCTATCTAAGCAATTAGAAATTGAACATGTGGATGAAGGTAACTCCATGGATAGTTTCTTAACAAAGATCAATGATCTCAAGAAGTAATTCATTGATGTAGATGAGATTTTATCAAACAATTCACCTGTGCATTTTGTTCTCAATGGTCTTTATGATTCTTACTAGAGTTTTGCACCCACTCTTCATTTGATGATGAAAGGTAATCTGGATGCTTTTTCATTTGATGAGTTAGTTTCTATTTTGCTACAAGAAGAACAATCTAGACAAACATTTCCATTAGGCACATTACTAACCAAGCTTTTGTGGCTAGTTAGAAAAGTAAAGAAAAAACTTCCTTTTTTGCTAGTAAGTAGAAATTTGCAAATGTTGTTTAGACAAAGAAGGTTGATAAGGATGAAAAGAAAAAAGAGAGTCTGAGGCTTTGTAGGTATTGTAAGAAAAAATATCATGACATAAAGGATTGTCCTAAACTGGTTGCAAAAGATACTAAGAAGAAAGAGGCTAGTATGGTTTTTGTAGATGCCTCTCCTTCTAAGTCAAAAATTCTATGCAGGATATCGAATGGGTAGAATGAAATTATGAATCTTCTTTACATGTTTCTTGCATGTTTGTTGCGGATTTAGATACATGGTACTTTGACAATGGTGCCACATGGCATATTATCTCTCTACATAGTTTGTTCAGTTCTCTTGAGCTTCTATCCCTAAGGGTAGTACTATAATATGCAACTCCTCTTATCCTATCAAAGGAGTTGGAAAACTTGTGTTGACCATTGTTAATGGTAGTACTTTCATGCTTTGTATGTGCCAAAGATAAAAAGAAATTGCTTCCAATTTCTATACTTACTAAGATTGGCTTAATTATGAAGTCTATTGGTAATAGATTGCCTTTGCAACCTCCTTGGAGCCTTTGCAAAGGCTCTTTCAAAAACTAGATATGAATTGGGGACCCCGATCATTGATGATGTCATGTAGGAATCCATGTAATCTGAAAATCTATCTGAGGAAGAATCGAGTGGTAGCTACACTTGTGATGGTCTTGGTGGTAGGGATGAAATGTGCCATTTTTGTGAACCAATCTACCATAATAAGAATAGAGGCGTATTTTTTTGAGATTTGTTATGAAATCCATGGACACAGAAGATCAAAATCGTGCTGGAATGGGCAGGAGTTGCAAGAGACCATGTGGTTTGTGATGAGATACCTTGGCCCTGTTGTAGGTATCGCATGATTTTATATATTCCTTAACATCTTTCCACATCTGGGGCCACCAAAAATCTCTTGAAATAGACTCTAAAGTCTTATTAACTCCAAAGTGTCCTGCTCTGTTGAGGTGTCATGGCATTGTTGGAGTACCTAGATTCTCAGCTTTCCTAGAGGGATGTAAAGTAGATCCTTATAGTATAACAATCCATTAGTTTCATGAAACTCACAAACTTCATTTCCTTTTCCCTCTTGATTTTTTATCTTGACATTTTTGGTGGCCAAATCATCGTGCGACAAGGCTTCATGGATTAAGTGGATCAATGTAGGGTCATCTTGGTGACAACTGGAGATGGTTGCTAGCTAGAGGTGCTCTGGCTTGAGTAGTATTGCTCGTTGTTGATAAAAAGCTTCTTCTCCCTTCTTAGGTGCTGGGTAGGATCTTCTTGATAAAGCATCTAATTGGCATTGTTGGCAGCCTGGGTGATAGGTGATGACAAAGTCAAACCTAGATAAGAAGTTACTCCAACGGGATTGTATTCGATTGAGGATTTGGATTGTTATAAAGTATTCTAGATTTTTGTGATCTATATAGACGATAACTTTATGGGCTACACCCTTTAGATGATGATGCCAAGTATCAAATGCATCTACAATGGCAAGGAGTTCTTTGTCATGGATCTCATAATTTATCTATGGAGGGGAGAACTTCCTTGATTGGAATGCTGCTGGATGCATATGACCATCATTTCTATGTTGGCTCTCAAGGCATAGTTTGATGCATTAGTCTCCAAGAAAAATGGCTTGGTAGGATTTGGGTGGGCTAGGATTGGGGCTGTGGTGAAAGTGGTCTTCAAGGTCTAGAAGGCCTTCTCAGATTTTGGGGTCCATGAGAACTTTGAGTTTCCTATGAGTTTGGTGAATGATATGACTATCTTTGAGTAATCCTTAATAAATATCATGTAGAAGTTGGCAAAGTTGACGAAACATTGGACATTGTGGATACATGTGGGTGTCTGCAAGTCAAGAATAGTGTCAATCTTCTTGGGGTCCATGAAAATTCTTCTTTGGGAGACATTGTACCCCAAGAATCCCACTTGTATCTGATGGAAAAAACACTTTTCAAGTTTTGCATATAGTCCTTTTTCTGTGAGCTTTTCCAAAACTAATTTTACATGGTATTCATTCTCCTTTGGAACTTTTGAGAATATCAAGATATCATTCAAGTATATAACTACAAAATCATCTAGATGCTCTTAGAAGATATCATTCATCATATATTGAAACAATGCAAGAGCATTGGTGAGACCAAATGGCATAACAATATACTCGAAGTGACCATACCTTGTGCGGAAGGCAATCTTCCATTCGTCTCCTTCTCTAATCCATACAAAGATTGTAAGCTCCTCATAGATCAATCTTTGTAAATATCTAGGCTTTTCCATGGAATTCCAAGAGCTCTAGTATCAATGGCAAAGGGTATTGATTCTTGATTGTTATCTTGTTTAGTCCTTGATAATCCACACACATTCAAAGCGACCTGTCTTTCTTCTTCATGAACAGAATTGGGGATCTAGCAAGAGACTCCGAGTGACTAATGAACCCTTTGGCTAAGTTCTCATCAATGCTCTTGTGTAGCTCAGCTAGTTCATCAAGGGATAGCCTGTAGATGGGTCCAAAGGGTGGTTGAGCCTCCTCATGGAGTTCTATAACACAATCATGTGGTATGTGTTCGGGCAGGAGATCTACATTCTTTTTTCCAAAGACATGTAATCTTTTGCTTAATCCAATCAATTTTTGGGTTGTGTTTCTTTAGCCAAGGCATCCCAAGGATGATTGGATTTATGGGATTGGATAGATATTAAAGCATACACGAGATTTGTGATTGCCAAGAGTTACCATGAGTGGTCGGGTTTCCTTGGTAATATCTCCAAATGCTAGAGGTCTTCTATTCACGACTTCAGCTATTGTAGGATTGGTCTTTTGGAGTACTAGAATTTGGTATCTATTCACAAAGCCACCATCAATGAAACATGCAGAGGCCCTGAAGTCGGCCAGGGCTTTAAGGGAAATGATCTTTCTCAGCAATATCATCTGGACTGTGACAAGGAAAGTTTCCATGGGTGTGGTTGAGATCAAGAGACCCTTTCCTATATCATGGTCCAGTTGCACGATCTCATTTACAACTGGACATCCTTGTTTTCTTACTCGAGGATGGTTGCAGCAACTCTTGGGGTTCTTGCCCTCATATTTGGGAAATTTAGGGCAATGTGTCCAGGGTTTCCACAATATAGGCATAGATGACCCTCACTTTGTCTTTGCTTTTCTTGTGGGGTCAAGGGCTAGAATTTGGTATTATCTATTTGTATAGGTTTGGACTTGGTTTCTTTTTTGGTTGGATCTTTGATTGGGGCTAGGTTCCATTGGGGAGGTCTTAATTCTTCTCACTTTTCTTACTTCCTCTGGAACAATCTATTATCACACTAGATGGCTTGCATGATATAATCATTGAGTGTTTTTGCCTTAGGTATAGTGAGCATGAGATCCTTGATGTCATCTCAAAGACCCCATCGAAATTGGTTGATAAAATAATCCTTATACCAAGTGAGGTCATAGATTAATTGCCTAAATTCAGATGCATAAGCAACTTCAAAGTTTTGTTTTTGCTACTTAACCATTGTCTGCATCTCCAAATGCAAAAGTGAGCTCGTAAAGAAATGCCTCGTAGTTATGAAGTACGGGCATATTATTTTCCAAGATTGGGGTGAACCATGATAAAGCTTGACCACAAAGCAAAGTCCCAATGAATCCCACCTTGGAAGCATCATCTGGATACCTATCTATTGCATGCAGATATAGAGCTTTACTTGTTGCAGGAATCCCCTGGACTTTAGACCATCACCATTGAAATTCTCTAGCATGTTGATCTTGGGTTCTCTTATTGCGGGTTGATAAACACATAGAATCATCTAATCACTTTCTCTATTGTTCTGCAAGCCTTGGATCTGATCTTGCATCTCTTGAAGCATAGGGCCTAGATGCATACGATGTTCTATTTGAAGTTGCACTTGTGATTCATTCAAGTCTTGAATTTGTTGTTGGAGGTTTTGAAGGAAGGCCATGATTCTTTCAAGGGTCACCTCCATGGTGCTCAGTAGGGCTAGAAAGTAGTCTTGCCAAATTGTTATGGGAGTATTAGACTATGCTCGAGAGACTAGACTAGATGCAAGATTTGTTACAAGAATTCTGAATACAAGATAATCCCATGTAGGGCACAAGGTACAATGATAACTCAACAAGATACATAAAATCCCATAGCTTGGGACCATAGATATAGACAACATGACTTGATAGGATATGCAAGATCCTACAACCTGAGACCATAGGTATGAATACAATATATTAGAATTCTAAGATCTCCCTCGATAAGGATGAACAAGATACAAGATAATACTAGACAAGATCTTGTACTACGAGGTTACAAGGTGACAAGACAATAGGAGTGTAATGGAAGACAAGGCAAGACTAGATACCTTGACTAGACAAGAACTAGAAGTAGAATTCGAAGTTACTTACTTGGAGGTCTCGACTCCTTGAGCTTCCAAGACTAGCATTGGCAAGATTGATGAGCTCTATGGTGAGTCCCTCCTTTTATAGGTATTGGAGGACAGCTAAAGGTCTTCTAGAATGTTCCATGATGACATCATCGATTATGCAAGTGATGACATGGCATATCTTCTAGAAAGTTCTATGATGATATAGCAAGGGTGATTTTGCATGGTTGGCTCGAGGATGTCGTATTAAGGGTGCATCTGCATGGGGTGTGGATGACATGGCATATATTCTAGGAGGTTCTATGCTAACATGGAAAGTGTAGCTTTGCATGGTTGGCTCGAGGATATCTTGTTAAGAGGTACATTTGCATGGGGTGTGGATTCATAAGTACACTTGATCATTGCATGTCCGTGACACCAGTCACATGCTTACTCATTGCTAGTTGGAGCTATTCCCTGGAAGTTGCAATTTGTCTTATATCAATGATTGCTCTCTTTGGCATTGATGTCTTATTGATGTACTTCATCTTCAACATGTTGTAATTGCAGTTTACTACACTATTTATGTGAGTAGTTGATGCTAGGAGGCATATTCCACGGTGGATTTCGTGAGGTTTTGTGGTGGATTCTGTAAAATTATATTTGTTGCCAAGGCTCATACACAAGGTGGATTCCTTGTGCGAAAAGTCCATGGAGACGCCTGTCCTTTTCAAGTGTCTTATTAATTTAATGTGCAAGTGGGTGATTCCGCAAAATACATATTTAAATTAATGGGCGTTTATGAGTTTAGAGTGCGCACTTGAATAAATTAAGGTTAGGATTGAGTTCTAACTAATTTATTTATTTTGTAGCTGAAGACTGCTAGGTATTTACTTTTGTCGGTTTAATTTTATTATTTTCTAACAATTGTGAATGCTTCAGTTGATGTGTAGAGCAGGCAACGGTGGCATTGGGAAGCACTGGGCGGTAGCGTGTATCCAAGTTATTTAGAAGAAATTATCATTGTTGATAGGTGCGCATCTTAGGCGTGGCGCCAATATTTATTTTAACGCACTTATTTATTAAAGTGCCTGATATTTATTTATTATTTTGTATGCGCATGGGCTCACGATTTAAATATTTGTTATTGGACATTGTATTTGGGCACAGTCCGACTCTTTGGACACCCAATCGCTTTAATTCTTTAGTCGGACAAAAGCAAACACAAAAGCTAAAGCATGCTAATTGTAAATTGGGCTATTTTTTGAGCTTGGAGATGAATAATATATCAAATACATGCTTTGTGGAGCGCTCACACAAGGCATGGGGGAGGTTGTACCCAATTAGTCTTTTGCTTCATGTCGTGTAAGTCTTCTCTCTTGTTTTTTGTGCAAAAGTAGAGTTCTTTTGTTCTTGGGGACCTTTCGGTGCTCGCTACGCATGCATACAGCATCCGATCTATGCACCAGTAGATCACCTCATTTGACAATTCTTTGCATCAAGCTTGTGGACAATTCATTACTTGGTTAGTACTCATTGTTTTTAGCGAGTTTTTAACCTAATTTTGCAAAGGTTTTAGGGTTGTTTGTAGTAATTATAGTAGCATGTTTTGATAGTTTATGCACTTGTTTGCCTTCATTATGGCCAGTGGCTCCATTGATAGTGCTATCTTTGATATTCTGTAGTTGGATGGCACCAACTACAGCTACTAGAAAGCCCAAATTTGGCAAGTTTTAGTGCTGAAAATGTAGGTTAGGGCCTTGAAACATAAGGATGTCAAGCCCAAACTTATTAATGCATATGATTGGGTTGAATTAGATGAGGTATATACATCAACCATCATATTATCTCTTTTTAAGTGGGTGTTTTATAATGTTGTCTTTGATGGGCAGTCCACATGGGAATTTTGAAAAAAGATTTGCAATGTCTATGACCGCTTCTTAGATATATTGACTGAAGCAACTCATGGACCTTTGCAAAAAGGAGGGCAATTCTATGTCAGCCCATTTAAATGAGTTTCATTCTATTATTACCCATTTGTCTTCATAGGGGATTAAATTTAAGGGAACTCTTCTTCCCTTGTTTCTCTTAATTACACTACTTGAATCATGGGATACATTTCATACTACTATGTGTACTAACATACCTATTGATAGGCCATAGTTGTTGCATGATGATATAGCAGGTGTAGTTTTGATTGAAGAGGTTAACAAGAAGAATGTCAATGCTTTTCGCACCTCTCATGATTTGACAATTAGATGCAATAATGGTAGGGGCGGTAATGATCGTTGTGGCATAGACTCTTAGTCGTCTCACTCTTAGCTACATGGACAGTCTCACAATAAGTCCCATGGTGGCTATAAATCTCCATTGACTTGTCATTACTATGGAAAAACAAGGCATATTCAACCGTAGTGCCATAAAATATGTGAGAAAAAAAAGCAAAGAAAATGGAAAGGGTTAAGCATAGGAACAAAATGATTATCATAGCATTGTTCCTAGCAAGTCTAGTGTTAAGATTGATGAGATTAATGTTGTGCAAATTGATTTCGATAATGATATCATACTTGAAGCTTCTTCTCTTGATACTTCACAACTAACTGATACTTCATTAGGGTATAATCAGTGTTGGCTGATAGATTCAGGGGCTTCTTTTCGTGTGACCCCTCATTGAGAGTGGTTTCACTCCTATTGCTATATGATTGGATTTGTCTGCTTGGGTAATGACCTAGCATTGGAGATAGTTTGTATTGGTGATGTCCAGCTACAATACACTCTACCCCTTGCTTCTATTTGGGTCTATTGACCATATTTTGGCAGTGGATGCAGTTCTACATGTATCTCTTTGGCATCATCGCCTTGGGCATATGTCCTTAAAAGAAATAAAAATGCTTACCCATGTATAGTATCTTCAACCCCTTGACTATCAATATTTTGAGTCTTGTGATCATTCTTTATATAGCAAGTAGACATACAATGCGCATAAAAAGTCTAGTATGATATACATGGGTGAGCCTTTGGCTCTTGTTCGTTTGGATGTACATGGTCACATGCCCTGCAAGTCATTAGGTGGTGCGAAGTATTTCGTTACTTTCATTGATGACTATATGCATAAGGTTTGGGCATATCCTATTAAGTAGAAACCAGAAGTCTTAGCTACATTTCAAGATTGGCTTGCTTTGGTTAAGAACCATACTAAAATGCCTAAGGTTGGATAATGGGGGTGAGTATGCATCTAAAGCCTTAGAGTAGTTTTGTGATGAGTAGGGTATTAAGCGTTAGTTGACTGCCCCGTACACTCCGCCCCAGAATGGTATTCTAAGCGCATGAATAGGATAATTCAAGAGCGACTTTGTAGTATGCTTAGCATTCATGCTTATAACATGATTTTTGGACTGAGGTAGTTACTATTATTGTATAGTTGAAAAATCGGTCCCTATGTATGTACTGCTCTTGACTCTTAGGCTATAAAGGAGGTATGGTCTAGAAAACCTCCCTCATATGCTCATTTGCATATCTTTGGTTGTGAGGCTTTATGCCATGTACCCAAGTTTAAGCGCAATAAGTTGGATCCTAAGTCTAGGAAATACATCTTTCTTAGCTATGGGGATGCAAGTGAGATGGGCTATCGCCTATGGGATTCGGAGGCTCAAAAGGTTATTCATAGCCATGATGTTGTTTTCCATGAGAAGAAAATGCATAAGCAACCTGAGCATGTCGTTGAGGTATGCAGGGTGATATTTCAAAAGGAGTTTCATGCTATTGTGCAATCAGCTAGATAGCTTGTCATAATAGTAACTAATGCCCCAATCATCCAGGTCCTTGGTACTCCATAGAATGTACAAACCCCATAGTTAACTTTGAGGCAATCTACTAGAGATAGATGCCAACCTATGTAGTTTGAGTCCTCTATGGATTATGTTATGGTGATAGATGTTGGTGAGTCTCTTATGATGAGGCCATGTGTAAAGGTGATAGTCACTCTTGGGAGAGGGCCATGCAGTCATACATGGGATTTGGTTCCTTTGCCTAGTGGCAAGTGTGCTTTGCTATGCAAGTGGATGTAGAAGTTGAAAAGGCCTTGAAAGGTCAGCTCTCAAGAAGAGCTTTGAGATGAAGGACATGGGGCAGGCCTCACATGTTCTTGGGATGCACATTACGTGTGATCACTCTAAGGGGCTTCTCTATTTGTCACAAAAGGAGTGCATATAGAAGGTACTTGAGTGATTTCGCCTATAAGATGTTAAGCCTATTGACTATCCTTTACCTTCTCACCTGAATGTTAATTAGCCCAATAGTCCACAATCTGATGAGTAGATGGCTAAGATCCCTTATGTATTCGTAGTGGACAATTTGATATATGCCATGCTAGCCACTCTTCTTGACATAGCATTTGTAGTGGGGGTTGTGGTGCGCTATATGGCTACACTTGGCCAATGGCATTGGGATGTTGTTAAGGGTATTATGAGGTACTTGAAGGGCACAGTAGCTATGTCCATCTATTATAGCGGGGCCAATATACATGAGTCATGGGATACATCGACTTTGATTGTGCACAACATGCAGATAGTAGGCAATCCACCTCTGGCTATGTCTTCACCTTTAATGGAGGTTTCATTTCTTGGATGTCCAAGGTGTAAAAATGCATGGCCCTATCTACTATAGAGACAGAGTATGTTGCATCCCCACCATTGAGGCTTGCAAGGAGGCTCTCTAGTTAGGTTGTCTGGTGTGGTAGACCTTGGCATTACTGATATGGTCCCTATACTGCATTTGGATTCTATGAGTGCCATTTAGTTGGCCAAGAATCCGGTCTTCCATGCAAAGAAGAAGCACATTGAAGTGCTTTACCACTTTATTTGGGAGCTCATTGAGGACAAGTCCACTGAGCTTGTCAAGATCTACAGCTGACCAAAATCTTGCAAATATGCTCTCATTAAAAGTCTCTCAGCGTAGCATTTTGCCTTCCTTAGGAAGTTGATGGGTTGTTCACACATTGTGACTGTTGGAGTTTCCACCCCCTCTCTCTCTCTCTCTCTCTCTCTCTCTCATTCCACCATAGCTCTTGCTTCTGCTCCATGCTTCCACTTTAGGAATTACTCCCTTCACATATTGTATAGCCAATACAAGATAATAGTTTTGAAACTAGTCTAGGTGGAAAAAAAGTTGATGGTTTGATTTCTTTCTATGTATAGAAAATTGTATTTGGCCTAGTCAAATACATTTACTTTTTTTTTCTATGCAAAAAAAATTGTGCTTTCCCATTCGAGAAAAACTTTATCTTATGAAAAGTGATTTTAGCCTGTGGTTTGCATGTTCCTCTACCCTCTAGAAAAAAATATGTGATCTTCCTAATAGTTAATCATTTCAATATATTGTGTGGCCAATACAAGATAATCGTTCTCAAACTAGCCTAGGTAAAAAAAAGTTGATAGTTTGAGTTCTTTCTATGCAAAGAAGATTGCATTTCATCTATGCAAAGAAATTTGCTCTGTTTCAATTCAAAAAAATTTGTGTTTTACCATTCCAAGAAGAATATGTCTTATGAAAAGTGATTTTAGCATGTGATCTACACTAACTGCTATGATTTTCGCATTTCATAAGACATAGAAGCTATTCTTCTACCCTCTAGAAAAAATTATGTTATCTTTCTTAGAGCAAATCATTTTGATACATTGTCTTGCAAATACAACATAATAGTTCTCAAACTTCCCCAGGTTAAAAAAAATTGATATCTATGTGTTTATACAAAACTGCCATTCAATGAGAGATTGTTTTTGCAATATATGTCAATTTTTTTTCACTTCAAAAAGGGGTGTCTTATGAAAATCTATTTGAGCTTGTTTTGTGTACATATCCCCATTGATTTTGGCATTTCATGGGACATTAGGAGTAATGTGTCTTATATGAAAAGTGATTTTGGCCTATTTACCTTCTCACAACTCTATGATTTTTGCATTTCGTGAGACATTGTGGGTTTATTTTAACTTATTTGAGGTTTCTAATTGAAAATATGTATGGTTTATTTTGGTGTCTGTAAATGCTTAGTCTTATTAGAGGTCTATAAATGGAATTTTTCATAATTGCATAGCTAAAGATTATAATTAGTATGGTAAGAAAAACTACAAGGAAGCATAAGAGTTTGATCTAAGGCAGCTACATTAAAAGATCAAGCAATCCACAAAACACTATATTAGGGAATTTGGGAATTTCCATGCACTTTGGGAACCCCCAATATCTTTATTAATTGACCACATGGTCAAATCTTGTTGTCTTACTTAAAGGTGGAGTCTACCCTAAATATTATATAAGCTAACTTTCCAAATTCCACTTTCAAATATGGATCAAGATTTAGCCACGTGGTCAAATATTTATCACTTATTTGACACTGGGACTTGGGAAATTCCCAAATTCTCTAATATGGTGTTACAAGTCTGTTGAGGATGCCAAGCCAAGCAAAAATAAAAAATAGAAAGTTTTCATAGGGTGTGAGATGTCTAAGCAAGATTAGGAAGGTGAAGAGGGCCTTGAACAATGCAACTCCAAAGCTTCCCTTTCAATGACTTTGCATGGAAACTTGTGATAAGCATTCTCTCACTAACCTTAATGGACAAGGATATAAAAATTCTTAGCATGCTAATATACTGATTTGCTAAGGTTCTTGAGCAATTCCTCTTATAGATGTAAAAACATATAATATTTTCAATGTTCCATCATATAGGAATAAAAACATAGATAAAGGCCCTAGAATTCAAGATATCACACGTGGAAGAGATATAAGGCTTTGTGAAAAGGAGGTAAAGGCTACAAAAGAATAAGTAGAGAAATGGAGGGAGCATAAGAAAAGGAAATAAAGCAATTGGGGCCATTAGAAATTGAGGCCTCTGACTTACTTCAAAGTGTTGATTCACATGGCTTCCGTGTACATTACTTTTTATTTGGTAACATAGGTAATAGGGAGGACACTATTAATTTTGACTTGGAGTGTATTCAAATCCTCAAGAATAAAATAAGAGAAGTAAATGATTGTCTTCTTCTTGCAGGGTTATGATATAACATGCCTAATTTTTTTTCTTTAAAATGATATTTCCTTCAAAATGGCAAAACCCAATTGCACATATGTCCCACACATATGTCCAATCTATGTATTATTTGACAACTATAGTGATGGATGGCATTGATTTCTCTATTCATATACTTACTATCTTACTTTATAAGTCTGATATTATTTAAATTAATAAAATGAAACAATCGTCTAGCATTGGTAATTACTCTCCAACCACATGAATGCTATTTTCTTAATAAGAGCATTACAACCAATAACACACAATGAAACTATCTAACGTACTTATGGTGATTTGTGAAATTAACTATCTTCATATCTTTTGATCAAGAGCTCACTACAACTTGTCTATTGTCCATCGTTGCAAGTAGATCAAAAGACATAGCATACAATTTTTCTAGCATTTCAATCATTCTTTTTTCTCCTCTATATATATTTTTTAAAAGAGAACTTATAAATAACAAGATTTTAAATTATCAAGTAGTCATAAATTATTTTACTTACATCTTGGTGCCTCCATGGGCACCGTTTAAGGAATTAAGTAAATAACATTATTTGTTAATGCAACCTATTGCAATCAAGTCTAATGAGAATTGAAATGATCATATATCCATGACTTAGTGAACAAGTATATTGAAAAAATGAGACAGAATAGCAAACTACTTACTTTTCATGAGATAGAAGCTCCAAAGTTTCAAAATCAAGTCTAATGAGAATTGAAATTGTCATATATCCATAACTTAGTAAACAAGTATATTGAAAAAATGAGATAGAATAGGAAACTACTTACTTTTCATGAGATAGAAGCTCCAAAGTTTCATATATCCATAACTTAGTAAACAGGGATATTGAAAAAATGAGATAGAATAGCAAACTACTTACTTTTCATGAGATAGAAGCTCCAAAGTTTCAAAATCAATTGGATTGAACCAATGCCCTAGTCATCTATTTCAAGCTAACTCCTTCTCATGAAGTGGGATATTAAGGGGTCAAGCATATCAAGTTTTTGATACATTTGTAGGAATTTCATGTATAATGTACCTAAAAATGTCACATGAAAAACAATCAACTTTCAGATAGAGTTTTACTCAAAAGATAGTCCATTGCAAAATAATGGTAAAGTAACACTCTTTTTATTCGAATGTATAGAGTTTTCCAAGGATTGTTACAATAAGGAGTATGCCTAATATGTAAGGGCAAAGCTTTTAAAGTACATGATCATCAATTACATGTAATAAGACCAAGGATGCATGGAGGACATGGCAAGTGTGGAATTGGACAAGAAAGGAGAGATGGTAATAACTACAGCCAAGTGAAGATATACCCTCATCACATAAGGCAACTAAATGACCAAAGAAAGGCCAAAGGACTCCTAGAAAGGATTTTACTCTTGAGAAAAATCCTCACCAAAAGAAATAGCTTTTCTTTATATATTTTCCATATTACCCTATAAATGCTCATGTATGTAACCATGATAAGAGCAAAGAGAGATTGCTTCAAAGTCAATGCTTGTATTCATATTGATAGTAAAGAAACATTTTTCTTAAAATCCCAGCACTGTATATTCTTCTTTCTCCTCTTTGATATTTACAAAAAAATTCAACATAAATGTTTATAATTCAAGAAGTGGAATCAAATATACACTTAAGTATATGTAATTTAATGTACTAACTTACCCTTTTATTGTTAAGTTGGAACATAGATGAGCTTAGCAATTTAACATCTTCATTTTGTAAATTCATCCTCTCTTTGATGTAGTGTACATGATGATCTAACCCTTAGGATTGTAGTAAGATCATCATTGAACCAAACATTAAGATCCAATATAGGATCTTTACTAAGGATTTAGTCTAAAGCAACTAGACTACAACCAACATAATTCCATTTATGATAATAAAAATTAAAGAATGAAAATTTTGAGTAACCATCATGTATTTATTAGAAACATATTTACTATTTGATTTTCAAATTATCTTGCCTTCCATTCTAGTATTCCACCCTTCATAAAAAAATTGCAATACATAATCATATCTTAATCTTTTCATTAAGAGCATGGCCTTTTATCTTCTTATGTTAGTGTTGGAAAAGAAGTTGATAACATACAATGACCTTTTCATTAAGAGCATGGCCTTTTATCTTCTTATGTTAGTGTTGGAAAAGAAGTCGATAACACACAATGACATGCATAAACAAAGTGATCTTTCTTAGTTGCTTGAGATATAATTACGTTGTAATGCTCTTTTTATCTCAAAAAATATTTTATATCTATAGCTTTTACTAGTAGCTAAAAGTTTAAAAAGTTTGGCAAAGAAAGGAGTAAATTTGCTCCCCATTGGCAATGCTATGTTGGGGCAACATAAGAATGGTCATAAAAAAGAATACCCATTCTTTGCAACCTATGTTTTTCTTTACATTTTTACATTTATTCTTCAATAGAATGATGCATAATGTCAATAATATCAACAATAGACTCGATTAGTTGCCATTCCTCAAGCTTAGATGGGTAGGTATCTACAAACAAATAGACTTTGTCATAGTATAATCTCCTATTGAGTTTGAGAAAAGAAAGACATTAAGAATTAATCCTTACAATTAGGCCTATGCATTGAAAGGCTTTTGGTTTTGGGTTCTAAATATAACTCTCTATGCATAAATACATGTTGTAATAGTACCTCTTTTACATTGTTCTTTATTTGCTCTAAGTTTGAAAACTTTGATTCTTCCCTTCCAAGTAGATATGAAAGAGTTATCTCATCTTGGTCTTTTTCCACATCTTACTTGCTACATGATGAACCAACTACCTTTATTAATAATAATAGGACTCCATTTTCCACCATTTTAAAATGAATTAATCACTAATATGGATGTTATTCTAGAGCTTGGGCACCTTGTTAAAGGTCGAATTTTTGTATCCATGGTAAAGAGAAATGGAGAGGGAGGAGCAATCTAAAACAAAGCAAGTAAAGAGATTAAAGGAATAAGATGAAGGATGGTGAGTATATCTTTTATGATTTTAATTTAGATTTAATTATCATTATCATATAATCCCAAATATATCATTAATGTAAAGTAGTCTGAGACCTTAATGTAATGGATGCCATAATCATAATTACAATAAATTAAAAATAGATATTTCTAATCAAAATTTGTAATGGTATTTATTATATATATTTTTATATAATATTTTTTAATTTTTTAAAATAAAATTTTTGGTTCCATTGGTCTAGAGTACTCTATCATTACATCCTAAAAGGCACTTTTGAGACCTCCAAAGCCAAGTATCCATAGACTAATGGTAAAACTAAACGGGTAAATAAAGTCTTGGAACAATATCTCCATTGCACCATCAACTACCATCAAAATGATTAGTTTTAGCTCTTGCCCTTTGTAGAGTTTACTTATAATAATAGCATCCATGCATCTACCAAGTAAACACCTTGCTTTGCAAACTATGACTAGCATCCAAGGATGGATGTACATATCTTCAATCAAGTAAAAAACCCTACTGCCCGAGATAAAGCTCAACACCTAATCTATATACACCAAGAACTCAAGCAACAAATCCAAAAGGCTCAAAATCAATATGAGCACTATGTGGACTAGCATCATCTCCAACATCTAGCATACAAAGTCGGTGATAAAAAGTATAGTTACTCAAGCATAACCTTCATAGAACAAGGCCCTCCACCAAGCTAGACCACCATAGATTTGGGCCCTTTACTATTGTAACCCAAATCAACCTAGTTGCTAATTGACTCCAACTCCCAAAAAGCACCATGAAGATCCACCCAGTCTTCCATGTTTCCTTACTCAAGCCATACCATAGCTCACTATCGAGGGGGGAGAGATCTAATCCCCCACCACTTGTCGAGATTGAAGATCATGAAGAATTTGAGGTCCGCATGTCTTCGACTCAAGGAACTCTTGAGGTCGATTGGAATAGCTTGTTCATTGGAAAGGATATGACATCAATGATCACACTTGGAAACTTGCAAAATATCTCCAAAGAGCACCTTTGAAAGTTAAGGAATTTCACATGAGGAGTCCAATGAAACTTGGACCAAACCACCATGCCACTCCTCGTGAAAGTCATCACTAGAGAAGGAGATGATGTCACAAACATGCCATGATCAAGTGTATGTATTAATTCTTACTCATGCCATATGAATCCATACCCCATGCAAATGCACCCTTAACAAGACATCCTTGAGCTAACCATGTGAACCCACCCTTGCCATGTCATCATAGAATCTTCTAGAAGATATGCCATGTCATCACTTGCATTATCGATGATGTCATCATGGAACATAGTGGACAATCTTTAGCCACTATCCAACACTTATAAAAGGAGGGGCTTGCCATAGAGCTCCTCAATCTTGCCAATGCCAGTCTTGGGAGCTCAAGGAGTTGAGACCTCCAAGTAGTAACTTTGAGTTCCAGTTCCAGTTCTTGTCTAGTCATGGTATTTAGTCTTACCTTGTCTTCCATTACACTCATATTGTCTTGTCACCTTGTAATCTCATAGTAGAAGATCTTCTCTAGTACCATATTATATCTTGTTCATCCCCATCGAGGGAGATCTTGTAATTCTGATATCTTGTATCCATACCTACAGTCTCAAGTTGTAGGATCCTTCATATCCTATCGATTTACGTGTCTATACCTATGGTCCCGAGCTATGGGATTTTCTGTATCTTGTTAAGTTATCATTGTACTTTGTGCCCCTACATGGACTAATCTTGTAATCAAAATTCTTAAAGCAAATCTTGCATCTAGTCTAGTCTCTTGAGCATACTCTAGTGCTTCCATAACAATTGGCATTAGGAATTGTCAAAGAATTAATGTGTCAGACTGAGATACATCCCATAAGCATAACCATCATGCATAAAGTGGGTCTCACGAGTAACAAAAGAGACCAACTAAAGACACAAGAGACTGAGCAATGTAATGGAAGCTTAGTACATGACCAACCAAGATGCATACATCATAGGCAACATCATAATAGATATAGGTGTGCTAGCCTAAAAGTAATGTTAGATCAGCCCACTAAGCATCAGTTGCATACATAAAGCATGACAAGAGCATGTACATGTCACCAAGTCCCGCGGTCTCACTATAAGACCCTCAAGCAACCCAGCTATGTAACAAAAAGCTCAATGTAATCTCCAAATGTCAAGAAGTGGCTTCGATTGGAATGAAGGTTAAATGTCAGATGATAAAACAAAGCTCAAAACATCATGTGGAAGGCATCCATATATCCAAGATCCAAGTAGCATACATCCGGGAGCATCTGACCCAAGTATCTTACAAAGCTCTTAGTACAACATCAAATAATCATACATAACAGTAAATGGTAGCCAATGTCAAGATCCAAGGCTCCAATCTTAGCTCAAAGGCAATTCGAAAGCATAACAAAGCATGTAACATGAACCATAAGCATCGGTATATTGCGAAATAATCAGTAAGCATCTGGGAGCAATAGGCATATGCTTTCACTAATAAAATAGGCTTCAACCTTGGTTATTATAGTAGTAAAAACCTTTGTAAAACTAAGCAAAAGAGTGCTCAAATTAGTCCAATGCCATATCATCCCCAAGTATCTGGCATCAATACATAAGCATACAAACATGTCGGGAATAGTATACAAGCTCCAATGTCTGAGAAAACTATGTTCATGCTTGTATAACAACAGATCTACTGTTTATGATAGCAAAAGGAATGGAGGTTGGGAGCTCCATACTCAAGTAACTAATGCTAAGGAGTGTCAAGAAGGATTTCCCAAGTGCCAAAGGCCACATAGGAGGTGGGATGAAGGTGGAGAAGGAGCAAAACAACGAGGTGCCAAGGAAGCCTTTGGACACAAGCCTCAATATGAAGGAGTTGGGAAGAAGGTAGATCTCAATGCATACCTCGAGGTGAAGAATCCATGGCTGCCATTGAAACTGTGAGCAGAAAAGAAGTCAAAGCAATGTTGGGTTGAGCTCCTCAATGCCAATGCAATAGCTTTGATACCAGTTGAAGGGAGTGAGCTCTGAAGTGGAAGCATGAAGCAAAAGCAATAGCTATGGTGGAAGCAACAAGAGCAAGAGAGAGAGAGAGACACAAGATATGGGAACTTCAACAATCACAATGTGTGACTAGACTTCCCTTTATTCAAATGTCACTGAAAGAATAAAGAATGAAGTAAAAGTGATGTGTGCCCACCACTTGCAATATACTAGTGTGTGGGTATGCGAGTATTGTTAGTATAACTCACTAATACACAAGTGGCTAGGCATAGGTGCCTTTACCTCCAACAATATGTTGAAATGATTTACTCTAAGGAAGATAATGTGATTTGTTTTAGAGGGCAAACAAACATATTCCTTGTCTTATGAAACAAAAAAATCACGGCAATCACCAATGTAAGGCGATGCTAAAATTGTTTTTAATAAGACAAGTTTTTTCTAAAATGGCAAAATATAAATTTTTTGCATAGAATAAAAAGAACATTTATTTACATATAACAAACATGATTTGTTGTGCATATAAAGAAATCAAACTATTGATTTTTTATTGTGCAAAGAATAACAGAACAAGAGATAAGCAATTTAACTTTCAAATAATCGAGTTTTTGGGCAACTCTCAAGCTGGAACATTGGGCAAAAGATGACAAGACACTACAATGTTGAGCTATAGTCTAAAAAAAGACTAGAAGGATATTGGAATAGGAGACCAAAAGCTTGGAAAAATCTTCAGAGTAACATTGGAATAGGTAAGTTAATTTGTGTTCAAAAGTCACTTTGAGTTCATCAACTATTACCAAATTAAAAAATTCATAGTGAATTTTCAAGTACTCAAAATGTGGAAAGGTACTTACATTGCAGGAAACGTTTGTAGTTTTATATGATGATTACATGCATGATCTTTGATATTGTTAATTGGTTGCATGGTTTCAAGAAAAGAAATTTCAAAAAGAGAAGGGAGAAGCCCTTGCTTTTGTCAAAAATGGCTTTAATTAAAGGGATACAACTCTCGAGACCTTTCGTCGCTATTAGGTTTGCTCTTTAATCTGATCCTTATTCATTTATGATCAATTTTTCCAACATCTTCACTAATTTTCCATCAAACCCCAACTCCATCAGCATTTGTCTCACCACCAAGGCCTTCAGATCGAGGTATGAAAATCTTGAAACCATTTCCAAACAATCTCTTTTCTTTTTATTTTTCCACCAAAAATAAAAATTAGTTCTCTAGTAAGACTACAAAGAAAACATTCTTCTCAAATTATTAATATAGATTCTTAAGGAAGATCTACAAATCATTGTGAGTGAGTTGCTTTGTCATGTTTATTTAAATTTGTTATTTATTGGACCAAATGCAAACTCTTTTGATCAAATGCAAAGTGAATGGAATTTCTCTTATGGGATTCCATTTAGATTTGTGTTCATTACCAATTTCATTGTGGAATATGGAAGAGGCATATTTTAAAATACAAAGGTGCCCCTAAATCCTTGTAAAAGAGAGCCAAGCTCCCTCCTATGCAATTTGTAAAGAGTAGACGGGTATGGGTGAAGTCAAAATGCAAACAACAGGGAATAGGAAAAGAGGACCTAGGCTAAAATGGCCGATCATATAAAAAAGGAGTGGGTGCCCAAAAGGGATTAGGGCATATATAAAAGCCAAAAAGTGAATAGAGAAGCTCATTCTTGTGTGTGGCCAAAACTAGCTCTCCTCTTCCCTTCCTCTTCTTGTTCTTGCTTGCTTGAGCTTGTGCTTGAGAGAGGGAGTGTGAGGAAGTGAGTGCATGAGGGTGAGGGACTGTGGTGGAGAATCTCTCCATCTTCTCCTCTCTTCTTCTTCTTCTCTTCTCTTATCTCGCACGTAGCAATGGAGCATGGAGCTTGGAGCTTGAGGATTGAGCTTGTACCTTGGATTGTGGAGCTACCGGAGTGCTTGAGGGAGGAGGAACTCTATGATTGAGCATGGAGGTAAGCTCACTACAGTTGTAGGTGTGAGAGCATGTATGGCAATGTGAGAGATACCCATTGCACTTGGCTTGAAATGCTTGAAGCAATAAGTGGTTCGTGGGTCTTGGCGGTTGAGCGAAAGCTCCAACATTTGGTTCTATTGTTTTGTTGATACCAATTGATTTAAACTTTAAGTGTTTACGTGCTTCGAATTGAGCATTGAAGTAGGGATTTCCGTGAATCAGTGCTTGAGGTAGATAGGTAGGAAGTGAGGGAGTTTGAGGAGGTACTCAATCTCCTTAGCAAGTAAGTTTTCTGATTTTTTGGATCTAGATGATTAGATTGGATTAGTGGCATTTGGTTGTGATTGAATGCACTAGGATTAAGAAAAAACAAGAAGAAGAAAGTTATGCACAATATGGTTTTTGTTGTTGTAAAGAGGGCAAACAAGGAAAAATGGAGAGAAAAACAGCTTTAAGATGTAACTTATCAGAAGGAAGAAAGGGGGAAGATCAAAACTGAGTAGAGAAGGGCTTTAATATGCTCGGCGGGAACATCAAGGAGAGCTCATTTGCTTATCTAAGAGTGAGAGAGTGAGCTTGAGAGAGAGAGCTACAAGCAAAGAGAAGAGATTGTGCGTGCTGATCTTTAATGCAGCATATTTTGGTCCTCCGGGTATGTTTTGAACATTGCTTGGTGCTTATTTATTAGTGTCAACTCCCTGGGTGCAATCATTAGCAAGGCGATGAAAGTAGGGTTTTTAACGATTTTTTGTCATTATATAACTTGCTGCTACTCTCAAATGCTCATCATATGGGTCTGATTACCCTAATCGGACCATCTAAAATTTTTCCACTCGGATACATCTTTCCTCATCTGAGTCACTAGACTCAAACACTCAACTCAAACCACTCGAACCACTTGTCCACTCGGACACACTCATCAGTCTGACTCAAACCACACTGATCAAAATATTTGACTTGGATGCAGTCCTGACTCCTTGAACCCCAATCACTCGGATGCCTAAAATCGGGCACTCGAACTCTAACCACGTCTGACTCGAACCGTCCAAGTTGACCACTCAAACAAGACCCATAATTGGAGAGTTTGATTTTGAAAATCGAACTCCCGATACTCGAACATTGAAAATAGAACCTGAAGGTTGACAAGACCAACATGCCCTAAACTAGACAGACCCCAACCCGAAACTGAGCGGCACCCCCTAGGCCTCCACACATCTCGAATGGATCATAGAGCCTCCAAACTCCAAAAATCATTACTTAGGGGCCTAGGAAGCGACTACAAACACAATCTCTCAAACCACCCATCCAAGACATCTTAAAGAACCCAAATGAACCTGTTAGAGCAACCACCACCTTCAAGAGTGGACTAGAAAAGCATGTGTTGTACCATATTGTTTTCATCGTAGTCACATACTGCATAAATAATCACTTGAAGTACACCTAGAAATTTGAAAGCCTAATTTCACACCACACACAAAAGGAAGCTCCCCACGAGCACATGAGTGCACTTAAAATTGACAACTGTTTGAAATAACAAGGAACTCACATGCAAGATAACTAAGACTAAATGAACCCACTAATAGGAGAAGACCCTCAGATCTTGACGACGTGACCGTGGATACTAAGCCTCAAAGCAAGCCTCTTGGAGAGTGAAAGGAGTTGACATGATTAGGGACTCAATCTTACTCAAGTTGATTGGCCTAATCGACATCCTAGTAGCCCAAGAGGCTAACAAAATGTCAAGATCCAACGCCAATCCCAAAAATGATGAGCTCAACTTGGGGGACCTCCCAATTGACATTCAACAAATGATAAATTGATATGACTTGCAGACCAAAATGGAGCACCATGGAAGACCAACAGAGGGCATCATAGCAGACCTTGAGGAAGAGCGAAGACTGACAAAGCAAGCACTTCAAGGGATAGCCCCCTATAATCAGGAGTAGCGAACTCAGAGGCTAAGACAAGAGATAGAAATGTGGGAGATCCAGCAAGTTTTAGCACTTGCCAATAGAAATAGGATAGGGCCCAATGCTGAGAGGAAAATAGCTCTTGGAGTCAACGTTACATTGAACGAGCTTCTCATGAAGCGACTCATTAGGTAACATGGTTGCGGAATAGAGCAAAGCAGCCCTAGCAACTTCATTGCTAACAAGACTAGGTATTACTCCGAATTCCAAAAGCCAAACAAAGATATATGTAGTTGCCAAGCAACTTGACAAGTATCAGCCCAATAATGACCCATATAGTTTTGTAGAGAAATTTAAGCAGGTATGCAAGGTGAATAGCCTAACAGACCCTGCTCAACATGCACAAGCTTTTGGTCTTTGCCTTGGGGATAAAGGACAAACGTGGTACACTAGCCTAAACATAATAATTTCAACAATCTCAAGGGTCTCTTCATCAAGAGATTCTCTGAGGCAAGATACTTGAATAACCTTATTGTTCAACTGATGAACATCAGTCCAAAAGGACAAAGAGGACATTTGAGACTATGTCACCCACGTGTGCGGAGTCTCTTTAAGAGAATCCCAACCATAGAGCAACCTAGCGAACAAGTAGTCTCCACTGTGTTCATAAGTGGAATCCGAAGCAAGGAGCTTTACAAGGCCTTGGTGGGCAATTCGAACCTTCAAAGGAACATGCTAGCTAGGGTCTTTGAAGAATTCATATGAGTGGACGACCTACTCAAAGAGAGAAGCTCAAGGACCACAAGCCAAGATAGCGCAACCTCTAGAACCTCAGAGAGGGCCATGACCACTAGCGAGAGATCGAGTGCTAGAGTGCCCAAAGGAGAAAGGGAAGAATGTAGATCAAAGTTAGGAGTTGGCGGACATGAAGCTCAAGTTGGCTAAGCTCCAAGAGATTATGAGAAGGCCTGCAAGACCTCACCTATAATGCTTGCATTGTGGAGGAAACCACCTTCCAGCTAAGTGCATGAAACCTAGATCCAAGTCTTATGCCAATTGCGGTAGGTTTGGCCATGATGCAATGTATTCCCGAGGTGGTTTCCATACCCATAGCTATACAATCAGTCTTACTACCTAGAAAATAGAATGCCACCTTATAGAAGGGGAGCTCCATTAGCTCTTCCATCACCCCACGATTCAAGGGCCAGCTATCCCAGGGATGGACATCAACCCCACAAGGATACCTAGACCACCTAGACCCTTCATAACCCATCCACCAAGCGACACTCCAGTGCATTATGTCAAGGAGCCAAGTGAAGAAGAGGCATACGCAAACCCTTATGTCTCCTGCAACAAAGAGGGTAATCCCATTCTAATGGATTTTAGACCAGTAGTGGTGATGGTGTTAGGTCGGGAAAGGGGTAGAGGCCTAGGAGGTTAAAACCAAGAACCTATTGCATGCTAGACTTGTGGCCACCTGGGACACATCTCATCTCATTGCCTTGAACGAGAGTAAGTTAATCTAGAAAAGGCCGACTTGAGATGCCCTAAGTGCATAATCACCCATTTGTATGTCGAGTTCCCTAGGTAGAAACCATCCACTAGTTCAGCTATCGTGCCATCAATACCTTTGGGGCCATTTGGAGTTAGGACACTTGATGGCGAGGCCACTCCCATCTCGTTGAATGTCATGACTAGGGCACAGACAAGGTAGGCCAACACCTCATTACCTGGACCTAGCAACCTTGACAAAACCTCCATAGGGAAGAGGAGTCGTAGGAGGAGAAGAAAGAGAGCTGAGACACAAGTCGCACTCAAAACTGATAGTGCCACTATATTACCAAAGGGTAAATAAGTCACGAATCAGAAGCAAAAACATCTACTCCTAAGACTGCGGAGAAGGGGAGTGCCATGGTTGGCGAATATCCTAATCCGAGACACCAATTAGAAGTGGTTGACAAGGTCAAGGAGTAGGTGAGAGAGGCCCAAGAGCACCTAAAGGATGCCGAGCCCATCCTAGAAAATGAGATCAATGAGCTCTCTAGTGTGAACACACCCGTCTTGCTTAGTTCCATAGGATCTAGAGAAGCCTACGCACCCCCTGTAGCACCACAAAGACAAAGCCTAGGCACCACATGGGTGGGCAAACTACCCAAGAGCAATGGCAAAAAGAGTGTAGAGTGTAATGAAAGGTAAGCAGCTCAAGACTACTTACAATATTGATATCGGCCACTGTGACTTTGCCAAAGTGGGATCTGCATAGGCAAAGTCCCTCGTTATGGCAAGAGTTAAAGTAGTGGGTAGAGGGATCTAACGGGCTAGAAGCAGCCAATTTGCATGACCCCAACATAGCCACACAGATATCGAGCATAGCACTGAATTAAAGAAAAATTTATTACAATCTAGAAAGAGGGAGATGCTTGGATAACTATCTATAAAGAAATAACTGACCTTTGTAAAAGGAGCACGTCTAAAACCTCTGTGGAGGACATGGCACTTTCAACTCTAAAGCAATGAGCATCCTACTTAAAAAAGTGGAAACAACAATTATGGAGGAGGAAAATATTGTGCGTAATAGTAGGTTCACCATAGAGGGGCTTGATGTAACATTAAAGGGCTTGGAACCAAGAAGTCATCAAGTTTTGATGGTATCATCAGCAAGATGTTGCAACATTTCTAGGGCAAGATCAAATAACACATCATGTAAATGATTAACCACTAGTGGGAACTAGGCTCAATGTGTCAAAATCTATGATGGAAAATGGTGCATTGGAGGGCATTAGATATAGAAGAAAGTAGCTACTAGTAGGTTAGGGGTTTGTCGATGATCTATAATGATGCTTGGTGCATTGGGAAACAATGTAGTAAAGGCTCTAGAATTATTGGAAGCTTATGGTCAAACAACTAGCTTTCAAATCAATCTCACCAAATTTGTGCTAATCAATGTGAAAAATGATAATTTGAGGTAGGAAAAGTTATAAATAGATGCCAAATTTTTATGTATCTTGGATATCTAATAGGACTGGACATTAAACAAGGAATGGGAACAAAGTGGGTGATGGAGAAGATAAGAAAGAAATTCAAATACTAGTCTACCCCAATATGACCCCTCCATATGCAAAGCTCATGGTCCTTTGGCATTACATATAGCCAGCAATGTAATTCTAATTGCCTTTAACCTACTAAAACTAGAAGTATCAAAGAAATGGGACTCACTTGTAGGAAGATTCTTGTGGGTTAAGGGATATCATAAGGTACATTGTTCCAAATTTAATGAAAACACTCAAGAAAACCAAAGAAGAGGGAGGACTTAACTTGATGTCTATTAATAAAGGAAGGAAGTACCTCGTTAAGGGCAGAGCTACTCAAACAATATTAGAAGCATGAGGCTCCATGGACTCCAATGCTCAACTACTTGACCAAGAAGGGAAATAGCAAATCATGTATGCCATGGGGACTTACAACATACACAATCATGTCACAAGCCATCAATGAAGTCAAGGGGCAAGGCATAATCGAAGAGTTGTTGTAGTCTCATGGAGAGAGATTTGGATGGATGGAAAATGGAGCAACATGAAAAAAGTAATGAGCAAGGAGGAAAGCATGCTTTGGTCATGGGCATGTGAAGCCCCTCATTGCAAAGATGATGGGAGGAAGGGCATGAACTTGGTTAAGAAAGGCATTACCAAGTTAACCCAATGGCGAAAAGAGGACGGAGAGGCCAAGAATTTCAAGGAAACACAAGGAGATTGGAATCTCACAAAGCATTCAAAAGCTTATGGGAAATACGTTGCACATGCTAGCCCTGTCATAAAACTCATGGAGGAAGAATTTAGAGGCATAATTCTTTTGAGTTCTCTAACAAATAAGAAACCACTATTCCGAGCTCTTACTATGAAAAATATCAAGCAACATAGAGGGAAGGAGGGAATATATAGCAACAGGATACACAAAAGTTGGGGGATACAAATCTCAAAGGGCAAACTAACGGATAACTTGAAGAAAACCTAGTTGCTATCGATACCACTAAATTATATATCATTTATCTAGAGAGTCACTATGGATGTTATGGCAAGTGGTGGACAAAAACTCAAAGATAAAGGCCTCCTTGAAGAGAGATGTTCTTATGGGGAGTAAGAAACAACCATGCATTTGCTTTGAGATGGGTGAAAAGGTAAGCCAATTTGGAGCAAAGTAATCAAGTGCTTTTGGGTGCAAGATGGAGTGAAGAGAATGGATGAGGATATGAAAATAAAAGTTTGTATTTTTTGCCTAAACAACTTCATTGCACATGACAAGGAGTAGACATTTCAATCCATTAGGAGTCTTGTCTTATAGGAAACATGGAATGTGAGTCTTAAAAGGATCTTTGATGGAGTGGGTGGTAAAATATCATGAGTTGAGATTAAATCAAGACAAAATGATTCTTGGTATTAGCATGTAAAATAGGCAAACTCAATGACTAGGTATTAGCCAACATTTTGAACTACTTGCCCTTAATATTTTGTGTTTTGACAACATTTTGAACCATTTGCCCTAAATATTTTGTGTTTTGATAATATTTTTAAATTATTTTTTTGATTCACGTCTAATATGATCGAGAACTGAAAAGTAAAGTGTATGTGAATGACATGGAGTAAAATGTAAAGTGTAAGAAGGCTAACACTTCTACATGTAAGAGATATAAGAGCATTCAATGGCAAGCCTTACATATAAGGATGATGATTAAGATTCTACATGTAAAAAGCATTTTGTGTTATATATGTTATATTTATTATAATTTAAAGAGGACCCAAAATGTTAAAAAAATATTAATATTTACCCTCCAACCAACCAAAATTACAGTGCAGGCATTTAAAGACTAATCTTCTAGTATTCAATACTAGCATTTCGTGCGCGGGAATGTTAGGCTGCTTCGCAGTCCTTGAAGCGGCAAACAAAGTTGCTCGCATAGCAACTTCGCTCAACAATCCATTTCTCTCTCCTCTTTTTCCTATCTGTTTTTAATTTTTTAATTTACTCTCTCTCTCTCTCTCTCTCTCCCCCCAAAAAAATTCCCAATGTCTAATTTTCTGTCTCTTTCTCTGCCTTCTATTTTAGTTTATTTTTTCTCCTCTCGTGGTTCTCTCTCTCTCTCTCTCTCCCTCCTTTTATTCTCCTCCTCTCTCATCTCTTTTCCTTCTCTCTCACTCTTCTCTTTTTTCTTTTTGTTCTTCTTCTCTCTCTCTCTCTCTCTCTATTCTCTTTTTAAAAATTTTATCCTCTTTCTCTCTCTCTCTCTTCTTATCTTCTCTTTGCACTTTTCTTCTCTCTTTCTCTTCTATTTTTATTCTCTCTCTCTCTCTTTTTAAATTTTATATTTCCTCTCTCTATAATTCTTTCTACATGTTCCCTTTCTCTCTCTCTCTCTCTCTCTCTCTCTCTTTCTCTCTCTCTCTTATTCTTCTTCTTTTTCTTTCACTTTCTTTCCCTCCCCTTCCCCTCAGTCTCTCTTAAAGTATGCAAATTTTATCTTTTCCCTATATATAATTCTCTCTTTATATTTATATTCTCTCTTTTCTTCTCCTCCTCCTCCTCTCTCTCTCTCTCTCTCTCTCTCTCTCTCTCTATCTCTCCACCCCTTTTTCTTCTCCTCCCCTTTCTCCTAATTTTTATTTTTTTCTTCTCTCCCTCTCTTTTTAAAATTTTATCTTTTCTCTCTCTCTCTCTCTCTTTCTTCTTTCTCTAAAAAAATATTTTCCCAATTTCTCTTCCTCTTTTCCTCTTTCTTATTCTTCTGTCTATCTCTCTCTCTCTCTCTCTCCCCCCTCCTATCTTTTCCTTCTCTCTCCTATTTTTCTTTTCTCTTTTTTAAAAATTTTATATTCCCTCTGTCTACAATTCTCTCTCCTTTTCTTCTCTTTGTCTCTCTCCTCTCTTTTCCTCTCTCTCCCTTCCTCTTCTTTTTTTTACTCTGCGTATATATATATATATATATATATCTCTCTCCTTATTTTAATTAAAAAGAAAGTTTAAATTAAAAAATTTAATCTAACTATGAGAGAGAGAGAGAGAGGAGGAATTCAATTAAAAAGGGGAAAGGGAAAAGAAAAAGAGAGAGAGAAGAATTAAAAAAAGCTTTTAAAAATATTTAATTAAAAGAAAAGTTTAAATTAAAAAGTTTAATTTGAGAGAGAGAGAGAGAGAGAGAGCCTAGGCCTTACACATAAGAGAGAGAGAGAAGGGGAATGAATTTAATTAAAAAAAAGAGAGAAAAAAATAAACAGATTATAAATGAGAGAGAAGAGGAGGATTTAATTTAAAAAATAAAAGTAAAAAAAGAGAAATTTTAATATTTAAAAAAAAGAGAAAATAAAAAATTACTCGTGAGAAAGAGGGGAGGAGAGAGGGTCTTAATTGAAAAAGGGAGGTTTGGGAAATGGGATAGCTTTCCGAACCTATAGCGAAAATAATATAATAATAAAATTATTAATAGAAAATTTTGGAGTGCCACACGAAGAGCCCCCTACAAAACCTTCCCTGAGCCCCATGGTAAGGCAATCTGAAATAACTGCGCATGATTAAGGCAAGGTGATTGAGTCCTCCGTATGAGCGAAAAGGGATGAACAAATGGTCTAACGACCTTCAAAGGGCAGGGAACCACAGCACTGATCAGACAAGGGGCTTGGATTTTGATGTCACATGACAAGATATGGAGCTTGCTATCAGTGCAACATCAATTTTCAGCAGGTTTTAGAGGCGAGGACCTTATCGGCCCTCTGATTCGGAACTTCCCGGTTTGGGAAAGCCCTTGGATGGTGATGCTGTCGAAGTTCTGGCAAGGATTTTCTTGTTGGTTGGGAACTTCCTGGTGTCGAAGTTCTGGCAAGTTTTCTTGTTGGTTGGGAAATTCCTAATGTCGTGAAGTCCTTGGATGGTGATGCTGTTCAAGTTGTGGAAAGGGTTTTCTTATTTCATGCATGCAGCACCGGCATGTTGTAACCCGTGATCGTGTGAAGACGTCAACGATTGCGCACGGTAATCTTAAATCTCGTTGTTGTGATCGCGCTTGATGCGAGCCTTAATGATGCAAATGTATCGAGTAACACTCTGATTGTCTATCACTAATACCGACCTTTGTCATGTCGGGCATCCTTAAACTCACTATAGGGAGGGACTGCATATCTAGCCAGGTGTGGTTGGGGTAACGGGTGAGGGACTGGCAGCCCCTTGCCCTTGACGGCAAGTAGGTGCCTCCGGAGCAAAAGCTTATGATGTTGATCACTATAGGGAAGAACAGGGAAAATAGCCTCTTTTCCCACATGGGAAAGTGTTATAAACATCTATGATGGTTGACACTGTACTGTTTAGAACATGGTAAGCAGGATCAGATTTTCTTTGCTTGTGAAACATGATGGGCATTGATTATTCACTGATTAAGGTCCCAATAGAGTGTTATTTAGCTCATGCCAAGCAGGCTCTTTTTTTAAAATGGTTAGTGAGAAAGGATGGTCTGTTGCTTGGCACAATTAAATTCACTTCCCAAGATCCGAATGGTTGACAACTCAGGACATGCTAGGCAAGATCAGATATGCTTAGCATGTGAGAAGGGATGTTTGGTTGCTTGTGGTGTGCTGTGTCATCCCAATGAAAGGAGCAGCCACATAAAAGCTGAGAAGTCCAATGGCCTTCTGCAATGCAATCCTCATGAACCAAGAATGCAGGTAGTTGTGAATCCTTCTCCTGATTCCATGCTGCAAGAGAAAACCCTTGGAAGCCTCTTCGAAATGATATATTGTGTGCCTCTCAAACATATATGGATGTTTACCAAGCTAAAATACTAGAGCTCGATGTTCCTACTTTTTTGTAATGAATAACCTTCCCATTCTTCCCATCATATCACTTCTCCCTTATCCTAGTATTGTTAGCAATTGACACCCCCTGGATGGGGAGGGAGGCTGGGTGGACACCATCATGGGCAGCCCAGGCAGGGCAGCATGATCGTGGGTAGACGGGATGGCAGGCAGCACAGGATTGTGGGCTTGGCAGGATCAGAGGCGGCAGCAGGCAGACCAGTCAGCCTGCTTGCCATATGGCAGGTCCAACCAGGCTGGCCTGTGGTGGCCAACTGCACTTCTTCCAGCACCTCATTCTTGCCTATTTTATGTTGGTCACCATTTCTTAGTCAGTTTTGTACACAATTGCGCAAGGTTTCCGGCTGTCATCATATGTGCGCAACCCTTGGTATTCATTCTGCTCTGATTATTCAGCTTTCAGTATTTAGCATTCTCAGCATTCTTCTGTCTCTTTCTCTCTCTTCTCTCCGTGCTTAGCATCTACAATCAGTCCATGCATACACTTCTGCGTCACTGCACTGTGACATGGTATTAGAGCAGTGTTAAACGGCGGATTAAGCATGGATAGACCTGAAGTGGAGGATTCGATGTGACAAAAAGGCTGTGTTTTCAATGTAGAGGTGTGAGGGGGAGGGCTGTGCATCAACATGTGGCTGGAGTGAGAGAAGATGTGTTTGTTGATTGTTTGAGCAGAAACAGCTGTCAAAGCATGAAAAAGGCTCTGTTTTGAGTCTTTCAGAGCAAATTTGGGTTTTAATCACCTCTAACAGTGAAGTTCTTCAGTGAATAGGCGAAGGAAATCCTAGCTAGCTGCCTTTATGGAGTCAGAGGAGGGCCACCCAGCACGTGCAGAGTTATGCAAAGGCACAATAGGATGTCTTTTGAGGCAGTGATGGAATTCTAGGCCATTATGGACGAGAAGGTCCCTATTCTTCTGATAGATCTGTAGGATTAGAAGCCTGATGGAAAAAACAACAGTTTCTGGTGAGTGATGATGGACGCCATCTTGGAGTCATATGATCTGGTGGAGCTCTTTACCATAGCCATTTGATCGTTCAGTAGCAGTCAAGGAGTCCTCAACCCATTCTCAAGCTGAGAAATCACATTTGGAGAGGGCCTAGGTTGTAACGTGCCCGCTCTTCAAATCGTGGGACACATCTTAGCAGTCCGTCGAGAGATATATCTAGAAGACGCCGCCCGGCACTCCCAAGGAATGACACGGGGTTTGCCAACTAGGGTTTCTCGAGTCTGCTCCGCAACGGAATTTATCCGGCCGTTCCCACTAGGATCGACCTGAAGTCCGGTTCCTAGTCAACATTGTCTAAGGTCATAGACCAACTCTTTCCTAACATTTCCTGTTAACATCTCCTTTGAGGAAAGCTCTCGGCTAACCGAGACCACCCTTTCGTAGGATAGACCCATTGGTCACATCCATCACGCTTCCCTCGGGGGTTGTTTTAGTTATCTAATTACCTACCACGTTATGCTTGACACATAAAAGCAGCTTTTTTAATTAACCCGTTAGTCACAGGTTCCTTTACGTAATTTAGGCCACAGACACGAAGACAGGTTAAAACAAGATCAAACACTTACTTAATTTATCTTCGGATTAATGTGTGTCTCCTGCCCATACAGGAGAAGTAAGTGCTCCTTTCTGCCCCCGCAGAAAAATCTTTCTGTCTTCCGGTAATAAAACCTGAAGGTTTATCCTTCTAAGATTCCGCCTTGTAACTAGTATCAAGGCCTCGAGATCCCATCTTGAGTCACGTAGAACACTTGTGTAGGGCCTGGAGGAATTGGGAATTACAGCGAGAGCCCCCACTGGCACCCAAGTGTCCTCCTACGCCAAGTAATTTCCACGGAGAGACCTCTCGTGGCGGGTTCGGTCCACATTCCCGGCGCGGATTCACAACCCCCTTGGTTAGGATTTGGCGGTTCGCCGGGGGGGGGGGGGTTGTTGGGTATTCGGGCTGAATATGAGCATGAAGTAAGTACATGATTGTCTATGCAGGATGCTACTAATCAATGGACAGCATGTGGAAAAGAGAAAAAAGTGGCTGAAAATGCATTATCTTGTAGCAATATGCATGGTGGAGTAGGGTAAATGCAACAATATGGAGAAGAGACTCTAGGATTTATTCCTCGAAGTCACTACACAAGAAATCATTAGGCTAGAGCTACCACTGAAACGGTAGTGAAAATAGGGGAACGTGAAACTCCTTGTGTTGCTTTACTTGACCATGGGTCTGAGATAAATGTCATTGAGCGGGGATTGTATGAAAATGGTGCATGGCCTGTAGACACTGATCATGGTTGGCGAATGAGGTCTGCAAATAATTCTTCAGGGGAGCTCTATGCTGCATGTCCTAATGTAAAAGTGATGATTGGTGATGTACAAGAAGAGCAATACTTCTTTGTGCAAGATAATTCCTCATATGCAGTGATTTTGGGATAGCCCTATATTATAGGTGTGCGTATGAAACGAAGGTGCTTGATGATGGTTCTGCTTATGCAAGAGTCAGAAGCAAGGATGGGAGAAAAGTAGTTCAATTTCTTACTGTTTGTGTTAATCATCCTAGAAACCAGGATACGTTTTGAGAGTCTCCTTTGGTTCCAAATGCAAGGGAATTCAAAGACCTGGATTTTCATTAAGTACTGCTGTAATGTGGGGCTACAGTAGTGCTGTTCAGTGGGTGTACTCGCCTCTTGATAAAATGAAGCATGTATTTACTATTGGTAATTCTTAGTTTACAGCAAACAGTTCATGTTGGTTTAAGCCTATGGAAGCTATGTGTAGGGCTGAACGCATATCTATGAAATGGGCTACTAAGAAACTGAGAGTATTGGGGTTGTTAGCTGAAAATGATGGCATTTCAGGCATCTTTTATGGGCTGAATATTATTGACACTATGGCTGAAATTTTAGCAACTATATATGCAGAAAATGAGGCTGAAAACAAAGTGTTGTCAGTATGTTCTTTGGATATGTATGATATTATAGCATTGTTTGCTCAGCAGGAAGGATTACAATGGGCTGAAGCACTTGTGGAGACAAAGTATAAGACAGTTGACAAAAAGGTGAAACCAATTGCTTTGCCACTTCCACCAGAGAGTGAGGGTATGTATGAAAAAGTGTCAAGGCAGCCAAGCTTACGGGATCCTAAAGATATAGGTCATCGGTTTACATCTGAAACATTACAGGAATTGAAAGTTGGTGCAAAAGGGTTTTTTTTGCCTACTGAGAGAGACTGTTTTATGCGATGTTGGCTAGACATGGAAAGGCATTTGCATTTCAGCCAAGTGAAATAGGTTGTGTGGATCCAAATGTTGTCTCTCCTATGGTCATATTTACTGTGCCACATGTACCATGGAACTTGAGGCCTATTCCAGTGCCTGAAGCTTACTTGCCAAAGCTGATGGATTTGCTAAATGAAAAGATTCGCATGAAGATCTTGGAGCCTTCTTCAGCCCCGTACTCTAATCGTTGGTTTAATGTGCCAAAAAAGAATGGGGCTTTGAGATTTATTCAAGACATGCAACTGGTCAATAAAGTGACTATAAGAAATGTGGGTGCAGGTCCTGTGGTTGATGAATTTGTAGAGGCTTTTGCAGGCAGAGCGATCTATTCTTTGGGTGATCTTTACTCGGGTTATGATCAGTTTCAGCTTGCAATTGAAAGCAGGGATATCACAACCATGAAGACTCCTTTGGGGTTAGTACGGATGTGTACTCTCCCACAGGGTGCAACAAACTCAGTGGCACACATGAAAAGTGCTATGAATAGGGTACTCAGGGATTTTATACCACAATTGACTATGCCCTTCTTGGATGATGTTTCAACCAAAGGGTGTGTAGTGGATGAAAAGAATGAAGAGATGGATGCTCATGGATGCAGACAGTTTGTTGCAGACCATATTGTGGATTGTGAGAGGATTTTGACACGTCTAGAAGAGGTGCATTTAACTCTTTCTGGACAAAAGTTTGTCTTTGGAGTTGAAGAGGTTTTGATTGTTGGGCATATGTGTGGGCCTTATGGGCGAAGGCCATCACCAGCAAAAATAGATGGGATTGATAGAATGCAAGATGTATGCATGAATGTATCAGAGGTTCGTAGATTCTTGGGTGCATGTGTATTCTATTTGATATGGATTCCTCACTTTGCACATGTAGCTGATGCTCTTTATCAGCTTCTAAGGAAAGGTCAGAAATTTCATTGGGAAAGGAAGCATCAGAAAGCGATGAAGAAATTGAAGCAACTCTTAAAATCAGCTCCTACATTGAGAAAGATTGACTATTCACATGGAAAGTCTATCATTATTACTGTTGATACAAGCCCAATCGGGATTGGATGGGCAATTGGGCAAGATGATGAGGAAGGGCAAAGATATGCAATTCGCTTTGATGCTGAAGTATTGACTGAACGACAGAGAAGATATCCACAAGTTAAAAGAGAATTATGGGAAATTGTGACAGCCCTTAAATGTGATAAGGAGTATTTTATGGGTGCTCATGTAGTCATTGAGATCGATTGTTTGTCGGTATTGGGTATGATTACTAGTTGTGCTACTCCGGACAATGGCATCCCTATGCTGCTTCCCCCGAATGCAAGAGACACATGGCTGCTGGCTCACCACTATATCCGGCAACCCTCGAACAAGCTGTCCACGTGACGCCCTCCGAAGATAGTCATAGTTCAGGTGACCAAACCGAGCATGCCATAACTCTGACTGTGACTGAGAGGTAAGAAGAAGAGTAGAGAGGGCGGTGGAAGACTTCAGTTTATAAATGCCATTCTCCTCATATCCGGATGAGAGAACCTTCCTCGATCCACGATCAAGGACTCGCACCGTAGTACTGTCAAACTCCACCAAAAGGACAAGGGAGCAAATCTTATGAACTGAAAGGAGATGGTACCCTAATCCTGGTACATGCAAAACCTCTGAGGTATGGGTACCACCTCGCCCATCAGGAATAAGTTGCATCTTACCCCGACCTGCAATAGAAACTGAAGAGCTGTCTCCAATGAGAATCTGCCCACGCGAGGGTCGCAACTGGGCAACACCATCTGATGAAGGAGTCATGTGCCGTGAGGCACCACTATCAACAATCCACTCTCGAGCCTGGGGAGCCGTCATCGCAGCATCAGAAGCATTCGGTGAAGCGTCCTCAATGATAGCTAGATGAAGAAATGCAGCTGATGAGGGTGCAGCCACCGCTCCAGAATCCTTGGTATCCTTCTTCTTGGTGTCCTTCGTGTCTTTGTCAGGGCAATCCTTCTTCCAATGGCCAGTCTTTCCACAAATATGGCATGTGGAATCTTTGTCCTTGTCCTTCTCCTTGTCCTTCTTGGACTTGTTATCCCCCTTCTTCTTCTTTTGGTCCTTCCCCTTCTTCTGAGAGGCTTGACCTGTCAACGCCTCCGACTTGGAAGCATTCTGTCCCTTTAACTGTTCCTCTTGGTCCAAGACCATAGGAACCAACTCTTCCCATCGAAGAGTAGACTCTCGCCCCGAAGCTATAAGGGCAGAGTAAAATGTACCGAATCGTGGCGGCAACTGGGACAAAAGTGTGATCGCCATGTCTTCGGAGGAAATCGGCTTCCCCGCATTCTGAACCTGCATCTGAAGCTGCCTTAGCTTGTTAGTGTGCTCCCGCAGCGAATAAGACTTATTTACGGACAAGGTCCGCATCTGTACCTCCAAAGAAACCCGCTTCATAAGGGTCATCCGATTGTACATCTGATCAAGCTCCAGCCATATCTCTCGAGCCACCGTCAAGTGCTCGATGTGAGCGATCACGGCTGTAGTGCATGATAGAAAGAGAAAGAATCGAATCCTGGCATTCAGTTTGTCCCAATGAGACTGGGCCTTGGCCAAATCCGCACGAGCATCGGAAGAGAGTTTGGACTCATCTCTTACCGAGGGCTGGTCAATCTCCTCCTGTACCAACTCCGCCAAATCATAGGACTCAAGAATGGCCAACATCATGACGTGCCAAATGCGGTAGTTGTTGCCGTCGAGCTTCTGATCTGCAGGAAGAGCCGGTAAGACAGGCACCTTCCGGTCCATAATCGCCTGGAACTCCAAGTCAATCTCTGTAGACATCTTCACCTGCAATGCCTTCACAAACGCAAAAGCAGCCCCCTCTGACTGGGAAAACTCAGCCTGCTAAGGCTCTTCCGCGTCCTGAACCTTCTTCACTGGCCGGAGGCGATGAAAAAGCAAAACCTGCACTTGTAGGCTGAAAACTCAAACTTCCTCCGCGTCAAACAGCAGTAAACAGCAGCAAATCCACCACTTGTACTCCTTTCCTGTGCGCCCATACTCGTTTCAGCCTTGTTCCAAGGCGCAGCCCTCCTGTCTGCCCTTAAACGCAAAAAACGCAAATTTGTGTCACGATGGAAACTCCTCTTCAGGTTGATTCTGCGCTCAGTCAGCCCTCAAACACTGCTCTGATACCATGTCAGAGTGCAGCGGTGCGGAAGCGTAGGACTAAGAGAGAGAGAACGCAGAGAGAGAAGAGAGAGAAAGAGACAGTGGACGATGAAGATCTGCTGTATAAAGAATGCTGAATACAAAGATATGCAGATATATACACGGGCGCAGTGCGCTGGACTGCGTGTCTCCACCTCGATGATGCAACCTACTGTTCACCTCGAAGTCCACTGCAGTCTGCACTGTCTGCTGTCTGAAATCTGCGAACAGAGACGGAATCTGCGCGTGTCACCGGTTTGTAATCTGCGAGCAGAGAAGTGTACCAGACTGCTGAAAGTGCTAGGTATAAATAGCTGAAAAACCGGGGGAAAGAGGGCGCCAAAAATAGCCAGGCGGCTGCATTAAATGCAGCCCACTGGCTGCTGCAGGTCGGACTGCCACGTGGCAGTCCGATTGTGCAGTCTGACTGCCAGTCCGACTGCACCAGCCTGCTGCCCCTGATCAGGCTATGATCTGATCTCTAACAGGTATGTATAAGGATGTTGCTCACTTTGTGGAAATATGTACGACATATCAAATGTATTTATCTGTGAGACATCGGGATGGATTGCAACCCACATATCCATTGTCTCTTCATTTTAAGTGGGTGGTGGATTTGGTCACAATGCCTATAGGTCTTTGGAAAATGAGATATCTTGTGCTTGCTCGTGTAGACTTGACTAATTAAGTGAAAGAGAAAGCTTTACGTACTAAGACAACAAATGCTGTGTGTACTTTTCTCTTAGAAGAGATCTTTTGTCGGTATGGCTTTGTGGGAAGAATTACAGCAGATAGGGGTGAGTTGGATGCAGATGAAGCTCATGATTTCTTTGCATGATTGGGGATAAAGCTTGCTTTAACTTCAGCCTATAACCCTGAAGGAAATGGAAAAAGTGAAAGAGGTCGCCCACCTATTGTGAAGGCATTGGCAAAAGCATGTGGAGAGAAGGTAAAAGAGTGGCCACGATTGCTCCCTTATGCTTTGTGGGCTGACATAACAACTCATAGTGCTGTTGCAGGATATATGCTTGCAGAATTGATGTATGGTCAAAAACCTATTATGCCGATAGAAGAGATGACAGTCACATGAAGTGTGTTACCTTGGGAGAAGGAGTTGAATCGAGAGGAGTTGTTGGCCTTACGCATTAGACAGTTGGAAAGAAAGTTAGAAGACATAGAGGCAACAACTGTAAAGTTAAGGGCAGCAAGGATACAGAACAAGAAACAATTTGACAAAAGACATAGACTGAGGCCAAGAACCATACAAGATGGGGATTGGGTATTGGTTTATGATAGCAGTTTAGATAACCAGTATAGTGCCATGCGTAAAGTTTCCAAAAGATGGTTTGGACCCTATGTGGTAAGACAGGTGTTTGATAATTCTACTTATGCATTAAATGAGCTAGATGGGACAGCCGTCAAATTTCCGGTAGTAGGGAAAAGAATCAAAATATTCAAAAGGCGAGAATCTACTACCTATGAGTTGCCAGAATTGGAAGAAAATAGTGGTCCTAATATAGAGGCTAGCCAGGAAGATATGGAAGATGAAGAAGTAAAGGATATGGTTGCAGAGGATGAGGAGGACTCAAAATCCGGTGACAACTAGGATTTTGGCACATACCGGAGGATGTGCAGGTTCAGAGGGGGTGGATGTCATGATGTTACGAGGACACAGTGTGAAAAAGTATGGAATGCATCATCATTTGACTTCTTTATTGATCTAGAGAGGTAATGTGATTTGAGCCATTAGTACTAGTGTGAGTTGCATGGATTATCTGAAAATACTAGATTTTTGGATAATTTTAGTCTATTTTTGATATTATTTATTGTAAAAATCCGAAAAAGTTAGAAAAAAACTTCTAGATTAGGATGGTATGCAAAAAGCTAGTTGCTTTTTCAGCCAATTAGGGGATTTTCACAAGAGGGACAGATTGATGAAATCGCGCACGTCACGATCGTTGTAAATAGGCTGAAAACTGCAGATTGAATTGAAAGAAGAATAAGGAGTGATCTGGGAGATCCGTGACCAAGTGTTCTGGGGCTTTACCTTCCTTTCGGAGCCAACGGAGACATCAGATTTGGGTTCCGAGCAGCAGAGAAGGAGCTGTAATTTTTATGCTGTCTTCTGTTCTAAGGTCTCCTTTTCCCATAACTTTTGGCCACTCTAATAACAACCTCTTGACACATCAACCACCTATAATTAGGGTATGCATTGTAGTCCTTTGTCCTCTACCACACAAGTGATAGTTCATTGGTGAACCTTCTGTCATCGAGAGCAGACACATTCATTTGGAAAGGGGACGAGCCACCACTATTACTAGCCAAGAGGATGACTTTGAATGTTATCATGATCAGAGGCAGCAACATTCTCTAAGGCAGAGTACTTCAACTCACTATTCATTCACCAAGCTCCCTCTATGTCATGAAACCTATCCAACTCCCACCTCTCCAAGAAGTGCCAATGTGCTTATTTTGTGAAGTGTATTTAGGCATTTGGTCTACTGTGGCCAGTAAGGCAATATCCTCTAACTCACATGTGGTTACAAGATGATGCCAGGATTCCCTTTCCTCTATGATCATTATCCCACTGCTGTGAGATCTATCCTTGTCCCTATCTATCATTTTCCAATCTTCCCCAATTATAGCATTGGAGCCTTTTAGTTGCTACATTAGATAGAGCCATTGGTTTGCTCTTTGAGTTGAGCAGTTTGCCACGTAGACGAAGCGCAATACAATCTCCTCTTGGCTATCATGACCATGACTCCTATAGCAGAGTCGTCCCTAGCAATAAAATTCAGAGAGGTCTTGAGTTCCTCTTTCACTAGAAGCATAGTTCCTCCTCTTCCTCTAGCTGCTGTATTAAAAAAAACTGGGGGATCAAAAAAGCTCTTCAAGCATATTCAGGAGATTCCAGGAGGGCCGAATGATTGACTATCTAAGAGTGTTATCTTAGATTCCAACCAGTGTTGTTTTAGGGGATGCTATAATGCTCCAGTTCTACACATTTTATTAGTAGCATAATACTTTCCTTTTTATAAAGAGTTCTTTTCTTGGGCCTCAAACATCAATCAACCATAAAAGTAGCGAAACCAGAAGAAAACCATTGTGTTCACAAACATTACTCTCTAGCTACAAAGCACGCAACTAAACTTGTCCTAGACAAGATTATGCATAATTTTTCTGTGGTTAATCAATGAAAATCCCCAGATACACAAGCTTAAAGTTTCAAGCATTTTGTATACTTGAAACATAGGATACAAAAGGGGTAAGAGTGTAAAATGGAGGTGAATATGCCTTGAATTCACCTTTCAGGGCCTTGCTGTTTTGGTATTCTGTGCTCATTCTAGTCCACCAGCTGTGGACCACCTGGTAGTCTAATCCTGCAAATATTTCAAACACATCTCTGCATCAGATAAAGTTGTCATACTATTTAATGTGCCAAATAGATTGTCATTCATTAGATGTTCTTTTTGCACATCATTCTACTAGTTGAATGTGCCAAATATATTGCAAGTCTGTAGATGAAATCATGGCTCATGATATGCACCCTTAGGCAACATGTGCGTTTGACTGTATATGAAATTGGAGCAATTCTGCATCTTGAACATTTGATCCATCAGCTTCTTTATTCTGAAGTTTTAAATGAAGGATAGATTGGCTAGCTCCATGTCAGAGAATCAGTTCATTGTGTCATCTCCATTTAGTTTACAATCATGGCTTCTACCTGTCGTGCACTGCACAAATAGGAAATTATTTAGGTTAATTTCACCCCTCTTGAATGAAATGAATTTGCACACTCTATGTAACTCTACTAGTTGGCAGCATGGTGTTGTGCATAACTGGCCAAACTATAGAGATATGCATGGGTTATTTTTCACAAAATGAGTTGTTTTGGGTTCACTGTCATACTAACTGGAGTCATTTCAGCATTGTTATTCCAAATAGTGTCACATGTGCAATGGTCATGCCAGGATTGGAAGAGAATGTTACATTTTCAAGCTGGGAGCTGATGCTCAATTCTTGATTGCAGAGAACAGACACAATTTGTGTGCAGCTTCTGTAAGGCATCTGGGGCAGTTCAATCTCAAATTAGATGCAATGGACTCTGAAACTATAAATAAGGAAGTTGAGTCTTCAGAAGTGGGTAGTGTACTCCTTAAGCTCACAAAAAGTAAATTTACTCTAGAGCAGATACAAGAACTACAACAGTTACAAGGAAGTCCAAAAAATTGTCTGAGGTATGTTCATTGCTACTGGTAGGAGATTTTGAAGTGAAATATTAATACTCATCCTATGTATAATAGGTATTTGGTAAGGACCCAATTTATGAATTGCAGAAAGGAGCATGCTCTGAGTAGCTCCCTAGAAGAAAGGGCCATCACTGACTGCCGAGTGTCAAGTATTGTGGTCTTTGTTCCAGGCTTGTCATTAATCTTTGTTCTAGCCTCCTTACTACACCATACTAACTGTTGTATTTTGTCTCCTTAAGTTCCCTTAAAGGAAACTTCCTTGCTTATTTAACAAAAAGCATCCTACAATGAGTCCAAAAAGTGTGAGTGCTTAAGAGCTTTGATATGCTAGGGGGTGGCACTGCATGTAGTAGTGTTAGAAGTCGCCAGTCATATACACATGCGAGCAGTTCAACTAGACTTCAAGTATTGTGGTCTTTGTTCCAGGCTTGTCATTAATCTTTGTTCTAGCCTCCTTACTACACCATACTAACTGTTGTATTTTGTCTCCTTAAGTTTGGGTTTTTTCCCTTAAAGGAAACTTCCTTGCTTATTTAACAAAAAGCATCCTACAATGAGTCCAAAAAGTGTGAGTGCTTAAGAGCTTTGATATGCTAGGGGTTGGCACTGCATGTAGTAGTGTAAAGAGTCGCCAGTCATATACACATGTGAGCAGTTCAACTAGACTTACTGTCCACATGATCCAACCGACTTGTGGATCACTGCCTATATATATGAACCTACCTATCTAAGGAAAGGGATTATTTGCAACCCCTAGACATGGGGTCCTAACCAGCATCCCTTATATCCTACAATAGGGGTCCCTATTGTAGTATTGGAGGTCACAAGCCATAGACACATGTGAGCAGTTCAACTAGACTTACTTTCCACGATCCAACTAACTTGCCAATCACTGCCTACATATATGAACCTACATATCCAACGGATTACTTACTAAAATCAGGAGATAAGCTCGAGGAGTGAGCTTTCCTATTATCATCAGGTGTGTGCGTGTACGGTTGACTCCCAAAGACTCTAAAGTGGGAAACAAGAGGCCGAGAGTCAAATAACGCCTCATATGGAGTCCTATGAGGAACAATCACAATTGGGCACTGGTTGTGGATGTACACCGAAGTGTTAGTAGCCTCGATCCAAAGGTGCTCAGGGAGCTTTGTTATGAACAACATAGAGCATGTCCATGTTCATGATGGTCAGGTTCCTACACTCCACACTCCATTTCTGAGGTGGAAAGTTGGTAGAGGTAAGATGGTGAGAGATGCTATGCCCTTGTAGAAACTTGGAGAACTTGTGGGGGGTAAACTCACCACCACTGTCACTCCTTATGCATCTTACATGACGACTAGTTTGGTTATGAACTAATAATATCCAAATAAAAACATATGTAAATGTGTCGCTTGAGAAAATACACCCACATGTATCCAGAATGATCATCCACAATGGAAAAGAAGTATTGCACATTGTTCAAGGTGGTGGTGGATGTTGGCACACAAACATCAACATGAATCAGTGTAAGAGGCACCTCAGCTCTATGTATGGATTCCTAAGGGAATGGGATATGGTACTGTTTCCCAAGTTGACAAGCTTTGCAGATATCGCAAGATAGCTTCATGCGTGGAAGACCTTCAACCATCTGTCAACGCAACAACTTGTAAAGAGAGTTGTATTCGATATGTCCTCCCCTTGCGGTGTTTCTTTAACTTTTATTGCAATGGATGAACTACAATTGAGATCCTTTGACCTTCTCGGTTAATCCAAGTGCCTTGTTGTCAAAACTGACTAGCAAGCCTCCAAACCAATTTGTCCCTTGGTTTGCTCGAGAATTGGTTTTCACGCTTCCTTGAAAGACAAATTCAGCCCCAAATTTGATATTGATTGGCTGGCCTCTTGAATCTCCCTAAAATTTCTCAATTTCAATTGTTGGAATTCAAGTGTTAGGCCCTAAATTTTGAGCATGCATCTTGAAGTGGCTGTCGAATCTTAACTTCCGCTACTATAAATTAGCGTTTACAATAGAAATTTTCCAATATCTCCACCTCTGATGACTCAAATGGCTGGATTTTGTTGAGATAACTTGAGAGATGGCTGAGGAATGAGAGAGAATGCTATAGAGAGAGAAATTTACAGTTTCATCGCGAGAAAGATTGAAAAACTATTGCTACTCTACTCAAATACCCATGGAAATTGTCACCTATAGCTTAGGACCATCAGAGAGGCTGTTGCCTCCTCTTGTATGTTCTCACTTGTACCAGAAGGACCTTGGGCTTCTGTCATCTATTCTTGGAAGGCTCCAAACTGCTATCACTTGTTGTAGAAATGGTCCGTGGTGGCTGCAAATCACATTAGTAGCATCTTTTTATTCTCTAACAGCCTCCTTTATCTCACAATGGTTGGAATAGACTTTCCATCAGTCTCCAAAAACGTTTTTTTCACTTGCATAGTCCAAAAAAATAATTCCACCAACAAAAAATTAAATTGGCTAGGCTAATTTGTCTTCCAAGTATGCTTGAGCAATTATTGACTCTTAGACCAGTATTAATTAATTAATTAATGCCTAGTCTCTAATGTCTCCATTGACATTAGTGGCCCATAAATTGGTCTAGACCGAAATTCGACATTGGGTACCATCTAGTACTGTCATATATAACTTATTACAACTTTTGCTTTTGACATTAACTAATATTTTAGGGTCTTGGATCCCAGAGAGTGAAATAATTAACTTGCACCTCACTTTGTGTAAGTGAAACCAATCTTTGTTCTCGGATAGGGTGGTAAATAACCTGATTAAGCACTATTTACAACAAATAAAAAATTCACAAAACGGAAATGCACACTTTACTATATAATCTTGGACATTGGACACCCTATTGGCCCCAAACTTGGCACCCCTTTTTGTATTTATTTAACTTAATTGAAGAATAAGTTGATGTACAATGGGATTCTTCCAATCCCTTTCAATATTTCAACTTCCCTTGCTATCCAAAATGACTGGCAAGTCTTCAATTTGTTTTGGCTCCTTGATTCGGGTAGTTAATTGGCCTTCACTTGCTTTGATGGAGATGGAAAATGCCCCAAATTCATTGATTTGCTAGTCCCTTCACCTACATTTGACTGAAAAGAGCTTCACCGCTTTTGAATCTAAGTCTTGGAGCTTCCAATTTTTGCCACGCTTCTCGAGGCTGTTGCTAAACCCTAATTTTTGCTGTAGATTAGGGTTTACAGTAGAGAAATCTGAAATTTCTCAGCCTTTTTGTGATCTCAATGTTATAATCTTTGAAGCAAGGTTGTAGAAAGACTGGGAGATGAGAGAGAATGCTGAGGAGAGAAAATTCAGACTTTCTTTACGAAGAATTGAAGAAAATCTGTCATTTACTACTGTTGCACTGTCTCAACAGCTTGTAGATGGAAATAATTGAAGAAAATTAGTCATTTACTGCTTTACAGCAGAGAAATCTGAAATTTCTCAGCCTTTTTGTGATCTCAATGTTGTAATCTTCAAAGCAAGGTTGTAGAAAGACTAGGAGAGATGAGAGAGAATGCTGAGGAGAGAGAAAATTCAGACTTTCTTTACGAAGAATTGAAGAAAATTTGTCATTTACCGCTATTGCACTGTCTCAACAGCTTGTAGATGCAAAGAACTGAAGAAAATTAGTCATTTACTGCTGCCACCTTGTCTCAACAGCCTGTAGATGCTGTCACTTGTTGTTGATTAGTCTTCTCCTGTCTCAGAAGGTCCTCTAATGGTGGTTGCAAATTAGACCAGCAGCATCTTCTCCCTCTCTCTTGCAGGCTAAATACACTAAAATGTCTCTCTCTAGCCTATAAAGACGCTTTTTAGTCTTGCATGGGCATTTTTGACAAGTGGCAACCTTTCCAAATGATTTTTCTAGCATTATCTATAATTAAATATTAATATTCAGTATTTAAATACTAAAAATTCATCTAGTAATTATTTCGGTGCCTTGAAAAATAATCTGACTGGCCAATAATTAAATTGGCTAGGCAACTTCCATTTCCGAGTGTCTTTGCGCCATCTTTGACCATTAGATTCGCATTTACTACTATTAAACGCCACTTCTCTAGTGTCACCAACTGACACTTTTGCCTTTGATATCCCATGATTTCCCTGGGTCCCGGGCTCGTAAATTTACTCTAACCCTAGTTACACCTCACGTGTGCAACATTCACTTAACCATGTGATTAAAAATTAATCCACATGCTAAGTGAGGTTTCAAAAATACATGTCCTCATGACAGTAAGTCACATTAGCACATTTGATTAACTTTTAATAAAATGTTAAGCAAAGCAGTAAAATTTAACATCCTCGTGATAGACCACCACTTGAAATCCTTGCAATCGTCCTTGATTGCACTGCAATGTACCAAAGTGTCCATTGTCACTATTGGAAATACATGCTAGCATTGTAGTCAAACAACATGTGCATCTATTGCTAATCCAGGTTCATGTTTGAAATCCCAAACACTTTAACTAGTTACGATCCATACACATGAATCATAATCACTGTCAGAACCATAAGAGGCGCATCCACATGCCAAAACCCAACATTGTTTTGACCACCAAGGCTTTTGTCATGCATAATTTAAGCATGACCAGTGTCTCATTGCAATGATGTACTCCATGATACTCATGTAAGGCATATGTCAATTGCAAACCACATGTAACTTATGCAATCATACTTTTGTTGCATCACTGGCAAATGTACACTACATACCATTCACATATCCCATACATGCCTTGCAAATGTACATCATATCAAAATGTACATCCCATGTAGTCCATATATGCTAGCAATCTTACAAATGTATAGTTTCAAAGCCTAGATGCAAACCATACCATATGCATATCAACTCATAGTGACTAGTACTCTCAATAGTGATCATGATGGCAGAAATACTGTCAGCATACAGTACCTTGGATGCAAACCAAGTACATTCGAGATTCACTAGCTGTCCATCACTAGGGGAGTGGAGGTGTAACCTTCCCCTTGAGCATTGGGCAATGCTCTAGATCTTCTATGCTTTGTTGAACTTGAATTAGCCCGATAGTCTAACTTAAATACATCAAAGTAAAGTGCAATATTGAGGATAATCTGCCAAGTCACCCTCCTCCATCCATTGCATCTATCAGAGGTGAAATAGTACTAAAACTTTACCAAGAAGCAGATGAAAACTTTACCTCTAACTTTACTTGCCTCAAAACCTCCACTAGGTTCTCGGCCTTCGTTCCTCGAGTATTACGATGCTTTATGCTTTTACATTGCTGCAATTCCAACTTAACTAATATGTAACTTTACATACAATTGACTAGCCCCTCTTGTGTCTCTGACATGCTGGGAGCACCAGATGCATTAGGAAACATTCTTGTTTGCATACTTTGGACCATTGCAATGTGACTGTACATGGGAATTGTATACTATCAGCCATATCAAGGTACATTTTTCCAGACATTGCATGCATTAATAGCTGTATTTTCCTCATGGAGGCATTACTAGCTGCATTTTTCCTCATGACCAGCACTATATGGAGCATTTGTATGACTAGCAATTAATACCACGAGTCCCAAACACAATGGGCTGCATATATGCATTGCTAATCTTGCCACTTAGTGCCCCAACATTATGCCAACATTGTTATACATGGGGTCTGTTAGATTTGTATATTAGATTTATTCCCATGTGTGAACACACATTATTGTGTGTAAAAATGTGTGCTTAGGTGTGAAAACCTTTTACACCACTTAGCATTAAATAAGGGTCAAAGGTGTAGGTGGATACCTTAGCCTATATGTTCAGGCCCTATCACTTGTACTTTCATCACACATATATCTCACTATCCATCTTTCATTTTGTGTGTATGTGCAAGAGTGCGCTCTCTCTCTCTCTCTCTCTCTCTCTCTCTCTCTCTCTCTCACACACACACACACACACACACACACACACACACACACACACACACACCCCTCCATGGAGTTCCATCTGCCATAGCCTGCTGGTCATGCACACAAGCAACATACCCAAGAGTGGTATCAAAGCAATCGGTCTGATCTGTCCCTGAGCAATGGGGAAGCAACCTGTGTGCACATCCCATGAACTGCTGTTGATAATACAGCAGCAGCAACAACCGAGAAAGAATCTGAAGCCAGAAGAAGAAGAAGAAGAGGAGGAGGAGGAAGTGTTGTGCTTCTTGTCTGCTTGTGTGCCCTGCACCATGCCCATCACTTGCAGGTATTGACTTGCTGCCCAGAAGTCAACACGTCAAGCAGGCAAGGTCCAATTTTACTCATGCTGTGCTTCTCCCTGGTCAACGTGACACATCTCATTGCACACCAGCATAGCACCGATTCTGTCCAACAAGGACCGGTGACCTATCACTACTTCACGCAGCCTGCAACGAACACTACAATGTCAGACCCGTCATGTGCCATGTCTCCAGCAGCCTTGTCTCCAGCCACATTGCGATCTGATGTGCAGGGCCTGTCGCAAGTGTCACCACGCCACAATTGTCCTACCCATTGCTACTTTGCCATGTCATTGCCTTGTGCCCGTTGACCCACCTATCTTTTGCAATGGCCATCGGGCCATTAGCTCGACAATGATAAGGTTTTCTTAAACCTTAGTGCCTTAAAAAAGAAAAAGAAAAGTTATTAAAGAGGCTATTCACATGAAAATTGAGGCTTTTACAATTGGAGCCTAATTTCTCAAATTTGTTTACCGAAATTTGGGGCTTTTTAATTTGGAGTTCTCTACCATTAGATTGAGACCTTTGATGATATGTTGAAGACCAACCGAGTGCTCGTGCCTTCAATATCAGATGAAAAATGGCATGCCAAACATCCAGTGCTTGGGGACGCTATTGCAAGCGATTGACGCTCATCACAATGCCCTCAATATTAACATTGAGGGGGGATTTTTTATCCCGATAAAAAAATAGAAAACATGAAATTTAAAAAATAAAAATAAAAATAAAAATTGTGTAATCGAAATTAGACATGGCCATGCTCATGCATGTGCTAAGACCTTTCCATCGCTTATTTAATAATTGTGTGGAGTCCTTTGGTTGGATTTTAATCCAAAATGAGTTGTGTTTCTTTCTATCCGATTCACTAAGGAGTTATGTTTAAGGGGGAGGGGGGTTTTCTATCCGATTCACTAAGGAGTTGATCTTGAAAACTATATCCATGTATTTGACCTTTGGTCATGTGCCCAGTGCCTTTGAGTCATGCTGGCTTTTGATAAGTCTCTGAGCCATGTATACGCATCTCTGAACTATGTCTTACTTCGGTCCCTGAGCTTCTTGGTAGACTATATCACGATCTTCCTCATAATACATCTCTCACTTATGTATCTCCTTTTCAGAATCATTGTATGGGATTAGACACTGTCTCCTCAAGGTAAGACCTTCCCTTTGGTTCTTTTCTCGTATGTCTTATGTCATAGGTTTAGTCACCCATGACCCGAAGGGAGGTTTGTTAGATTTATTTATTAGATTTATCCCTGTGTGTGAACACACATTATTGTGTATAAAAGTTTGTGTTTAGGTGTGAATACCTTTTACATCACTTAGCATTAAATAAGGTTATAAGGTGTAGGTGGATATCTTAGCCTATATATTCAGGCCCTATCACTTGTATGTTCATCACACATATATCTCACTATCAATCTTTTAGTTTGTGTGTTTGTGTTTGTGTTTGTACTCTCTTTCCCTCTCTCTCTCCATGGAGTTCTATGTGTCATAGCTTGATGGTCACGCATGCGAACTTCATACCCAATAATATCCCCGTATGCGGTCCTTGACCCACCTTAGCATGAAGAGACCTAGAAGGACTCATCTCTTGTCCAATTCCCTCATTCTCAGCTTGTTGCCCATCCTGCATGCCTTGTCCATGATCAAACATTGCATTTTCCCCAACGCTTTGTGAATTTTTAGATTGAAAGGCATCATCCCTACTTGATTGCATCTCACTCTCTGAAGGCATTCTTGCTATAATGCTCAGCTGAATACAATTTCAGCACTAGAGCAAAGCTTCGAACCTTTAATTAGGTGCCTTGGGTCCACCAATATGAGGGAATTGATGGTATTCGGGCAATGGAACCTTGAAACTAGTCTTTCTTCTCGGGGGTGGTACTGACCTGATTTAACAATAATTACAGCAAACATAAATATTGGTTGGCTGGCCTCTTGAATCTCCCTGAAATTCCTCAATTTCAGTTGTTGGAATTTAAGTCCTAGGCCCTCAATTCTAAGCCCACATCTTGAGGTGATTGCCAAATCCTAATTTTTGTTGTAAATTAGGATTTACAATAGAGATTTTCTATTATCTCCATCTTTGATGACTCAAATGGTTGGATTTTGTTGAGATAACTTGAGAGATGGCTAGAGGATGAGAGAGAATGCCTTAGAGAGAGAAATTTCAGAGTTTCATTGCGAGAAATGCTGAAAAACTGTTGTTGCCCTGCACCAAACAGCCATTGAAGTGGTCACCTACAACTCAGGACCACCAAAAAGGTTGTTGCCCCCTTCTGTGTGCTGTCATCTATACTAGGGGGACCTTGGGCTACTGCCATTTACTTTTGGAGGGCTCCAAACTGCTATCACTTGTTACTGTAGGAATGATCCTTGGTGGCTTGCAAATCACATCAGCAGCATCTTCTTGCTTTCTAATAGCCTTTTTCTCTTGCAGAATGGTTGGAATAGACTTTCACTAGTCCTCCAAAAACCTTTTTTTCACTTACATAGGCAAGTTTTGCCAAGTGGTAGCCTTCTAATTCCAATTTTCAGCATTATCCAACCTATTAAATTAATTTTCAAAAGATTAATTTAAAAAATTAATTTTATAATTATTCTAGTGTCCAAAAAAATAATTCCACTAGCCAATAATGAAATTGGCTAGGCCAATTTATCTTCCAAGTATGCTTGGGTAATTGTTGACCTTTAGACCGGCATTAATTAATTAAGTAATGCCTAGCCTCTAATGTCACTATTGACAAATCTAATATCAATTACCATCTAGTACGTGTCATACATAACTTACTACAACTTTTTCCTTTGGCATCAACTGATATCTCGAGGTCTTGGGTTCCATATCGTGAAATAATTAACTTGCACCTCACATGTGCAAGTCACATTAGCATATTTGATTAACTTTTAATCAAATGCTTGGCAAAGCAATAAAATTTCACATCCTCGTAACACATGTGATAGAGATAATAGGCCACTAGGCTATGCCTCACCAAGAGCAATCATTAAATCAGTCAATGAATTAAGGACCTCGACTATGGTCGCTAAAACGAAAACTGCTTGTCCCAATTGGCAAAGCTACTGAACAGATAATAGGTTCACCCAAAGTTGGGGGATATAGTATACATAATTCAGTATAGCAAGATTTGGCCTAGTCAGTAGCAAAATTGATGCGACTGTGAGCTTGAATCTTGATTGAGGAGTTGTTCCCAATGCAGACTGTCTTAGTTGCAGGGGCTTAGGAGATGAAAATATTGGAGATAGGATTCATATGATGAGTAGCTCCATTGTTGACAATCCAAGGAATAGCTAAAGTACTTGGTTGTGATGAGCGGGCCTCTGTAGTCACCTCGTTAGGAGGCAACTTATAGATGTGGACAAGACTCGCATCCTCTCGGTTGTGATGAGTGGGCCTTTGCAATCACCTCATTAGGAGGCAACTCACAGATGTAGATGCAGCTCACATCCTCAAATGTCTCCATGGAGTCGATGTGGGCCTTTGTAGACCAGTCAAACATACCCCTTGGCGTTGAGAACAATGTAGACTGTGATGGTTGATTGGTGGTAGCGCAGGTTTGGTCTCGCCATTGCCCTTGTATGGGGACTATTTTGACTCCTATAGTATGGCTTATCATCCACAAACTGACGGGCAAACTAAAAGGGTCAACAATGGCTATAAGTTTATTTGCGTCATTTTTGCCATGATACACAAAACACATGGGACCATTGGCTTCATCTTGCAAAATTTTGTTATAATAATACTCACCACATGAGTATTGGAATGTCTCCTTTTGAAGCATTATATGGTTACAAGGTTCAAGTATCTTCTGCATTGTTTTATGATGATGTAAATCCTAATGCTCGTGAAGAGTTAGAGAAGATGAGGGCTCTTATTAAGCAATGCAAGGACAACATTGGAAAAGCTTAAGAGATCTGATGGCCTTCCTTCTCCAAGGCCTTTTGTGTTTATCTCATAGAGCTTTACAACTAGTGCATTTAGTTCTGATCTTACTGATTATGTTTTGCATTAAGCCCTCTAAGAATGGTTATGAACATACTCCATGTGTCAAGTAGAGTGAGCTTTGACAAGCATTCACGTCATTGATGTAAAAGAAAGAAGATATGCAAGGAAATCCACCATTGAAGCTCACAAAAAAGCTTAAGAGAGATGAGGAAGAAGAAGATGAACCCTACTTTCAAAAAAGTAGAGATAACTTTAGTGCCCTCTAGTCTCCCATAGCTCTTCTTTTAACAAATGTCCTTCAAAATAAGCCAAAATATGATGACGACGTGCTAAAATAGTTGGAACCCGCCATTATCCTCTGGTTCATGCCAAGAACCTCCATCTTGTTCACGGTTTGTGACTGATCTCCATGTCTAACCACGGTTATGGAAGAACTAACTCCTGTGACTAAATTTTAACTGTGGTTTTCACTCCCTAGTCACTGCAACTAAATCTAATGCATGAAAATGACTTTTGACATGATCTAAACTAATGCTCTGATACCAATGTAAAGAAGGTCTATTCTACCATGAAAATTAATAGAAAAGTAATGAACTGAACTAAGGACATAACATGAAAATGCTTCAATCATGGCCATGCCATAGATATCTTTCATTATACCACAGCACAACGTAGCCATGGAAGCTGAAATTAAGATACAAGAAACAAAGCTTGGTACTCATCCCAAGATGGTGATAAACAAGAAATCTCTAAGAAAATTAGTGTAAGTGTCAAAAAAGCCCCCTACATTAGCACTTCTTGCCTTTTTATAGTCACCCTAGTACTAACATGGCTAAGGTATTTATATGGTTTATTTTGCTTCATTACTCTCTCCTTTAAGGAAGGCTGGTTTCAATTAGACACCTCATGCTTCTTCTTCCTCATTAGCCAAGCATGCCTTTACTAATAAGACTCGTTTTAATAGGTCTAACTACACTACTTGGTCCAATCTGATAAGACATGTTCTTGACTTCTAGAACATGTGGGATATTGTACAAGGGTTGAAACCCCAACCAAATCCCACACTTGTTCCATATGAGGTCGTCCACTCATGGAAAGCTAGGAATGCCTCCGCTATTATGAATCTTATGCAAGGCTTATTGTCTAAGTTTCATTCTTAGCTTCAGCATTTTGACTTCGCATTAGAGCATTGGGCACACTTGACTAACCGCTATGTGGCTCAGGATAGGGCCCGTCACATAAATCTTAACCATGAGCTTCAAAATGTTAAAATCACTAACCATGATGACTTCAAAGTCGAGTTGTTTGAGTATTGGCAACTTCTCATTGAGTTCTCTACCATGGGGACTTCCAAGTCCTCGAATAATCAAGTCACATTGCTCATATTGTGTGAATTTGAGTGTCAGCTACTTCGTTACAGTCGGCTGTTCAATCAATTTCATAGACATCCTTAAAAAGGACTCTCGTTGCTTCTTTTCAAAAGGGGCAACAAGGAAAGGAAAATAAAAATCAAAACTCAAATCAAAATCAAATGCAAAATTAAACACGAACTCAAGCTAGTAAAACCCAAGGAAACACCCAATCTTCTCTTAAGTCCGGATGGTAGAATACATCTAAAGAGAATAGGTATTGTCAGCATTGTTAAAAGGCCGACCACTTTGACAAAAAGTGTCGATCAAAGGCAAGAGGCACAACACCAAAATCTAAGACTTAGACCCCCATCCTTTAGTGGGGCAACCTCCACCCTGATATCATTCCTACAAAGGGGCCAGGTATTGCCATCTCCTTCAACCATTGTACTAGAGCTTCCTCTCAGAATTTCTTGTCAAGATCCAAGAGTCACTCGAATGCTTCACCTTCACCATCCGCGTGCTTGGCCTTGATCTTGAGGACGTACGAGCAGAGGTCGTCGAGATCGTTCCTGGGGTAAGCAAGGTTTGTATCCTTGGGGCAGAAAGGGTTAGGGCACCCATAATGAACTAGATCTTCCACTATCACGAGGACGTGAAAATTTGATGCTTTACTTATGTTTAATCGACACTTGATTAAAGGATTAATCAAATGTGCAATTAAAAGATGCACATGTGTTGCACATGTGAGGTGCAAGCTACTTTTTTACAGTTGAAGGTCGAAGGACCCTGTAAAAAAGATGGGTGTCAAAGGCAAAAATTGTAACAAGTTACACTTGTTAGATTCTAGGTGAATTTTGGTGTCAGTTTGCCCCTAGGACCATTAATTGGCCATTAAGTGTCAGTGGTGACACTAGGGACTAGGCATTAATTAATGGATTAATGCTTGTTCAAGGGTCAATTAATGCATGGGACCATTTTGGGTTGCAAATGGCCTAGCCAATTAATTTTTGGATGGGCAAGTTCAATTTTCTGGGCCTGGATTAAGGGCTGAATTAATTTTCAGAAATAATTAATTCTGAAAATTAATTAAATGGCTGAAAATTGCTGAAAATGGATTAAGAAAGCTGCCACTTGGCAAAACTTTCCCATGCAAGTGGGGGAAAGGTTAAATAGGGCTGAAGGGAGAGGGAAATCTCGTTTTTTCATTTTGGAGGTGTTGGGAAGAGACGTTGGACTGTTGCTGCCAGATTTTGGGGCCATTTCCTAGCCATTGGAGACCATTTTGGTGATGGAGATTGCATATTCTTGACCTTGGGAAGTTGGCAATTGTTGTTGATGCACTTTCTCCTGAAGATTACAGTCTTTGATGCTTTTTGTTGTTGGTGCATCCGTTTGGGGCTGGTACAGCAGGGCAGCAATTGATTTTGATCAGTTCTTCGCGACAAATCTCAGAAATTTATCTCTCTACAGCATTCTCTCATCTCCTTCAGCCTATGCTCAGCCATTCTCAGCAATTTTAGCCATTCGGAGGAGATCACAGCCATTTTTGGTGAGCTGATTTGTAATTTCTGCAATAAACCCTAATTTACAGCAGAAATTAGGGTTTAGCAGCCACCTTGGTATCCGTGCCAGAGATTGAAGGCTCAAGGGACTAAAATCAGCAGCTGATAATTGAAGATTATCAAGGGATTTTAGGAGCCAGCCCATCTTGAATTGATTTGGGGCAGCATTTGGCCAGCCAAGGGTCAAATTGGAGAAGAAGTCCTGGGTGAATCAAGGGGCAAAATGACCCAAAAGGCTTGCTGGTCATCTATGACAGCAAGAGCAATTGGTTAGCAAGAGGAGATTGAAGAATCTCCAATTGTACTCCTTCCAATTGAATGAAAGCTAAAGAAATACTGCAAGGGGCGCTAGTTTTGGGGCCAACAGGGTGTCTATTGTCCAAGAATGTTATGGTAAAGTGTGTATTTCATTTTATGTGCATTTATTTATTGTTGTAATTAACTCTTAAATCAGGTTATCACCACCCATTCCAAGAAGGAAGGCTGGTTTCAAGGTTCCATTGTCGAGACACATCAAATCTCTTGATTTGGTGGGCCCGAGGCACCTGATTGCAAGCCAAAGCTTTGTGCTAGTATTGATCTTTGTGCTCAGCTGAGAAATTACAGCAAGATGTCTTCATACAGTGGGATGCAATCAAGCAGCAATGATGCCTCTCATGATGCACATTCACATGTGAAAGAAGGAAATGCAATGCGTGATCTTGGACAAGGCACGAATCATGGACAACATGCTGAAAATGTGGTTGAAGGCTAAGATGATGGACCCTTAATGTAGAAAGATGATGATGATCAACAAGGGGAAATGGAATTCGACGTTGCATTCAAGAATCGAATGAGGGCAGCAGCCAATATATTTGCTGAATTGGCAAAAGATCCTTAGTTTACTCGGTTTTTGAACACTCCTACGAAGGACAAGGGCAAGAAGAGAAAATCCTCTTCTAGAACTTTGGGACAGTCAGATGCACCAAAGAACAAGCCAAAACCTTCTCAAGATGCTCCTAAAGATGCTCATGGTTAAAAGCAGTTGGTGCCAGTTGGGCAAGAAATGCAAATTCAAGTTCATGATGTAAATGCTAATCCTATGGTTTTTGGACAGCAAGGTTTGCATGAGAATTTGGGGCAGCCATCTTACTTTGGTGGTAGCACAATTTTTCATGCTATGGTGGGTGAGCGACCGAATGTGGGAATGTATGGCACCCCTCCCCATAACTTTCAACAACCAATGCATGTCTTGCATAACCCAATGTACTCGGGTATGGCTCATGGAATGCATAATCCGATGTATGGTGGCATCGGTATGATGCTTGGTGTGCAAAATCACGCATATGGGCAAGCATCGGTACCCCGTCGTGCTTTTGGGGCTCAAGGAATAAGTGCTAGTCGTGCAAATGCTCCGTTTAATGTTGGCTATCATGGAAATTGCCTCTACACTAGCGGATACCCTATGCCTTTCATGTGAGCTTGTTGAGGCCTTTTTATGCTGATATGCCTAAGGATGTATTTGCTGAAATTCAGTCCAATGTAGAGGAGCTGAATGAGATATTGGTATTCGAGCAGATTTTAGCACATAAAGAGAAAAGGTCAAAGGTAAAGCTTCCATAAGCTATTGGGTAAAGTTTCACAACTGTTCACCAATGGATGCTAAATGGATGGAAGAGGATGACTTGGTAGACCATCCTCAGTTGTTGCAGCTTTACCTTGATGCCTTTTAGTTAGAGCTGACTTTGGATCGGGCTCTTTCAGGTTCAACAGGGCAAGGGTCCAGAGTACCACCTAATACTCAAGGGGGAGGTAGCACTTCCACTCCTCCAGGAATGGATTGCTCTCGTGTATAGTGGATCTCGGACGTATTCAGCATGCATCCAAGGTACTGTGCTGACAGTATGTCTGCCATGAGGTCACTATTTAGTGTACTAGTCACTGTAGTATGTATGCAGATGGGTATGGTTTTCATTGCAACTCTGAAACTGTACATTTGCATCAAGTTATGATCATGAGAGATTAATTATCGAGTGCTGGTTTTTAGTGTATAATCATTAGTTTGAGTGGTATTCAGCTGGTTCTATGGACAACAGCATGTGTATTGAATGCCATTGATAATTCAGCCATGGTTTTGGCTCGGTTTATGCTTTACTATGGTTGTATAGTTAGCACTATTGAGAAACAAGAGTTCGGGATGCATCTGATGAGTTTCTGGCAACAGTTCTGGACTATTGTTGAGCTTTATGCTGGCTTGAAATTTTTAGGAAATGGTGGGCATATGAGATAGTTAGCAGTAGTGGCCAATGTTGTGTTGACTATGATGCCTTGTGGAAATTCCAGTGCAGTATTGTTTACTTTGACACATTACAGTGCAATCAAGGATGATTGCAAGGATTTCAAGGGGGTGGTCTGTCACGAGGACGTGAAAATTTGATGCTTTGCTTATGTTTAATTGACATTTGATTAAAGGATTAATCAAATGTGCAATTAAAAGATGCACATGTGTTACACATGTGAGGTGCAAGCTACTTTTTCTTAGTTGAAGGCCGAAGGACCTTGTGAAAAAGATGGGTGTCAAAGGCAAAAGTTGTAACAAGTTACACTTGTTAGATTCTAGGTGAATTTTGATGTCACTTTGTCCCTAGGACCATTAATTGGCCATTAAGTGTCAGTGGTGACACTAGGGACTAGGCATTAATTAATGGATTAATGCTTGTTCAAGGGTCAATTAATGCATGGGACCACTTTGGGTTGCAAATGGCCTAGCCAATTAATTTTTGGATGGGCAAGGTCAATTTTTTGGGCATAGATTAAGGGCTGAATTAGTTTTCAGAATTAATTAATTCTGAAAAATAATTAAATGGCTGGAAATGACAGAAAATGGATTAAGAAAGCTGCCACTTGGCAAAACTTTCCTATGCAAGTGGGGGAAAGGTTAAATAGGGCTGAAGGGAGAGGGAAATCTCGTTTTTTCATTTTGGAGCTATTGGGAAGAGGTGTTGGACTGTTGCTGCCAGCTTTTGGGGCCATTTCCCAGCCATTGGAGACGATTTTGGTGATAGAGATTGCATATTCTTGACCTTGGGAAGCTGGCAATTGCTGCTGATGCACTTTCTCCTGAAGATCACAGTCTCTGATGCTCCTATTGTTGTTAGTGCATCCGTTTGGGGCTGGTACAGCAGGGCAGCAGCTGATTTTGATCAGTTCTTTGCGACAAATCTCAGAAATTTCTCTCTCTACAGCATTTCTTATCTTCTTCAGCCTATGCTTAGCCATTCTTAGCAATTCTTAGCCATTCGAAGGAGATCACAGCCATTTTTGGTGGGCTGATCTGTAATTTCTGCAGTAAACCCTAATTTACAGCAGAAATTAGGGTTTAGCAGCCACCTTGGGATCCGTGCCAGAGATTGAAGGCTCAAGGGACTGAAATCAGCAGGTGATAATTGAAGATTATCAAGGGATTTCAGGAGCCAGCCCATCCCGAATTGATTTGGGGCAGCATTTGGCCAGCCAAGGGTCAAATTGGAGAAGAAGTCCTGGGTGAATCAAGGGGAAAAATGACCCAAAAGGCTTGCTGGTCATTTATGACAGCAAGACAATTGGTTAGCAGGAGGAGATTGAAGAATCTCAAATTATACTCCTTCCAATTGAATGAAAGCTAAAGAAATACCACAAGGGGCACCAGTTTTGGGGCCAACAAGGTGTCTATTGTCCAAGAATGTTATGGTAAAGTGTGTATTTCATTTTATGTGCATTTATTTATTGTTGTAATTAACTCTTAAATCAGGTTATCACCACCCATTCCAAGAAGGAAGGCTGGTTTCATCCACCATGGCGGTTCCATTTGCTGTCTGCTGGCTTGTAGCTCTAGGACACATCTGTGACATATGATGATGACACCTTGATCGTGAGAGTGCCTAAAGACTCCGTGCCTGCTGTGGATGATCGAATTTCAAGCAGTCCCCTTTCGGATGCTGAGAGTAAAGGAGGGAAAAACCAGGGAAAAGCCGTTTTGCAGCTCCAGTTCTTAAAGCATGGACGGTTTCTAAGATAATTTTGTTGTTGAAGGCACAGGACCATCTGTTGGTGATGAGGATGACAGTGGCGAAGGTGAATCATAGTGAACCAAGAAGCATCAGTTGTACGGGATGATGCAGCTATTGAGTTTCACAATCAGATGCCTATTTAGAGAGTCTGTGGGAACTGAGTTTTTCTCTTGTTTAGCAGATGCCTAGGTTGCGATTTGTGATCCTCCTTGCTAACATGTTTACCTCCCTTTAGTTTGTCTTCCCGCGCCCGAGCAGATGACTTTACAGTTTTCAAGAGCTGCTTCTCATCATCAACAACTTCATTCACATCCTTTTCAGAAGATGAAACCAACATTGTGCAGTAAATGCTCCAACAGATGGAAGAATCCAAGATGACGCATCAACAGAATCATAATTCAAGATGATAGCATTCTCCTTTACGACATTTAGATCAACACGCTTTTGAATGTCTGGCAAGCTGTAGTAGCATGTACCTCCTTCAAAGATTGAGCAATATGCAAGCAATCTCTGCCGGTCTCAGTACTTCTTGTGGTTGTTTCATGAACATTTTATCATTGGCGATTTTTTTCTTCCCTTTATGTATGCCAAATGTCAGACAACATTTGTCAGGGTTTATGAAGAATCGGGACTTGATTTTCGAGTGCTAAGTTTATTTTCCCTGATCCTAGTTTTTGCAGCACACATTCGTGTAAGAAGATCATTTCACTGCTGGTTGGTACTCATCCATGAGGGTCAGATTTGAGGTCATTAGGATCTACTGAATCTCCAGCTTCACCATCACTAAGATTGTCACCTTCAACATCCTCAACATCTGATGATGAGACATCGGATGCCAGATGTGATGCTGCCAACCTTTGGTAGAAATGAGTTCATGACAGCCAGCATTTCTACAGCCTTTAAATTGTTCCAATCCATGTTGAAAAAGGGCAGCGGCTGAAGCACGGGAAAGGGTAAAGAGGTTGCAGCAGAAAAGCAGCAGCAATAACATCAGTAACAAGAAGTGTGAAGAAAAGTTGCATCAGCAGCAACTATATTGGATGATTGGACATCCTTGTTCAATACTGGACCTGCTCCCGTGGTAGAGAAAAAGGAGAACCAAAGGAAGAGAGTGACGAAGACGTGGTAAAGGATCCTGAAGCAGCAGCTAAAAAGCTTATAGAAGCTGCTCTTGCGTGAGAGAGCTGTGGAGAACTATGATAATATTCAGGAAGGGTGGAATGATGTTCCTAGCACCAGTTATGCAGAGAGCAGGAAATGTGCTCTGTGCCATCATTCTCAGGTCCCCTATCACAATATTACAGGGCACATGGACATGTTATGCATGCACCTAATACTACTCAATCAGTTAGTGATCTGCATGCATCCAGTTTTGTTAGCAATGAGCTTGAAAGAGAGCTGCTGGAAAGCCTTCTATTAGTGGAACTTCACCTCACCGTTATACTCTGGACTGTTGCTCCATGCCATTTGTGGCTCCTGCAATGCTAAGAGGCATGTGATCTGTGCTGCTGAATCCTTTGGAACCAGAACTGGATCCTCTGACTTGGGAAACATGGATGCAGGGTCTGATTTGAGCTAAGGTTGCTAGCCAGCTTAGTTGGAGAAGGTTGTGTAGGCGTATCATAATCATAAGCTTCAGCAATGCTTGTATCATAATCATAAGCTTGAGATACATTTGGTCAATCAGCATAAACACGAATTGTTGCTCAATCAAGAGGAAATGCTTTTGATCACTTATGCAATGTGCTTGATGAAGCACTATTGCAAGTATTGGAAGGTCTATAGTCTGAGACTGTTTTGCTAGAGACACTTAACAAAGATGCAAAAGACCCAGATAAACTGGAAAATCTGATTGTCTGAAGTCTTCATTTATCAACACCAGCAACCCGATATTTGAGCCAGCTCAAGATGTCTTACCTTGATCACATGCTAGTTAATCTGGTCATTACGCTAATATTCAGTGAACCGACAAAGACAAAGACATTAGCACATTGGATAGCACAAAATTACAGCAGGCATAATTGAGAAATTGAAGCTCATTTCACCTACAGAAGGAAAATGGGATTCACTCGGTTCAACCTCTTGATGCTTCATCAGCTTTTCAGATGATGGAAAAGAGGGAATGACAAGAGATGCTTGTTAGCAAGAGGGTCATCTTTGCTCTTTGACAGGAGGGGTTTTATAGAATGTAACAGAAGCATTTACTGTCTGAGAGAGATGTCATGATCATGCTAAACAATCTCCATACTAGGAAATTAGTGCAATAGCCCAAATCAGCCCTCCCAAAAGTACTCCTAATTGATGCATGGACTCCAACATTACAGCCATAGATTGCCAAATCATTACAGCAGTTAAACCCCTGTGGTACAGTGGACCTTTTTGTTGTATGACAGTTAGACTACTGTAGAGCAAAAATTGGGTGCATTATCGGCTTATTTGCAGAGAATATGCTTGGATTATTAATGTGCTTACTGATCTGAAGCATCTCTCAACTTCTTATGGGTTGAAGACATTGTTCATGAGGTAAAATAGGGCCAAAACAGAGTAAAAACAGGGTGCAGTCCATTTGGACAGATCTGGAAATCCTTTTACAGAGAGGGGTATTTCTGCTCCTAAATTGAAACTAGCATTCTCATTTGAAGCTAGACATCATAGGCTTCAAATAGAGCTATCATTTGTTCCATTTGGACTTGTATTCATGAAGTTATGGCCAAAACTGTGTCTATGGATAGTTGGGACAGCATGCATGTAGAGAACAGTTTGGCAAGTGTGGCAAGTGATATTAGGGAAATGAAGATGGGCATTGACAAACTCATTACTCTCTTTTATGTATGGCTACCACCTACAGTAGTTTCCAATGTCTCAAGTCCCTCCACTTGTGAGAACTATGGTTAGCAATGCCATGATACTACAGTGAATGAGTATGTATCTCATGACAACTCAGCATATGAACCATATGGCACTTCTCCCTCATATGAGCAACATTTTGGCAGATGTCTTGAACAAAATGAATGCTATACTTCACGTCATGATGAGCAAAATGGGTATCATTCAAACCATTTTGGTCAGCAACAAGATGTTTCTTATGACAGATTTGATCAAGAATATCATGCATGTATTCCTTACCAAAGCAATGACTATCACGGCTACTTTGAGCAAGGATATAATGCTTGTGAAGATTCTTTTGCTTACGATCAGCATGTACATACATTTGGACAGCAGCATGATGTATTTGATCAACCTTCTCATCATGATTATCATGTTTCTCCTTCAAGGTTTCATCCACATGACTTTGGACAGTATGCCTATAAAGATGCCTATGGTAATGCATATGAGAATGTCAGCCATCATGATCAGCATGGCATGATGAATGTACACAACTAACCCAATGCTATTCTGGAAGTAGGTAAAGTTGCCCAAGATGGAGTAGCAACCATTTGCTTCAGAGCTGGCCTCATATTGTATAGGCGATGAAGCATAAGAAAATTGTAAGCAAACATGGTCTTAGAATATTTCAGCCGCTCCTTTTTAGCATATTGTCTATACAAGGCTAGAGAGAAGTGATGGTGGGTGACAAAATAGATTATTTCTTTGTTTGTAACAATAGTGCTCTTAATCCATGCTAGTGCTCCAATGTCTTTCAATAAATTGGTAAGACAGTGGGCCATACATGAGATCCATGTGTTAGAATTTGCCTATTGTATGGGCAGTGCCCAATGTAATTTGTGTGGTGTGGACACTTATTAAAGTGTCAATGTAAGGTGTGTACACCTAGTGTCTTAGAAACTTAAAGTAGTGACACTAGGCTCTAGAATAAAATAAACCTAACTCTAGTTAGTTGGTGGAAGGCTGGTTAGGTCAACCCTTGACCTAAACGTAAGTTGTACTTTCACTCCATCTTTCATTCTAGCAAGTACACTCTTCTTTTTTTTTTTTGCTTCAGCTCACTCTCTTGCTGTTATTGTCTCTCCCCTCTCTCTCTCTCCATAGCTGGCTGCCATTTTTCAACATTTGGTATCAGAGCAGCTCGTACGTGCAGATTCCACTCAGCCACCGTCAGCCGGTGCCATCCCGCCCAAGGTCTTGCTGCCAGCTTGGTTCTTAGCTCGAGGAAGAGTTTTCAGCTGCTGTGAGGTGCTGTTGAAGTGGAGGAGGAGCTGTAGCTGAACCATCTCTTGTTTACTCCAGATCTGTCCATCTACTCCAAATCTGTCCATTTGCTCCAGATCTGTCCAGCTCAGTCATCTGCTCCAGATCTGCTGTTTTCAGCCTGCACGCAGTCCAGCACGTAGTCCAACGCACAATCCCACACACAGCTCTGCACGCAGCTTGAGGAGCTACTGTTTTGGAAGAGCTGCTGCTGTTTTCAGCTCTGCCCGCCATTTTCTCAGCTCTACCCGCCATTTTCTCAGTCCTACCCGCCAATCTCTGCAAATCCTAAAAAGTGCAGAAACCCTAATTTTCAGATTTGGGGTTTTCTCAAAAATTTTGGAATTTCCAGTCTATTTCAGCCATCCCTTCTCAAATCTCAGCTCGTGCTGCCCAAAAATTTGGGGCTTTTGCTAATTTTTGCTCCCGGAGTTCGAATTGACAACCAATTCGAAGAATTTTCTCAATTTCTTGGACATTCCCACAAAAAATTTGGGGCTTTTGCTTGATTGGAGGCCCTTTGCGCAAATTGTTACCAAACTCATAGACATTGTGCAATTTCTTCCACATTGGCTTAAGAAAATTTGGAGCTTTTCAGTTTTTTGGATCGGGCATGCATCAGGAGACAGATTTCAGCTGTTGTTCACTGTTGACATGCTTCCCGATGCGACATTTCTGTAGAAGTTCTAGTTGTAAGGTACAAATTTTTTCAATTTCTTTGAAATTTTAGAAAGAAATTTGGGGCTTTTGCTCGACACGCACTCCAAGGCAAGCAACAAGCAGTACAACAACATTTAATTGTTGTTATAGTCAGATTGGGCGGAGAATTTAAAAAAAATTCAGTAAATTTTGATAAGAATCAACATTAAGTGTCTGTATTTTGTACTTTTGTGGCAAACATTTTGAGGCAAGTATGGTACAACAGTATAGTGTTGTAATTTACTCCTTGCATGCTCGAGACGCTGGCGCTCTGGGCTTTCTATCCGACCCGTCTTAAAACACGGACCAAGGACTCTAACATGTACGTGAGGATGCGTAAGCAACCTCAGCAGATAGTCGAGATACATAGGGTTATCTTTCAAGAGGAGCCTCCTGCTCCCATACAACTAGTTAGAGTAGTTGATGCTCTAGTAGCCCATGACCATGATGTTAGACAGAATGTGCAGGCTCCTCAGTTTGCCTTGAGATGCTCTGTCAGAGCTAGACATCTTTCTGAGCGGTACTTGTTTCTTAATCCGTGGGGGATTTTGGTACTCTGAGGAGTATACTCTATACTTCAGCATTGAAGTATTTGACTGCAGATTTTTGTCTATCATTGACAACATGGCACGTGAGGGGAATAATGATGAGAGCGACATCCTTGGTGTCTTCACTCAGGAGGACAAACTTGATGGCTCAAACTACCCACTGTGGAGTTTTATGGTCTGTAACCTTTTTGTGGCAAAGGACTTGTGGGACTATGTTACATGTGATTTGTAGTGGCCAGGAGGTCTTGCACCTCAGATACCTCAGCGTAACGCTCGAGGATAGGTTGGTGGTGGTGGTATTGGTGTTGCTACTATTGCTGCCCCTCCTCTCCCTCCTATCGAGGATCAGAGGAAATGGGACTCAAAAGATGCACATGCACTTTCTTTGATTGCCTTGTCAGCGAAAAGGGCAATTATTTCACACATTCGATCTTGTAAGACCTCATAATCAGCATGGGATATTCCTTTAGCATATGTTTGTAGCACGCAATGAGGCCAGGATATCCTATCTCTGCAGAGAGTTGGCCAATGTGACCATGGATGAAGGTGATAGCATGACAGAGCACCTTACTCGCATACATGATTTGTATAAGCAGCTACTCACTGTTGATGAGATCATTCAGGATGTTGAATTGGTAAACATCACACTAAAGTCTCTTCTAGAGTCATATCTTGGTTTCCACACCTCTTTGATGTTGTCTTTGAGAGGGGGGGCGGCAGCCCCTTACATTTGTGGAGTTGGAAGGCCTCATGCTACAAGAGGAATAGACTCGGGAGAATGTGGTATTGCGTTCAGGTGATGTGGCTATGCTTTCCAAGTTCAAAGGCAAAGGAAAAGTCAAGCAAAATATAAAAAATCAGCAAAAGGGTAATGCTGGACAGCCATCAAATAAGGCTTTCCAAGACATAGAAAAGACTAAAAAGAAGAAGAAATGCCATTATTACAAGAAGCCCGGTCACTATATTGATGAATATAGAAAGAGATTGGCCAAAGAAAAGAAAAAAAACTTCAGTTTGATTGTCCAAGAAACATCAGCCAACAAATCTACTGATGATGATACTTTTGCCAACTTTGTAGAGGAAGACTATGCATTTCTCACATGTAGTTATGATTTTTCAATGTCTGATTCAGCATTTAATACTGCTGAAATGCAACCAACATGGTATTTTGATAGTGGGGCGTCAAAGCACATCGATTCTAGGAAGTGTTTTTTTACCTCTTTGCATTTAGCCCCTGTTGGGAAGCGTGTTATATGTGCGAACAACAACAATTATGATGTATGTGGCATTGGGATAGTCACTATTACTGCTGTAGATGGTTGTGATTTCATGCTTCTAGATGTCTTGTTTTTACTTGGCATTACAAATAACTTGTTGTTTATCTTTGCTTTTAATAAGCATGGCTTTTGGGTCATCTTTGAGGATGACAAATGCATTGTTAGAGACAGAGAGATGGATTATGTACTTAGGCTGTCCGGCACCCTTCATAAGGGTTTCTTTTTGTTGGATACATATGACAGATAGTCTCATGATGCTTTAGCAGTCACTACTCTTTCACGTGCCAGGCAAAAAGCGGAGCTATGGCATGCCCGCTATGGACACATGAGCTTTGGGAGTTTGATGCCCCTTCATGTAGTAGATGCATTGCCTCCAGTGGAGACTCCACCTCCTCATGCATGTGAGGGATATATTTTGAGCAAGATGCATAGGTTTACCTTCAAAAAGGATGGTGCAATGTGTGCTGTCCAAAAAATGCAGCTTATTCACTCTGATGTTTGTGGTCCCATGAGGACACGTGCACTTGGAGGTCATCAATACTTTGTCACATTTATTGATGACTACTCTCGGTATACATGGGTGTATGGACCGAAGGCAAAATCCGATGTGTTCATGCATTTCAAACATCTTGTTGCAAAGCTTGAAGCCGAAACTGACTTAAAAATGCAAACACTTCGCACAGGTAGAGGGGGGGAGTACATGTCTCGTGCTTTTGAGACATTTACTTGATCATGGCATTACGCATCAAGCCACTGTTAGAATGACTCCTCAGCAAAATGGTGTTGTTGAAAGGAAGTCGGACTCTAATGGAGATGACTCGTTGTATGCTAAAAAGCAAGGGGGCTACCTCATAAATTTTGGCTAGAAGGCCTTCAGTGTGCAAATCATGTGTTGAATCGTGTACCCACTAAGGCACTAAAGACGATCACATTGTTCGAAGCTTGGCATGGCAAGAAACCCAAAGTAGACTACTTTCGGGTGTTTGGTTGCATTGCCTATACACATGTTGCGAAAGAGCTTCATGGGAAGCTTGATGACAAGGCTGTAAAATGCATATTCATTGGCTACAGTTCAGATAGCAAGGACTATCACTTGTATGATCCACGCACAAAGAAAGTCTTTGTCAGTAGGGATGTTCTATTTGCTGAAAATGTTGCATTTTCACATGATCAGTTTCAAATGCTGGTCACCCATGACATTGGTGATGTCTTTGAGGGTCTTTTACCACTTACTTTGAAGTTTGTGCCTGTTGTAAATGGCAAGATAGACTTAATACAACAAGTTGTTGCTGCACCATATGCTCCCAAACAGCAGGATATCGATGATGGTTTGCCACATGCAGTGGAAGAAGCAATATGACATGAAAGGGCTGCTGTAAATGCAACCAAAATAGTCCCAAGATGGCTGCTACAGACTCTCCAGGAGAATAAAATGGATGCTTCTATACCTCAATGCACTAGAAGGGCTGCCAGAAATGCAGCAAATGATGCAAGGGGGACACATTTGATTGATTTTACAGAAGTAGATGATTGTGATGAGCATGTGTTTATGAGCTCACTATTCGATGATGATGAGTCTACTTCCTTGGACAAAGCTCAGCAAGATGTACATTGGATGCAGGCCATGCAAGATGAGTTAGACTCTATTGCCACTAACTCTACATGGGATCTTGTGGATTTATCACTTGGCAAGAAGGCCATTGGCACAAAATGGGTTTTTAAACTCAAACGCAAGGCTGATGGTAAAATTGACAGGTACAAAGCACGGTTGGTAGCAAAAGGCTATACACAAAAGAAGGGCATAGATTATGAAGAAACTTTTGCTTCTACATCCCGTATGAGTACGATGAGATATGTGATTGCTATGGCTGCAAGTTATGGCTGGAAAGTACATCAGTTGGACATTAAGACAGCATTCTTGAATGGGGATTTGCATGAGGATGTTTATGTGTCACAACCTCCAGGGTTTGTGGTTAAAGGGAAAGAGCAGATGGTATGCAAGCTATATAAAGCTCTTTATGGTCTCAAACAGGTTCCTCGTGCATGGTACTCCAAAATTGATACTTGTTTGGCTAGCACAGGGCTCAAAAATAGTCCAACTGCTCCCACTCTATACATTAAAAATGAGGGGGGGGGGGACTTGCTGATTATCATTCTTTATGTAGATGACATGCTACTCACTAGACCTACAGAAGAAAAAATTGCAGATTTTAAGGCTGAATTAAAACATGCATTTGCTATGTCAGATATGGGCTGCCTACACTATTATTTGGGGATTCAATTCACCCAAAATTAGCATGGTATCGTCATGTCATAGTCACAATATATGGATAAGTTGTTACATAGGTTTAGTATGCAAGATTGCAAACCTATGTGCACTCCTGTGGAGCTAGGCTTAAAGCTGTCTATACATAATGGTGAAGAGATGTCTGATGTTGCAATTTACAACTAGACTGTTGGCTGTCTTATTTATCTTTGCAACACACGCCCTGACATTCGGTATACAGTATCTCAGGTGAGCAGGTATATGCATAGCCCACGGACCATACATTGGCAAGCTGTTAAGCAGATCTTCAGATATTTGCAAGGTACTCAGTCACATGCATTATTATTTCCTAGGGGGAGAGACTTGCACTTATAGGCTTACGGTGATTCAGATTGGGCTGGTGATGCAGACACTAGGCAGTCTACTAGTGGACACTGTTTCTTTCTAGGCCATTTATGCATTTCATGGCTAAGCAAGAAACAACCTATAGTGACTACCTCGTCTTGTGAGGTTGAGTACAGGGCAGCCTTCACGGCAACAGTGGAATGTGTATGGTTGCGCAAATTGTTGACTGATCTACATTTACCATTGGAGGGTTTTACACTCATTCTTTTTGATAGTCAGAGTGCTATTGCAGTAGTACGAAATCTAGCATTTCATGCTCACACGAAACACATAGAGGTGCATTACCATTATGTCAGAGAGAGATGCTATGCAGGAGAGATTAGCTTGATGTATATATCCACACAGAAAAATGTTGCAAACATTTTAACCAAGGCACTACCACGCGAGAAGTTTGAGGCTTTTCGAAAGTCCTTAAACTTACCCTTTGGTGATTGATCATCCTTGTACTTCATCACATTGGCACTGCAGGGGGGTGTTAGAATTTGTTGATTCTATGGGTAGCACCTAATGTAATTTGTGTGGTGTGGACACTTATTAAAGTGTCAATGTAAGGTGTGTACACCTAGTGTCTTAGAAACTTAAAGTAGTGACACTAGGCTCTAGAGTAAAATAAATCTAACTCTAGTTAGTTGGTGGAAGGCTGGTTAGGTCAACCTTTGACCTAAACGTAAGTTGTACTTTCACTCTATCTTTCATTCTAGCAAGTACACTCTTATTTTGTTGCTTCAGCTCACTCTCTTGCTGTTATTGTCTCTCCTCTTTCTCTCCATAGTTGGTTGCCATTTTTCAACACCATGTTAGGTGGGAATATTGTTGCTCCAATAAAGCACCTGTAGCCCTATTTGTTGTCTCCCCATCTGAGACAAACTGTATTACATTGTTGGGCTTCACATATTCAATTGCCTTTGTCCACATCTCACATAAGACAGGAGCTGAGCACCGCACTGTGTGGATTTATGTAGAGAGCCTTACCATAGCATGCAACAAGGACACCTTCCAAGAGTGGCTACACACGTCACACCAACTATCACCAATGAGAGTGAAACCAGCCTTCCTTCTTGGAATGGGTGGTGATAACCTGATTTAAGAGTTAATTACAACAATAAATAAATGCACATAAAATGAAATACACACTTTACCATAACATTCTTAGACAATAGACACCCTGTTGGCCCCAAAATTGGCGCCCCTTGTGGTATTTCTTTAGCTTTCATTCAATTGGAAGGAGTACAACTTGAGATTCTTCAATCTCCTCCTGCTAACCAATTGCTCTTGCTGTCATAAATGTCCAGCAAGCCTTTTGGGTCATTTGCCCCTTGATTCACCCAGGACTTCTTCTCCAATTTGACCCTTGGTTGGCCAAATGCTGCCCCAAATCAATTCGGGATGGGCTGGCTCCTAAAATCCCTTGATAATCTTCAATTATCAGCTGTTGATTTCAGTCCCTTGAGCCTTCAATCTCTGTCAGGGATCCCAAGGTGGCTGCTAAACCCTAATTTCTGCTGTAAATTAGGGTTTACTACAGAAATTACAGATCAGCCCACCAAAAATGGCTGAGATCTCCTTCGAATGACTGAGAATTGCTGAGAATGGCTGAGCATAGGTTGAAGGAGATGAGAGAATGCTGTAGAGAGAGAAAATTCTAAGATTTGTCGCGAAGAACTGATCAAAATCAGCAGCTGCCCTGCTGTACCAGCCCCAAACAAATGCACCAACAATAATAGGAGCATTAGAGAGTGTGATCTTCAGGAGAAAGTGCATTAGCAACAATTGCCAGCTTCCCAAGGTCAAGAATGTGCAATCTCCATCACCAAAATGGTCTCCAATGGTTGGGAAATGGCCCCAAAAATTGGCAGCAACAGTCAAACACCTCTTCCCAACAGCTCCAAAATGAAAAAACGATATTTTCCTCTCCCTTCAGCTCTATTTAGCCTTTTCCCTACTTGCATGGGAAAGTTTTGCCAAGTGGCAGCTTTCTTAATCCATTTTTAGCAATTTCCAGCCATTTAAAATTAATTAATTCTGAAAATTAATTCAGCCCTTAATCCATGCCCAAAAAATTGACATTGCCCATCCAAAAATTAATTGGCTAGGCCATTTGCAACCCAAAGTGGTCCCATGTATTAATTGATCCTTGGACAAGCATTAATCCATTAATTAATGCCTAGTCCCTAGTGTCACGACTGACACTTAATGGCCAATTAATGGTCCTAGGGGCAAACTGACACCAATATTCTCCTAGAATCTAACAAGTGTAACTTGTTACGACTTTTGCCTTTAACACCCATCTTTTTCACAGGGTCCTTCGGCCTTCAACTGTGAAAAGGTAGCTTTAAACTCACATGTGCAACACATGTGCATCTTTTAATTGCACATTTGATTAATCCTTTAATCAAATGTCAATTAAACATAAGCAAAGCATCAAATTTTCATGTCCTCGTGACAGAGAGAGATCCCATAATTATCCCATTGTTTTTTGATTGGTGTGATGGTCGCCTTTATGCTTGTCACTTCCTCTAGGTAGGAGGTTGATAAGTGGGCCAAATTGCATGATTTCGGAAACCATCTCCTTGAAGAAAGGAGATTGTGCCACATTGAATGAAATACTGGATGAGTAGAAAAAGTGTGATATAGTTGCATCTACTTGAGCTTTGCTTTGTGGGTGCCATGCAATGAACAAGTTACTTTGTTTTGCTTAAGGGTTGGATGATGTACCTTGTGTGCCACTACTTGTGGCTAGTCTGATTGGCTCCACTCTCATGAGCTGGACTCCCACTCGTAGTACTCGTAGCTGAAGGCATTGATGCTCGGATGACACCAGTGTCCTTTGGAGGTCATAGTTACCAGATACATCTTCATATCCCTTGCCATGCGAGCACGATCCTGTGGTGGTATCTTGTCAGAACCTTTGATAGCATTGCCGGGAACATCAAGGAGGCGCACCATCACTCGATCAGCACCTCCATCTCGTTTGATGCCACAAAAGCGACACTCAAAGCAGCTTGCACCACCCACCTTGCTATTGTATGACCCCATCACACTAACTTGCTACCACCAATAGTGAGCTTGGGTCATTCTTTCTCCTTGGGGGTTTCGTTAAGTTGGGCTTCCATGGTTTGAGGCCTCATTATGAGGTAAGAAGAAGGGGAGAAATTGTGTTGGGGGGGACACACACACACACACACACACACACAGAGTTTGTGTGTACGTGTGTGAAGGAGATGTTAGAATGTTTGAGGCTTAACGTGAATTGAAATATGCTTGAGCGTTAAGCTGAATTGGAAGTGTGCTCAAGGCTAAAGACTAAAGTTGAGGGTGAACAAGTGTGCTCGATGCTTCACCTTGAAATGCAAGATGTGAGAGTAAGAAGTGTGCTTGATGCTTAAGCTGGCTGCTGAATCAAAGTCGCTTAAAGTTGGAAGTTAAACTGAAAGGTTTGAGGCTTGAGATGAGTTGGACTGATGCTTCATGTTCATATTTATAGGATTAAGATATATTTTCTTTTCTAAAATATCCTGGTTTGTACCAAAACGCATGGCAGACATGAGTTCTGCAATGAAAGACCAGTCTAAATAGTCAAAAGCCTTTTCCAAATCCAATTGAATCAATACCACTTCCTGACTGGAGTGCCTCGCATAGTCAAAATAGCCATTTGCACATTTAAGATATTATGCAGAATGTTGCGGTCCTTAATGAAACCATATTGGAGAGGATGCACAATAGTTGGAAGGTGCTTGTGAAGCCGATTCGCCAGCACTTTGGAGAAGGTTTTATACATCGAACCCATCAAAGAAATTGGTCTCCAGTGTTACAGCATTGACGGCGAAGGAACCTTTGGAAGCAGTTTGATAAGGTCTTCTTTCCAAGAGGAAGGCATGACCCCTGTTTCCCAAACATGTTGAAACATAGCTGCCAATGGCTTCACCAGCTGGGTGGCCGAGTTCTCAAAGAATTCATTGGTGAGACCGTCCCAACCAAGACTTTTATCCTTAGGGAGGTGTAACAAAACATCCATAACCTCCTCCTCGCAAATATCTGCCTCCAAAGGAGCTTGCATATCAAGTGGAACCTGCTGTCGGACCAGATCATAGAAGACCGAGCGTGCATGCATAACCTGGCTAGAAGGCGACGGAGAAGAACCAAGAAGATCCATAAAATAATTTCTGCACATATTGACAATGGTCTGCAGATCACTGACCATGCGACCTTCTGAATCCTGGAGTCTAGTCATATTTTCTCAAGCAGGAGAAGCATGCAAGGCACGAAAGAACTTATGAGTCTGACAGGCACTATCTTGCAATGTGTCAGTCAAGTTGTGCAGCTTGGCCTGCTGATAAGATTTCAACTGAAATACTTGACTAAGATGAGCCAAACGCATCGCCAGTGACAGGAGAAATTCATCATCTGGGGTGTCCACCAGCAGAGCGAATGGACCAAAGCCAGTAAGTCCTCCGCTGCATGTCGACGCTGCCGACAAATAGAGGCATGATGGATCCCATACTGCCAAGCAACCCGTTGCACATTAGAGAGCAGCCGTGCAAAGGAAGCCAAGCCCTCAGAGGCGAAGTCTACTAAGAACCTCTCAATCAATTGCTGCATATAGCCCTGAAAGATTGGATGCTTCAAATAAGACGAGTTGAAACGTAAAGGGAGTCTATCCAGAAACTACATAAAAGGTGCAATAGGTTGTGCAAGCATATCAAGCTGGAGGGGGAAATGGTCTGACAATGCATATTACTGCAAGACTTTCATTTCCAGCATGTCAGGAAGAAAATCATCCCCCTGCATGATATACATTCGGTCCAACCGTGACCAAGTAGTTGCATATTGTGCGGAATGAAAAGTAAACCCTGAAGAAGAAGGATGGAGCCAAGAGCAGAGATCTTGCTTAAGTACGTGAAGAGCGAAGGCATTCCACACCCGGCTTTCTAGAGCATCCATTACCGAATGCCCTGAAGTGGACTGAGAAGAGTCAACACACATATTGAAATCTCCCATCAAAAAACCCCTTCTGCCAAGTGACATGGAGCTCTGCAAAGTCGTCCAAAGATCTCGTTGGGATGCGGGGTCATTCGGAGCATAGAGGCCCAGCAACCATAAAATCTCTCCTTCAAATAAGACTTCGATTACCAAAAAGGGGGCCTGTATATCGTTTTTAATAAGAACAGGCTGGTATTTCTCATGGACAATCATAAGCACGCCCGAATAGTGCATAGCATGTGTCCCTGCATAAAACAGGCGGAATCCATGGCAGTCCACCACTTTTCCTACTTCACCGTGACTCTTGTGCTCAACCGCATACAAGACATCCCACTAGTTCTCATGCAAGACAATCCACATGGCATGTTGCTTATGACGAGAGCAAATGCCTCGCACATTCCACGTGGCTATCTTCATATATCTTCAAAAAAAGAGAATCAGGAAGGAGGCACCTGTTGCCTCGATTTCACCTTTTTCGCGAGAGCATCCAGGACACCCTCATCTAGAAAATCAGCTAACACTGCAAACAAATTCTGGCGGCCCGCTTTAGAGGTAGATAAAATATCCACTGCCTTGGGAGTGGAACGGGGATAACGACGATCCCAAGGTGTAATCACATTACCTCTAGTATCAAACGCCAGCTTAGCAGGTGGGCCCTTTGGACCATCTGTATAAACTTTCCTTGTAGATTGATTACGGGGGGCTGAAGGAGCCATAGTACGCACAACCTGCTGCGAAGAGAACATTTCTTTCCTGGGCATATACGTACGCACGGAATCCTGTGAAGCATTAGGCCCCGAATCCGCCAGCAGGCTTGCATCCAACTTTTTACCTTTTTTTGGACGTGCCTCGAGCCAATCATTGCTACGGGGATCCAAACCCAGGACCTGTTGTTTACCTTTATCCCGAACATTAGGTGGCCGGGGGGCCTCCTGTGCCGGGGCATCAAGCACCATGTCATCCTTAGGCAGCACAACATGCGCATCATCTGAAGACGGTTGTCTCTCTGGGCATTCGGCCATAAAATGCCCAATTTATCACATGAAAAGCAATGTCCTGCAAAGTTGCCCCATTTCAAGCGAAAGTGCAAAGGATGCATGCTAGAGCAATTGAGGCGAAGCCACGTAGGCCTTTTCTTGGCTGTGTCCCATAACATGCATAAACGGTTTCAATTCATAGCCCTTAGGCTTGGGGGAACCGGCACCGTTCCCACAACTGCCATCGCCTCCTTTAACTATGGCCAATAGACCGTCGGACAATTTTCCACTTCCACCCATACCGGGCATTCTCGTTGAAGCAGGCGCTGAAAGTCTGCCATAGGGCGCCATGGCACAGCATGGACCAAGCGGCGATCAAAGAATAATGGCAACTTGGACAGGAGCTCAGCCCGATGTGTCTCTGGCTTCAGCAGCACCTCATAAAAGCCGCGGGGTCCAAGAAATCTAGATCTCCTCAACACACTCCCCTTGTAATAAATAGTGCAGTCACTGGCGAATATGGGAAAGCACTGGGATCCTGCCAGTGAAGAAAAGTATAACTGCACGGTCATAAAACACCGAAAAAGACAGCAAGACTGATTTCGGGTCCACCGTGGCTTCCAGCACTTCATCAGTTCCCGAGTCAGAAAAAGCTTCATGATTATGCTGGACATAATCGCCAAGCACAGTATTGGCAAAGTCCAGCAAACGCTCCCAGTCAATCTCCTGCGAATCCACAGGATCCGAGGCAACCTGCGCATAGGAACGTTCCTGAGGGCCCATTGTCTCATCAGAAGTATGCTTGGAGCGTTTGCCCGCAGGTGGCAGGTCAGAACGAGAAGGCATCTCCTCCGTGCACGGCACCATATCCTCCGGCTCCTCTGTATCAGAATCAGGACCAAGGGTTGCCACTGTCCGGTCGATGAAATCCATATCCAGGCCAGCCATACTACTGTCCTCTCTCTCTTTCAGGGCGCGCAGCCAAGGGCAACGTCGCAGGTCCGCAGGGCAGGTCAGCCAGGTCATAGGTCAGCTGATGTCTCAGGTTCTCTCTCTCTCTCTCTCTCTCTCTCTCTCAGTGTCTGTGTAAAGGCAGGGCTGCTCTATCTCCATGCGCAGGTCGCAGAACCCAGAGGCGCAGGCTCAGGCTGGAACAGTGGATGCTGCCTCTCGCCGAGAAGAAGAAAATATCAGTGCGCCCTGTGAGACACTGCCACAGACGAGGTGTTACCTGGGGCGAGCACCACGGCGGCTGACTGGCGAGGGCGGCGTTTGATAGGCGAGGGCGGCGGCTGACAGGCGAGGGCGGACAGGTCTGGCAGGCAATGGCGTTTGTCAGGCGATGGCGTCTGACAGGCGAGGGCGGGTCTGATTGCGAACAAGACGGGGCAGGTCGACGTGCAGGTCGGACGTCCGTCTCCCCGCCATCACGCTTCTCTCTCTCTCTCCTCATTTCATCTCTCTCTCTCTCTCTCTCAAGCATACATGCCTCTTATTTGTATGATCATTCATGTATGATGTATTCACTTCTATATATGTACTTGTAAGTTGTAGCGCATGTTGCGCATGTGGCATATGCCATAGAGGTTTTGGCGTGTTACCCTCAAGTATTCATCTTATATACTCCAATAGCATTGCTATTTAGACTCTTAATATCTGTTCTATCATCTATAGTTTAAAATAATGAAGTTAATTTTTTTTTCGCACTAATATCGTACCGTACCTTATAAAATCTTAAGGTACCATTTAGTACCGTATTTTATCATACCGTACCGTACTTTTCGTACCTGACAACTATGGTGATAATACTTACGTGGTTGTTTCTTAGATCTATAACACATATCCTAAAACATATTTCCAATGTCAATTATTATGCATATGCTTAATGCTTGCCATTGGGGAATTAGTGCATTGCTTTCCTGAGCTCCTAGCATCATAGTGAGAGGGAACAATTAGAACGGCCCATTGGGATGCCAAAATGTTGTTTCGAACCAAAATCCATTCCAAATCGCGTCCTTGTTGGGTGGGACGTTCCTGATAGGGAACGCCACGTGGCACAGAACTTACTTGCAAAGTGACCAGTTGATTGCCCCAGTTTACCGCCTACCAAATCATGCACCTGTCTCCCGCCAACATCGCATGTAGCTTGCCTATCTCTCACTCACATGCCTATCTTGGCTTTGCCCACCGCACCACATGAATTGATTGAAATATTAATTTGTCATTGTGGATTATAGGCCTTTAGTACTCCACATGAATTATGAATGAAATATTATTTTTTAAAATAATTTTAAAAATTTTAATGTCGTTCTCGTTCCCACGTCCCCATTCCCTAAGTTTGGCGTCCCCGTCACTCTCCCCGTCCCTGTCCCCCGTTTCATGTTTCTATGCTTAGTATGTATATTTTAGCATGAATACTTTTAAAAAGAGATCTTAATGCGTGAAATGTTAAAGATATGAAATGAAGTTGCAATTATGATGAACATATCTGAATTTAGGGATATGTATATAGTTGGTAAATTAAATGATCCGAGTTTATGATTTAAATCTCATATACTATCCCATGTAGGTTTCTAGGTGAAGTGCTTGACTTGGAGGGCTATCAAACAAGGGCGAAAAATACATTTGTATTGGACTACTTTCACGGCATAAATTTGTAATGGCTTTAATCCTTACACTTTTACTTATATTCTACTTTCAAGAAGTAGGAGTTAACACTTATTCATTGAATCACAATATCTATAACTTGGATTTTACTACCAATGAGCATACATAACTCTCGACTATTGTGTTTAACTGGCAAAATATGCTTTTGTATGTGCAATCTTGTCTTAAATGGAAAAGCAATGGATTTGGATTATTATTTTAGTTTGTTCCATGGTTAATGCTATAATGCAACAAAAGTTCAAAACTATAACAAGATTATCAAAGCCATATGATGATAAACTTTGCTGGATCTAGGGTAACATCTTAAATTTCCACATGTTTTCTTTAGTGGGCATACAACTTGTAATGTTAGCATCAAAATAAATCAAATGAAGGGAATTTATCTCATGCTTTCTTGCACCAGGTGTCATTTCACCATGTTAAGCAATGGTAAATATTGCGAATTCTCATTGACAACCATTTGAATTTGACAAGGGAGAACCTTCTTTTCTTGACCTTAGACTGTCCTTGGCAAAGAGTTTTCCCACAAAGTGCTTCATGTGACTATTCATTGTGGCGTTTTGAAGTTAATTTATTTTTCGAGAAAAGAAATTTCTATTAATAACACCTTGAGGAAATTTTCCCTAAGGTAAAAACAAAGTACAAAGGAGGCCCTATAAAGAGCAACTGAGTGCAATCATAATTACAATGGTGGTGTGAACAACCAATTTGATGTGTATAGTGCTAGAGCCTATAAGGGGCTAGGTGAAAGAAGGTGCCAAAATCACGTGTTCACAAGAATCATTGTTTCCCCTCTCATCCTCTCAACCACCCCGCAGCCTCTCCCATCTCTTGTGCAAAGTATGGATTAGCTCTATCCAAATCCTAGAAAGTCTATGTAGAGGAAACATCTTGAAGGCCTATAACATTGCTACACCTTGCAGTCCAAATGTATCAAGAAATAATACTAGCAATCAACTCCCATTTGTGATAGGATCCTCAAGTCAATTGTGCTTGCAAGTGATTTTGTGTGGGAGCAGATTTCAGCCATCCAGGAGGTGAAATTGATCTATAGCAGCCACCAAAGAGCATAAGAACAGCATGCAACTACATTTACGACCCTCCCAACTGCTGGTGACAGCAAGTACAGCAGGGTGGCAGCATTTATGGTGCTCTTAAGCATTAGGTGGTAGCATTAATTGCTGTTTGGATGAGGTGCTAGCTGATCAGGCCCTGTTTTCATGATACAAGTTGGAAATTTCTCTTTGCTTAGCATTCTCTCTCATTTTCTAGCCATCTCTCAAAGTTCCTTAGTAAATCTTATTGGTGAAGTGCCATAACATATGGTTCAAGAGGAACAGCCTAAAGTAGAGGAATTAGATGAGATTCTAGTTCCTAAGCAGATCCTGACACATAAAGATAGGAAAGTGAAAGGTAGAGTTATAAGAAGATTTTTGGTAAAGTTCAGAACTATTCACCAATGGATGCCAAATGGATGGAAGAGGTTGAACTGACAGATTCGCCTCAGTTATTGCAACTTTACCGAGAAGCTTTCTTGCTGGAATCTACAGTGACTTAGAATGCTTTTTGAAGCAATGTACATTCTCTATTGTATAGCAGAATATTGCATCTCATTGAATAATGCACAATGTATGGTTTACACTTAGCATTAACATGTGTATCATTGAATGAAATCTCAGTGCTTTGAAGTTGTATTTGTTACACTTTTGTTGAATGATTATACATGTTGTGACACTAATAGTTCGGGAATACATGCTATCGCCCTATGTTGCATCCGGAAACATGTATATTAGAAAAGCTCCTAGTCACCATAGTTGGATACAGGATATGATCCTCCACCTATGGGAGACTTGAACTTGCAATGGCACAAATGGTAGTGGGAAAACTCCTACCATCGCCGCGTCTCATTTATTAGCAAGTGATACATGCGATGGCACTAATAACATTGAGAATCTTGTTATCGTCCCGTGTCATGCGTTAGCATGTGTGGCATGCAATTGAGGTCACTTGCTTCTTTCAAGAGGGGGGATATGTTACCAGGTGGTGATACTTTTTGCAGTTACTTTTCTTATTTACTTATATAAATATTTTATTTTTCTTTTCTTTAATTGCTGTTGCTTTTTACCCCCTGAGTTCTCTTGGATTAAGTCGAGATCTTTGCATGGCCAGAAGAGGCAGCCGATGGGACAAATTGGACTAATGTTTTGTCTAACCCTTGGGACCGGTTTCATATTGAATGGGCAATGAAGAATAGAATGCCAATGATTTGGGATTGTGTGCTTAGCCACTGGAGATGGTGCAGGACAATGAGCCTGGCCAAGACAGAAGATGCACATGTGAGAATGCTCATAAAATAAAAGTCACTGTAATTGAGCTACATTACACTTTTTGATGTGGTTGCAATGATAAAAGTTGCTCAGAACAACTTGAGGAATGCAGGGGTCACCATCCCTAAAATTTAGGGAGTTACTATTTTTGGACCCCAGAATGTGTTCATGTCATTATCTTCGTTTTTGCACGAGGATTAATTCTCTGGTCTGTTCGAGGTCAAATTTTGCATCGATCATGGAGAATTTTAGACTGGAAGGTTTAAATGGAAAAATTGTTACATGTATGCCATGTGTCACAATTTGGCCACAAATTCCCAAAAGAGAGAGAGAGCATTAAAAAAAAACGTAAAGGAGGGGTAGATCTGAGCATGAAGTTTTCAAGGGTTGAGGGTAGATTGCTGCAAGTACATCAGCTATGGAGAGTACTTCTTCGTCTTTGACTCATGTACGGAGGTAGAGCTTGCTCCCTCTGATCAACTCTCTCTTTATCCTTAGAGGAAATGCTTTGCATGATGGGCTGATTCCATCGAATGTACAGTTTTGTGTTTTCTTTGCACTTCTGTTGAGGCAAGAGCCTCATTGTCCAGGTTCAGGAGCAGCTGATTGCTTCTCCAATGCAGGAACTAAAGAAAGTGATGATCACGCCACACGGGAACAGGGTTTTCAGCTCTGATTTAGTGCTATTTATGGGATTGTTTTACTGTTGGAATGATGCCAGGGTCAAAGGGTTTGTAGTCCAACTAGTATGGAACAGATCTAGAATGGAATAAGGCTGAGAACAGGTCAAGAAATAGGTGAAAAACAGTAAATACAGAGTTCTACATATTGCAATTCTACACTTGAATTATTGAGTTATGCTCACAGAAAGTGTTCTACTTGGGATGTTGTTCTGGATATGCTGTACTATCCTTATGCTGCTGAAATTTACTTAGAAAAGATGAAAGCCAACTGTTCACAGGTTTTGTACTTTGGAACATTTCGTTTTGCTGTACTGTCCTTATGCAGCTGAAATTTATTTACTCAGAAAAGATGAAAGCCGACTGTTGACACAGGTTTTGTACTTTGGAACATTTCATTTTTGTAATTTTCCATCTTTTAATCAAAAAAGAAATACCGAAAGGGGCGCTGGACTTCGGGGCCAATCTAGTGTTGAGCAAGGGAGTGAGGTCTCTGTTTGTATGTGTATGTGAAAAGACCAGGTATTAATTGAAGGGACTACCGCTTTATGTGAGTCATAGACCGGTTTCACTTGTTGCTTGTCTACATGAAGTATCAAGCCAATTAAATAACCTCTCAAACCATCTTGATTAAGTCTCTAGCATGTCAAGAAAACATTAAGCCTTTTATATGTCTCAACCCACCAATAGGCATAGTGCCCATACTTAGACAAAAATAGGATTGTACTTGAGTTAGGTATGCTGTTTGGGAATGTTTTAGATCACGTTGGAGAAAAAACGTGGTTAGTAGTTTAGGACTGTTTCGTACCTGTTTTATGGCAGCAGGAAGGTGGATTCTCTTGAAAACTTGCATGTGAGATAATTGGTCTTGGTTAGGATGGAAGAAAGAAGCATTGTATGGGGCATACTTTACATGTATGAAGCTAAACATTGAGAGATACTTTAGGGTTGATCAAGGGCTGCTTTGAAATCTCTTGTATGCTGAAATACACTGTTGTATGTGCAGGAAAACAGGGCAGCACTGCTGTTATACATGTTCTCCTTGTCTTCAGAAGATAAGTGGACTATTATGCAGTCTTCTTCTATGTATGCTGTCCATATGGTGTCCGGATGATAAAAGTAGAGATTTGAGGAGTTTTTGTGGGTAACAGGGAATTTTGAATGCACACAGGCTATTCTACCACAGGGAAGCACTGCTGTTATATATATTCTCCTATAGTTGCATGCTCATGAAAACCTTGTTCTGAGAAGAATAAGTCGACTGTTTTAAGGTCTTCTTATATGCATGTTGTTAAAGATAAAAGCAAGGATTTGAGAAGTTTCTATGGGCTGAACTTGCTCTTATGCAGGGATTTTTGTATGTATGTACTATGTGGGCTGTTATAGAATAGGACTGTTATGGATTATTCTTGAAGCATAAAAGCAGTATGATGCCTACTCTTAACCATAATGATGTTTATTGGTTCTGAGCTCATATTGGCTATGTCCATGATGAAATACGGACCCCATAACGGATATATATGTGGGTTACGATTCAGATTATGAATCTTGCATTCTTGTATGAAATATAGATTGATTTTGAGCCCTACATGTTGAAGCTTGTCTCATAAGTACGATTTTTTCTCTTCTTTGTTGTAAGTTTGGAACTTGTTTCTCCCTGTCTTGAACTCTTCTTACTTGAGTCCCTGTGACTTTTGGCCATGCATAGAAAATCCCTCGACACCGTAATCGACTTTGACTAGGGAAGAAATGGGAAAATAATATGAAATCATTGGCACCATGATTGTCTTAGCCATTGTAAGTGAGCTAGTGAAGATTTAATGTGTAATGCATCTTTTTTAGCTTAACCCCTCTTAGACCCAAAACAGGAATTAGAAAAGGTTTGCAAGCATAGCCCAACCCATAATACCTTGAGGCATCCCACCCCAAAGCAACCGGGGCATTGGGCCAAGGGTGCATGTTGGCTGCCCAAGGACCTACCAAGACCATAGAGGTGATAGTTATCTTACCTCAGGAGCCCAAAGGGTCACCCAAAGAGACCAAGGTATCAAATAGACGGTGTTGGAACCACTTTGAACTTTGCTTCCACGACACCCACCTCCCCCCCCCCCCCCCCGCCGCCCCAACACGCTTGTTTTCCCCTTTGTGTGAGTAATTGCGCCCATGGGGAGAAATAACAGGAGGATGAGAACCAACATCACAAAACAAATGACTATCCTAACCACTCATGGAGGGTGTTAGTAACAAAGGAAAGGTGTGAAGAAGGATGAAAGTGTGGTGGTAATTTAACTACTGGCAGAGATAGCTTGGGATCCACTCAAGGGTGCTCTACACAATAAGATGCATAGATAAATGCACATGATGAAAATGCGCATGCAACAGGGTGCCACTTGGATGGTGTCCCTCATGCAGAAAATTATTCGCTTGCCCAAGTGCCCTTTTATAAAGAAGAAGATGATCATGCAATGCAAAGGGTGGGTACAACAAGGAAGGGAGGCCAATATCAAAGATAATATCGAATTTTGTAAATACCAATGAAAGGGTAGAAACCCCCTCTCAACCATGGATGTCAAGGCCGAAGGAGAATGAGGAACCAAATGTTGGTCTTCATGTGGTGTTGAGAATCAATATGAAGGATGAAGTTGATGATGAAGGTAGACTTGGCATCCCTTAGGTGGAATAGTCAAAGGAGTTAGTCATGTGGTAGTGGAACTTGCCTATAGTCGATCGTGGGAGAGGGATCCTATGTTAACCAAGTGGTGTAGGTAAGTCCAAATCTCAATCTCAAGAGAGGTCTTCATGCTAGTTGAGAAGTGCCAAGATAGCAATCCACCATGCAAATGGATGAAGAAGCAAGACCTGACACTTCCCAACTGAAAGAGCGGAGGAAGAGTCGGCCACTAGAGCAGTTGGGATGCACCCACGTACTCGATCTCGGCAAATGGCTCTATTGCCAACCAAGTGGCATAGGCATGCTTGAAACTCGACCTTAGGAGATGGCACCTAATACTTGTGCCAGTCAAGAATGCGAAGGCACATCCACCAAGGTAGCAATCCACTTTGTGGAATATCTTTGATCATAGAGTTTTCTTCTACTCCATAGATACCATTTTGGGTCTCCATGGTGACTTACAATTAGTCCTTGTAGAACTAAAGGAGAAATATAGATGTAATCAAGATCACACAAATATGAATTATATGAACCTGCCATTGGGGTTGATTGTGAAGAATTTGAACTTTCAAATGTTTCTTGAGTGGATAGCCTTTTCTCAATTGAGAGATGATTAGTCTTGTCAATGGAGTGCCCCAATTGAGATGCACCTTGTGAAGGAATATGAGATGAAGAAGAGTTGTGGGTTTGTGAATGATCCCTAGAAGAAAGGCTAGTTGATGGAGCATTGTCCTCCAAATCAAGACCATAATGTCTCCATAGAGCCCCCATTGTAGGACTAGCTTGAGAAAACATCAAAGGGTCCAAAGATGGAGTGGTTTGAGCCATGAGAGTCAACACGTGATGTAAAGTGTAATCAAGAATAAACCAATCCATCCAAGATAGCCTTAGGTAACTCTTTAGAAGAGCATTGGCTCTGATACCATTTGGAGATATATAGGATTTGCAAAAAAAACACGGAGTGTACAACCATGATTGAAACACAGAGAATTGAAGCACAAACACAAAAACACAAAATGAAGATGCAGAAACAAAAACTGAGAAAAAAGAGAATTGTGTAGTGAATTAATGAATGCTGTAAATGAAGGAAAGAGTGTACAAGATGCTCAAAAGTAGAGCTGTCTGATAGCCAATGGCTCTCATGGGAATGGATTGAGGGAGGTGTTGATGTGTGTCATCCACCGGGGATGGATCCCAAGTGCGGTTCCACTAGTTGAAGTAGAGGCTGATGAAGAAAAGTGCTGAAAGTGCAAAAACGACCTGCTATAGATGATGATGGCATCAACAAGTTCCCTTTATGTTATCTTCATATTTCTTGTTATCTTCCCTTTATGTTCTTTGTTGTGGCTATGGCTTGTGTTGTGCCTTGCGTGTAGTTGAATCCTGGGGGTACATTTCACTGCAGATTTTCTGTTTCTTAATGTATGTTATCTTCATATTTCTTGTTATAAATCCTTGAGCTTCTCACAAACTTATGATAGCAAAGCTGCAGGCTCTGCAGGTTTGGTATAGAGTGCTCATGGTGGAGTTGTCATTAAGTACTTATAGAGTTCTCTGTATCTTATTATATGGCTGACCTGCAGGTTTGTAATTGATCGAAAAATGAAGACAGATCAATCAATAATGGTTTTCAACCTTGGCAAAGATCTCCTTTGTAATTTACTAGGTGAAGCAGCTTCCAAAACTTATGAAGCATGTTCCACATACTATTTCCTTTTTCCTTGAAACCGATATTTAGCTTAGTGATTTTTCTGGAGTATATGTTACACATTCTTAGAATCTAATGTTGTTAAATCCTCACAGGTGGGAAAACTTTCCAAGAATCAGAGGACTGCTTTAAAACAAGGATTCTAGCTTTAAGTAGCAAGCACCCTGATGCTGACATAAGTGCAGTATTCTCTCCTATTGATTTGAAAGACATTATTGATTTTTTTGTGTTCACGTAAGAAATCCAACTTCAGAAGAATAAATAGTCACACAAATGAAAACTCATAACATGTAGCTCATAATTAACGAAACTTCATTTGTTACTTCTGTCTACATTCAGCTGCAACGCACAGACAGTAATAAATATAGAATCACATGCCAAATAGTTGTGAAAGTTTTGTAAGCTGCTTTTGCTATGGTGGCCTTTAAAGCTTTGCTTATAGTGCCACTTTTAGGTTTTTAGTCCTTATTTTTAGAAGCTGGCTGCCTCTTGCCATGGTGCAACGAGAGCATTGTGCATTCCTTGAGAGTAACAGCTTCTAGCCTTTAGGATGAACCAGGACAGGTGCTATTTTGTAGGATCCTTAAAGAGGTTTATGTGGGCTTGTTTTATGATCTGAATACGTAGCCTAGCAATTCAGACACACCTAGACTGGATCCTAATTTACAGTTAGGCTGCAACCTAGATGAATTGCAGTCATATCTGAAAAAGGAACCATTGTGGGAAAAAGAAGGCATGCATCCCAAGTGAGAAGTGATTTTGAGAAAAAAGGTGGACATTCCAAGAAGCGAGGTATGATTGTGAACAATTAATTGTGTCTTTTCTGTTTGAGGATGTTTCATTTTGTTTCTATTTCCTCAGGTCAGAACATGCATTTGAAAGATGCTTTGATAGTATTCAAGAAAACCATTTTTGAGAATCGATACCAAAAACTTTCAGCGTGAAATCTTTATAGTTGTTTTTCAAGGCTCTGAATGACATCTCAGAGAATAAAACTATGAGGTTTTCTGCTTTCAACTATTCACTTAACATGGAACCTCACTTTTCCATTAACAGTCCTTTAAAATTAAAGTTGAAATGAATGGCTAGATTTCCCCTGAATATTATTTGCTGAGTGAAAGAGGGGGAGGGAGGGAGCTGCCGGGGTGGTTTTTGTTTTTTTTTTGGGGGTGGGGGGGGTGTGTGCAAACAAGAAAGTGGTCACGTGTTCTTGATTTAATGTCATGATTTGTACTCACATTCACCTGAAAATCCCTCTCCTTTGATGAAGTATGAGAATACACTAGAGCTTATGCAAAAAATGCAAGGTGTGCAAACAACCATATGGCTAACTAGTGAACTCAGAGGTGGAATGAGAAAGAATAAATGAAATGAAGTGAATGAACAGATAGACTATGAGAGGTATGATACAATGGATGCTCAAGGAGAAGAGGGCTTCCAATAGTCAATGTCTCTTGAGGGAGTGGGCTGAGGAATGCTGAAGGAATGTGGTTGTACTCTGTCTGATCCTAAGGCTGGATGACAAAGATGATGCTGATCAGTTATGGGTAGGATGAGACAGCCAAAGGTGCAGCTCCGTTAAGCTCATTGGAGAGGATGCAGGCCATGTTGCTGGATGATGACACCAAGCAGCATAACACAACACCTTACAGTTGTGGTGACTCTTGGGACTGCCAATGTAGATGGCAACAGCAACAAGGCAAAAGCATTGTAACCAGATGACATCTAGGCTGGTTGATGGGAGCAAACAAATTGTCAATGTCTGGGGCAAGAGAGAGTGTGTGCTCTTGGGATGGCAATGATGACTGAAGGCAGAGGAGAGAGATGATAGTGATGACTGACGGCAAAGAAAAGTAATGATAGAGGGATTTAAGGAATAGCCGCCCATTATTCCCTTCTATAGAACTTTTGGGCCAAGTTTTTCCACCGAAGTTTTGGGATTGTGTCCTTGTAATCAATTGTGTTAGATTTTGATTTGATGCTAATGAGACCCAAAGAAATTAGCAACTAATGATGAGATTAACTTGGACGAAATCTGTGGTACGTTGTGAGTACACTAGTGTTTGTGGAAAAACAAGTGTACTAACAACACAAAGAACTCAAACAAGAGCACCCTATCTAAAGACGTTCTTGCCATAATGCTCAACTGAATACAATTTCAGTACTAGAGAAGGCTCATCAATTCAAAGGAGTTGATGGTATCCCGGCAATGGAACCATGAAACCAACCTTCCTTCTTGGAAAGGGTGGTAATTCCTTGATCAAGCACTTATTACAACAATTAGTTAATAAACATAAATTGAAATGCACAATTTACCTTGATAATCTTGGACAGTAGACACCTTATTGGCCCCAACTGGCGCCCCTTTCGGTATTTCTTTCACTTCAATTGCCAATGGATGTATTACAAGCCGAGATTCCACAATCTCCTTCACTGATCCAAAAGCCCCTTGCTGATCCAACAATTGGCAAATAAATTGGGCAATTTGTCCCTTGATTTTCACCCAGGACTTGTTCTAACTAGACCCCAGCTGGCCAAATGCTTCCCCAAATTTAAAATGGATGGCTAGGCATGTGAAAACCCTAATAATACAACAAATTGCCGATTTTAGTGTATGATGCCTTATCCTATTGGCACTGGTCTTGAGGTGGCTATGGCAAAGATCTCTTTGGTGTCCATCCAATTTGGCTGAGATCTGCTCAAAATGGCTAAGAAATGCTGAGATCTTTTGAGAATGGGTTGGAGAAGGTGAGAGAAAGCCAAGATGAGGGAGAAATCTAATTTTCTTCGCAAGAAAACCCTTACATTTGCATGTTGCTTGCTCTAGCCTACATTTAATGCAATCACCTACTACCTCCAAAATGTTGTCACCTAATTAGCAATGCTGTTGCCAGCCTTTGGAAGGTGTCTCCTTGCTGTCCCCTACCTGTTGAGGCCCCTAGATGGCTGTCTTCTACAGCAAATTGCTGTTCTTTGATCAGAAAATAGACCACCAACTCCCTTCTCTCTCCCAGGGCTGTAACTGACTGAATGGCTGAGACCCAATCCCCAAAAACGTTTTCTCAGTTTGCATGGGTATTTTTGCCAAGTGGCAGCCTTCTAAACTCAATTCTCAGTATTATCCAGCCATTTAATTAATTTTCAGAATTAAATCAATCCTAAATTTTAATTTTAGCCCTTCTGAACCTACCCAAAATTTGCCCATCCATAATTAAATTGGCTAGGCCATTTGCAACTTGGAGTGGTCTCTAACCTGTATTGACCGTAGACTCACATTAATTAATTAATTAATGCTATTCCCTAGTGTCACCAGCGGCACTTATTGACCAAACAATTGTCCTAGGGTCAAAACTGACACCAACTAACCACCAAAACCTAGTTGGCATCAACTTATCACAACTTTTGTCTTTGACACCTATTGCATCCTCGGGGTCTTGGCTTGCTACCATAAAATAACTCTCATGTGCATCACATGTGCCAAGCGACCTTGCAAATTTGATCAATCATCTAATCGACAAGATTCTCAAAATTTCACGTCCCCGTGACATCTATACATTGCCTTCTTTCTCTCTTTCCTAGCTTCGATTTTTTTAAGCATACTCATGTGTATATGCTTCACTTGCATCTTGGTAAGACCATCATCCATGTAGATGGGATCCCCTAGGAGTCCATGTAATATAACTTTTTTCTTCATGAAGTTCATCCTTTCGATCTCATCTCGAAACCTTAAATTGAGTACATGCTTTTGTTGTTCTTTCTAGACTCTCCAAGCTTTGGTAAAGGGGAGTACATCTTCCTCTTTGTATCCGAGGTGTATGCATAAATTCTTACCATCCTTCTCGGATGATGAGCCCTCTTTATCATTTCGCCATTTAGCCTTATGTTCAATCATCTCACTTGTCTCATTTTTTCTTCTTCAAGCATGGCATTGACGATGTGCACCTCCTTTTGATTGTCTTTTTCCACTTGCTTTTATATGTTCTTTTTCACTACCTCTACCCACCCTTGCTGCGTGGCTTCAAGCCTAACGTCCTTGGAGATTTCCTCCTTTATGGTTGTGATCATGTCCTCTTGGATCTGCCCTTCCTCTCATCCGGTACTTTTGAGTGCCACAATCTCCTCTTTTAGGTGTTGGATTTCGTCAACATGGCTGCCTTCTCATTCCTCCATTCTTTGGCTTCATTTTTGAGTTTTGCGATCGAGTCGAGTAGGTTGTGCTGCACTTGGTTGATGTTGTTGTCTAGGTTTTTTTGGTATTGGTGATTAGCGCTTGCATAGCTTATCTAGCATGTCTAGCTTAGCCTTCACACTCACCATCTGTTTGCAATGATTTTAGCCTCTATTTTACTCTATTTTTCATCCTCTTAGGTGTGCAAATATATTTTTTTGTGTGTGGGTATTCTATGTAGGCAAGTTAGGTCCAAATGGTCCAAGGCGAGGTCAAGTCGGAGTAAACATGGCATAGGCCAAGGCAAGGTTAGGAGCAGATTGGGACAGGGAGAGAAGAGTCCCCTTTTAGAGACCTCTTAGATGAGATTGTCCCTAGGTAGGATACTTTAGTACCAGGAGATGCAGAGCAGAAAGTGTCACACACATGATTTTGAGGATCAAGGGCGGCTACAAGTGATGGATGTCGAGGAGGCAAGCATAGATATGGTCTACAACTGGATGAAAAAGTGACTCGGGTCTAGAGCATTAACTTGCTTCTAGTCCGCTAGCTCCAGCACGATGGGTTATATACTAGGTTCCATTGAGATGATGGAACTAATTAGATCCTTCACCATTCCCCCTTGCCCGATTGGAATAAATCATACCTAGATGTCCCTCACCATAGCTGCCTCCCCACACCCATAGGTGCCAGCTCCTGCCCACACTAAGTCCACTACTTTCTATTTCACCCACGAGCTAGTTGTCATATACAACCATTTCGTCTATGATGGTTTTACACAATGCGAGCATACTGCCTCAGGCAAGCTCATCTCCCAATTGACCTCCATCCTACACTCACCTGCTCTTCACAGCTTCCCACACGCAACACACACTACAGACTCACAAGACTTGGCACCATGACCTAAAATAGATGGTATGATGAAGTGTTCAAGAAGCTACTCAAACATCTCTGGATCTAAAGAGGAGTAGGGTCTATTACAAAAAGGTAGGCTTGCATGTAGATGAGGACCTTGACTCACCATAAGCAGAGGGCTTATGAGGAGGCATAGTACTAGGAACTAAAACAGTTATTCATGAGCAAAGATGTAGCCACAACTGGCGCAGATTGCGCAAGCCATGCCACCCTACACCCATCAGGGACCCAAAGACATTGCACTCTTATTCAGAGGGACAATATGATGTACCACTCCAGCCACTGATTCCTCACCAACTGGAACCTCGCCCCACCGCATCCATCTTCTTCACACATGATATGGTGAGGAGATAAATAGTGTGTCTATAGCATGGATGATTGATGGGTCACACAGGTATACAAGGTGAGTAGTTCATTTATGTAGTGGATGTTTCGGCTCCTCTCCTTGCTTTTATGTTCCACAGAGCTCTAGTGGAAGACTTCCCATATGAGTGGACCATGCATATCATCGTGCCTACCTATAAGAGCGGAGATTCCCTAGATCTTGGTAATTATAGAACTATCATGGTGGCCACACATTAGCTAAGATATATGGAGCAGTGATGGAGGTGGAGCTTAGCACAGATGCAAAGAGAGGGAGATCAAGGGTATTAGGACAGGTTGGATTCAGATGGGGATTCTCTATGCTTGACCGCATCTTCACCTTGAGTGGCATGATTCAGCAGGTGAAAGTGAGGAAGAAGAAGACTCTATTGCTGCTTTGTGCAGTAGGTTGCTGTCCACCAAAATGTAGTGGCACCAAGGCCCCCTTCAGTAGTAAATACAAGACCAGCATCATCAGTAGCTGGAACCACCTGGAAGAACAGAGCTGTAACAAGCTGCATTTGGGCGTTTGGCTGAAATGCAGCAGCTGAATGCTGCAACTGCAGGAAATGTAGCTGTGAAATACTGCGACAGCAGCAAACACATGGGAACTGATACTGTAGGGTTGGCAAGGTTGATGCAAGGCTGGGCAATGATCTTCAGGGGCTGCTGATGGGGTGTGGGCCGGAAACGGCAGTAACTTTGCAGAAAATGCAGCTTGCTGCACCAAGAATCAGCAATCCCCATGAAGCATGGTGGTGATACATGTCAAACTGAGAATGGAAGCAATAACTCACAAGTAGAAGACACAGAAAACTGAGGAGCAAACATGAAAGCAATGTGATAAAAAGCACTGAGATGAAGGCTGATACAAAGCAAAAGCTCCTACATATGTCACAGTGAGTGTGCCTGGTGTCAGGAATAAGAACATTGAACATTAGAGAATTCTAACTGAAGAAGTGAAGCTTCCCAGCTGACAAGATGCCTTAATATTGGGAGATTACCTAACATAACCTGAAGTTGCAGAAAAGGTGTCGGGGGACCAAAATAACATGGGCATCCCAGAAGGACACTGGTGACAAAATACAAGGCGGACCAAAATGACTTGAATGGCTATGACTGGACAGAACTCCTAAATTGGTTCCCGACTTATTGTAGAGCTAACAACAAGGAGATTACCCTCACCACTAATAGACTTGCCTATTAGAAGGAGTCCAGACATGTTCCCTCTACACCTTGGGGAAGCACCACCTGTTCTTCATGCGGAGAATGGCACCCCCTATCTACTTATCCGCTTAGCCTGTTTCCCCCAGCACGCTCCAGACTGTCTTAAGAGGCCTTCTACTGATTGGACTTGGCCTAGCTTTGTTGTCAAGCACCCCATCATATTCCAAGTTTTTTTAAGGGATGGGGAAATATTGTTGACTCATTAGATATCTTACTCAAAGCTCCACAGCTCAATTGTGGATTAGGCATCATTAGATTTACGTGTGACAATTTCTTTATACATAAATCAGCACAACTTTTGAGTATCATGGGTCTCAAACATAATCGAAGAAGCTACTTATGTTTAAAATTGTAACTTGCAAACTCATCATGTTGTTTGCAGCCTTTTCCAGCATTATGCTTTATATAGGTGCTGCTTCTCTGAGGGAAGCTACACAAAAACTCATGATGAAGTGCTGCTGATTGAAACAGCAATGTGGCAACCTTTGTCAGAAGCTTTAAGTCAAGAAGAGGTAGATGCACAACAACTGGTAAGGGTTGCCTCTAACCAATCTTCTCATAAACTGCAATCAGCAATGTGAATTTTCATGCTGAAGGCAGTCGTTTCATTTGGACAGAAAGCAAGGGAGGCCAAGGAAGCAGAGGAGAAAGCAAGGCAAGAGGCTGCTGAAAAGGCTGAAGCTGAAAAGATAGCTGCAGAGGAAGCTTTATGTATTCAAGAGAGCAAGAAAAAACCTCAAACTCTTGATGAAGCTGTGGAGTACATAGTTCGTGAGAAATTGGATAAATTTAAGGAGTCATTTCTAGAAGGATGTAGGTTGGAGCAGAAAAGGCTGTTTGAAAAGCTGGGTCAATTAGAGGTAACGGCTGCAATGAACAGCGATGGCAAAACTAAGAAGCAATAACAGCTAGATGTCACACATTGCTTTCTTCCTTGCCTTGATAGCTTCAGGTTTATCATGCTTTAGGCCCACATCCACAATTCAGCTTTTGTAGAGTCTTTGATATTCTCAATTTTGTTCTTGCCAAACTGTTCAAGTGTAATTCAACAGTATTAGCCATATCAGCATGTAATCATTCAAGTGTAGCTGCCCTTACTGTCAGGCATCAGGTATGTCATATCATCATACTACTTTTGTATCATCATCATTTTATCCTCCCTTTTTCACCGTTCCATTATTATTATACATTCATGTTTCCATTGGTGCTGTAGGCCTCATTCTATGTGTGTCCCCCTAGTGTTTATGGTACATTTCTAGTGGTACTTGTCAGAAATCCAGGTTCACTAGCCCAAAATTGATAACTAAAAAGGCCAATCACCTGCAACTAAAAACTGAACCTTGCTTATAAATGCTTTGATGCTTCAGCCACACATAGATAAAATAAGCATGCATCAAAGCAGCTTTACTCTAAGGAACAAGCCTTTTGTCATCATCATGTAGCTGATGCACTTATCTTTATGTTACAATATTGAATATCCAAAGTACAAGTGTTACAGTTTTCAAGGCTAACCTATAAAAATTGAATCTTCTCTTGAGTTCTCCCTCCCAAAGAGCATGTTTCATCCTCCCAAAGGCTAACCTATAATGGATGGCTTGGCCTTTTTGTGAGTTAGAATAGTAAAGGTCGTTTACATTTGTTTTTAGTCTTCATGTTATCCAAAATCCTAGGTTGTGAATGCTCTTAGAATCAAAAATTAGATGTGAGGTCCACTTTGTCGAATATATGTTACACATAAGGTGCATGTACTTCTAGATATTGCATTAAAAATCTAGTAAAATGTTTAAACTTTTTTCGGCATGCTTAGATGAAATATTCTTAAAAATGGTACATTTGTAGCATTATTAGCAATTTGCAATGATACAAAAAAGGAGCAAGTCACAAGCCTTCAATTTATGACCATATTTGTACCGGTTTTGGGATTGTGTTTATAAATGTGTGCATCTTCTTGAGCTTGAAATTTCTACCTTCTTGAGAGCTTGAGCATATATATAACAATATTAGCCATATATATAAATCCAAAAAAGGGATCGTCATTTTTGAGTCCTAGATCCATATATTTGTTGCATCAAGCCACATGGCTAAACAACCAAAGCCTTTAATTATGACCATCTTTGCATGTTCATACTCATTTTTGCAAGGGAAAGGTATAGTGGTAGGTTTTTGGTTGTATTCATAAGTACGTGCATCTTCTTGAGCTTGAGATTTCTCCTCTTTCAAGCTTGAACATGTTTTGAGAGTGAGGGCACTATTTAGTTAGGCCCTTCACAATATTAGGCCGGTAAGTTCCATACATTGTGGTATATTTTTGTGTGTTCAGAATTGTAATCTGCACAATGTTTGTTGAGATTGAGAGATTTAGTGAATGTATATAACCTACATTTGAGTTTGTAGTAGCAACAAACATTCCCTATTCACACCACATGTTGCCACATAACAATAAACATTATCAATTCAGAACAAACATAACCAATTCCCATTAACCATCCCATTTCATTAAAAAATGAATCATAGCCTTGTCTAGAAGATTTAATCATAATTGCCATAGCTTTACCCTTCGAACTTTGAACATACATATCTAGGTATTGAATAGAATGCATCTCTTCTCCAAGGAAACATGGGACATTGTTGCTTTTCATTTAGTAATAGCTCTACACTTGGTTTGAAGGACTCCAAACTTCACACATTTGAACCCCGCCCTTATCTTTAAAAATGAATTAGAGATCAGTTTTTATAAGGAAAATTGTAGAGACTAGTGTGTATTTCTTTTGGCAAGATAAATTTTCAAATAATCTCATGTAGATCCTTTAAGCTAATGTGCAAAAAAATCCAATATAGAGGTGAAAATCAACATTTAATTAACACTTAGACATAAATACACATTAAATGATGCAACCACACTAGAATCATTTTATAAGGACAAATTGCATGAAAAAGCTGAGTCCCAAACCAATTCTACTTAGTCAAATTATATGTTTATTACTATGAAAAGTAGGACAATATTTTGCAATTAGACATCATTTGGAAAGGGATTTCGCTCAATCATGTATGTGCATATATAACTATGTATTAAACATATGGGAAGACACATGGGAAAATAAACAAGCAAGAACAAGGCAAGACATTAAGCTATGAGCCCAAAGATCATAGAGTCGAGTCAAAAACTACATCCACTTGTCTAATGTTTGACAAGAGAAAAAATTCAAAAAGCATTTGCCAATAAGGCAACCTACTCTTGTACCACATTACATAAGTGTAGAAAGAACAAAAATTTGAAGCATGTTCTGCCACAAAGGTAAGATTGCCAACTTAAACCTCTAGCTTTTCCTCCTCGTTATAACACTCACTAGCTTGAGGCTTTACATCTAAGGTTCTTCCCCCTTGTTTTCTAATTTCTTTGGATTTTCATCATGGTTGTGAGGACGATAAATTGACATTCTTGGAAGCTTAGCCTTAATATGATTGTTTAGAAGAAATTCCCTCTATTGCGCTCTTGTACCTATCTTATCACTTTTCGTATAAGGCCTAAGAATTCTTTTCTAATGAACTTAAGGATTTTAAAAAGTATGTTCTAATGAAACTGTAAAGTTTCCAATAGAAATTGAGACTAGTAAAGTTCACTCCTTTTTCTAGATTGAAAAGGCAAACCTCAATGAAGATTGTACACTATAAAAGCTATTAGAATGCAAGGTTGCATGCAAAATTTGTTAGGATGTTAAGCTCAACACGAGCTGATACTCACATACCTGGATGACATTTCCACATTCATATCATTGGCATGGTTGGTACTGCATTGGTATATGCTTTTAGTGATACTTTAAAGATGGATATCGATTAGTTCACCTACCCAAGTTATGGGATATCTATTTATTCATCTTTCTAGTTAGCATATTTACACTATGGATCACATGTATATTATATATGTTGTACTCTCTCTTTATTATTGATAGATTGTTATAGTAGAGAAGAAGAAGAAGAAGAAGAAGAAAGACTAGGGTTTTCAACTTCCTATCTTGTGTGCATTCTCGATGTGTTGTATGTCTTGTAAGAGCTCGCTCCCTCTCTCTCTCCCCTTATATTTTCATGGTATAAGAGCAGCGTCCAAGCGAACAGCTATTACCTGCAAGCACAATAGTCTACAAGGAAGCCTTTCTGTGGAGTACAACTATGGACATCTCTCTCATATGATCTTCGATTGATGAGATTTGTTTGTGAGCTTAAAGTTCTTGGAAAGTGTAACAGACCTCCAGTTTATGTATATGCAGTCAAATTTATATTCCAAGCACATTTTGACCTCCATTTAGGAGTTAGAGATTGTTATTGTGTGAATTCGATAAGGTTTGAGAGCTTACACTTACAGTACCCGAAAGGTTGGTCACACATTGTGACTATTGAAGTTCTTAAATCTTCTCTCTTCTCTCTCTCTCTCTCTCTCTCTCTCTCTCCTCCATAGCTTGCACCTCCCTTGCTTCCATTTGCTCATGCTCCCACTCAGGCTTCTCCCTTCAACTAATATCAGAGCCAATCACTCAAGGGACTTCTCCATTATTCACTTCAACCTGGATTCAAATACCTTCAATTCAAGTTCATGGGAACCATTACTTTAGCTTGTCAAGATAACCATTGATGCTTAGCTCTCTTCAAGCCTCTCTACACTCGTCAAGGACCTTTGAGGAGATAATTCAAGCATTGCCAACAATAATTTGAGCCTAAGTAGCTTCAACACAATGACCCGAGCAAATAGATTAGCAGCATGCACAAATTCAATGTGGACTTTGAGCCCTTGACCTCCACACCTCAGCTTGCTCCATGCCATCTTCTGTAGCTCTTACCACTCTTATACATTAGGTAAAGGCTTGACATCACTTCCTGACATTGATTAGCTAACATTGGGTCACTCTTGAAGAGGTATTTTGGCATGCTATTGTTGTATGTTCACAATAGATCTATTGTGCACACTCGAGGGCAGCTTGTATTGGATACCCATTGATTCTATTGATACCTATTACTCATGTATTGGTGCTCAGACCATTATGAGCAAGCATTAAGGTGCTTCTTGGCTTGTATTGAGCTTGATGAATAGCTCATATTTTGAGAGTATTTCATACATGTATACTTCACCAAGCCATTTATCAGAAACTCTATACTTATTCCTACTTGGTGCAATTTGGATACTCATTGGGATGTATTAATGCTTAGCATTGAGCTACATGCTTGGATATGCTCTTGAGAGCTTTTGAGCTTGCTGGCATTCATATTGGATGTGGTTGGCTGTGGTTACATGCTTTCATTGCTATAGTGGCTTATACAATTATGAGCTTGAAGATTTTGTTTGGTTTTATGCTCTTGGTTTATGCTTCGTATACTTTGGATACTAAAATGTCATGTATATGTTCTATTGAGCTTGTGTTGGCATTCGGTTTTGTTTGAATGGGAGTCACTTGACACTTGGATATTTTCATTCAGCTTTGGATTCATACGATTGAGCTTGAGCTTCTTTCATTGAGACAGTGGGACTCATTAAACTATGTACATGCTCTCTTGATAGGATGCAGTTACTCTTTAGTAGACTAATTTTATTATATGTCTTGGATGCTGGCACTTATCTATGTCAGCATGATATCAATTATGTATACATGCTTCCTGGCTATGTATTGAGCTACATTACCCTTTGCTCAATTGGTTGTGCATTTGATAATTCTCTTATATTACCTTGGAGGCCTACTACATGCATGATGCCTATGCCTATTGAATGTATGGTTTACTAACACATTAAGGTTGTGACAGATCTTGGTATCGATATCTTCACTACTAGTTGCTCTTAGATATCACCTTTGTTGTTGCAGAATATACCTAGCAATTTGAGCTTGATTTTCGTTATTGATTGTCCACATTTGTTGTTGGATTCACTATTGCATTTATTACAATATTGCTATAATTGCATGTTTATACATTCTTTATAAGAGCAAATGTTTGATTTGATAGTTCATTACTGGCAGTTAGTGGATAGCCCTACACTTTGGTGTTTTCTTCTATTTAGACCTACACTTTGGTGATTTGAGAGTTCATTACTGGCAGTTAGTGGATAGCCCTACACTTTGGTGTTTTCTTCTATTTAGACCTTGTCTTGGCTGTGATTTGGGGATGATTTGCAATCATTTACAATAGCCCATTTTCTTGTCTATGCTTTATTTTTGACATAATGGTTGGAGGATCAAATGATAGTGTTATCTTTAACATTAACAAATTGGATGGTACTAATTAGAGGTACTAAAAGGCAAAAATATGACAAGTTTTGGTGCAGAAATTGCAGATTAAGTCATTGAGACATGAGGGTGTAAAGCCCAAGAACTTTGATGAGGAGGATTGGGTTGAATTGGATGAGTGTTAAATCTACAATCATTTTGTCCCTCTCTAAGCAAGTATTCTACAATGTAGTCTCTGAAGGACACATTGCGCATGACAATTATGTGAGAAGATTTGTGATGTTTATGTCTCTCAGATGTATTGACTGAAACAACTTACAGACCTTCATATAAAGAAGGAGACTTCCATGTCTATCCACTTAAATGAGTTTCATTCTATTTTTAGCCACTTGTCTTTGTAGAGGATTGCCTTTAAGGAGAATCTTCCACCATTGTTCTTACTAGTTACATTTCTTGAATCATAGGACAATCTATATTGTTATGTGTGTAATTATATGGGCTAGTGGGCTAAAATTGCAAGATGTAAAGGGCGCATTATTGAATGAATAAGTTAATAGAAATAATGTTGACACCTCCCATATTTCTCATGATTTGACAATGAGAGACAGTAAGGATGCTAAGAGCACTAAAGACCACCATGGGAGAGACTCTTAGAAGTCACAATCTTAGTCATGTGGACACTGTCATAGTAAGTCTCGTAGTCATAAGTCCACATGGCTTGTGATTATTGTGGAAAGCTACGTCATATACGATCGCAATGCCATAAAATGTGTGATGAGACAAGCGCAAGGAAAAGGGAAAGAGTAAAGTGTAAGAAAAGAATGATGATCGCAACATTGTCCCCAATAAGTCCAGTGTCAAGATTAAAGAGATTAGTGTAGTATAGATTGATCGAATAATGATTATATATTTGCAACTTTCTCTTTTTTAGCTTTGACCAAACGTGTACTCTCCACCGAATAGTTGGATGATGTAGGTTACTTTGTATCTTTTGGTAAATTCTCATGGAAGGTTACCCTTGGAATTATTGACCTTGCATGAGGTGCCAAGTTTGCGACTCTTTATCCCTTGTATTTGGGTCTATTGACCATGTTTTGGTAATGGCTACAATATCACATGTATTATTATGGCATCGTTGCCTTGGGTACATGTCATTAAAGGAAATAAAAGTGCTTATTTGTTTGTAGTATCTTCCATCCCTTGACTATAAATGTTTGTATTATTGTGATCATTGTCTTTATGGCAAGTAGACATGCAGTCCCCACAATTCTAGCATTATGCACATGGGTGAGTCTTTGGCTCTTGTTCATTTGGATGTTTGTGGACTTATGTTCTCTTAGTCATTAGGTAGCACGAAGTATTTCGTTAATTTTATTAATGATTACTTACATAAGGTCTGGGCATACTCCATAAAGTAGAAATTGGATGTCTTGGCTACATTTCATTGCTGGCTTACTCTTATTGAGAACCAATCTAGGTATAGGCTAAAATGCCTACAATCTCACAATGGAGGTGAGTATGTATCTAAATCCTTTGAGGAGTTTTGTGATGAGAAGGGTATTAAGCATTAGTTGAACACTCTATACGCCCCACCCTTAAGAATGGTATGGCCGTGCACATGAACATGACGATTCAAGAGAGAGTCAGTATGCTTAGCCAAGCAGGCTTATCATAGCATTTTTGGACTAAGGCATCACTACTGCCATACATTTGGTTTAATAGACCCCCATGCACTACTATTGGCTATCAAGTTGTAGAGAAGATATGGTTTAGAAAACCTCCATCATATGCTCATTTGTGTGTCTTTGGTTGTGAGGCTTTCTACCATGTTTCCAAGGATAAGAGCAATAAGCTAGATCCTAAGTCAGTGAAATGCATCTTCCATAGTTATGGGGATACAGCTGAGATGGGCTATCACCTATGGGATCTACAAACTCGAAAAGTCATCCGCAGAGCCATGATGTTATTTTCCATGAAGGAAAAATGCGTAAGCAACCGAAACATATAGTTGAGGTAACATATGGGGCATGTTCCATATCTTTCATCTCAAACCTTTTCTTAAGCTGACTTTTCAACACATCCAACTCATCGTGAGCTCTCCTAACAATCAATATATCATCCACATAGAGTACCAAAATCATAAGGCTAATATCACAAGCCTTCTTTGTATAAATTCCTATGAATGCGTGAAAACATCAAACTTGTGCTACCATTTCCTAGGTATTAGCTTAAGGCCATAAAGACTCTTTCTCAACTTGCACACTAGGTGTTTCCTACCTTTTTTCTCCAAGCCCTTAGACTATTGCATACAAAACCCATCATGCAAGTCCCCATGTAAGAAAGTCATCTTTATATCCATTCAATGGAGACCCAAATTTAATTAAGTAACCAAAGCTAGTACCAAGAGTAGGGTAGTCATCTTGACTACAAGAGAAAAGACTTCATCAAAGTTAACACCATTCTTTTACTTAAAATCCTTAGCAACCAATCTGTCCTTATATGTTAGCTTGGGACATCTAGGGGTACTCTTCAACTTGTATACCCACTTACATAGCAATACATGCTTTTAACTAGGCAAAGGAATCAAATTTCATGCATGATTTTTTTGCAATAAGTCATACTCTGACTACATGGACCTCTCCCAAGAGTGACTATCACTCCTACACGTGGCTTTATCATAGGTAAGAGGCTCACCAACATCTATCACTATCACATAGTCCATGGAGGGCTCAAACTGCTCAGGGGAGGATATCTATCTCTTGCTCGGGGAAGTTACTATATGTATATCCTCTACATCACATGCGTTCAAGGCCTATTTATAAATATCTTTATTTGTGAATTTTTTCTAAATAAAGCATAACCCTTTTCTATTCAATCTATAAATAACCCCTTTACATTACACCCTTTTGTATGTAAAAAAATATATAAAATTTTTATTTTAAAAATATCTTATTTTGAACCCACGTGATACACACATATATTCATGAGTAACTTACTCAAGATCTCTAGTAGAACATCTCAAATCAAATTGTAGGCCTTGTACATCCTGTGTAACATCATGGTCCTGGGCCACTAGAGCATTAGCTATTGTAGGATGCACATACACATGATCACTCTAAGGGGATCCTTTACTTATCATCACTGAAGGCGTATATCCAAAATGTGCTTAGCATTTTCGTATGTAAGATGTTAAGCCTATTACTTATCCTTTGCCTTCTCATGTGAAGGTTAGTTAGGTCAATTATCTATAGTCTAAATTATGAGAAAAGACTGAGATAGCCAAGATTCCTTATGCATTCGCAATGATGGATAGTTTAACGTATGCCATGATAGCCACTTGTCCTAACATAGTATTTGTAGTGTGAGTTGTGGCACACTATATGGCATGCCAAGTGACATTGGGATGCTATGAAGGGTATCATGAGGTACTTTAAGGGATCTATAGATATGTGCATATGTTATGGTGGCTAGGATACAAAATTCATGGGGTACATAGACTTTGATTATGTAGAATATGTAAATGGTAGAAATTCCACCTTTAGCTATGTCTTTATCTTTGTTGGAGGTGCTATTTCTTGGATGTCTAAGATGAAAAAATACATGGCTTTGTCTACCACAAAGATAAAGTATATTGTAGCCCCATTGAGGCTTGCAAAGAGGCTCTTTGATTAGGTCTCAGTAGGCAAACCTTGGTATTTTTGATATTGTTCCCTACACTGCATTCCGATTCTAAGAGTGCTATTTAGTTGGATAAGAATCTAGTCCTCCATATGAAGACAAAGTACATTGAGGTGTGTTACCACTTTATTAGAGAGGCCATTGAGGACAAGTCCATTGAGCTTGTCAAGATCTCAATTGATCAAAATCCTACAGATCTGCTCACTAAAAGTCTCTCAATGAAATGTTTTGCCTTCCTTCAGAAGATGATGGACATAGGGTGAGATGATGTCTTTTCTCATCATGTTGTACTTTATGTACATACATACTTTGTCACTTTTTTCTTGTTCTCTCCTCACTAGAGGCACATTTTCCTTTAACTGGGAGGTTGTTGAGAATAAAGGCACATGTGTCTATGCCACGTGTGTGGTGGTGGGCGTCCATCACTATCACTTCATTCTTTATTCTTTCAGTCACTAATGAATAAGGGAAGGTCAGCCACACATTGTTACTATTAGAGCTCCCACATCTTGTCTCTCTCTCTCTTGCTCTCTTACTTTCTTCTTCCATCCTCCATAGCTTACACCTCCCTTGCTTTCGCTTGCTCATGCTCCCACTCAGGCTTCTCCCTTTAAGAAGTGTGGCTAAATTGTAGTATTTCAATATTTTGACTAGGTTTGGATGTCCAATTGAGTTTGATAAATGAAAGTGTCTCATGAATCGTGTGATAGAGGATTTAACTAGTACACATAGAAGTTTACATAAAAATTTAAATCTAAACTTCATTCAATACTTTGGGCTTTTAGGATTGCCTACAAATTGTCTACATGATTGACTCCTTTAAGGTTGGTGTATGAGTTGGAATTAGTGGTTCCAATGGAATTTGTGGTTCTAAGTCTTTGTATAGTTGTGGACCATAAATTATCCCGAGAAGATTTTCTACCATGTCAGATGAAGCGTTGATGTAGTTGGAGAAGGATTGCATTATGGTTTCTTATGTTTTAGGCATAAATTAGAATAGTAGAAAGGCTTAGATACATGGTCATATTAAGAACAAGGTATTTGAGGAGGGTGACTTACATTAGAAATAGTTGATGAAGTTTCAACAAATCTTATGGTTGGCTGAGGTTTTAAGGTACGGTTGAATGACAGAGACTAAGGGCCTAGAAGTGTATGTCAAAGAAGATGATGAAGAAATTTAAGGAGTTTGGAAGCTTGTGTAATCTTTATAGATTGAAGAAAATATCCTTGAAAGGAAGAGTTGATTGTGGTGGTACATGGAGTACGTTATGCTCTCTATCAAGATGGATTCAATTGGGAGAGATACTTTTGGGGTTCTATGGTTGGTGGAGAATATGAGCATGCCAAACTAGGTGGGTGTTCTTTGTGATCGACTTAAGATAGATATTTTTGTCACAAATACTTGTAAGTTTGGTCATAAAAGCTTGGCTAGGCTAATGCTAGTGGCTCTAAATTACAGGCTAAATATGATGCACCCAAGTTTTTCAATGAACCCATGCATGCCATAGTTGTGGCATGATCGTAAGTAGGTGCATGAGGAGAAAAGAAAATTACGAGATATACAAGAAGAGAAGTAGGAGGATGTATCACAAGTTTTTGAGGGAAATTACTCAAGGAGGGAAGTTTATTTGTCGGTGTTGTCACTTGGGTATGGCCATGCAAAACCTCTACAAGTGACAAATCCCTCAATGGATAATTAGGACATGCTTTACTTGTCTTTTCAAGGCATGCTATAGAGATGCTAGAGAAAGGAGAAGCCCAAGATTATGTGTCTGGTTGATGCTTGAAATATTGTTTTTGAAATTGGTGTAGCAGGTTGCAAGAGATCATATTATGAAGAACTTAAGTGTGTAGTAAATGTAAGAGTTAGGCAAATATGTGTCGAGAGTCTAGGAATTCAAGAAAGAATGCAAATAATAAAGGAAAATGTTAGTGTTGATGAAGATGTGTCTCAATCGCCATGGGTTTTAGTGTCGTATAAGGGCTCATTATTTCCTCAATAAAAATTTTTCTACATAGTTTCAATAGTTTTCATAGCATTATAGTTCCTATCTTTTTGGTAATGCGTTGGTTAAACAATTGTTGTGTAAGAGGTTTGAGAGTACTCTTGTTATTGCATCCGAGCTATGTTTTCGATTGCTTGATGTGTCTTATGTCAGGATGTGAGCCCTTAGCTAAGGGCCAATCCATTGCATCAACCTTATTAAGCAATTCAAGGGAGGTAGTAGACTTGGGACTTGCTTTCACAAAGCCAAAAACTATGGGTGGGTAGTGCTAGGTGTTAAGCTTAAGACCACTACATGCATATAACCAAACATTAAGTAGTAAGTGCAATCTTGATCCATGAGTTCGAGATGATAAAATATGAACCTTTTCCTATTGCAAGATATTGATGTTTGTGTATCAATATTTTAGGCTCACAATGTTTAGTGACACATGATTTCTCTATGCATAGTACTTTATGCATGTTATATAATTGGGTGAATATAGGTCGTTATGGGTATCATGATATTGGTTTTGAGGTATAGTTGTTCCCTCTGTTTGCCCTTGTGGAGAAGAGGTGTGCCAAAAGTGCTAGGGTTAATACTTTTGGCCTTGGTATGACATTTCTCATCCACATGGCTTGCCTTCTAGTAATGGGCAAAAAGCCAATGCTTTGCACTAGTATGACCAATAGTTAGGGCACTTTGTGTCCTAAGGCATGCTTCATGCAAATTGTATTTTGGTTCTATGGCTCCGTGCTTAGGCATTGCAAAGTGTGGCACTAGGGTAGTGCTTTGCACTAGTGTTATTAACAGTTAGGGTGCTTTGTATCCTAAGACATGCTTCATGTGGCAAGAGGATCCATACATAAGCATTGTATTTTTGTTTATGGCTTGCATACTAAATCACACTACATGCCCTCCTAGTCGCTATGTGAGGATCCATAAGAGTAATGGGTGGTAGAGGCATAAAGAAAGTAACCTTCAGAGACCCCAAATATTTTCTCTAATTATTTCTAATTAAAAAAATTTGACACCCTATGTATAGAGTATCAAGTTGTAGCTTTGAAGCCCTATACATGGAGCATGAAGATGTAGCATCAATTAGTAAGTCTTCATAACGTTACATTTATTATTGTTGCTTTTTAGCACTTCAATAGGATCCTATATTGGCACCTTAGGTTTGATGTTAAAAAGTGGTACATAACATAGCCCTTGATTATAACTCTTTCTTTGGTCGTCCTTTTTTCTCCTTTCTCTCTTTTTATACAACACCATATGTGATATGTCTTATCTATGATCAATGGCGCTTGCATTTTAATAATGTATGTGAATCATAGGAATTACACATCTCTTCAAATGAAGGTCAAGGGAGTGTGCAAGGACACTTAGTATGAGGCTCATTTAAGTTTCCATTTTAGAGGGGAATGGCTTGAAACTCAAGTTGGCTAAATACTCGCAATTACTTGTCAAATTCACCACTACTGGCACTCCAAAGCTAGAAGGGAATTACATTTCTTTATACTTATATAAGCTACTCTAAAGTATTTCACTTTCTTTTAACAAATCATTGCATTGGCTCTTATGCCTTCTTTTTATGAATTGTAATGCTAGCTTTTACATTTTGTAAGACTATGTGATCATATCCATAAGGAAGATACACTTACTTTAGAAGATTCCTATAGCTAGTTTTTACTACTCAAAAGAGAAAATTTGGTAATGGATTCAAGTCTAAAGGGAAATGTTATACTCTGCAAAGTAATTCACCACAAGCAGTTCCCAAGAAGTTGTGGCAAAATGCTTAAGAAAGACTATCTAGGTGTGGTACCAAATTGGAACTCCATGTGTGAGGCTTTAAAGCTATATAATTCAATACTCTGTACATAGGACTTCTATGTATTTTAATTACAAATAATACAAGCAAAGCTTTGTTGCTTTACCACCCATTGCTCTCATAAATGGTCGTTCAACAATCTTGAATAGCTTGTAATGATCTTGAGGGGACATGATGTGATTTCCTATGTGAGATATAGAATCAAAAACCGATACCGTTGTGTGAGTCCTCTTGCCATATGAAGTGTGCTTTAGAACACAAAGTACCCTAACTTTCCATTGTGAAACATCAACCTAACACCAGTGTGAAGCACCGATAGAATCTAGGCATGAAACACCTTGTTATGGCTTAGATTTATACATCAACCTAACACCAGTGTGAAGCACCGATAGAATCTAGGCATGGAACACCTTGTTATGGCTTAGATTATACATTATTGTATAGCTTTACACATGGAATAAGTGCAATACATGAGGCCTCCTAGATTGGGTGGAGCATTGCCCCACAAAGAGAGAGAGAGAGAGAGAGAGAGAGAGAACTAGTTCATTCAAATAAAGTAAAGTATAAAGGATGAAATATAAAAGATCAAATTGCGCACACATATGTAGCTGAGTCGGTTAACTTGCCCTGGGTAAATTTTTGAAGCTTGAACAAGCATGGCAAATTGCTACATGCCTTCCGAAAACCAAAGCTTTCTATAATTGAGACCTTAATGATGAATGGCGAAGTTCATGGTCAGTCGTCGCAAAAGGAGGGTCAAAACGGAGGAAGACGAGGGCGAGGAGGAGGAGGAGGAGGAGGAGGAGGGCGAGAAGGAGGGGGAGGAGGCGCATACTGACTATGGTAAAGATCATGCTCCTGCAGTCCATCTGCAGCTGCCGCTACACGCTGAATATGAAGATGAAGACGCTCATCCTCATCCAGATGACGATGCAGACGACGACGCAGGACATCAGCCAGCACCGCACGTTCCAATAGATATTCGTCAAGCTCTTGCAATCGCTGAGCGTGGTACGTGAATGATCGGCGTGAGTTATCATGCTCGGCGAGCTGCTCTGCGCGGTCCAAATACATAAGATCTTCTTCAAGCTCCTGCAATCTTTGAGCATGGAACGTGAATAATGTGCGCAGATAGGCGTCCTCGACTGGTGCAGACGAGATCAAGTCGCGGTGAGGACGATCGGCCTGCTGCGTGTTATCATGCACTGAGGCGGGATAAGCTGATTGTGAAGCTGCCGCCATATTGAAAAGCGCTTGATCTGCGACTGCCGCAGCTGCTGCTTCTTCTTGTTGTAATGCTGCAGCAGAAGCTCCTGCTTGGTCGCCTTCTGCCGCTGCTGCTTCGTTTTGATTGGTGGACGTTGCAGTGGTACGGGTGCGGCCTGGCGACTGGGCATGTTCCACGTGCCGGGAGGCGCTGCCGGAGAAGGCGGTGCGCCAATGGCCGTGCTCCACGTGGCGACAGTTGGGGCATTCCATGGCGCCTTTGGCGTTGAAGCTGGAGCCGAGGCAGTCCAGGTGGAACTGGTGCCCGCAGTTGGCGAGCGTCACGGCCGACCTCCTCGAATCATCGACCGTCGGCGTCGTCGTCTTCCCCTCACGAGTCTCACTCTCTGCGGCGCTGACGCCCGACGTAATCTTCCTCTTCTTCGTCTCCACACTCTCGTGATCACGCATGGATTTCCGCAGCTCCACGGCGATAACGTCCTCAAGGCACACAGAGCAGGTAACAGGGCTCGTCGCCATGGCTCCAGCCGCAGCCGCAGTCGATAGCCTCATCTCTCATCAAGCTTTTGGGCACCATGGGCTCCAGCACGTTTGCTTTGCGTCTGCTTTTGCTTTTCCCTGCTTTCTCCAAACGCCGGTGATCTTTCCCGACCGCGGGTCGTGGCGGGCTTCTATTGACCTGGAGCGTGGGCGGCATCATTTTCTGGCCAGAAAGCCCACAAGAGCCGCTTCACAGGATTTTGTGCCCGGAATTCCCAATAATATGTTTCCGTGTAGAGCCGGATTTATATCCGCCCAAACATCTCCATAAAACCTGCGAAAATCTGCATTCCTAAAGGCATGAATTTTGGTCCTCTGGTTCTAATGCGCCCTGCTCCGTCAATGAAGGATTGCTTTCATTTTATTTCACTGTTTCTAGTTTGATTTTCAATTTTCCCTATAATGCTATCGCGTCAAATTATGCTACATAATGTAGTAATTTTAGCTTTTCTTTGTCATTTTTAGGTGAGGGACTCACACTTCTTTAAACGTTGAAATGTAATTACAAAATATTGCATGAGCGCCTGGTTGGCGGGCCAATTGACCTAGGCATAGCCAGTGCACTCAAGTCCACTTCTGCATGGCCAACAAATGTGGACCTGCCCCTATCGAATCCGCAACTTGGCACAATCCTAAATTGTTTGCTTAAGCCACTTGTGGCAATCAAGTGGTCATTAAACTGAAGTTCAAAAAAGGAAGGGATCCATGTCTCCCCCTCGGTGACCTCCTCCCATCTCAAATAGCATTGCTACTGAGAGAGAGAGAGAGAGAAAAGGAGGGAGGGAGGTCACCTACTCTGCATCTACCATTGCTCTGTTGGCACTCAAAGTGGGGCCATCCACCACGCTCAATGGTCCTCATGTTCACCAGGAGTTAGGGTAAAGGGGCCAATTGTGAAATAGGCACCAGTCATGAAACTTATCCTAGACACTAGCAGGGGCTAGTCATAAAACTTTTGTGGTTGATAATGACACAGAAGCTCGTGAGGGCCTGTTGGTTTATGGAAACATGGCTACATCCATTGTGCATGATTGAGGGTTCAAACCCTATTTTGTTATTGGACCTACCATGTCTATTCTTGGGCTAGTTGAGCCTTGCGTCTATCAAAGGTACTCCATGGAGGGCATCCCTAGGCAATCGCTATTCAAACACTGTTATTTTTGGCACTGCAACAACATGCATGGCCACCATGGACCCCCAATACAAGTGCTTGGTTAAACCATGTGGGCAGGCAGTCGAGGTCATGGCACAGACCCAGCCTCCAGTGATGTGACACAAACATGGTTACTATATGCTTGCAATTGAAAAACATAAATGAGGATGTGCTTTAGGTTTTGTATGCAACTTTATGTTGTACACACGTTGTCATGTTAATAATGGTGAACGTTTGTTGCTTGCTTAGTCTTTTTACAAGAATGTATTACTTTATGGGTTGTCATTGCAAATGTATCTTTGATGCTCTTTATTTTTGAATTTACATTAGCAATTACCATTTATTTGTTAGTGACTCAATGTTAAAGGATTTTTATTCCATATCTAGTTGTATGCTTCCCAAGTGCGCAATTGTGTTAAGTTTAAGTGCAATTTCTACATTTACAAGCAAGAGTTCTTGCCCTTTTTTCATAACATAAAACCGTTGCCAAAGTAAGCAATTTGCCTTCTAATGGGTCATCCCCCAAAAAAAAGCACATATGTAAACCATTACCATATACCCACATACAATTATTATTTAATTCCTTCATGTACAAGTTGAAATATTTGTGCACAAGAGTTTGTTGGGTGCTTGATGCTCCCATGGAAGAGTAGAAACCTCAAACAGATTCACTTTCTCATGTGATTTCATTTGTGGAGTCAGAATGGTGCACATACACCCACACATCTAAAAAATGGTTTCTTCTTTCCTAAAGATTGAGACACACATACAAAAACGCTATATTAGAGAATTTAAAAATTTCCCAAGTTCCACTCTCAAATTAGAAATAAAGATTTGACCATGTGGCTAAATCCTAATCCCTTTTTTGAAGATGGAACTTGGTACTATCATCTTTATAGTATCTAGAAAAAGTTTCACTTTCAAGGAAGGGGGTAACAATTTGACCATGTGACCAAATATTGACCATTCTATAAATTCCCAAAGTATATGAAAATTTCCAAACTCCCTAATATAGTGTTCGGTGCACTAATTAGTATGCAATGATATAAAGGTTTGTTGTCTTCATATACAAATTGCAAACACTACACATTTGAATAATTCATAGCCATCGTGTCTTTTGCCATATCTCAATTCTTGCAATCTATGTTAAAGGTTATTTCCATTCATGAGGGTGATTAATGCCATGGCTCATGGAAAAAAATGACCTTTTTAAAAAAAGATTTTCAATTGGCATTTTACTGTTGTATGAGTATCTTGATAGATGTGTGACTAAAGGGGTTGAATGGCTCAAACTTTGATGCCTTTCAAATTTAATGAAAGGGAGCAACGGATCGAAGGTTGAACTCGAGAGCTATGGCGGGAGAGCAAGAGCAAGAAAGGAAGAGACTAGAAATGGGAACTCCAACAGTCACAATGTGTGACCGAGCCTTCATTTATTCAAACTGTCACTAAAAGAATAAAGAATAAAGTGACGGCGACGAGCAGAAAGGGAGCGACGGATCAAAGGTTGGACTCGAGAGCTATGGCGGGAGAGCAAGAGCAAGAAAGGGAGAGGCTAGAAATTGGAACTCCAACAGTCACAATGTGTGACCGGGCCTTCCTTTATTCAAACTATCACTAAAAGAATAAAGAATAAAGTGACGGTGACGGGCGTCCGCCACCTACAGTGTGCAGTGGCGGTGACTGTCAGTGTAGTAATACATGGGCGGCTAGGCAGAGGCACCTTTACCCCCAACAACCTCCCACTTAAAGGCGAATCTGCCCCAGTGAGGAGTTAAAAGAAAAAGAAAAAAAGATAGTACAACATGTACACATGTACAACAGGATGAGGAAAGACGTCATCTCATTCCATGCCCATCAACCTCCTGAGGAAGGCAAAGCGCTCTATAGAGAGACCAGTTGAGATCTTGACAAGATCAATAGACTTGTCCTCAATGACCCCACATATGAAGTGATACCTCACCTCAATGTGTTTCGCCTTCGCATGGAAGACCGGATTCTTGGCTAACTGAATAGCACTCATAGAATCCGAATGCAGTGTAGGGATAGCATCAATACCAAGGTCAGCAACTAAACGACCAACCAAATGGCCTCCTTACAAGCCTCAGTAGGCTGCAACATACTCTGCCTCTGTAGTAGAAAGGGCCGTGCATTTTTGCACCCTGGACATCCAAGAAATAGCACCTCCAGCATAGGTGAATACATAGCCGGAAGTGGACTTCCTATTATCTGCATGTCCTGCATAATCAGAGTCAGTGTACCCCATGACTCCTGTATCCTGGCTGCCATAGCATATGCACATATCTGCAGTGCCCTTCAGGTACCTCATGATACCCTTCACGGCATCCTAATGCTTCTTGCCAGGTGTAGCCATATAGCGTGCCACAACACCAACTGCAAAGGCAATATCTGGACGACTGGCTATCATGGCATACATAAGACTGCCCACTACGGATGCATAGGGAATCTTGGCCATCTCGGCCCTCTACTCATCTATCTACGAACAATCATCCTGTGATACCTTCACATAAGAAGGCAATGGATAGCCAATAGGCTTTACATCCTGCATGCGGAAGCGCTCAAGGACTTTATGAATGTACTCCCTCTGTGACAAGTAGAGGAGTTCATGATGCATGTCGTGTCTAATGCGTATACCAAGTATGTGAGCGGCCTGTCCCAGATCTTTCATCTCAAAGCTCTTCTTGAGCTGAGCCTTAAGAGCATCTAGCTCATCATGAGTTTTTCCTGCTATTAGCATATCATTCACATAGAGTACCAAAATCAATAAAGAACCATCACGGGCTCTCTTCGTGTAAAGACACAGATCCATAACACTTCGGCTATAGCCCTGCGACTGCGTAAGGCATCAAACTTATGATACCACTCCCTAGGTGCATGTTTCAAGCCATAAAGACTTTTCTTCAATTTGCACACCAGGTGCTGCCTGCTAGGTTCTGCAAAGCCCATAGGCTACTCCATATAAATCTCATCATGCAAGTCCCCATGTAAGAAAGCCGTCTTGACATCCATCTCGTATAAATCCAAGTCAAGCTGAGCAACCAAAGCTAAGACTAAGCGCAGGGTGGTCATCTTAACCACAGGAGAAAAGACCTCATCAAAGTCCACACCATGCTCCTGCTTAAAACCCTTTGCTACCAATCTAGCCTTGTATGCCGGCTTGGGGTGTCCAGGGGCACTTTTTAGCTTGTACACCCACTTCCATGGCAAAGCCTTCTTGCCTGTAGGCAAGGAAACCGAATCCCAAGTGTCATTCTTATGTAGGGAGTCTATCTCACACTGCATAGCCCTCTCCCAAGAGTGACTGTCACCCCTGCGCATAGCCTCATCATAGGTGAAAGGCTCTCCTGCATCTGTAACCAAGACATAATGCATCGAGGGTTCAAATCTATCAGGTGGACGTCTGTCTCTAGTAGACCATCTCATGGCAAGCTCTGCTGCCTGCCCAACTGTCTGTCCAACACCCTGACCATGAGCATCTGCTGCAGCTATAGGATATCCAATTGGCTGTGCGGGAGCTCTCGGCTCCTCCTGAAATATGACCCTGCAGATCTCAACAACTCTCTCAGGCTGCCTACGCATTCTGTCTTCATGGAAGACTATATCATGACTGCGGATGACTTTCCACACCTGCGGATCCCAGAGACGGTAACCCATCTCGCCTACACCCCCATAACCAAGAAAAATGCATTTGACACTCTTGGGATCCATCTTACTTCTCTTGTCCTTGGGTACATGGCAAAATGCCTCACATCCAAAGACATGGAGATGCGCATAAGAGGGAGTTTTTCCAGTCCATACCTCCTCTGCAACCTAGAAATCCAAACCACTAGAGGGTGATCTGTTTATGACATGCACAGATGTACTAACTGCCTCAGCCCAAAAGCTCTGTGGTAGGCCTGCATGGCTAAGCATACTGCGTATACACTCCTGGATGGTTCTATTCATTCGCTCAACCAAACTATTCTGGGGGGGTGTAGGGGGTGGTCAACTGACGCTTGTCAAGATTGTGGGAGAGAAGGAAGGAGTCTCACTTGTAGCTTTCTTGCTTGCACAATGGGGGAATACACACAAGGGTGGAGGCTGAAAACAGTTTTCCTCTTCTTAGTTGTGTAAGCCAAAAGAACTCACATACAAAGAAATAGAAAAACCCTATATATGGGTCTCAAACCAAACTCAACTAACTAAGGTGGCATACTAACCAAGCCACGAACTAGAGTAGATAAGGATAGCTATCATGTAGCTATTATTCATGGGCGGTATACCAACCGCATCTGCAACTAACACGTCGGTGACATAAATGCACAACGATCACCCTGGCGTATCACGAGTGGAGCTCGATATCTCAACACTCCCCCTCGAGCTCAATCCCAATTCCTGCATACCAAGCAGGTCTCTGAACTTACGCAGCTTCTCTGCGCCCAATGCCTTCGTGAATATGTCAGCTACCTGATCCTCTGTGCTGACATAAACTAGATCAATAAGTCCTAGTAAAACCCTCTCTCGCACATAGTGATAATGCACCTCAATGTGCTTTGTTCTAGCATAATAGACTGGGTTATTTTCCAAGTGTATACTACTCATGTTGTCACAATAAATGACAACTGGCCCATCTGTAGACTGATGCATATCATAAAGTAGCTTATGCAACCAAGCTACCTCACATGCAGCCATTGCTGCACCCCTGTACTCAGCCTCTGTGCTCGACAAGGCAACTGTAGGCTGTTTCTTGCTGCTCCAAGTGACTGCAGCACTCCCAAAAGAGAACACATATCCACTGGTAGATCGTCTATCAGAAATACTACCAGCCCAATCAGCATCAGTGTATCCATGCAACTGTATCTGAACCCCAGTCTCATAAAATAGTCCATACTGCAATGTGGACTTCACATACCTGAGTATGTGTCTAGTCGCATCCAAATGTGGTTTCCTTGGAGCCTGCATAAACTGACTTACCAATCCAACAGCATAGCTCAAATCTGGCCTGGTAATAGTCATATAAATCAAACTTCCTACTATGCGTCTGTACATAGTAGGGTCTTCTAGAAGCTCACCTGCATCTGTGCTCAGCTTCACATTCTGCTCCAAAGGAACTGAAATAGGCTTACAGCCTGTCATCCCATATTTGGATAGCATGTCCAATCCATACTGCCTCTGCAAGAGCTGTATCCCACTTGGTGATCTAATCACCTCAAGCCCAAGAAATAACGCAGCTCTCCCAAATCCTTCATCTCAAACTTCTGCTTCAATAGCATTTTCACATGAAGGATATCTTCATCACTATCACCTGTCATAATCAAATCATCAACGTAAATGACAAGTAGCATAATACCTTTCTCTGTTTTCCTCACATAAAGTGAGAAATCTGCCTTGGAAATCTGAAAGCCAATAGTGACAAGATACTGTCCTATCTTGTCAGACCATGCTCTAGGTGCTTGCTTTAAGCCATACAAGGCTTTCTTCAACCTGCAAACAAACTCAAGATGAACAGCATGCACATAACCTGGTGGCTGCTCCATATAGACCTCTTCTTGCAAATCACCATGCAAGAAGGCATTCTTTACATCCATCTGATGTAAAGACCATCCCTTTGATGCAGCCATAGCAATGACTGCTCTTATAGTTGCCATCCTTGCAACTGGACTGAATGTTTCTTCATAGTCAATGCCATATGTTTTTGCATACCCCTTGACTACTAATCTTGCCTTGTATCTGTTCACAGAACCATCTGCATTGTGCTTCACCTTATAAACCCACTTACAGCCAATTGCATTCTTACCTTTAGGCAAAGGTACTAACTCCCATGTAGCATTTTATTCCAAGGAATCCATTTCTTCATCCATGGCTTTCTTCCATTTTTCTTTTCCCATGGCTTACTCAAAAGATGTGGGTTCTGGTTCCTGTATCACTTTGACCATATATGCATAGTGAATGGCTGTAAATTCATCATATTTCAGCCTATCCACAGGATACCTAGCTCTCGTAGACCTGCACAAAGTAGGTTCACTCCCAAGTGCTCTCAAAACATCCCTGGTCTTCCTTACTCCAGGTGTAACAATAGAAGGAATACCCAACTCATCATCAATGCTCTATTCTGAGCCACTGCATTCACCATCCACATAAGAGTGACCTGCATTCACATCAAACATGGGCTGATCAACCTTCTCTTTTCCTTTTCGTGATACCTGCATACCACTATCTGCATTGCTTTGAGAAGATTCTCCTGATCTCAATCTGCCTGTCCATGGCGAAGAATGTGAACCACTGCTAGAGGACGCTCCAGGTCCACTAATATTTTGTGACTGCTGCTGTGAATTCTGTGCAGCATTACCATTTTGTGCATCTACATCATCAATCACATTTACTGGTTTATACCAGCTACTCATCTCATCAAAAACAACATCTCTGCTCACTGTAAACTTACGAGTAGAAGGGTTATAGCATCTATACCCTTTCTGCTGCAGAGAGTGACCAATAAAGATGCACTTCTCAGCTTTTGGATCCAACTTGGATCTCAGCTCATCTGGCACATGTACATAGGCAATGCAACCAAAAATTTTCAAATGAGAAATATCTGGTTTCCTACTAGTATACCTCTCCTCTGGAGTCATTCCATGTATTGCTGCAGTGGGAGTCCTGTTCATTATATAGACTGCTGTAGCAACTGCTTCAGCCCAATAAAAATCTGGCAAGTCTTTTTCATTGAGCATGGCACGAGATACCTCTCCAATATGCCTGTTTTTTCTTTCTGCAATTCCATTTTGTTGTGGGGTATAACTACATGAATATTGCTGCTTTATGCCATGCTCCTGCAAGAACTTTGCAAACTCATTTGAGAGGTACTCTCCCCCTCCATCTGACCTTAGGCATTTTATTTGCAGACCTGTTTCTTTTTCAACCATAGCTTTAAGAGTTTTGAAATGCCCAAACACTTCACTTTTCTTCTTCATAAAATACACCCAAACTTTTCTGCTATAGTCATCAATAAAAGTGACAAAATAATGACAGCCTCCAAGAGATGCAGCTTTAGTAGTCCACACATCAGAGTGGATTAATTCCAATGGCTTCTCACTCTCTTGAACATGTCTAGGAAATGGTTTCCTTGCCTGTTTTCCAAACTGACAGGCTTCACATACCTTATGCATTTCTATAACCTTAAATTTGGGCAATCCTGTAACAATATTTTGGGCCTGCATTGATTTAAGTCGCTGTACATTAACATGACCAATGCGTTTATGCCAGATATCAATATCTGCAACTACACCGGTCCCATGTGCAAACATTGCTGCACTCAATTCAGACATGTTTGCATCCAACATAAACATTCTGCCCTTCTTCTTTCCTTTTGCTATCAAGCGACCTCTATTTTTCATATCCTCAACAAAGCATCCATGAGGATTAAATCTGACCTGCAAGCCCTGCTCAACCATTTGACCAACAGAAACCAGATTCTTGGTGATATTCGGGACATGAAATACATCGGACAGGTATTTCTTTTTCCCATCCTGCATAGACAAAGGAATTTTTCCAATCTACACAATAGGATGTGCAGTATCATCACCAGTCTCCACAAATCCTGGTTTTTCCATTTTCCTTGCATCCTCCATCCATTCTGCATGACCTGTCATGTGGTTTGATGCACTTGAGTCAACATACCATACATCATTGCTTTCTTCTGCACTTGTCATAGAATTGTTCATGTGCTGCACCATAAACAAATGCTCATTTCTGTCATCACCCTGTCTACTAGAAGTTGCATAATTCCCTTGTTGCAGTTTTCCATTCATGATGTCATTCTGCTTTTTATAGCAGTCTTTAGCCATATGACCCATTTTACCACAGTATAGCATTCAACATTACTGTTTGCATTTTGGCCTCTTTGCCATCCACCACGACCTCTTTGGCTCCCCCTGCCTCTAGAGTTACCACGTCCTCCTCCATAGGACTAGTTTTCTTGAGTTTGCTGCATATTCTGATTTCTACCACGGCCTCCAAATCGGCCTCCTCTACCTCTGCCTCTACCTCTTCCAGCATTTGAGTAGAAGACAGCTTCTTTTGAAGTTCCTCCTGAAGAAGATGCACCACCATTTCTCTGTTCCTCAGAAATTAGAAGAGCAATCAACTCCTCAAAATTAGGAAATCTTTCACGAACTGAAATGGATGTCCGAAACTGTGCATAATCCTTTCCAAGACCATTCAAGGTCACAGAAACTAAATCATCATCTTCCACTGGCGACCCAATGGAAGCAAGTGCATCTGCAATCTTCTTCACCTTCATGTGGTAGTCATTGATGCTCATATTTTCTCTCTGCACATTATGCAACTCTTGCTTGAGCTGCATTTTCCTGGCTTGCGTATTTGTGCTATACATTTTTTACAAAGTATCCCATGCCTCCTTTGGTGTACTTGCATCCTGAATATGCACAATCATAGAGTCTGAAATGCTGATAGACAGCCAATACATAACTTTCCTGGCTCTCTCATGCCATGCTTTAAATGCTTGCATTTGCTGTTGATTGGGAACATCAGGAAGAACTGGTTCTTCTTCATTTCCTGCAACAAATTTCCAATATCCTTTTCCCATAAGGAAATTCGTCATTCTAAACTTCCATGCTTGGAAGTTGTTCTTGTCAAGCTTTTCAGTGACAATCCGTGAAAGAGAATCAGATGCCATTACAGAAGACTGCAAAAAATTTTGTCACTGCAAAAACCACAGCTTCACCCTCACAAGGGAAAATCTGCAAAACTAGCGAAAGTGGTATTTGACCACACAGTCACTTCCTAGTGACGATTTTGCATCAACAGGCAACAGGGATGATTCTGTAACTCCCAATGTCTCTGCGCACAAGCATACAATGCAATTTTTACAGTAACTATTCACCGACCTGTAGAACAATGGCTGCACAGCATAAAACTGGGCCTTTTCCTGAGTGCGTGCAGAAAACTTTCGCCTCCAAAACAGCCCCAAAATGGCCTCAAATCAAAAAAACAAGGTCGCCAAGGGCTAAAGCCCTGACCCGCAGCATATACTGCCCTCTTACTTCACCGCGAAGGGCGTCTCAACCTGAGACAATGCACTCCTGCACTTTCCGGCTGTGCTACCTGCAGAGATCTGCTCCCAAAACAGAAAATGAAAGCAACACTACTCCTCTTACCAGAACACCACAAGCTTGGCTTGCTTTCTTGAGCTCCTTACCACGAACAAGGCTCTGATACCATGTCAAGATTGTGGGAGAGAAGGAAGGAGTCTCACTTGTAGCTTTCTTGCTTGCACAATGGGGGAATACACACAAGGGTGGAGGCTGAAAACAGTTTTCCTCTTCTTAGTTGTGTAAGCCAAAAGAACTCACATACAAAGAAATAGAAGAACCCTATATATGGGTCTCAAACCAAACTCAACTAACTAAGGTGGCATACTAACCAAGCCACGAACTAGAGTAGATAAGGATAGCTATCATGTAACTATTATTCATGGGCGGTATACCAACCGCATCTGCAACTAACACGTCGGTGACATAAATGCACAACGGTCACCCTGGCGTATCACGAGTGGAGCTCGATATCTCAACAACGCTTAATACCCCTCTCATCACATAACTGCTCAAAAGCACGTGAGACATACTCACCCCCATTGTCTGTCCTTAGGCATTTTAGTCTATACCCAGACTGGTTCTCAACCAATGCAAGCCATCTCTGAAAGACAGCCAAATACAATGCCCAAACTTTCCGTGAAAAATCATCTATGAACGTAACAAAATACTTTGCACCACCCATAGGCTGACAAGGCATGGGCCCACAGACATCCGAATGTACCAATGCCAAGGGCTCACTCATGTGTGGCCTACCAGACTTCTTATGCGTAGACCTAGTCTGCCTGCCATAAAGACAATGCTCACATGAATCAAAACATGCATAATCAAGGGGCGGTAAGTACTGCAAACCAGAAAGCATTTTCATTCCCTTCAAAGACATATGGCCCAAACGGGCATGCCAAAGAGATACATGTGGAATAGAACCCACAGACAAAACATGATCAAGGGAAGAAGCTGATACAATCAAGGGGTAGAGACTGCCAGCCTTGGCACCTCTTGTAATCACAAGTCTTCCACGAGTGATCTTCCATAGAGAGTCTCCAAAACATACATGATATCCTGCGTCATCAAGCTGTCCAACTGACATGAGACTGCGTGTCAAAGCAGATACATGACGTACATCCTACATAACAAAACTGCTGTCAGAAGGAAACTACAATCTAACATCACCAATGCCCACAATATCAAGAGAGCTGTCATCACCCAAGCACACAGAACCCGAAACAATATGGTATGAATGAAACCACTCTCGGCAAGGTGTCACATGAAAGGACGCACCTGAGTCCAAGAGCCAACATTGTGCATACATAGAGTGTATCTCTGTCATTTGTGAAGCACTATAAGAAGCTGCTAGGATATAATCATCATCATCAACATTCTCAAGCTGCATAACATTGATCTCTTCAATTTTAACATTGGACTTTGCAGGTACTATGTTGCGATCAGAAGACTTATCCTACACTTTGTCTTTCTCCTTATCTTTGCGCCTTTTATTGCACAATTCATGGCATTGTGGCCTAATATGGCCTTTTTTTCCACAATGGTGACAAGTAACATCTACATTCCTGCCACGGGATTTGCTACGTGACTTCCCACGAGACTTGGACTGAGATTTCTGAGAATCCCGTCCACGGCCACTACCACTGCCATGCTTTCCATATCCATCATTCCTGCCTCTAACTGTCATAGCATGAGACACATAAGAGGCATCCAAATTCTTACGATTAACCTCTTCCTGCAGAAGAGCACTCTCAACATCAGATAATTTCAAGGTAGCAGTAGAGGCACATAATGCAGTGCGGAATACATCCCATGACTCATTAAGAGTACCAAGCAAGAAAAGAGGAGTGACATCCTCTGCAAAATTGATATCCTGTGAAGTCAAGTTCTTGAGTATAGCATGGAACTGGCTCAAGTGAGAAGACATAGTCACATTCTCCTTCATGCGCAGATCCATAAGCTGCTTCAGCCCCAATACATCTGACTCGCTGGACTTTTCTTTTCATAGAGATTTTTTATCTTTTCCCACAACTGCCATGCACTCTGTTCTTCCTCAAAGACATTATAGTAAACCTGTTCTGTGAGAGACAATACAATAGTGGACTTGCATAACTCATCAAGCTCAAGCCATTCCTCATCTGGCATAGTTGCAGGCGGATGCCCACTTAACCTCAAAGGTTTGATATGTGATTTTTGCACCAATATCTGCCAAATCTGGCTCTTCCAATAAGAGTATTCCGTACCATCAAGCTTAGTGATGTTGAAAATAGCATGATCAGTGGACGAACTCGCCATAATGCAGGCTAGAAGATTGTAGACAGTTCAAAACTGCTTGCTATTTACTGCAAAAAATCACCAAAATCGAGGAAAAATGGCAAAGAAAGTGGAGCAATGACTTATTGTTCAAAACTGAGAATATCAGCACCAAAATCAGCTCCAAATGGTTGCCAAAAAATAGGCATACATTCCCCTAACATCCGGGCATCAAACAGGACCAACCGGGCATCAAATGACAATGCCAAACAAGCTATAGCATCAAATGTCAGTGTAACACTGTCATAAACTGCCTGTGGACTGTTATGACAGTCCCAAAACAATGATAAATCAGTCCAAATGCTATGGCAACACATCAACCATCAAAACCAAGCATCAAAGCATGTTCATATGCCCGAAATGGAGCCTTTCCAAGTACCAATGGAGGAGGAGAGCTGCTGTTGTGACTGTCAATGCTGAAGACACATATGGGAGGGCTGCGTGATTTTGCCAACTGTAGATGTTGGTCCTGGGGCTGCAAAAAATAGTGGCCAAGCTTCGGAGGGGTCCGATTAAAGCCAAGGAAGGCCTCAAACAAGCTCCAGCAAGTCTTGTTCAAAGGCAAGTGAGATATGAAGCAAGGGAGCTTCAATGGTGGCTGCCCCAATCTTGTTTACAGCCTATGAGACCTGAGAACTGAAGTAAACCCTGAAGAAAATGATCAAATACCACTGATGTAATGCCTTGAAGGTGTCCAACAATGCTGGGAAGATGCTCAGGAAGCCGAGGAGTGACGGGAGCTCGAAGGAGTCGGATATGCCTGCCGGGAAGAAGACCCAATGCAAGTAGGGAGTCGATGGGATGCTGAGAATGCCACGAACCAAGCTCAAGAGTCAGAAAGCAAAGCTCTGATACCAATTGAAAGGGAGTGACAGATCGAAGGTTGGACTCGAGAGCTATGGCGGGAGAGCAAGAGCAAGAAAGGGAGAGACTAGAAATGGGAACTCCAACAGTCACAATGTGTGACCAGGCCTTCCTTTATTCAAACTGTCACTAAAAGAATAAAGAATAAAGTGACGGTGATGGGCGCCTGCCACCTACAGTGTGCAGTGGCGGTGACTGTCAGTGTAGTAATACACGGGCGGCTAGGCAGAGGCACCTTTACCCCCAACATTTAATGAAGTCAAATTTCTTTGTCTCAAACATAATTTGTTTAAAAGCAATAATAATATGCTTGCCCCTTAAAAATCGATCAATGTTTTTATGCAACAAATAACTCTTGAATTTTAGATGCAAGTTTCTTTCCATCCATGGTTGGATGCTTCTTGGAAGCAAACATTTGTGAAGTACATAATTCACTAACCTAACAAAGAAATATTGAAATTGGTTAACATTTTACACATGTGCTTTTACGTGTAAGCATTTTTTCAACAAACTTAATGGTGTAAACAGTGATTAATAACTTACTTTTTAGACACTTTTTGGTGCCAAATCATTGATTCACACCTATATGATTATGGATAATTGCTTGTGCCAAAACAAACAAATTATCAACTTGTTGAGATGTCAAGCTCTACATGAGCTGGCATCCACTACATCCCTTGGTATTGTGGTACAACATTATCTACTAGCGAGTTTGGTCACTGACATGAGGATATGCTAGTGATTCTATAGCTAGACTACACTCACGTAGTCTATCCTTGTTTATGGCACATTTATTGTGCTATCTTTTCTTTTCTAGCAGATTCACACTTAGTGATCGAGTGTACATACACTGTGGTACGTTCATATTAATCTTTTATCATGTTGTAGACTTAGTTCTTTTGTGTGGAAGAAGGAGGAGGAAGAAGAAGATTTCAGTCTTGTCTCTTTGTGTTCTCAAGTCTCCATTGATTTGGTGTGTGTGTGTCTGCCCGCGCACTCTTGAGTGCTTTTGATCTTGGATCCCAAAGCAAAAAAAATGTGTATTTGTTAGATATTCTCTTGAGCAGAAGGGATAAAGATGTTATAACCCTGTTACACATTCAATCTCTCTCCGTCAATCTCCATCCTCCATATCCACACGAGACAAGAGAAGAAGATGGGGGAGCTTCTTCTCCTCGATCCCTCACTCAAGCACAAGCAAGAAGACAAGAGAAGAGAAGAAGAAGAAGAAGCTTTTTGCCATACACCAAGAATGAGCTCTCGTTCACTTTTTGAACTTTATATACAAAACCCTAAATCCCTTTTGGGCAGTCATCCCCTTATCCCCCTTTTCTAATATGACCGACTGGCCCTTTTTTCCATTGTCCTCCTCTCTTCCTAGCTTAGTCCTACCGCCCGTTCATGGTTACAAATTGCACAGCAGGGAGCCTGGTGCTCTTTTACAAAGGTTTTGGCTACACCTTTATATTTAAAGGTGCGCCTTCTTGATTTTGGTTTCTTGCGGCTTTCATGGTTGCATCTTGTACTCTTGGTGGTTGTTTCCATGCTTTTAGATTTATTCCGGGCCCACTCTCTTGTAGGGCGCTTTTTCCTTTTTTCCACCTTGCACTTTTCCTCTTGATGCCTCATTTTCACTTCCTTCGCTTTGCAATAAACATTACCCCCCTCCTAGTTGAGTGCCACTCCCATGGCACTGTTGGGTGGTGAGTCGGATGGTGTTGCTGGGGAAGCCATGTGGCTTTTTGAGTTTGTGTATGAGCCTTGTTAGAAGGTGTTTTGGAGGTATTTATGGTTCTGGAAGGCCCTTGAGTTGGGTATGAGCCCTGGTATTGGAGGGATTTATGGTTCTGAAAGGCCCTTGAGTTGGATATGAGCCCTAATGTTGGAGGGATTTATGGTTCTGAAAGGCCCTTTTTGAGTTTGTAGACGAGCCCTGGTGGAAGGTGTGTTGGAGGGATTTATGTCTTTGAAATTAAAGATAAAATTGGACGAATCCATACGTGGAAGAGGTGGATGTGCGGAACCATCTTTGAAATTGAAGATAAACTTGGACAGATCCGTCGTTTGGCCCTCTGTGAGACCGCCTTCTCCTGCGCTATTCCAAATGAGCTGCTTCATTCACTTTTTGATTGGGACTATTGCATCCACCCCCCCTTGCTTTGTTGTGCTTGCATGGTGACATGTCGCATAAGATGGGGAGTGCATTGCATGGATGATGGGGCCTCTAGAGTTGGTAGTCAGGGCCTTTGTTTGTACTTGGAAAGAAAAGAAGGTGCACCACCTAGGGGTATTTCTGCCTTAACGTGGACTGTGTGGTGTCCTATGCTTGTGGAACCCAGAGAAGGGTCTAGCCCTTGGTGGTGTCCCAAACTTGAAGACCCAATTTGTGCATAAGGGAGGTGCGGTGTAGGGGTCTTAGGGTGACAGGTCAAACCATAGGCAAGAATTACCTTGCTAAGTATATCTTGCCCTTGCATGTGTCGTGGGGGACGGGGCTAGGTATGGAAACCCTAGGTGCAGTGACTGTGGTACTCAAGGTGCTTTTTGGGGGTTCAATGTTTTCCTCTCTTTTTTTTTAGTAGATGATTATAGCCGGAATTTGGATGCAAGGGGTGCTCATAGGCTCTACCCTAATCTTCCTCAAACGATTCGCAAGGTGGTATTAGGGACTTAGTCAAAAAGGTGCAGCTCTGCAAGTATTCCTTGATGCTAGCCTTTGCATTAAGAGGTGTAGTTGACAAGAAAGGACGATTACACCTTGTAAAGTGGTTATCGCTCATGTCTTCAAGGATCCTCATACAAAACAAGGGAAGCAGGATTTCCCTCATCATGAGCCTAGCCATAGCGCAGCTATCTATTCCTAGGTTAATGTCAAAAAAGAGTGGGGGACGGTGGGAATCCTCAGCTGTTGGCTTTTGTTTAAGCAAAACCTAATGGTCCTAAGGTAATTACAAGTAGTTATGAAGGCTGGGTTCGAGTAGGAAGAGAAATCCTCGAGGAAGTGGTTGATGGATGGGCACAAGTCCCCTGCTCTAAAGGTCATGCATTCCTCGGGAGTTACTACATTGACATTGTAGATCTTTGAGAAGTCATACCTACCATATCATAATCCACTCCATGTCTGTGTGAGGGTAGGGCATGTAGATATGATCATTTCATTCTTCCTATAGCATGCCATAGAAGGCCATCCATGCATCAAAATTGGTGTCCCAAATCCTCCTCCGCCACTTTGGATACGGCTCGTAACCTCGGATGGTCTTGGGAACTTGATAGACCTTATCCTGCCAGTAGTATGTGGGTTCTCGCATCCATTCTATGATTACGATGCTCTGCTCCTCGACCCATCGGTTCGCTAGAGTATTGCCCAAATGAATGATCCTTTCCACTATCTCCAGGGGTAAGACTCGGTCCAAGGCTCATGGGTAGAGGAAGGAGAACTCGAAGGGTCAGGATTGGAGCTCCCGCTATTGCCACATAGTCAGCTTGTGCGGGCACTTGATGGGATGGTAATCCTCACATAGTGACATGGGCTCGTCAAGAAGCTATTGTGGCCGTGCTCGCGCTCTTTTTTGGGCTTGCTCCACAAGTTTCCATCTTCTTCTTCTTGCAGCAATAACTCACTCGGGAATCTAGGCACCCTCTGGCTCTTCTGGGGCTAGATCAAGAAAGGGCGGACAGGGCTCTCTGATTTGTGAATCTTCTTCGAATGCTTACTCGAAGTTTCCCTCAGTGTCTTGTTCCATAGTGGGTTGGATTGGGGGTGGATGGGGTTACTATTGCCTCAAATCCAAGTTCCCTGAGCTCATCGATGGGGAGGCCAGCTTGTCACAAGTAGCTATGTTGTTGCTCCTTGGTTATGCCTATGCCAATTGGGAGTGTGCACTCTTGCAAGCCATACTTTAAATCTCTGGTTGTCAATTTCAAATTCCTTTTCATTCTCTCCATTGAATCCTCACCTTCAACTTATGTGACATGAAGCACAATGCTCAAAAAGACTTGCCTCTACATGTTGGATCACACTTCAATGGCCTCAGCTCTGGATTCTGCAAGCACTCTCTTGCACTCCGCCACTGTCAGGTGCTCTGTCAACCCTCACACTCTTTCAAAGTTGCGCCTCTCCCACTACTATGCCTTCTCTTCTATATCTTCCTTGCCCCTTTCCATCTCCTGAGACAGCATCATTACCACCTTTCCACACTTCCAACATTTGGTCTTCTCTTTATCCCGGCATTTCAACTACTCTTCAACTATTCTTCTACCTTGATCAACCAAGGAGAACTGTTGGTGGGCCTCGATAAAATTTTTTGATAGATCTTCAGTAGTCTGCACATGGCTTTTGAGCTCCGCCAGGTGCATTTTTCTCTCGGTCATGGCCATGGCCATCAGTCCCTCCACTTCCTATTAGGCATTTTGCAGGTTGTATTGTAGACTCCTGGTCACTTCTTCTATGGCCTCTTCCTTCTCCTTCGACATGACTCATATCTCTCTCTCCAGCCTTCCTTACTCCTCCATTGCCGACCACAGCTAGAATACCATGACTCATATCTCTCTCTCCAACCTTCCTTTCTCCTCCATTGCCGACCACAGCTGGAATACCAAGGCATCCTCCTATTCTTGGTATCGTTCTTCTTATGCCTAGTCTCCTTCTCACTGACTCTCCTATAGTTCTATATACGTAACTTCCACCCGTGCCATTTGTTGTTGCTGGAGCTCAGCGTATTGTTGGATGAGCAACTTGTGGCCATGCTGCTTTGCCACTAGGTCTTGGGCTTCATCCTCTAGCCTTTGCCTTTGGTGATCTTCATTCTCTTGTGCCTCCTTTTCTTTGGTACTGAGCTGCTCTTTCAGATTTCAAATTTCTTTCTTATGCTCCACAGCTTGTCATGTTATCTCTAGCCTTAGAACCGTGGTAACTTCTCTTTCGGCCTCTAGTTCTACAGTCGCGGCCTTCTTCTCTTCCTTAGCCTTCTATAACTGGGCTAGGAGTTCAACTACGTAGGTATCATAGTCCATAGTGTAGGTCCACAGCCGGAGGCATTGTTGGCAGTATTGTGGTGGTGGATGCTTTTAACCTTTGCCTCTTTGGGTCTTGCCTTGACTCAACGTCTCTACAGAGCTGGACTTTTGGCTCCTACCCCTGGTACTATCTCTTGTACTTTCGTGACCAAGAACTGCATCATGGACATGAGTTGAGTGGTGTCCATAGCAAGCCCTGGCTCATCTATTGTGGAGGTGGTGCTGGCAGTTTGAGGTGTCAGAGTCAAAGGGAGGGGATGCAATGGGGGTTTGCCCTTTCTTGCAACAACTCGGGCTGCTTCAGCACTGTTGCTTGGTCCGTCCTCGTGCCTGGGCTTAAGGTGGTCATTTCTCTGGGGCCGTGGGTCTCCTCTACAGACCTGTGCATGGCCTCCACCATGTCTTCATCCTCCTTTCTCCTTAGCTCCTATGCCTCTTCTTCCACTCTCATTCTCCTCTCCTCCTCAGCTCTTTGTGATTCTTCTCTCACTTTCTTCATTTTTTCCTCCTCTTTTTGCCTTCATTCTTGTTCTGCCCTTTTGGATTCTTTTTTAGCACTTTTCAACTCCACCCTTTTCATCTCCTCTCTCTTATGTTGATGATGGGGCTTCGTGGCCTTCTTTTTCTCTTGTGCCTTGGCCTCCTTCTGGGTAGCTTTCACTTCCTGCCCTCCTCGGTGCTAATGGTTCTCTCACTAGATTGCTTTACATCAAGGCGCGGCGACTACTGGGGTGTCTCTCCTACCTCCTCCTCAACTTCTTCAGCCTCCTTTATGGACTCTTGGATGATAATCATTAGGACTCTGCCAAATCTGATCGTGGAGGCCTTGGAGCCAGGCTTCTTACGTGTTGATCTGGCTGTTGAGGCTAGGGACTCCCCTCATTCTGGTGTTGTGCTTGTGGCTAGGACAACGGTCAAGGTCTTGATGGTTTTTACGACAAACCTGTTCTAATCCACCTCTTCAGGGGACCTTGTGGCTATGCTCTCTAGCAATGGCACGCCAATCCTGTTCATCAATGTGTTGTACCTCTATCTCGAGAAGAGGGCATGGGCCATCTTTGCCTACATTCTCACTTCTGGGTTCAGGATGTCTGCCATACTTATCCCGTCCACCATGTGCACATCATTCTTATTCATACCCAGTATTGCGTACACATCTCTTTGATGGAGTTTTTCTTTCTTGGGGGCCAAACCTAGGGCCTTCTCCACTATTGCAGCACTTAGGAGCACCTCCACTTGGGTTATTCTCCTCCTGTCCTAGCTGTTATTGTGCAGCAGTTTCTTACATCATCAAAGCTTCTCAAGAACTCTGCGCACATGTTGTAGTCAACCGCTTGCCCTACTTTCTCCAGGTACTTTTCAGAGGGTGCATTTGTCCATCAACTGCTTTACAACGGGCTCTTCCAAGATGGCTTCGTCCAGATTCAGCATGTGCTTGAAGGTGAATTGACTAAAGCCCCTTGTTTCTATGCTTAGGTCGTATCTCATTTGTTCTTCCTCTGTGAAGGGGAGTTTGCCACCTTTATCTTGCCCTGCCATTGTGGGTACCTATCATTTACCATATTCTAGCATTAGTATACCTCAGATGGCTTTTCGGTGAACAGGAAATTGATTTTGCTTGCACAAAGAAAATTAACAAGCTGAATTCAAGACACGAGATTTTTTAACAGCAGCCTATTCATTCCCATTCTTTCCTGCTTTTAACATTGATTAAGTCTTTTTGTTTCCTTCTTGCTTATGTTTACTTAATCACCTTACCCCCCTCGAAAAATTATGAGAATCCTTCCTAGGATTGAATATGGGAGAGGGAAGGGCATTTAAGCACCATATGGTGCTATCTACTTTGGTATAAGCCAATTGTAGAAATTAGGGTTCTATTCCAAGTGGGCATGACGATCGAGATTACAAGGGCTAATGCATACTTGGGTAATGTAAGTTAGGACATCGATTAGAAAATCACCCAAGTTAATGCGGCAAGTCACATGTAGTTCCTCTTCCGAAAGGATGTGATTAATGTAAGGGTGGGCCAAGACCTGGTCGTCTAGGTGTTTGTTTAGAGTGATGGCCAAGACCCTAAAAGAGGTTGGTGCTATGTAAGTTGGTTCATATTCAGTTGTTTTAATTGCACGTCGCTATTCAACATTAGTCATTACTTGGCAACCCTGTTTCCCCCATTGGAGACGTAGGTTACACCATTTTTGAAGGAATGATGAGTCAAATTCAGCGAGGTGAGTGAGTTCCTCAAGCTCAGTGGGTGACGCAGGCCTTTGGGGCTTGCGGTATGATGTTATTAGCCACCTAATGAGCACTTGCTCTTTTGAGATTTCACCATTATTGATCAACTCCTTTGCGAACTTGGAAATTTTTACGGTTATGAACTCATATTCTTCCCAAGTGTAGGATAGAGAACAAACATCAAAGGCAAGGGGTACATCAAGCAAGTTGAGGTCAAGTCTTTCATAGCTCCTAGCGAACATGGTGAAAGTGTCATCCAAGAGCTTGATCCAAGTCGCCAAATTATCTCATCTATTCTCAACAAGGTCCTTGGCAATCGTTAGGAACGAATGTCGCTCGTAGGAAGGTCTAAGACCTATTGGTGGTTGTGGTGGAATTGGGCTAGATAGCGATGGTTCTAGTGACAGTGGACTTGAAAGTGGTGTGGTTAAGGGTATCTCCGTAGTCTGGTCCGTGTGTCCAGTGCTGCTTTGGGGTATGGAGGGTGGCTCCAGTGGTGTAGATGGTGTGTTGCCCTCTTCTTGCATAGCTACTATTAGGTTGGCAAGCTCTTTAGACTTAGATGATCCCGAGGTATCAAGCTATTGTTTGCCCTCTTCTTGCATAGCCACTACTAGGGTGCCAACCTCTTTAGACTTAGATGTTCCCGAGGTATCAAGCTATTGTTTGGATCGATAGATTGGTTGGGTTTTTTTTACTGCAATCATCGCGAGTTCTATAAGCTTTGCAACTCGAGTTTTTTGGTTGTGGCCCCTACCTTAGCAAGAGTGTGGCTTCCTGGGGATGGGGTGGCAAGCAATGGTTGTGGGCTATGTCTCTAGGATTTCCTTTCTTGGGCACCCATATCCAAGTGTTGCCTTCATAGTATCCTTGGGCTCACAACAGATCTTTGGGGATCTATTGCGGCTTGATTGTGCTTCTATGTTGATAGCATCGTGTTGGTTTCTTAGGTCTTGAATGATAGTCGTTAGCCTTGTGGGCTTGGGTTTGCTAACTACAAGTAGGTTGCTTTTGGTGTTTTGATGCCCATTTAAGCGTGGGCTCTGTGGCTTTGGGGATGGCCCTTATTGGCAGTGGTTTTGTAGTCTAGGTGGATTGTGATGAGTCACGACCCCCCTCCCTAGGCTTGGTCCTAGAAGGTAGCTCTATCAGTGGCATAGCAGGCTTGAGTGGAGCCTCGTTGCCCTTGTTGAAAGCTGTCTTGATTTGAATGTTGCCAATGACAAGGTGAATACGTTGCAGATAGTAATCTACGTTGTAGAGTGTGCTTGCTTCTTGAAAGTGCGTCCTAACAATGACTCTTGACCTACATCCTTCATGTTTGGCAATACATAGAAGATGATTGATAGGCTCTCAGACTTGATAGAGACTGCGATTGTGCACTTCCCTAGGAGTGCATATGGATGGGCTAAGTTTAGCAGTGGTGGGCTATAGTTGTGGTTGACCAATGAGGGTCCAATGAGCATGAGTCAAGACAATGAAGTTAGCTCCCTCGTCAATTAAGACTTCAAAAGTGTGTGTGCGCCGGACAATGGCCGTGATGCATAGGTATGCTGGTGCTACTACCTCTTCATCCTCGTCCTCTAGTTCGGTAATGATGGTATGCTGGTGCTACTACCTCTTCATCCTCGTCCTCTAGTTTGGTAATGATGGCTACGTGGACATTGATAGGTGTTTCTAGCATAGGGGGTTATGCAATGGGTGTGTGGGAGGGTAGTACTTCTTCATGCGACTGCCATTAAAGAAGCCTATGCCCTCATCTTCAAGGGTCCATCCTACTAATGGTGCTCACTCGAAAAGGTCCCAACCCTCGAAATTTCATCTTCTACTTGTGGCCCTTTACCAAGTAGAGCAAAAGAAGGTCTCCTTACTCAAAGTCACGTTGTTTGACGTGCTTGTCGAACTACATCTTTCATCTTACTTTCTCACAAATTAGAGAGTGGGTGGCTAGGAGTCAAGTCTCAATGAGTTGTTCCAATTCCATGGGGCGGTTGGTCCAAGCTTCCTTCCCTTCCTACCTATTCTGTTGCTATCCTCAAGCTAGGGACAAAGAATTCTAATGGAAAAATTGCCTCAGTCCCGTAGGTCAGCCTAAAGGGCATCTGTCCCACATCCGTTTTATATGCCGTTCGATAAGCCCATAATACTGCCATAAGTTTGTTGTCCCAGTCACTTCACGAGGTAGAAACTACCTTCATAAGGACGTTGACTAAGATCTTGTTTGTGGATTCTGCTTGGCCATTAGCTTGAGGGTAGTAGAGTCACGATTTCCTATGGATGACTAAGGTTGAGAGCAGGTGGGCAATCACCCCATTTGAAGTGAGTGCCTTGGTCACTTGCTAATTCAATAGGGCAACCAAATTGTGAGATAACTTGCTCTCACAAGAACTTTGTTGTGGTCCTAGCGTAGTTCTTCCTAGTGGCTCGTGCCTTGGCCCATTTCATGAGATAGTCAGTTGCTACGATGATGTATCTAACCTGTGAATATTGTGCTGTGGGACTAATGGGTCCAATGAAGTCGAGGTCAACTCCCCATTTCTCAAAGAGTTGTCGTGCAATGATAGGGGTCAAATCCATCTTATCCTTTCGTGCAGAAACTTTAGTCCTTTGGCACTCATTGCAATGCTTTATGAACTTAGCAGCATCATGGAATAGGGTGGGCAACCACAACTGAGATTGCAACACCTTGCAGCCTATCGCATCCTTACTGAAGTACCCTCTAGCAATTCCTCCATGTGCTTCGCTCAACACATCGTGCATTTCGTGTTCGCACACACATCGACGTAGCAACTCGTCTTACCCTAGCCCATAAAGTTGACTCACTATCAACTAGTAAGGTTGGATTTTTAGAATAAGTCTCCTAAGCCTAGCCTTCTCGATAGGTCTATCGGGCAGACCATGCTCTAGCACTTGGACTATATCATCTGCCCAATAAAGCATTAGATCGGCTTTGAATAAATATTTCTTGCTAGACAAGCTAAAAAGATGAGCATCCGATAAATCGTCAACTATGCCTTATCCAGCCACTTCTCTCGTAGGTATTCGGGACATGTGATTAGCCATGTAGTGCTGCTTGCCCTTGCATGCCACCACAGAGAAACCAAATTCTAGAAGAAGATGCAACCATCTAGCAATGTGTCTAGCAGCGCATGGCTTATTCACAAGATACAGCAATGCTTGATGGTCTACGAAAAAGGTGAAAGGCGTGGCCAGGAGGTAGTGTCGAAACTTCTTTACAGTGAACACCATACCAGCCCCTCCCTTTTTGTGGTGGAGTAGTTATCCATGTCAGTGAGTTATCTACTAGCTAAACTCACGGGGTAATCCAAATTATATTCACCAATAGGCTGGCACAAGACAACTCTAATAGCAAATTTAGACTCATCTATATGCACGTGAAAGGTGAGGTTCCAGTCTGGGGCTTGCAAGATGGGTGCAATTGTAAGAGCCTTCTTCAACTCCTCATATGCTCATTGGCAGTCATCAGTCCACTCGAACACGATGGTCATCTTATACAATGGTCTTGCAATCAATGCGTAATTCAACAAGAAGCACCAATAGTATTCGGTGTGAGCTAAGAAACACTAAACTCCCTTATAGTCCTTAGGTGGCGGCAAGTCAACAATGACCTTGACCTTCAAAGAGTCAATGGCTATGCCGTTCTTGGAAACCACATGCCCTGGGATGCATCCATGCTTGACCCAAAACTAGCATTTCAAGGGGTTCAATGACAGTTTGTAAAGCCTACATCATTCAAAGACTGCTCGCAGCTTCTCCAAGTGTTTTGCCCAATTAGAGTGCACACATAGGTCGTCTACAAACACCTCTAGCTCTCGTCTAAGCATATCTTTGAAGATGGTGCACATTAGCTCTACTGAAAGGTTGCAAATGCATTCATCAACCCAAAGGGCATCACAATGTAAGCGAAGGCATCCCACTCAGTAGCAAACGCGATCTTGTGCCTATCGTCGGGATGTACTTGCACTTGGTTGTATCCTAAGAAGCCGTCCAAAAATTTGTAGGCCTCTTTGCCTGCTACCCTTTCAAGCATGTGCTTCATGTATGGTAATGGGTAATTATCCCTTGTTGTTATATCGTTAACCTTCTTATAGTTCACGCACACTCGTATCTTCCCATTCTTCTTCATGATTATCGCGATCGGTGATACCTAGTCCATGTGCTCTATTTCATAGATGAATCCTGCCCTCATTATCTTATCGATTTCCTCCCTCATGGCTTGGGCATGTTTTGGATTCATAGGGTACGGTTGTTGTTTTATAAGCACTGCATCACGGGCCATCGGTATATCATGCATCACCACTCTAGGATCCACTACTCTGAGCTCATCTAAGGACTAGGCGAACATGTCCACGTACTCTTGCAAGAGTGCAATGAGACCGGCGTCTTCCCTCTTGGTCAAGTCGTCAGCTATAAACACAGGTCGAGGCTTCTCACCTTCCCTTGCCAAGTTGACTTCCTTGACCTTGGCGGGTCCCTCGATTGGTTCACTTGACTGTCCTTGTTGTTTCGCCCCCAACAGGATCACTACCTTGTCACCTTTCTTAAACTTTGTGAAACATTTTGGTAGGTCCTATGGTTTCTTCTATTGTTCTGCCTCTGACTTCTTCGTCTATCCTTTCTTGTCTTCCTTCAATTGTCTGCACCTTAGGTGGACTAGCAGGTCCTCCCCTTGGTGCATTTGGTCCTAGGAAGTTAGGGTATCTCTGGGTCACTCTCTGTATACTAACCTCCGATTCAGAATTAAACTCACAATCCTCTCTAGAGGAAGGAGTTTCCCTTGGTGGTCATATCTCGAAGGGTGCGTTTGTCCTAAGCAAGGGTATTGCAAGTGGTTGGGCCACTCCTACTTGTTCGTACTCCACTACTCCAATGCGCTCCAACCAAGAGAAATTGCATTCCATCCGCATGACTCCTCTCTCAACCCTACATGTATTTCCTTTTTGGGGCTTGGAGTCTGCTCTTATCTGCTCTATTACCCTTCCTTTCGTGTCATATTCTAAGGTATCTATTTCTTCCTTGCTTTCCTCACTAATCGAGAAGCAGTCCTCATACTCATCATCAAAATTTCTACCTTCTGACTGCTCATCATCTCCTAGACTCTCATCTCTAGCTTCTTCCTTATCAGTGACTAAAGCTCAATTGTACAATAAGTTCAGATCATGCACCTTAGTCCATCTCCATCATCCAGGAGGTCTCTGAGAGGCTTGAGATTAGGGGCAAGGTTGCCAGTCAATTTGGCTATTAGATACTCAAGGATCTTATGAAGTTCTAGCCTATTGCTAGGAACATGGATAGAGATAGGCCTTGGGGTCAACTGCTTGAACTCTTGGCCATCATGCAGAGTGGCACTAGGGGCTCCTTCTTTGACACGCTTGCAGTTTTTGCAGCCTGTTTGTACATCCCCTCTTTGTCAAAGAATGGGAGATCGATGGTCGCTAGGACATGCATCCAATCTCCCTCATCCTCAGGACAAGGGATGTATTTGGTCAAAAGCCCGTAAGACTTCCTTACTGGTTCATTGCCTCTAAGCATGGCAGAGATGGCATCTAGGTCGATAGGGATCCGTCATCCCTCACTTCTTCCATTCGGTTTCCTAGGAAGATTAAACCATTGCCCCAATCTTCAATGACTCGAGCATTTCTCATCCAAGGTTGGCCTAGCAGAATGTCATAGTCTACTCCCTTCATGATGATGAAGTTCACAGAGAACTGGACACCGGCGATCTTTACTGGCCAATTCTTCAAGACTCCAAATGGCCTTACTCTTGTTCCATTAGCTAGAGTGGCGTTGAACCTAGTTGTTTCAATAGGTGGAATTCCCCAAGCTTGGAGCATAGCATGGCTCAACACACTCACTCTTGCCCCAGTATCTACGATTCCCTTCCGTGTTATGTCTCCTAAGGCTAGATGGGCAAGACTACATGCGTCTCAGTGCCTTTCCAAAAGATGTTGACATGTAGTGGCTTTGGCACTGAGTGCAGCATCAAGTTGGGTATCTACGTGACTGCATCATGATCCTGCAAGTCAGCTGCAGTATGCTCCATTGGTTCTTCCACCCAATGTTTCAACTCGTACCATAGCGTGGGATGCTAATTGAGCAAGTCTCCTACACACAAAGTCATTGAGGCGATTACCAACGTCACGAGGAGGTTGTTGGTTGCTTGCCTCTCTCCTAGTGTTGTGCCTCTTGGCCATTGGTCTTGGCTGACTAGCTAGTCCATAGCATCTAAACTCGGCCTCAGAAGGGCTGCCTGTGGCATGGGTGTGTTTCTCGACTTTGGTTGTACAAGTGAGATTGGCATGCTCATGCTAAAGAGATCCTCGATCTTGTCCTCTACGATAGGCTCAGTGTCCTTGAGCTGCTCCTGGGCTTCCTTTACCCACTCTTTTACTTTGGCTATTGCTTTGAGTTGGCACCTAGGATGAGGATACTCCCCTACATTGGCACTTCCTTTACCCACTCTTTTACATTGGCTATTGCTTTGAGTTGGCACCTAGGATGAGGATACTCCCCTACATTGGCACTTCCTTTCTCTGCCACCTTTGGAGTGGTAGTCTCTACCTCTACATATGTGACCTTATTGCCGGTCACTAGCATTGTCGCACCCTTATTCTTAAGTGTGACCTTTGCATTGGTATTTTCTTCCTTCTCCTGTGCTCTGGTCATGACATGCAGAGGGATGGGTATATCCTCACTATCAGATGTCTCAACTCTGCCCCAAGGATACTGATGGCACAATTGCCAAGCTAGGGGATGGCTTCCATCTAGGGAAATCGGCAAAGAGATGAGTGATGCCGCACTCGACACATCTGAGGTTGATTTTTTCCTTATTCGCTTGTTCTCTCTCTGGACAGCATGATGAGATATGGCCCAAGTGATCACAAGTCCAACAAAGATTGGATCTTGGGTAGGGCCCTACGAATCCTCTTCCCCTACCTCTACTACCTAATGTCATCACCAGTACTGGTCAATAGTCCATCAGGGCTGGACTCCCCTCTTCGTCATATGAGACGTAAGGGCTCACATAGGCTTCGTCTTTGTTAGGCTCCTCCACGTCATGGACTTGAGCATGACTCACTAGATGGATCACGTAGGATCCTGGTGGCCTAGGTATGCCCATCGAGTTAATCTCCATCCTAGGGATGATGGGTGTTGCATCATTTGGTGTTGGGAGTGCCATCTGGGCTCCTTTTCTAGAGAAATTTGGTGGCATGTTCCCTAGGTACGGTGGATTGTACTACTGAACATAGGGGAATCTCCCAGGCAACCTACCGTCTAGACATAATAACATTTTGTCGAGCAAGTAGACCAAGACGGCCATTATTAGTGTGTCTCGAACAAGGGCAAGAAGTGCCAAGGTCCGAAGCTCATGGTATACCCTCAGATTTCTTGCTAAATTGGGCACAACTTGTCTGTTTGGGAACACCAATCGGGTGCACCATAAAAACAGGCCCTAGAGACCCGATTAGAAGGTGGGAAGAGGGTATATTTGGTTGGGAGGTGAGTAAGACGCACAAGAAATTTTCTTCTCTCTCTCACATTTGGCATCAAAGCTCGGAAGTTTCTTTTTTTTTTTTAGATTTGGGGGTTTTTTTGTTATGGCCATACAAGTGAGATTGTGCTGAGTCATGAGAGTGCACAGGAGTGGGCAACGTGAAGGCATCTCTGCAACACACCACAAAATACAGTGCATTGTGAAAAGCCTCTTTCTCTACACGTGGCAACACCCACCATAAGGCCCAGCGGTAGCCCAACGAGCCAATCACGTGAGCCAGCAACGGCCAATAGCACCACCAAGGCCAAGGCACACTCCATCACACAAGAGAGCTCTCTCTCTTTTACTTGAGAGAATGACCATCTCCCTTTCACCTTTTATCCTTGGTAAATTCCTGGTGGCACTCTGCATGTGGGATAGAATCCTTTTACCAAGCTTGTCAGCCCTCCATCCCCTTGTATAAAAAAAAGGATGTTTTCTCCTCTTTTTGAGCACATTTTCTGAGATCTATAACTTCTTGGTACGACATCCAAACCGCAAATCAATTTCGCGAGCTTCAAGAATTATTTAAAGACAAGCTTCTGAAGTATTATCATCGCCAAATGAGCTCGGGATCACTTTCAAAATTTTGCACCAAAGTGACCTCTGGAGGCGAGCATTAATTGGGATTTTTAGGCTCCGGTGGACTCCGATTCAAGTGCTGTCAATTCCTGTGGTTTCCTTGCATCGATGAGTATCAAATTTCAGCATATTTGACCTCTGGTTTTGACTGGCGAGGACATTTCAAATTGCTTTTGTGGTGCCAGATACACACTATCTCTACCTTTTGGGGCCTAAAATTCACTACTTTGAGTGCGTCTATGTATGCTTGAGATTGTGGATTCTGTGCATTTTGATATTTATGCATGGTTTCAAAGAGGATTTGGTGACTTATTCAGCTTTGCACTTTTGTTCGAAATGTACAAAGAGGCTTGCTTTTGACATGTATGCCTCTTATGGATAGTATTTGTGCGAAAACATATCAGTTTTCTAAAAGTACATTGTATTTACATTTGCCTTGCTTTTGTTGGTTTGAATTATCAATCCAAAAAAAAACAAAACAAAACAAAACATCAATTAATCAATCATGTCAAGCATTGAAGATATGCCTTTGAACGACATTGATGTAGAGGAAGAACCTCTTATGCATGATGACGAGTTGCCCTCTTCATCTAATGATGTGCATAATCATCTTTCTAGTTTGGAAGGCACTATGCAAGTTTTGCTTGAACAAATGCAAAATTTAACTCGAAATGCTTTGGATAGAGGCAAGAGACCTTTAGATGAGAGTTTACCTTATGAATGTATGCCTAACACATAAGTTGTACATGACTCCTCCATAGTCGTTCCTCCTGTTCCAGAAGCTAAGTGGCAGCTTAAAGACCTTCAGTCACCTAAGTTCAATGGCATGGTGGCACAAAGGACTGCAGATGCGATGGAACAATGGCTCTCCAAATGGGAGCAGTGTTTTTAAGTTACGCCATATTCATGAGAATGGTTTAAAGATACAGCAAACTACATATAATCTCATGGATGTCGCTCACCATTGGTGGCGGAAAATTGAGTAGGATCATGCAGAGCCATCTACTTGGATTGCATTTAAGACATTGTTTTATAATAATTTTGTCCCTCCAGATGAGTAAACAAGGGCTCTAGATGTGTGGTTCTTCATAGCTCAGAAGAGCTTTTCTATCCAGGAATATGCAAACATGTATAGAGAGATTCTATTAAAGGTCCTTGAACGTATTCTTGACTTTCTGCAAGTGCACAAATTTGTCATGGGCTTAAAAGAAACCTTAAGGCCACTTGTCAGGAAGGAGAGATGTAAAACCTTGAATGAGGAAGTGGAGCTTGCATTAGTCCTTGAAGATGGGAAGGCCCAGATATTTCCTTGGACTAGAGGTGCACGCCGTGTCTTTACTCCTGTAGTTGCATCTAGTGCTCCTCGTGCGGACACTAGAGAGGTGCATATGATCAAGACTATGTCAGGTACCAAGAGGAAGGTATCTGCTATGGCTGAGAGAGCCTACAATGAATCCATGCGTGCTCCACAACAAAGGGAGAAAGAAATGAGAGGACTCTGTTAACGGATACCTGGGGCAACATAAATGTAAGGCTTGTCCCAAGAAGGCAAGATTCAGTGCTCAAATGGTGCTTAATCCAATGCAGGATGTGGATAAGGTGAGAGATGACTAGATGAGTCACCTCCACATGGCTCTGGTCATCATGAATGGATCCTAGCCATCACAATAACAAAGAAAGTACCAACTGTGCCAAATACAGTGTTATCGCCTGAGGCACAAAAGGGGTACTAATTTGCTAACACTGAGTTACTAGCTCTAATTCTCTTCTCATATTTATCAATTTGAGCACGAGGGCCAACGATTGTTGATTCGCAGAGAACCAGATCTCCAAGAAGCGAAGATTCTCTCCATGATGACCAAGGCACTCAAGATTGATTATAAGTCTCTTTACTTTTGTTATATTTTAAATATTTCTAAATGTATGTCAAAGGATGACACGAATAAAGGTGGAAGTTCCACAAGTATCCCTTCGGCCTTATCAAGTAAAATAAGAGCCCAATTTTTTGATGTATTTAAATATGAACTACCTCTTGGTTTACCTCCTCATAGGAATTTGGAGCATAGGATTGAGCTCATCTCAGGAGCTAATCCAATTGCTAGACCCCCGTTCAGGATGAGTCTACAAGAGGAGAATGAAGTCCGTAAGGTGGTGGATGAGTACTTAAGCAAAGGATTGATTAGACCTAGCTTTTCACCCTTTGCAACCCCTATTTTACTTGTAAAAAAGAAATATGGTTCTTTTTGAATGTGTATAGACTGCAGGGCTTTAAATAAAATAACTATTAAGCATAGATATCCTATGCCTCATATTGATGATCTCTTGGATGCTCTAGGTGGTGCTTCTATCTTTAGTAAGATTGATTTAAAAAGTGGTTATCACCATATTAGAGTAAGAGATGAAGATATTTTTAAAACTACTTTTAGAACAAGATTTGATCAATATGAGTATTTGATTATGCCTTTTGGTTTAACAAATGCTCCTACTACTTTTATGATATTAATGAATGATTTACTAAGACCATACATGGGCAAGTTCTTTGTAGATTTTATTGACGATGTGCTTGTGTATAGTAAGAGTATCCATGAACATGAGTCACATTTGGTGATAGCCTTTGAAACTTTGCAGGAAGCAAAACTCTATGCTAACCCAAACAAGACGATTCTATGTTTAGCAGAGATAGAGTATTTAGGTCATATTGTATCTGCCGATGGAATCAAGATGGACCCCAAGAAGGTTGTTGTGATACTTAGCTAGCCGATATCCCAAAATGAAACAGCTATTCGTTCCTTTTTGGGATTGTCGGGATTCTGTAGGAGATTTCTATACGCCTACTTGTATATAGCTGCTCCTATGACAGATTTTTTGCCAGTTATGATGCCCTATGTGTGGACATCAGTGCAACAAGAAAGTTTTGAGGCAATGAAACAAGCAATTTCTACTGTCCCTATTCTCAAGATAGTTGATCTTGAGAAACCGTTTGTTTTAGAAATAGATGCAAGTAGCATCGCGATAGGTGCAGTCCTTAGCCAAGAAGGCAGGCATGTAGCTTTTGAAAGCTTTTCCCAAGGCAACAAAATTGGCCAATTCATGAACAAGAGCTTTATGCTATTGTTCATTGCCTTAAACTTTGGCGGCACTATTTATATATTGCAAATTTTAAAGTTTATACAGATCACCATACCCTTAAGTATTTTTGTAGTCAATCAAATCTTCAAGGGCACCAAGCTCAATAGGCTGAAATGATGCAAGAATTTCATATGGAAATTCTATACAAGAAGGTTAAGGATAATGTTGTTCCTGATACATTATCTTGTATAATGTATCAAATGAGCTTTACAATTTTAGAAAGCTCATTGCTTCAAGAAATAAAGGAAGCATAGTTAGAGGACTCTTATATGGCAAAAATTTATCAGGCCATAGAACAAGAATCTTTGATCAGGGATGGACCATATACTTCTATTTCATTACCTACTATTATTTCTGATAAGGCAAGTTCATTTAAGAACCTTTCAACTGAGAATGGGTTTCTTAAATGAAAAGGAAAGATCTGTGTTCCTAATGCACGGGAACTATGAAAGAAAGTTTTATTTGATAACCATGATGTGCCTTGTGCAGGACATCCTAGTATTGATAAGACCATACAGCTTGTTAGAAGGACATTTTGGTGGCCAAAGTTGGCCAAATATGTTTTCCAATATGTCCAACAATGCTTTCAATGTCAAGTTAATAAAGCAAAAGGGGTGAAGCCACCAGGTCTGCTAATGCCATTACAAATTCCAGAATCTAATTAGAAAAGTATTTCCATGGATTTCATTGTCGGCCTACCTAAAACCCAAAGACAAAAAGACACTATCCTAGTGATAGTGGATCGCTTCAGTAAAATGGCTCATTTTATAGCCACTCGCGAAAGTGTGGAAGCTCCACAAGTCACGGATTTGTTTATTGATCATGTGTTTAGGTTGCATGGTCTACCTACGTCCATTTTGTATGATAGGGATGTTAGGTTTACTGGTCATTTTTTGTGTCATGTCTTTGGTCGTTTAAATCTGTCTTTGAACATGTCATGTGGTGATCACCCAAAAATAGATGGTCAAACAAAAAGAGTCAATCAGATACTAGAAGACATGCTGAGAGCATATGTATCTGATAAACAAATAGATTGTGATACGCATTCGTCTTTGTTAGAATTTTTGTATAACAACAAACCTCATAAGGCGACAAGTTTGTCTCCTTTTGAAATAAATTATGGAATGAATCCAAGTTTTCCTAGTACAGTAAGGTCAGATGAGAAATGCCCAGCTGTGTGGCAGAATTTCTTACTGACATGCAACCTAATATTAAAATTGTGCAAGCCAAGTTACAGCAAGCTGCTGAGGGCTAAGCATTTTGCATATAAGAAAAGGTCAAGTAGGATCTTTGAATTAGGAGAAAAAGTTTTTCTCCAAGTACCAGCCAAGTCGTCTAGTTTATCGACTGGAAAATGTCCAAAGTTATCTCCAAGATATTGTTAGAATATCAAGCCCCGTTACTATTCAGTTAGTCTATCTTTATGTATGTGACCGACATTAGCTGGATACAGTTGTACATGTGTGTGACACTCAATAAGTCGGTGTAGTGAGTGACATAACCACAGTTAGTCTTGGTTAGTCATACCTATGTGTGTAAGTCTCTTTCAGTTAGTATGATGGAAGAATAATGGAAGAAGAACAACAATGAGCTAAGGCTCATCTTCCACTCCACTCTGTCTCTCTCCCTCTCTTCCAACATGGTATCAAAGCTTGAATGCCTGAAGCTTGAAGGCTTGGCAGTGGCCATTCGACATCAAGACATCAGATCTGAAGAAAATGCCATCAAAGGAGACTGTGCCTACAGCCCATTTTTTTGCAGAAGCTATATCTTGCTACAGAAATGGTTTTTGGAGAAACGGCCCCACATCCCTAACCGTTTCAACATTTCTACAACTTTGCAGAAGAAATTTTTTTCAAATCCCTCACAGATTTTGAGATATTCAACACAGATCTGTGCAGACTTATTGTTTACTGCAGTAAACAGTAGGTGATTCCAAGGCACTGGTGGCTTTCATCCTAATAATGTAAATGCCCTTATTATCATGCATTTGACCATGATATTGGAGTGTTAAATGCTCAGTTTTGGAGCTTATTTGCAGGCTAGAAATAGTGAACTAGTTGTTGTCTTGAATTTTGAAACAATATACCTACAGGGTTGAAGTATCTGTGATGTTTATTTGCGAGTGACAAATGCTTGGATTATATCACTTGAGTGGTAGATGCTTTTTGGGATATTGTGAGTGCTGAGAGTCCAAAGTTTGGACTGATTTGTTGCTGGTTGTGCCAGTTGACTGGTTATTGTCTGCAAGAAGGATACCTATCATCTTCACTTGACATACATGCAATATATTCTGACCGGTTGGACATGTATCAACTCCTGCATAGAGTGGCAACTGAATGAGATGTTTTGGGGATGTTTTGAGGTCTCAATACTCTTGTTTTAATAGAGAAAATACCGTTGGTTATAGCAGTGGGTTGGCTATATTTAGTACTGCTACTTGCATACAGTACAAACATCGATACTTGTATGGACATAGTTTGTTGTTGCGATGTTTTGCCACTACCATAGAATGTTTTGAACTGATTTGAGCTTGGTTTATGTTCAGTTGACTGTGTTTTTTTATTGTTGGAATATAGTTTATAGCAAGTAGGGTGTTAGGAAAACTGTCCTGAATTGCAGGAAACTATCCTGAATAGCAGGAAAGAGGTCCTGAACTATAGGAAATGGAGTCAAATATGTTTCAAGGAAGTAGTTGGGAATGTTGAATGCGATGCATGTATGATTGATCATCACCGAAAGTGGCATTGAAGAGGTTGCAAGAGTAAAGAAGATGATCAAGGTTGAAATTTACATAAAAGAATTGGACAAGCTAAGGTACTTCTTGGGCATTAAATTTATGAAGATAAAGTGTTTGGATATGTAGATGCAAATTAGGAAACGTGTCCATGTGATAGGAGATCTACTAATGGCAATTTCTTTTTCTAGTAAAAAGGTAGAGTACAAGGGAGCAAGAATGGCTACATATGAGGTTGCTTGGCTTCATTAACGTGATGAACTCGAGGCTATCACATTGTATTGTGACAAGATGATCGCCATATAGCTGGAAAATAATCTTGCGCTTTATGCAAGGGCTAAGAACATATAATTGGCTAGACCAAACTATCAAAGCAATGATGCTTAATGCACCATTCACAGTTCTATCTATAACATGTTATACTAATCCCAAGAGGAGTTTCAAAGCTTCAATAAAATGTCTGAGGCTGTGAAAGTAGTTGGAAAGTCCATGATTTTTATTCATTATCCATTTGAGGGAGGGGTATACAACCAAAGGAGGTCTAGGATATACCAACTTCCTAAACATCATAGAGTTACTTTAGATTATCCATTCCATAAACAAGAGTGTATTTTGTATGATTCTTATAAACAATTTGAAAATATAAAAGTTATGTAAGACACATTTGATTCACTCACCCTAGCAAATCTTCCCTCATTTTTTATTATTGGGAAGGAATTCATTCTATTGAATGACATTCAAAAATTCACTAGGCTCAAAAAGGACTACTACATGAGCATTAGTGTAGAGTCTGTGAAGAGGACTTTTTGAATGACTTCAATGAAAAATTATCTCTCTTAGCAAACAATATCACATACTTCTTGGATGCCATTAGTGCACTTGGGTTTTTCTTACATAAAGATCAAGGGTACTTAACTTACTACTAAAGATGAATTTTTGGATATTGAAAGAAGTCTTACAATTTAGCAAACTGAAAGAACAAGGATAGGAGGGTTACAATCAAGGAACCAATTAAGATCCATCTACCTTTGAGAGAAAGGAAAGGTGACAAAAGAAATCCAAACATCTAAGCTCCATTACTAAAGTAAGACATATCAATTCTATGAAGCTTAAATGATCAATTACAAGATATTGAATTGAATTTCACATGTCATACATGTAGTACTTTATGATGATGTGCATTTTCTAGCTCAAATCGGTGGGACGATGGCAAAGGTTGGGTTGGATTCTGCACTTTCCCATTACTAGTTAAGGCTTCATCTTGACATTTTGAGTATTTATCATTTAAAATACTCAAGTAGGCCCATGTTGCCACTATATGTGCTTGAATTTTTGTCTAAATCTATGGTCTTTTTGAATGTTTATGGTCTAAATTTTGCACCTTGCCCATTGCTAGTTCAAGCTCAATCTTAACATTTTGAATTTTTATCCTTTAAAAGACTCAAAAGGGCCTCTGCTACCACTATATGTGCTTAATTTTTTATCTAAATTTATGGCCTTTTTTCACATACCTCCAAATAGATACAAAGTCGTGCTTATTAAGAAATATATTATAGCTAGAAGTTTTGAATATGCTCCAAGGTTCAAAGGCTTAAGAGATGGGTATTTTCTATGCTACAGTGCTTATTTCATGGTTGCTAATCTTGTAAAGAACTCCCTCCCCCCCTTGCAAGGATACAAGAGGAAAGGAGTTTCTCATGTGTAATATAGGAAATGCTACCTTGCTAGAAGAAAAAAAAATATGAGAGAGAAAATAGCAAAGAGAGAATACATTTTGATTGATTGTTCTAATGTGATAAAATTCACATATATTAACAAACTCCTACCATAGTAATGAAAAACCTTATATTTAGCAATATTAATTGGATATCCTATGTTCTTTTGGTTTCTTGTGGAGTTTATGCATTGAAGTTGTTTTGTTTAGAAAGTGTTTTACATCTCACGTGGTGATTTTGCTTTTTTTTTAAACCCATAACCATGTTTTGTTGTCCTAAAATAAAATATTTGTGCTTGATAGTGTGATATCTCATTCTTTGGATATTTCATATTGGCAATGATTCATGGTTCTCAATAAAGTATCTTTTATGCTTTACGAAAATGTATCGCATAAGAAAAAACTTCTTGTGGCTACATGAAAATGTAAGACTTATAAACTGGAGTTAAAAGATAAAATACTTACCAAATAGAATGTGATATATTTTTTACCAAGGCCTTTACCATTGTATTTATCAAACTTTTTATTGTGTTTCTAAAGTATGGAGAATAGCTCACATTGTTCATGGGATGTGTCAAGAGTTGAATGAAGTATTTAAGTTTAGTCAAAACCCTCACATAGCCACATTGTTTGTACATTCACATAGTTATTTCCAATACTTTCAAATTACATTATGTTGCATAGTATTAAAGTTGGAGGAAAACAAGAGAAGAAAACCTTATGGATATATGTGTGATATGGTGGCACACTAGCTACCAACATTTAGAGTAGGAGTTACCTTCACATACTGGTAGATGTGTGGTAGATTTTCCAAGTGATGAGCACGCAAAATTTTGCATGCAATAATGTGATTTGATAGTTTTTAATTGAGATATTACTTTAATTATTTGCACAATATAGGGACCTAGTCTCTAGTTTGTGTCAATTTTGCATGACATAGGAACCTAGTCTCTAGTTTGTTACTTAATTATTTGCATGACATAGGGACCTAGTCTCTAGTTTGTGTCAATTTTGCATCATCACCCTAACATTATTTAGGCAACATCATGCAAAGTCAAATGAGCGAAACACCCTCAAGCAATCCGGCTATGCCCTCCAAGAGATGGTAAGGAAAACAAAGAGAATCCAAATGGAATCCACACATATCCAAAGGAAGCCCCAAAAAAGGTAATAAGGACAAAATCCATAAGCTCATCATCTTCAGAAGGACCCATCCCTTCAGCCTTACAACCTTCAATCCTTCTATCTCACTCAAGTGGAAGAAATATCATTTTTCACCTAACTAAATACAAGGCCCATGAGGTGTACAATCTCATAAATTCTAGTGAGGTTCCTAGAATCCTAAGTGAGGAGGAATTCATTATGAAGTTCAATTGACCATCTTCATGGTCCCTATGAGAAGGAGAAAAGTCAAGTTTAAGATTGTAAAGCAAGATTTCTAGAAAAAGTTCTACACTTCATTGACCTCAAATCACCAAGAACCTCCTAGAAATTATGGTATGGAAGTAACCAAAGAATTTGCAAAAGGATTCATTTATGAACAACTAATAGGCTCAATTCATTAGGGTGCATTCGCTAAGAGTATTGCAATGAACATGGAGGTAGGGGCGTTGCAATCAAAGAAACAAAGGCATCTTTTATTGTGTATCTATCAAACTTTTTACTGTGTTTCTAAAGCATGGAAGTCTAAGTTCTATTCTGGACCCATTGGCAAAACTACACTTTGGTCCAACCCTTCTTGCTCACTTGGATAGTGTTTAGGATTTTTCAATCAGCCATGATACGGCATTATCAAAACTTACTAAGATTGCAAAGAAGCTTGATGTACACAAGGTAGATGTTCATTTTGCAAAGAGGGAGCTATGGGGTCGATTGTAAGTTCAAAAAGATAGCTTAATATGCCAAATCCTATTTGCAATAGTTAGAATATCCTGATGCTTATGATGCTAGAAAGATCAAGAATAAAAAAGTGAAGTGAGCATACTTTTAGTAAGTATCAAGAAACTTCATGGCTAAGTTTGATATGCATGCTCTACTAAGAATGCATTTTAAAAATATCTTTACTTGAAGGAATCTGACATAGGTATCGAGGATGCTCATTTGGGGTTTGTGATACAAATTCAAGCTAGGAACCATTTAGGCTTGTTGAAAGTGCAACCACCAAAGGTTTCAATTGGTGTAATAGACTTTGTTTGACTACCTTTGACTTGCGCTACATGTGGGTTAGCCATGTTTGATGATGAGGCATTGGATACATTCATGCCATCATGCAGCATGCTTATCACATCTAATATTTTGTTCACCTTGCTAGAAACATTAACAAGTGCATGGGACCTAGGTGTAGCCAAGTCATCTCACAGGACTTTTACGTTGTTTTCCCAATTGTGCATCATCAAATGAATGCATAAAGAGAGGTAAGCATTGAAATTTGTATCGTTTTCTAGGCTTTATTACTATAGCACAAATATTGACTAATAAGATTTAGGTACCACAACATTGAGGTGGCTTTTAGTATGCTAGGTATACTTGTGGTAGTTGCCCCTACTATACTGGCAAGTAACTATATGACTATTGTTGATATAATAGATAGCTATCACTATTATATATACAATTAGCTATTAGTTTTGTAGCTACCATACTCAATAGTTGTCACTAGAGTTCAATAAGGTTTCAATTGGGTGGTAGCAATACATTCTTGTAGCCACCAATATGGTAGCTACTCCATTGATGTCTACCAATTTGATCACTCTCAAAGTTACCAAATTGAAATCTTCATTTTACCAATGTGGTTGCACCCT